>NC_039272.1:8706143-9407393 GCF_003368295.1 Carassius auratus | reverse complement strand
GACTGCAATCACAGCTCAGTCGTCAACACATGTCGTTGCCATTACACAAATGTTCAGTAAATGCACAAAAAGGTATGCCGAGGTTAAATATTGTTTAGACAGTGGCATTATAAAATGCTTGATATGACTCATACCATATGAAGGCTACAGTAGCCTAGCTAAGTTACCAACCTCCCTGCAAAACTCATGGCAGCCAAGGAGATCATGATTGCACTGATAAGTCTACCGTGCAAAAACGCAACACAGGTTTTTATTTTATTTTATTTTTTTATTAATGATCTTCAGTCTTCACGGACCTTCGCGGGGTTTAACCAGACGGTTACACAAGCTCCACCTACTGTCTATGGCTCCACCAATCAGATGCAACACTGTGGGATTGTTCAGGATTGTGGGTAATGAAGCACTTAGCCAAGACATCGCGAATAAAATGCATTTATATTAAAACAAGGTTAATGCCCCATGATCCTTTTACGTTTATATGAGCATATACTATCGCTTAGTACAGCCGTAGCTGGTTTTAAGTCTACCATGTATGGTTACGTTTTTATGGCTTATACCCCAAATGTCAATGTAGAAATTGCATTGAATTTTTACTTCCGGCACCAGCTGTGGGCGGGACTGTGATGCTCTATAGCTCTGGTTGTTACCATATTTAGATAATAATATCACAGATTTTAATTTTGTTTAAAATGGTGTCCCTTCTCATTGTCCATAGTTGTTACTGACCAGGGGTGCATTTCCCAAAAGCATCGTCAACCAACTATGGTCGCAAGTTCTGTCGTTACCAACATAGTTCAAATGAACATTCACAAACAGTGTCGCAAACTTACATGGTTGAAACTACATCACTCTACTTGTGGTTCGAAGCATAGTTTCGTGTTAGCAAACAGATATGAGCTTAAATAGATTCTGCTCTTAGGCACAATAAGCCAGCTAACATAATCTATGTCTGACATTCTATCTAAATATAAATGCATTTTATTCTATGTATTTTTGTGCATCCTTAATAAGCGTTGTTTTTGAAGAGCATCTGCTGAAATGCCTAAGGGAACCTGCGATGAATCAAACACTTTAAATAAAGCAAAATTACTGGGAACAAAAAATAGTAAATTAGTCATCAGGTGCCATGTTCAATACAGCAGCATCTTAGGCCCCATTTACACTGCATGGTTCAAGTGACCCAAATCCGATTTTTTGCTCTCATGTGGGACAGATCAGATATGACCGGTGTACGTGTAAGCAGGAATAAAACGCATGGATTCCGATGTTCTCAGATCGGATTCAGGCCTCATTCATATGTGGTAATAAATCGGATATGAATCGGATACGTGCATTAGCGTGTGCCATGTAAGCAGACAAATCGGATATTCCCCAGTAAATGCGAGCCGTACGTCATTAAAAAAGTGACGTCAACTCAGGTGGACACCGCCAGCTGAGATCACATGACTTATTATAGGCATGATGGAGGACGAAGGATACACACAGTGGAGCAATGCCGAGGTTTCATGTCTTTTCAGTCTTTGGGGTGAAGAGATGGGGCAAAAATGCAGGGTTGTTACAGAAATAAAATAAATTACGAATGTAAATCGCGGATTAATTGCACAGCTCAAAAAAGTTTTGACAGGTCAGCGAGAGAGAGAGTGCGAGCGAGAGAGTGCAAGAGAGATAGAGAGATAGTGCGCGTGAGAGACAGCGGAGAGAGAGAGAGCGAGCCCCGGCTGCACGCTCACCGTCTTCAAACAACACGAGTGCTGTCTTGCTCTCTCTCCCTTATTAATCAATTGACACGATGGTGTCATAATCATTTAAAATGAGAATTTAAATCTGCTCTCCCCATTTTTGAAAAATTTGATTAGATTTCATATCGCAATATATATCGTAGAAAAATAAAATATTGCAATGTCATTTTTTCCCAATATCGTGCAGCCCTACTGTATAAATTTATTTACATCTGCATCTATTGTATTTTGTGCTGTTTTACTTCTTTTTCCGGGTCAGAACGTCTACGTTTGGTAGTTTCAGCAGTGTATAGTGTAAATGCAAAAATCGGATACGGGACACTTTTAAAAGATGATGTAAGCAGGTCGTCAAAAAAATCGGATATAGTCAGAAAATCGGATTTGGGCATCAAGACCTGCAGTGTAAATGCAGCCTTAGAGATCTCTAATCAGTTAAATGATTTCATTAACAAGGGCCTTATGTTGTTGAACTAATGTGATTCAAAAACAGAGATGCGACCATGTCTGACTAGCTAGTTTGTTTCCACAACAATCCATCGTACTTTGGTGGTTAACCAGCACGTTATGTCATTGATGGGGGTGCTTGACAACTATGAGAAAGTGGAATGTTAAACAGTTAGCGCTGTACCTGAAGATAAGAATGATTGGGTTGTAATACTTCAGTTGACTGTAGGCACCATGAGAGAAATGCGGAGCAATTTTGTTTTAGTTGTACAGGCCGCATTTGAACAACTTTTAATTTTATTATGTCTGGTCTGTTTATACGAATATATGTTTTTGGATTATTATAACAATTTTACAGAAGCTCAAGGACATAAAATCTTGGAATAATAACCATTTGTTTGTTGGAATAATATCCAAAACTTCAGGAACCTGGATACAATGCAGATAACTTTAGTTAGATGGATGCAATAACCGTTGCTTTTGGCCGTCTCATGTTTCCCGTCTTTAAGCGTTGCCGACTTTCTTAGTGTCTGAAGCTGTCTGCAGTCTGTTCCTGTCTAAGAATCTGCTTCAGCTCACAGATGTTGGGCTTTTTGCTGAGAGCATTTCTGAAACATTCATATTTTTATAACAGCACTGCACTGGCTCAAGCAAATCTCTGTCAGATGTGGGTCCTACTTTACCCATGTGTTCACCAGCTTGAGCAGATGATGTAAAGGTCTTTTGTGGTTAAAAGCTTTATTGTTTACCCCAAAGTTTGTAACCATTACCCAGTTGGATCTGATCTCAGTGTTTGGAACAAAGCAAGGCATGGGAAGACAACCATTTGTTCACACTCTTTCCCCAGGAAGCACTGTTTGTTCACGGGAAATGAAATGAAATCAAATAAATGCAAAAAGACAAATAAATTCTTCTTCTTCTTCTTCTTATTATTATTAATATATTTCTCTGAAAGTAATTAGTTGGTACAGTTTTTATGAAAAATACCATTCCATCAAATTATATACAACAGCTTTTATTTTTATTTATTTGCAAATTTGATACTATTTATAATGGATATGATTTAGTCTGTGTATATCTTCAGATGATGAATCAGATAAAGGTCTGAATTGCAGAATATGTATTAAGCCTATCCTATGGGTATTAAAACAAAAATTCTAGATCTGGAGTGTGTTGATGATGCGTCTGAAGCATGAAACTAGGTTAGTGTGTACTGTTACTTTGAAGACATTAGGGGATTTTCAGACTGTTGTAAAGGACTCATTGGTTATTCATTGTAGCAACCCTTTTCCCATGCAAGGGAGTCAAAGAAGTTAAGGATTTTGCTTTAAAAAAGAAGCAAATTTGTGTTAGCCAGATCGCAAGAATTCACTGGCTTCAGTTTACAGGTTTGTTGGTGCCTTTAGTCACCAAATATACAAAAAAAATTATAGTTTAGCTTAGGGGTGCGCAATAAATATCGGCCGATAATTAATGCGCATCTCGTCAGTAAAGTCGGTTATCTAATCAGCGGTAAATTCCATCAGGTGCGTGATTTTACATAGAGCAGCTGTTACTACACAGAGCCGTTGTTAACTGACTAGCTGCATAAATAAACGCTGATAATGAACGTGGATCTAACCAACTTTACTGCGCATTTATTATCGGACGATATTTATCGCGTACCCCTGGTTTAGCTCTGGTTGACATGGCCATACTTTCACAATATTTTTTGTCATATCATGCGATAATATTTATCACTATAATATTTGCTTAAAAAATGCTTTTCACATGTTTCACACTTGTCACTATTAAGTTCCAAAGAGTAAGCTACATTTTATTTTCTGGATTCAGTGTTTAATAGAAATGTATCATCCGAAATCATTTCTGCATGTTTGAATGCATGTCCTGCAGTATTTCTGTATCTGCAGCAGAATCCTCACTAAAGGGTCTCAGACAGAAGCAGTTCACTGCAAAAAAAATTAAATAAACAGGATGAATTTGATCTGCAATTTGAAGCTAGCATATCAAGTCACATTAGAAGTGGACTTTCACAATCCACGATCAATTTCCCTGACATCTCGCTATATCTTTCCCCTCCCCACCCTCCCCTTTTCATTTCCTCCATTTCACAAAACCTCTCTTTTGTCTGCTCTGTCAGGGCTGGCTTCGGCCTCAAGAAGCCTCTGAAAATGAATATGGTGAAGAGGATCATGGGGAGGCCGCGGCAGGAGGAGTGCAGCCCACAGGACAACGCGCTGGGACTCATGCACCTGCGTCGCCTCTTCTCCGAGCTCTGCCACCCACCGCGACACATGACACAAAAAGAGCAGGAGGAGAAGCTCTACATGATGCTGCCTGTTTTCAACCGGGTGAGAGTGAGATGACTGCTTACATAAAGAGACAGCATCATCATAGTCTAATGTGCATTAGGATAATGCAATTTATTTTGAGCAGAGGTAGACAGAAAGTAGAGCGACTTCTGAACAGGACAGCCTCACCAGTCAAAATGCTTTAACAGAGAAGACAGATATAGTAGACATTTTATTGCACTGATACTTTGTTTTTTTTTTCTCTCTCTCTCTCTCTCTCCTTGTTAGTTTTTTTTTTTATTTTTTATAAGAGGTTGGAGGTTAGAGGATAATTAGTGATGAGACCACAACAGCAGGATTTCTTTCTACTGACTCGGCTGTGGCAGTGGTTCAGATTTCTACTTGCCCTGCAAATATTTTTACTAGCCCCCCCATAAAAAACAATTATAAATGTTGTTTTTAGCAGCACTTTTTTTTTTTTTTTTTAAATAAGAATCAGAATTATTTTTTACATTACAGCTTTTGGGCTACCAGTTGGGCTCAGTGAGATTTATTTTTAATTTTTTGTTTTAATAAATGGGATACTTTTGCATTTGGGATACAGATGCATTTAATTTATCAAAATGTACTGTAAAGACTAACATTGTTACAAAATGTTCAATTTCAAACTTTGAACTTTCTATTCATCAAAGAATCCTAATAAACTGTATCACAGTTTTCATGAAAATATTAAGTAGCACAGCTGTTTTCAACATTTTCATAAAATGTTTCTTGAGGACCGAATCTACATATTAGAATGATTTCTGGAGGGTCATGTGACACTGAAGTTTGGAGTAATGGCTAGTGAAAATCCAGCTTTGCCATTACAGATTTTTTTTTTAAATATATAAAACAATTATTATAACTGTAAAAATATTTCACAATATTACTATTTTTACTGTATTTTTGATATTGCTCACCATGAAAATTGCCACCGAAGCTGGAATGGCATTGAACACAACCAAACAAACAATCAATATTTTTGATAAAATAAATGAAGCCTTGATGAGAATAAGAGACTTCTTTCTAAAACAATAAATCATTCTACTGACCCTGAACTTACAGTAGTGTATATATATAATCAGTACATTTCATATTGGTAGAATGCAAGGACCTTAAAACATTATCTTCTTTTACAGACAAATCACTATATTCTTCTAATAATAAAAATAATAAATCCCTTTCTTCAAGCCAAATTGTGTACACTATACTTACTGTGAACTTAAACAATGAGAAGAAGAGAACCAGCAGTTCCAAGTGCTTCATTTACAGAGGCTAAGTGGCCGTTATGACATCAAGTGACTCTCGTAGGCTGGAGAAGAGCATGATGGTGCTAATCATCCAGCATTGATTGTACAGAAACTCTGCATATGTCCTCAGCAACAGCTCATCATTGTGCATGAGAGAGCGCTGACCTGCTGCAGCCTGTGTGCGTTTGGAGAGCACTTGTAGAAGTGGGATGAAACAGCCTCTCTGTTTACAATGCTGTCATATTTGATGCATGTGAAACGCTGCGTATAAACATTAACAACACAGTATGTCTCTCTTGATTTTGATTTCTTTAAACAGCAAGAGGCCTGACAGTCTAGATTTGAACATGATGGTCTTGCGCTTCTTATGAATGTTTGTGGTTAGTATACTTATTTGACTGGATATTCTGACAGCGAGACAGATGCTGAAGGGCAGTTTTGTGAATGTCTTATCAGTGCTGCTACGAAAGCTGAAGAACTCTATAAACTGAGCATACTGCTCTTCAGACGTCAAGGGAGTGACTTTTGATTAAACCTCAGCTTTAACTCACAGGTCCCCGTCTTTGTAGAGGGAAAAAAGGTCTACATGGCAAGAAGGTTGTTTGAGCTCTGTGAAAGGTGTTTTTTTGTGTGTGTGACAGGTGTTTGGGAACGCTCCACCAAACACGATGAATGAGAAGTTTTCAGACCTGCTGCAGTTCACCACTCAAGTGTCCAGGCTGATGGTGACTGAGATCAGACGGAGAGCGTCCAATAAATCAACAGGTACTTCATATTACTCCAACATCCTGGGTATTCTATTAACACACAAGAATGTATTACACAGACCTGCTCCAATCTAATTAAACTCAAAAAGTCTGAAAAAAAAAATGTGTCAGCGTGTTAAATTAAAAGTCATTACAGAATCAGACCGCACTTCTTTTTTTTTTTTTTTTTGCAAAACTTTTTTTGGCTACTTTCTGAAATGTAATGCCTACTTTTTTTTCAATCCATTCAATTCCCGATAGAGTAAAACAATTCTTTCCTATTTTTCCTCTCATTTTAATGTATTAATTAACTTTAAAATTGGCCCATTACACAAGTAAAAAAACTATATTAAAAGTGATTTAATATAATTTGTGTCCTCTATTTATTAATAAGTTTGTATAGACATAACAGTGTTGATCTTGAAGAAGTGTTCTTGCTTTTATTACTGAGGAACACTCAATCTGGGCTTTATGGTCTCTGAGTTACTCTGCTGTCCGCACACTGTGTGTTGGCAGCTTGTCTTGGCACATGATGTACAGTAATGTTTATTTTTGGTGATGTAATCTACCGTGACAGCATATGCTGCATAGATCCACAAACACCACTTTGAGCATCTCATGATACAAGGAGTAAGTGCTTAAGCATTTTGGCAGCTTTTTTAAACCATCTATTATGTTTTAACGCTTGTTTTCGAACTATATTCATAATACTTATACAATGAAAAGCATGGTGTATAATGTTAATAATATTCTGTATGTGAGATTTATGGTACTTTATTAACAATGGGTTTCAAAATGTCATTATATGATTGCATTTCCATTGGAGCAGAAAATAAGGTTCTCCTGAGTAAATCTTATTCTTTGTGAATTCACTGGGGGGGTCAACATATTGCATCTGAAAACGAGGCAACCATGGATGAAAGGGAAACGAAACTGCCTACATGTCATCACCTCTAATTGACTCAGCGTCCTTCCCCAGATGAGGCCAGTCACACACAAGCTGACGTGTGAAAATGGATTTGATCCACATGCACAGACTGTTTAACGCGTCAGTGATTCTGTTTGTGTGTGTGTGCTCCTCCCACAGAGGCGGCCAGCAGAGCCATTGTCCAGTTTCTGGAGGTAAATCAGAGCGAGGAGGCGAGCCGGGGCTGGATGCTCCTGACCACCATCAACCTGCTGGCTTCTTCGGGACAGGTCTGTGTGTTTACTGTGCAAGTAGATTTATTTAATTTCTTTAATTTTTTTTTATTTTATTTTACAAATAAAAACAAGGTCTAGAAAAAAATATATTGCACAAATACACGGAAGGTTTTTTTATGCTCACCCAGACTGCAATTATTTGATCAAAAATACTGTACAAACTTTAATATTGAAAAATCTTTGTACAATTTAAAGGATAGATCACCCAGAAATGAAAAATTCTGTCATTAATTATTCACCCTCATGTCTTTCCAAATCCATAAGACCTTTTCTCATGTTCAGAACACAAATCAAGATGTTTTTGATGAAATCTGAGAGCTTTCTGACCCTGCAAGAATTGTTGAATACAATTGTTATTTTTGCTTTCTTTGCTCACAAAAAGTAGATTTATATAATTAAGATTGAACCACTGATGTCACATGGACTATTTTAACAATGTCTTTACTACCTTTCTGGGTCTTGAATGTGGTAGTTGCGTTGCTGTCTATGCAGGGTTAGAAAGTGCTCAGATTTCATCAAAAATATCTTAATTTGTGTTCCAAAGATGAATGAAGGTCTTAAGGGTTTGGAACAACATAAGGGTGAACAATTAAGGACAGAGTTTTCATTTTTGAGTGAACTAACCCTTTAAAGTAACTGTTTATCATTCACCTACCAAAAATGTATTCTACCAAAATTTGAAAATGTAATTGTCCCTTGGCATGTCAGTACCTATGCAAAATATACTCAGAAACTGGAACCAGCCATGTTTGCCTTTGAGCACACTATCAGCAGCTTGCTTAAATCTAGAAACAGCAGGTGTAATTTGTTGAGCGTGTGCTTGGTTCACCTTATCTGGAGTTGCACAGGCCTCAGTAATCAGAGAGAGAGACACTGCCTTCTTCTAGATAAAAAAACTGGAGAACTGTGTGGTGGCTGGAAGGATTAGTATGGTGATGTTAGTACGTGTTGGATTTGACCACGAGCAGGAGAAAGGGGGCATATTCTTCATTCTGTAGTGAAAGATGGCTTCTCCAACAATGGTTGCAGACCTGACGTCTCAACTTCCAGCTTGAGGATGGTGTCACAGAGGACCTGTTTCTCAGGCTATTAATTGCTCAAACCTGTGGCAGTACTATGGTACAGCAATGAACATGATATTCAGATGGTTCTCTATAGTAATTCAAAGAATTTAATTTTTAAAAATGTAATTAATTCCTTTGATGGAAATAACTCCTGACCCGAACGTTTTAATAGAAGTGTATCTGCTATTATAATTAGCCCTTTTTAATGGTCATGTCTCCTTGTTATTTTGTATGGTTATTTTCCTGCAGTGCAAGTTGTTTATGCATTGGCCTGGTTTAATAAAGTAGGATCTCATTAATTGGATGAAGTTTAGCCAGCACTCTCAAATCTCTCTCAAGTCTGTTGTTAGCTCTAATTTTATTTTGGCTCATATAATCCTTAAGGATCATTTACCTCCATAACACACTGAAAAGAACTTGTGCACATAAAGATGGAGTGCAGAAGTGTGGCCTGATAAGTGCCCTTTCTCTTACTCTCTCACACACACACACACACTGCCTATTTTTACATTTCCTACTCCTCCTTTCTGCTTTACTGTAAATATATAATGAAAACGCTTTCTGATAAAATCTCCATGCTACACTACACATAAAACACATTTCCACCAGCTAAATGCAGACCTTTTGAAATGCGGAAACAGTGATATGGCACAATTTAGAGCTTGTCATAATCCAGAGGATGAGCTTGAATTAATTGGACATGCACCATTATCTTTTCAGGCAGGAGGCTCTAGTTAAGAGAAGTGAAACAAGTTTTTGAGAGGTGAAATATGTTTGTATTCTAAGCTGTGAGTTGCAGACAAAAACTGGTGCTCTTGGCAACACCCTCCGCCCCTCGGATACAACAAAGGTCTTTTCTTTTCTCTCTGTAAGGACGCCCTTCATGCTCTACATTCCCAATGCACCCTCAATTCACCCTCATGGACGCCGTCAAATCTTCCTCTGCGTCGAGGACTATGAGAAGTCCTACTTCTTTTTCGCTTTTCCATTGGTGTTTTTCTGTCAGACACTATCGTTTAGTGTCATGTACACTCGACCCTAGACCACATTGTCCGCAAGCGTCTCTTTATTGTTGAGGTTATCTACCACAGAGCGAGCTATTTCAAGGTTTGACCGTCTGCCCTAACGGGGGGATTTATGGAGTCCCAACTGGTTCAATTTCTCTCACAGATGGACCTTTTGCCTGAGAGGCTTTATTAGTGTAACTGTTCTATGTAAAAGACAATTAATGTTGCTAAATAGTGGATTTTTTTTTTTATTTGATAGAATGGTATGATTTATTTTTTGTGCACATAGTGTGTTTACTGGAATGAAACTGCAGAAGTGATTAATCTTCTGTTTTCCCTTTCTCATTCTCATGAAAGCATTGAATGTGACTGCTGTAATGCATCCTCCATTAAGGTTTGGCACTGCTGGGACTCTTTGGCCTTGTCTTAAGACCTGTTCCCACCAAGAACGATTACTATATTGATAACTGCACTATTGTTGAAAATTGTAGGGGTCAGTAATATATTTATTTTTTTACAAGATTAATACTTTTATACAGCAAAGGATGTGATTTATAATGTTCAATTTATATATATATATATATATATATATATATATATATATATATATATATATATATATATATATATATATATATTAGCTTTTCATTCATTCTGAAAAAAATTATAATTTCAGTAAAAATATTAAGCAGCAGAACTTTTTTTCAACAGTGATGAGAAGACATTTTTGGTGAGAATTTATTTTGTGACCATTTCTGACCCTTTGTGAGTAGACAGGTTTTTATGTGAAAGCCTGTGCACACTGCTGCAGACTGGACCTGCAGTGAAAAAAGTGCTTGGGCTGTGCATGTGTGTGAGAGAGAGAATTATTGGCTGGATTGAGCTGAATCCTTCCACTTCCTGAATTGCTTTATAAGCGGCTGATGGGATTTTATCCTCTCATCAGTGTTTCATTGGCACCGGCAGCAGGATCCTGGTCTGATTAGTGTCAGGCGAGACTGTGGCAGTGAAAAGTGAAGCTCTGACCCACCTGCAGCATTTCGTTTCAGTCATGTCCACCTGAGCCCCTTTAGTGCACAGTGATGACATCACTGATCTGCCATATATGCTTATCAGGGTTTCACAAAGGCCATTAGACTCAGACTGTGTAACGAGATGCACTGCACAAATCATTTAAGTTTAGGTTTACTGTATATCTTCTAGGCTTTTTTTATCAGTACACATAGTTTATTGGATTTAGACATTTAAGGTTGTAATTAAGTATTAGTGTTCCTGTAGCTCAACTGGTAGAGCGTTGCGTTAGCAAGCAAGCTAGTGCAAGGTTGGGGGTACGATTCCCCAGGAACACATGATAGGTAAAAATTGATAGCCTGAATACACTGTAAGTCGCTTTGGATAAAAGCGTCTGCTAAATGCATACATTTAATTTACATTTAATTTACATTTTTAATTTAATTTTACTTTTCAGTTTATTTTTAAACATGTATTCTAATTAAAATTAAAATGTATATTAATAAAGAAAGCCGTTGCATTTCACAATATTGCGGTTTTTACTGTATTTTGAATTAAACAAATGCAGCTTTAATGAGCATATGGAGACTTCTTTTAAAAAAATCTTATAGACCCCAAACTTTTGAACGGGAGTGTATAATCATTTGTAGTAACAGAAAATAGGTTATACAAGTAAAAGTTTAAAACTGTTATAATCCTCATTTTACCATTCAGTAAGCGATCTAATGATGATAATGAGGTTTTAAAGATGGTGTTTCATAGGATTGCTATTTATGCCAAAGTGACTCATCCCTTCTCTAGTCTATCTGTTAACAGAATTGTAGAATATTAAACAGGTTGCCAGTTATTCATATTCAAATACATAAAAAAAACATGATCTGCTCATTAGCTGAATTTGAATCCTGTCCTTTCTATGTTTCTACAGAAAACAGTGGACTGTATGACCACCATGTCGGTGCCCTCCACACTGGTGAAGTGTCTATATTTGTTTTTTGACCTGCCCCATATGCCCGAGGTTCCTGCTGCCACCCAGACTGAGCTTCCTCTGGCGGACCGCAGAGCTCTTCTACAGAAAGTCTTTGTCCAGGTCTCTCTGTCTTTAGGAACAGTGTTTACTCCACAAAACATTCACAAAGTGTACATATTGAGACCAACTGTGACTTTTTCTTCTCAGATCCTTGTGAAGCTGTGTAGCTACGTGTCTCCAGCAGAAGAGCTGGCCCAGAAGGATGATCTACAGCTGCTCTTCAGTGCCATCACCTCCTGGTGTCCCCCCCACAACCTTCCCTGGAGGAAGAGCGCCGGAGAAGTGCTTACCACCATCTCCAGATATGGGCTCAGCGTTAACGTCGTCAAGTACATCCACGGTAAGTTGCGGTGATGATTTGACTTCTTTCACTGTGGTTTCATTGCCGTTGCTGTGCATGGATGCATAATACTGACAATGTTTTGCTGCATGAACCCTAGTAACATTTAAACCATACGTAACTGCTTACTGTCACTCACGTTTGTGCTTTTAGCATTTTAAGAGGTCAGTGTCTGGTGTTTGCAGACACTTTTGCTAAGAATTGCTCTGCAATGATCAACTCTCGGCCCTTAAGATGGATTTAATTCCTTTAAAGTATGAAGGCATTTTTTTGGTTTACTGCAAAAAAAAAAAAAAAAGACAATATTTGTTCTGGCTCTCTCTTGCAGAGAAAGAGTGCTTGTCAACGTGCATCCAGAACATGCAGCAGTCAGATGACCTCTCTCCTCTGGAGATTGTGGAGATGTTTGCTGGGCTCTCCTGTTTTTTGAAGGATTCGAGTGATGTCTCTCAGACACTCCTGGATGACTTCCGCATGTGTCAGGGTTACACCTTCCTCATAGATCTTATGATCAGGTGAATTTTTCATGATTTATTGCATAAATATTCAGCATTTTATATTCGAGGGATAATGTGTGGTTAGGAATAGGGTTACTTTGCAGTAATGAACCACGGAAAGTACATTTTCAAACTTGCTACATTGCTAATTTCTAAATAAACCAATATTTCATGTTCTTGCACTCTTATGTTCAAAAATTCGGAATGGTAGTGATCCTTTTGAAAGCTTTCTTATATGCTGAGTTGGTGCTCAAGTAACATTTCGTATTATTATCAAATGAAAACAGTTGTGCTGATTAATATTTTTAAGGAAACCGAATCTTTTGAATTAAAAACAAAACAACAAAATTTGGTCAGTTGAGTGATCTTAATTTACTTAATATAATTTCTTTAAAAAATTCGTTATTTTATTAAATTGCTTGTATGTTTACTTATGTTATCTTAAAGGGATAGTTCTCCCCCAAAAATGAATAATTTAAAGGCACTAAGAGGCAGTGTAGTTATTTTAAATTCCGATATGATTGCGTAGTGATATTCTCTGTTATACTTGCTGTATTTTAGGTTGGAGCAGGCCAAAGAGGATGAATCCAAAGATGCTCTAAAGGACCTGGTCAACCTGGTGACCGCTCTGACCACATATGGTGTCAGCGAGCTGAAGCCAGCTGGTCTCACCACCGGAGCACCCTTCCTGCTTCCAGGTTTTGTGGTTCCACAGCCTTCTGGGAAAGGTCAGCCTTCATAAATTGACATGCACTTGACTCTTAACTTGGGTCACAGCACAGCTGGGTGTGAAAGTTGGTGATGTGAAATTCCCGGGTATGTTGAACTTTGGCCAGGAAACGTGGAAATATTGGGATTCAGATGACAAGTTTTGCAATGCAGATGCTTAAGTGGTTTGCATTACTAAAACACTTTACAGATTTAGCATGCGTCTGTACTTGCTGTAATTTAACATTTTTGGAATTCTCTTCTTGCTTCCAAACAAATAAATTCAATAAATGATTTTATTTTCATTCATTCATTCAAAAAATATGTCAATGATACTTAAATCTTTTTGAGAGCTCTCAGGACAAATTAACCTAGCTGTAATCAATGGCTGTCTAAACCTTTGAGTGAGATTATTAGTTTTCTTCCTCGTAGCGTTTTCAATTATTAACCCCCTCATCTGTGTCTGCTGCTGCCTCCCTTCATCAGCTAGATTACTCTTTTAGGCACACAAGGAGAAGAAGGGCCTGCGGTTTCTGAGGGAGAATTAAAACATTAGTGTTCACTGGCTGTAAATGGCATTAATTGGTCAGAAGGAGGCAAACGGCAGACACCTACTGTGTAATCTGGTTAGGTTATTTGTTTGGCTTGTCTTATGCCTCGCCAAGAGCCATTAAATGCTGTAATTAAAATAATTGCGGCAGATTATATTGTTTATGCACCCAGTCACATCAAGACAGAGACTGTTCATTTCCTACTTTGTAGTGTCATTTTCACTCAACCAGCAAAAGCACTCTCTGAAGTGGAAGTTCATAAAGGTTGAATGCGCAAGAATGTGTTTTTAAGGATTGCAGGGTTAAAGGACTGGCTTGTCTCGCTCTATGATCATGTGATGGTTGGGTGTTCATAGTTATTATTGCATACAGTATGTTTTTCTTGAACCCTAGCTGTATAGCTTAATTACTTTTCAGAAAGACCCAATGGAGAAATAAACACCAGTAATCAATTTTATGTTCAGACATTGGTGGCTAAGTATTCAGCAGTGTTTTAGTCGAGACCAGCTCATTTGAATCTGAATCAAGATAGCAGTAGAAGGTTGAGTCCACTTCCAAGTCCATGACAAGACCAAGACCATGAAAATATGAGCCTTGAGTCTAAGAACGCATTTTCATGGTTATAGTCTTAATCTTCTAGTTAAAGTCCAAGACCATATTATTACAGTCTTGGTCGTCAAGTCAGAGTTTAAGACCATCATATATTCATGGTCTTGGGTACTGGTTTGTTAACTGTATGACTTTCAATATGTTATTTGCCTTGCAGCTGACATGGTGTTAATAAATAAATAGAAAAATCATAATCTTGTTCTTGTTACAGACTTATGTTTTGGTTTTAACAATGGCAGTGCTTTTCATTTATGAGTATTATGTGACTAGCTGTATGTGTTATTGATTTCTTTTTAACAACAGATTTATTTGCAAGTCATGTCATGTCGGAAAGTATTCAGACCCCCTTAAATTTTTCACTCTTTGTTATATTGCAGTCATTTGCTAAAATAATTAAGTTAATTTTTTTCCTCATTAATGAACACACAGCACCCCATATTGACAGCAAAACACAGAATTGTTGACATTTTTGCACATTTATTAAAAAGGAAAAACTGAAATATCACATGGTCCTAAGTATTCAGACCCTTTGCTCAGTATTTAGTCGAAGCATCCTTTTGATCTAATACAGCCATGAGTCTTTTTGAGAAAGATGCAACAAGTTTTTCACACCTGGATTTGGGGATCCTCTGCCATTGCTCCTTGCAGATCCTCTCCAGTTCTGTCAGGTTTGATGGTAAGCATTGGTGGACAGCCATTTTCAGGTCTCTCTTGAGATGCTCAATTGGGTTTAAGTCAGGACTCTGGCTGGGCCATTTAAGAACAGTCACGGAGTTGTTGTGAAGCCACTCCTTCGTTATTTTAGCTGTGTGCTTAGGGTCATTATCTTGTTGGAAGGTGAACCTTCAGCCCAGTCTGAGGTCCTGAGCACTCTGGAGAAAGTTTTCGTCCAGGATATCACTGTATTTGGCCGCATTCATCTTTTCCTCAAATTGCAACCAGTCGTCCTGTCCCTGCAGCTGAAAAACACCCCCACAGCATGATTCTGCCACCACCATGCTTCACTGTTGGGACTGTATTCGACAGGTGATGAACAGTGCCTGGTTTTCTCCACACAGAATTGGCTTAGAATTAAGGCCAAAAAGTTCTATCTTGGTCTCATCAGACCAGAGAATCCTTCACTCTGCCATAAACCCCGACTGGTGGAGGGCTGCAGTGATGGTTGACCTTCTACAACTTTCTCCCATCTCCCGACTGCATCTCTGGAGCTCAGCCACAGCCTTTGGGTTCTTCTTTACCTCTCTCACCAAGGCTCCTCTCCCCCGATAGCTCAGTTTGGCCAGACGGCCAGCTCTACTAAGAGTTCTGGTCGTCCCAAACGTCTTCCATTTAAGAATTAAGGAGGCCACTGTGCTCTTAGGAACCTTTAGTGCAGAATAATTTTTTTTATAACCTTGGCCAGATCTGTGCCTTGCCACAATTCTGTCTCTGAGCTCTTCAGTTCCTTTGACCTCATGATTCTCATTTGCTCTGACATGCACTGTGAACTCTCAGGTCTTATATCGACAGGTGTGTTGCTTTCCTAATCAAGTCTAATCAGTATAATCAAACACAGCTGGACTCAAATGAAGGTGTAGAACTATCTCAAGAATTAAATTTAATTAAATTTATGAGTGTCACAGCAAAGGGTCTGAATACTTAGGACCATGTGATATTTCAGTTTTTCTTTTTTAATAAATCTGCAAAAATGTCAACAGTTCTGTGTTTTGCTGTCAATATGGGGTGCTGTGTGTACATTAATGAGGAACATTTTTTTTACTTAAATGATTTTAGCAAATGGCTGCAATATAACAAAGAGTGAAAAATGTAAGGGGGTCTGAATACTTTTCGTACCCACTGTACACGTCTGCATTCAGGTTGAGTGGAAATGAAAATGTGTGAGATTTTGTTTTACTACCTAGAGTCCACCAAAGGTCACTGGAGTTTCTAGAGTCTAGATGGTGGTGCAAAATGAATAGTTGAGCCAAAAATGCTTTTGTTATTTACTTATTTACCATCATGTACCAAACCTGTATGAATGAATGACTTTTGTGGAACACAACAGGAGCCATTTTTAATAATGTATTGGTTATTTTTTGTCCATGATTGCTCAAGATCCAATATCTTTTTTTTTTTTTTTTTTTTTTCTTTTTTTTTCAGGCCACACAGTCAGAAACATCCAGGCTTTCTCTGTGCTTCAGAATACCTTCTTGAAGGCCAAGAGTGGTCGATTAGCACGTATGATCCTTGAAGCCATTGCCAACATATACGCTGCCGACTATGCCAACTATTTCATCTTAGAGGCACAGCATACGCTGTCGCAGTTTGCAGAGCGAGTAGCAAAGCTACCGGACGTGCAGTCCAAGTACTTTGAGCTACTGGAGTTTGTTGTCTTCGGGCTTAATTACGTACCATGCAAAGAGCTTTTTAGCGTTAGCGTGCTGTTAAAGTCCAGCACTTCTTACGGATGCAGCATCACAGCCACTCGCACTCTTCTCAAGCTCGGTCGCCACCACCCTGTCTTCAGTGATGTCTTCCGTGAAGTTGGACTCCTGGAAGTGTTAGTTAACCTGCTCCACAAATATGCAGCACTGTTGAAAGACCCAACACAAGCACATGGCGAGCAGGGTAAATATTTTGTGAACTAAAATTAAATAATATCTAATAGTTTTGAGTATTTTTGAGAATTAGATTATTTTTTTTTTTTTAGTGTTTATTAATATTTTGAATTAGCTTGTATTTTAGTTTTTCAAGTTTTAGAAACTTAATCATGTGCTTTTGTCTTTTTTAATTCACTTTTTAAATATCTCTTTATTTTAATTCAAATAAACATTTTTGATACTAGTTATAATTTCAATGGCTTCTGCCCTCACTGTGGTCAGGTGATGCCAAGAACAATGTGGCTGAAGATCAAAAACAGCTTGCCTGGCTTGTCATGGAGACACTCACGGTCCTCTTGCAAGGCTCAAACACCAATGCAGGTAAATGTGTGCATGATCTTTTTTTAATCTTAAATTGACTTTGTAATATGAAGGTTTGGAGAGGGGAAAGAGGTTAGGAAAGGGCCACAGACCGGGACACAAACTCTGATAAAACTCTGTTATAACTCTGAAGTGTCCTGAAGGCTCTGAGTTTTGCTGGGTTTTGAAAGAGGAAATGGTGAGCAGTAGGCTTGGAATTAGACTGACGCAGTAGTTTTGGTCTCACCGTCTCTTCCTCTTAAATTGCCTTTATTAATAATCAGGGCCTCGTGGAATTTTTTTAATCTTTTGAAATCAAAAGTATTCTAAAGATAATAACAGTGATATAATTTCCATTTAAAATGGGGTATTTTGGCAAGACAGAAATAGATGTCCCTTTTCCTTTAAAATAGTACTTAGGCTTTAGTTACATCATAGCTGTAAACCATGAATATTATTTTATATGTTGTCAGAAAATAGACTACATTTTAAATCTTTAAGACCTGCCAAAGGCATTTTTTTTTTTATTTAACAGTATGCTAATATATAGATCGTCTCAAAGCTAATATACAGACACAATGCCACAAAAGTCAGTTTTTTGATTTCATATGGTCCCTTTCAAGTGCACCCCTTAGACATTCATTATAATAGTGTTATTTTGCTGCCATTTTACCTTTGTTTTCAAGCACTCAGGGACAAGTCAGAATTCATTTTCATGCTCTCAGGGCCTGCAGTAGTCTCACTCTCTGTGCTGAGTCAGGTCTCTGGCTGGGAAGCGCTTTTAACTTCAGCTCTGTAATCATTTCTCTTCTATATCATGGCTGTTGATGGTCTCAGAATGCTTTCACAGATGCACTCATGCTTTATTTATTGTTAGCCAGTCAGAATGGCTTTGTTGCAGAAAATGAGCGAGTAGTTCCAAATATAGAATTGACACTGAGGTAATCAGTCATTTCTAAATCTCACTATGGTCTTGTTGTGTCAAATATTTACATAAACAATACATTACATATCTTGCCAAGCTATAAAGTCGAAACTGAAGTTGTTTTTCAAGCTTATACGACACCGAGATGAATTTTTAATGAGAAAATCTGAATCTCTCAGGATTGTTCCGTGAGTTTGGTGGAGCCCGGTGTGTGCACAACATTGTGAAGTACCGTCAGTGTCGTGAGCACGCTCTGATGATCATTCAACAGCTGGTGCTGTCGCCTTCTGGAGATGATGACATGGGTACTCTGCTCGGCCTTATGCACTCTGCACCTTCAACAGAACTACAGCTCAAAACTGACATTCTGCGGGTGAGGCATATTTATACTGTGTGAAGAAAATAAATGCCACATTCAGCCAAGTTGTTACAGTTGTAGGTGGCAATGGAGTAAATTTGGAAAATAGTACACATATTGAAATTAATGCTTCACTATTTTTGTGTACATAAACATATGCAGTTGTTGAAGATTTTGGTGCACTTCTATTATATGTAATATAATACAATAATATATTGTAATTCTATAATATATTAGCCACTATTAGGCTGTGTGTCCACAAGACTGTTTTTCCTGAGGCTAACATATTTTTTCCAGTTGTTTTGAATGGGAGCACCATGCATCAAAACACCAGCAGTGTGACAAGGTGCTAAGAATCTAATGTTCAAATTTGGGTAAAGCGCAGCACTCATCATTGTCACTTTTTAGATTATGACATGCTTAGATGCGAGCATCTATCATCGGATCTTCAGGATGGAATGAGAGGTTGAGTTGCATCAGCATGGCAGTGATATAAAAAGCTATGTTTTTGAATGACAGAACCTAGTGATACCATGTAGACAGAGAAGAGGATTGGTTCAAGAACTGAGCCCTGAGGCACCCCAGTAGTTAGATGTTGTGACTTGTACGCCTCTCGAAGTTACCTTGAAGAACTTTTAGGAGAGGTAATACTCAAACCACTGGAGTTTGGTTCCTGGGATGCTTGATCACTATGAGTGAACAACAATGGAGGAGAAGCTAATTTTGCTTTTCTCCCTGTATTAATCCCAAATGGGATTCCCAGACTACTATGAATATTGAAATGAAAAATAATGCTTGCAACATTTCATTAATGATGAGTCTGCAACATTACTTCTGCGGATATTCGTCATCATATCAACCAAAGTGTTTCAATTGAAAAAAATGCTGGCCATAGAAGTGCCCTTAAGCACTCATAGTTAGGTGCTTTTAATTGGCTAAAAACTCTTTGGTGGACACACAGCCTCACTCCAGTCTTCAGTTTCGCATAATTCTTTAGAAAACTTATACAATTTTATAAATTTATTTAACCCAAACTTTTGAATTAATGAATTAAAGCATCTTTGTCAGACAGTTGACTTCCATCCTTATGATTTCATTCTGAATTTGCCTAAAATTCTTTGTTCTTTCTCATTAGGCTTTGTTAGCAGTGCTGCGCGAGAGCCACCGTACACGCACCGTCTTTCGCAAGGTGGGAGGCTTTGTGTACGTGACCTCACTGTTGGTTGCCATGGAGCGTTCTCTCTGTTCTCCTCCTGTCAGCGGCTGGGAGAAGGTCAACCAGAACAAAATCTTTGAACTACTACACACCGTATTCTGCACTCTAACAGCAGCCATGCGTTACGAACCTGCCAACTCGCACTTCTTTCGCACTGAGATCCAGTATGAGAAGCTGGCCGATGCTGTGCGACTTTTGGGATGTTTTTCTGATGCTAAGAAAGTTGGTCCAGCAACCGTCTTCCCCTCAAATGCCCAACCATTCCAGCGGTTACTGGAGGATGAGATTATACCAGCAGAAAATGTGTGTCCCACACTCAAGCACTGCAGCAAGCTGTTCATCTACCTGTACAAGGTGGCCACCGACTCTTTTGACAGGTGTGGATAAATGGAAGTGGTCTATGCTTAATGAATAATGTGGATCAATGTGTTTTTCTAAGTGATGTTAGTAAGATGGTGATGTTAGTTTACCTTTAAGTAATTTTAAGAGAACATTAGTAAGGATGGGAAAAGTTACTTTTAAAGTCGAGTACTCTTTGCAATGAAAAAAAAAATTCTAATAAAACTGAACATCTGACATGTCTATACATTTTATATTTTGATTAATTCACCAACATAACACTAATGACAATTTCATAAAAAAACTTTAACAAGCTATCATATGTCTTAAAAAAAATAAATGAGCGTAATGGTTTAAAACCGTCCACGTCTACTTTTGAAAGTTAAAAGGAACAAGCTAAAAAAAAAGAATTAAGAATAAGAGATGTAATCAAAATTTATAATCATGTTTGAGCTCACCCAGGGCTTACATAGAAACCAATTTTATATTTAGACTACCGCCATTAGGGAAATTAAAATGTAAAAATGTCTATTCTAAAAAGACTATTTTGTGTTTTTATATTATATTTTTATTCAAATCCCAAAATAAAAATTGAGGCCAATTTCAGTTCGGCGTTTTCAATTCAGTGTTTTCTATGGCAGGCAAAGTCACAAAGGAAAATAGTTTTTTGTAATTTGAGGTACAGAATGAACACTCGACCAGTTGACTTTTCATGCCCATCCCTGATTTGCTGAGAGTGTAGTTTAGATGCGTCATTCTCATTAGTCATGACCTTCAGAAGATGCAAATGGCTTCACATGCTAGCTGAGTGTAGCTGTGCTTTGGGCTTCTGTTTGTGTTAGATTTGCATGATCTGTAGATAGTTCTATGTGCTGTGCCCTGAGCTGTATATTCAACAGGAACTAACTGCCTTCCTCTCTTGCTCTTTCTTATGTCTTTGTCTTTTGTAACCTCTGACATTGCCTGGCTGCACACGCGGGGGTTGTGTGGTATGGACCTGCTGTTTGTGTGTATGGCTGTGTGATTGTCTGGTCTGTCTTCATGTTGATTGTTTGGTCGTGACTCGGCGTGTCTGTTTGTGGTTGAATCGTTGTAGTCGTGCCGAGCAGGTGCCCCCCTGCTTGACTCATGAGACCTCGCTGCCCTCTCCTTGGGGCACGCCAGCAATCGCCAGGAAGAGGTACTGCTTTCTGCCACCTCTTCCTCTTCTCCCTTTGTCTTTTAAATAATTGTAATATACTAGTTTGGTGCTCAAGAAACATTTATTATTTATCAGTTCTAAGATTTTGTGGAAACTGTGATACATTTTCACACAGATTCTCTGTTGAATAGAAAGTCCAGTAGAACAGAATTCACTTGAAATAATATACTGTACTTTTTTAATGATGTGAAAGTCTCTACTGAATAAATGTACTTATTCCATTAGAAAAATTCTTACCCCAAACTTTAGAATTGTATTTTGCCTTTAACAGCTTAAAGCCCTTACTTGAAGTCAATCTTTAAAAACTCTAACAATTGCATAATACTGTAAGGGTTAAATGTAATTTTTAGCTGCTCTGAAAATGAATATCCATTTTTTTCATGTTGTACATTATTATGTTGTGATGCCTAAATACAGTAATGTATTATTAATTTATGTAGACTAAAAACTGTTTAGAAATTTAGAATTATGTATTCATCTGAATTGATGTCACTAGGAATTTTCAATAAAAATAACATACAGGTTTAGAACTAGACCTATGAGCTATTTCGTTCGGTTCCTACAATATGATAACTTGAAAAGTAAAAAAAAAAACATCTCTTCTGTGTAAGTCAGATTTTTTTTATTTTCCTAACAAGTCCCAACAAGCAACAGGAAATTGTTAATGTAGTGTATATATTTACCTTAGCCCCGCCCACTCAGAAATGGCATTGGTTCAAAATAGCGGTATGTTAAACATCAAATATGTTCTGATTGGCTGTAATTATGCTATGCACCTCTACATTTATGTTTTCCGTGTGGATAGACAAATTGCTGCTCGTAGGAAACTTACTGTTTAGCATACTGTTATTCATCTCCTCCCTCTGATCAAAGTGATCACCGTCTGCAAATTTTGCAACCTCTTGCTTTTCTTCTACTTCATCGTCTCCTTTGACTATACTTTCATCTTTTTCTGCACCATTTCATCTGACATGTTGAGCTTCTTTGCTTACCTGTAAAGCTATGCAGTTGCAGTTTTCAGTCCTTTTGCTTTTCAAGCTCTCTGTGGGGAGTTTTGATTCATAATTAACCTTATATCGAAGTTGATATTTGATTTCAAAATTTCATTTCCATGCTGTATTTAAGAGTAAGCACTGAACAATCCTTCTTTAAAAAATCTCTCTAAGCTTTTGCAGCCTATTAGCTTTTATTAGGATAAAACTGCCAAGCCAAAATGTATAAGTGAATTACACTTTCCAGACACTGACGCTAAGTGATGCTCTAAGAAGACCCATTAAGCAATCTTTTCTTTCCCAATAGACATGGCTATCATAGCTCATCCAACTCTGCTCCTGGTAAAGTCCTAACAGACTTAAAGCTGCACTTGGGAAATCCGTCGCAACACTCTTCAGACCCTGTAGTCATCCACCCCGGAGCAGTGCTGGCAATGCTGGACCTCCTACCCTCTGTTTCGTCTGACACACAGCCTGAGGTATGAGCTGCTTGTAGACATTGGCTCCATCTCAAAATTTAGTGAACTGACACCATGTTTGGTGTCTACAAAGACATCAGCCCACATGGGAATGCCTAATGCAAAACTCTGGTGTTGATATGTAGCTAGGAGAGAATGTGTTGCTGTTCAAAAGTTATAAATATATATATATATGTGTGTGTGTGTGTGTGTGTGTGTGTGTGTGTGTGTGTATAGAGAGAGTCGTGGGATTATTTCAATATGCCATTATATATAATTTATTTGTATTTATTTTAATTAAATTGTTTAAAGACTTGTTCACACATCTTCAATTTAAATATGTGTTACCATCATATTTATTTTTCACCTACAGTCAGATGTCAAAGTGAAGGATTTTATGAGAATGAATGCGTTATATTTTGTGTGAAACTTAAAGACCTTATTTAAGGGTTATCAACAGTATTCTTGTTTTGTTGTTTGCCTCACCAAAGAAATGATTACCACAGTTTACGGTAGGCTGCTCCCTCGAGAGTTACAGAGAGCAACTGGAGAGTTAATGCCAGAGTTAATGGAAAATGGCAACGAAGAAACACACAAAGAACAGTCACATAATCAGCAGTGAAAGTAGGAGAGTGCTGGAGTTTCGGAACCAACTTTCGGTTTTCCCCGCCACTCACTTGAAGATGTTCAGGGCCAGGCAAAAGGAAACACCCATAATACGCAGCAATCATCCTTAATTGCAGAAATGTGGCAAAACATCTCTGGAGAGAACCTCAGATTATTAAATTCAAAATTGCTTTCTATATTTGGATAAGCATAGGCTACATTTGTGAATGCACATTTTCTTCAGTGTTGCGCGTCAAGTAATGCTTCTGTGCGCATTTTACAGACAGCAACTTGCAATCGCAAGCAAAAGCATCAGGTGTTTTATTAAGAGTGAGTAGAATTATTAATTTATTTTAATGATTGAGTTCATAAAATGTAGACTATAATATTATAAATATGGTCGTTTTGTATCGGTGATATTCGTGTTGCCTGTGAGACTTGAACTTGAACCATAGTGCGGCCCATTGGAAAAAAAGGTTGAGAACCACTGTCTTAAGTACCGTATTTTCCCGACTATAAGTCACACTTTTTTTCATAGTATGGCTGGTGCTGCGACTTATAGTCAGGTGCGACTTATTTATCAAAATTAATTTGACATGAATCGATTGAAATGAACCACGAGAAAACATTACCATCTACAGCTGCGAGAGGGCGCTCCTGTAGTCTACACTGAAGACATAGAGCGCCCTCTCGTGGCTGTAGACTGTAATGTTTTCTCTTGGTTCTTGGTTCTAAATAAATGCGACTTATAGTCCGGTGCGACTTATATATGTTTTTTTTCCTCATCATGACGTATTTTTGGACTGATGCGACTTATAGTCCGAAAAATACGGTACTTGTTTTCAGAATGACTAGTAATAACATCTTATGTTATTACTGCAATGTAAATGTGAAATTTCATAATATTAGTGTTTATCTGAGCTGAGTGTTCCACTGTAAGTGTCCTACAGCTCACTTTAGCCTTGCTCTGCTCCTCAGCACGCTCTGGACCTGCAGCTGGCGGTTGCTAACATCCTGCAGCTGCTAGTGCATTCAGAGAGGAACCAGCAGATCCTGTGTGAGGCAGGTCTGCACTCACGTTTGCTTCAGCGCTGTAGTTGCGCTTTGGGAGATGAAGATCACCCACTTCACCCACCTCTTCAGAGGATGTTTGAGCGACTGGCCTCCCAGGCCCTAGAGCCGATGGTGCTAAGGTGAGTCCAGTTTGCTCCAAAAATGTTTAGAGAGAGACTGGAAAATATATTATATTCAATTGTATTATATAATATTATGAGGACAGAGAGGGCCTCCTCGCTGGTAATGTACAATATACTGTATACATTACATATCAGAGGGCCAGCTTTTTGTCCATTACGTCTCAAAGCCTCAGCGATATTTATTGAAGTGATTAATAATTAATGAATAACACCTTAACGGAACATGTTTCTGCTCCCAACCTTCTATTGATTGGTCTCCCATATGTGAGCTTTTTTTGAACTGATTTTTGTTTATACAAAGACCAGATGAGTCAGTGAAAAACTGTTTTGCTCCTGGGGCTCCTGCATGTTTCAGTCTTTACTGATTTGATCTGATCACAGCTGGATGTTTGCACAAAAGGAAAATGATAAAATGTTCTATATTATTCACAGCTCTCTGTTAGGGCTCCAAGAAATATTGTTTCAGCATCGATATCACAACGTGCAATAGTCGCATTGCAGGATGTGCGATTTTTAGTATACCGATCATTATATTTATACTTATCGTTTTTGCGACAGATGTAGCATCATGCAACCCCGCTCTATCTACACTGGACGCAACAAAGAGACCATTGCAAATCCTTTGAACTTTGTGCCAGTACATCATGAAAAGATTGAGGGATGTACTCTCTGGGATTTGCCATGTCGCGCCGCATCCAGTATAGACAGAATCACTGATTATATTGGGCTCTATTGCATTTTGTTGAGTCTTGTCGTGCTGCGCTGCTCATGTCTGGTGTAGACATGCTGAGAGCCATGCAGATGCACATGAACTCTAATTCCATTCACTTCCGCATGATTTGTGCCTGAAGTGACACATACAGGCAAAACTGTCTCTACAAGTAATCTTGTGAACACCGTTGCTTATAGCAGGTGAAGGTAGTATGGATAGTATATTGGTTCAACTTCACAGCAGTTTATTGTACAAAACACCTAGAGAAAAATCACTTTTGTAGCTTTAACAGATTTATTAAATTTAATTTATACAGTGAAGACTATGCAGTGTTATTTACATTTGATATAGATATGGAGGATGCTTCACTACAAAATAATAATAATAAAAAAAAAAAACAGCTATTCACTTCTGCTCAGTTGAGAAATCAAAATCTGTCTGATATGGTTTAAATGTCATGCTACTGCATTCTGGATCAAGTTATTTAAGTGATTCATATAAATTATTATTTTCTTATTATTCTTAAATGAAATAATAATAATAATAATTTAGAAAATAATAATGTAATAAATTATATTTATCTATCAATCATTACAATTATTATACTGTAATTAAATATTTTATTAATTTCATTTATTTATATCATTAAGATGTTGTTTTCTGGATTTCCTAATGTGTTGTGATAATGCTCGAAGGGCAAGCAATTGCTCATTGTGTGGGATATTACTGTCTCTAATAAATGTTTTTTTTTATGCATTTTTCAGGGAATTTTTACGACTTGGGAATCCTCTGAATTGCGGTGCCTGGGACAAAAAGCTCCTGAAGCAGTATCGGGTCCACAAGCCTAGCTCCCTAAGCTATGAAGCTGAAATGCGCAGTAAGGAAAACTCTGAATGCATAAAGACTGCTAGAGCTGTCACTGTGCTTTGTGCCATCCCGTAAACAGTTTTTGTCAGTGTTATGTGGTCTTGTCTCTGTGGTTTCTCTGTGGGCCAGTGAAAGAAGGGACATTATTTCAGGCTTCACTGACTGTGGTCTTTGGTGAAATGCCATCAATCACCATCAGAATCAAACAAAACATTCTCCTTTCGTTCTCCATGGCTCTGCCAGCAGAGAGTCGTACAATTGAACAGGGTTTTGCTGGAGATGAGTTCCCAGCTTCACTAATTACCAGTAAAATGACTTTTCTCCGAGCTCTCACCATGTCCAGCGAGTCCTTTTTGAACTCGCTAATTTAAAGGTTTCCTGCTTGCTTAGTAGAAAGCCTCAGTGGAATTATGCAGTCATTCCAGGGTCCAGTGCAAGCAGATATTTTTGTTGGATGTATCCATAATAGATTACCTCAGAATTAGGGTATTCAAGGGAACTATAATTTAAAAAGAATGAAAGGATTCTACAAGACAGGAAATTTACCTTGCTTTTATAGTTTCCGATTTACAACATTAAACTTCCACCTGCTATTTATTCCTTTAGCATTCTTATTATGACATCACACTGATGGTTACACTGCTTTTCTCTTTACATAGCAGCATTTTATATATTTACACTTTTATAAGTGTGTGTGTGTGTGTGTGTGTCTCTCTCTCTCTCTCTCTCTCTCTCATATATATATATATATATATAAAACACATATTTTTTACCATTGGCCATTGTATTGAGGAGGTGCTGAACATTTAAAGGTTGATTGTCGATATTTACATTTACATTTAATCATTTAGCAGACGCTTTTATCCAAAGCGATTTACAAATGAGAACAATAGAAGCAGTCAGGTCAACAAGAGAACAACAACAGTATACAAGTGCCATGACAAGTCTCAGTTAGTCTAGTATAGAACGCATAGCCAGGTATTTGTTTTTTTTTTTATTAAATGAAAAGACAATAAAAGGAAAAGTGCTGTTGTTAGTTGGTTAAGTGCAGGCGATATTCTTTTCAATTATTGAATATTAGAGGTGGTTTTATTTTCTGGTCAATATATGAGTTTTGCAGTCTTGTTACCAAAATGTAGGACAAGAAGAAATAAGTAAATAAATATATAATGTATAATAACAATAATCTGTTAAAATATAATGTATCTGTTAAACAAACTAAAACCGAAAGCACAATATGGTTTAATCCCTTCATTCTTTGTTCAGGCGATCAGCTCGTGATCCGGTGTTTTCCGTGCCTTAGAGTAGCTCCGTTCACAGTGAATGCAGTGAACTCGTTTATTGTACAGTACATGCTGTAGGTTTAGCGTGCGTTTCCGAATGCAACAGCTGCCAGTTAGGCTTTATTTTCACGGCAGATGATTACAGCATTTCACTGGTTTTGTAGTGAGATGTGTTTTTCTAAGCCTGTTATCCCTTCAAAATAACAGCTCTACTGCCATTTCCATCAAAATAAAAGCTTAAAAGGGCAGTATGAATTGCTGACAGCTAGTTGTTTAAATGCAGACCAAATTCAAAATATCTCTTTCAAGTGTAGAAATTAGAAAAGAAGAATTGTAATGTCCCTACTGTAGTGTAAAGCAAAAATAATATACCTATGAAATATACATTTTCATTTATTTTACAGTGCAATTGTTTTACAATATATGGCTATTACTGTCATCGTTGTTGTCATTATTATATTCTAATTTGTTTGACTTCCTAAAACACCAGTATGAATGTAACTTAGACTGGGACAGTTACAGTACATCACAAATAAAAAGAGAGTCCACTTTAAAAATGAAGGTTCAGTTCACTGACTAGATCGAATAAATTAACTGTAAGTGTTTTAAATATCACAATAAATATCATATCGTAGACTTCATATCATGATATTATTTTATTGTGAGATTTTGATATTGTTAAATTTCTAATATATACTAATACATATGTTAATAAACTATAATAGAACACTTTAAGAACAAAAACATGAATCAAATTAATACATAAATGGTATTGTTCAAGTTAAGTACAAATTCTCACAGTTATCACTGTTAACTATGTTTCAAGTTAATAGTGTAACAGTAAGAGAACAGTAGAGTTTAATTTGACCTTTTCTATATCCAGACAGCATGACTCTGTCCATGGAGGGTTTTGGGCCAGATAGCGTGTTCACGATTAACGAGGACAACAGCCAGTACCGGATCAGCCGAAGTCTGGTGCGATCAGCTGAGGGTAGCACTGTGCCCCTCACCCGAGTCAAGTGCCTGGTCTCCATGACAACGCCCCATGACATCCGTCTCCATGGATCGTCCGTCACGCCAGCCTTCGTGGAGTTTGACACGTCATTAGAGGGATTCGGGTAAGGCTGCCAGCACTAGTCTAATCTATCTATCTATTTATCTAATGAAGGTCTAGATTTGTTTGCACGATCACTGTTTGTGAGCAGACATCTGTTTAGGCATCAGAGATTTATTGGCTTCAGTTCAGAATGTGTTTACCAGATATATACGTCAGTCAAAACTGTATTTGATGTTGTGCTTTTAAAAGCTTGACCTAGTTTAAAGCTCACGGAAAAACAGACTTGAAATGTGCTTACATCTCCGAACGTATCGCAGTTCAAAGCGCAACAAAGAATCCACACTGAGCCTCCATCTGCTTCTGTTTAACATAATCCCATCAGGGTATGTGCTGCACTGAAAATAACAGATCTTAAATATTTCATCTTTTTCATTAATTATGAAAGCACAGTGATCATCATTTGTCTTCTTTCCAAATTATTAGCTGCTTAAATGGGAGATTTCTGTGTATGAAATGGGTCAACGGTTCAGTTTTTACACCCAGCACACATAACAGAGACCCAAATGCTTCAAGTGGTATTGGCTGTGCACAGATTGAGTTTGGTTAGTCTCCCAGAGGTCTTTTATGCAGCAGGTCTACAGACTTAAATGCCACAAATTCCCTTTAAACCTGCACCAACTGCACAGACAATCCAAATGATTTATCTTTTATGTCTCTTAGCCAGAATCCTCCTGTGTCTTTAAATACTTCCTCCTACATCTGAATAGAACATGCAGCTTAGAATAATTGAAGATGTAAAAATCACTTTTACTGGCCCACATTTCATTTTGTGAAAGCTGACAAAACGCACCACACACAGTGCGCTCCCCATCTGCCTTCATGAAAAATTCATGTAAACACGTTCAGTATTAGGGCGTCCAGACCAGCCTAATGGTGCTGCCACAGCTGGGCTTAAAGCTTTTTGGGTTATAAAGGAGCAAACAGGGAGGAGGTGGACATTAACCCCAACACACACATATGCATAGACTTCCATTGTTTTATCTTAAGATCTTTTTTTTTATAATATACAACAATATATAATCTGTCTTTACTAATTATGTGAATTAAATAATATTAGTAAAAATGATGTAGAAATATATATGTGTGTTTATATATATATATATATATATATATATATATATATATATATATATATATATATATATATATATATATAAAATACGTTGTTTTTTTCTCAAAAAAAGAGGATTTCTCCAAATGTTCCCAAAGGGAGGTTTTATCAGATGTAGCTCACTTTTGTGAGCAGATTTGTCCCCAAATTGAACCCTTCTTCACACACTTCCTTGTCTGGTGGGAGGTGTTAATGCTTCACTGTTTTTTGGGTGGATGCTTGTATTGTTAGTGTGATTTGTTTTTTTTTGTTTTTTTATTGCCACAGCTTTTATAATATTAAAATGACATGAGGCTTCCTTTGTCAGGGTTCATTATCCTCCATAGAGACTTGTTTGGCTGTTTTGAGTGACTCTGGGATGGTTTTCTGTTTAGTTGATTAATGGCAGAATGCTTAATTAAGTATGGATTGGCAAGAATCTTGCATTGGTTTGCACCCATTCTCATTATTTGCTTTTCTAACATTTAGTAATATCTGGTGTTTAAATAAGTTCCGTCAGTGGACGTTTGTGTTTTTTACACGATGTAGTTCAGTCCTGTTATTTTGAGCACACTCTGTCGGTGTTATATAAGGCGTGACACCCACAAGTAAACAACTCTTTAAGCTGCCAATGTGACTGTTTGTTACTGAGAGACAACAATAAAATGTGTGAAATGTCTGGTATGCTGGGATTTCTGATAAATTGACATTCATTTTTTATTTTCGTCTTCTCTCTCCAGCTGTTTGTTTTTGCCCAGTTTGGCCCCTCACAACGCGCCGTCCAGTAATGCTAACACATCTGGAGTCAGTGACGGGGCTGTGGTCAGCGGCATGGGAAATGGTATGTGCTCACAAACACACTCTTCCCCGACCCCCGTGATTTGCATATAGCAGACAGCAGCTTTCCACTCTTTTATAAATCTTTATTAAGATCAAGCCTAAAATATGAAAAAAGTACATTCAGGTGGTGAATGCAAAGCAAGCAAGTCATTATTCCACAATAAACTTTGGTGATTAGGATCTCCGAAGATATAAATAGGGATAAAAAGGGGAAAAAAAGATGATAGTATGTTGCCAGGGAGAGTGGTGAAACTTGGCTACTAGGGCTGCACGATGTATCGTTTAAGCATCGATATCGCGATGTACGATTCCACGATAGTCACATCGAAGGATGTGCGATGTAGGCTGTCGTAGTTGATCCGTTATTAATTAACTGTACTGTACAGTTGCTCCCCGGCCCTTGACGAATGTGATTTGGGGAGAATGCGAGAGAGAGAGAGAGAATGCAAGAGAGAGAGAGCAAAAGAGCGCGAGAGAGAGAGAAAGAGAGCACGCGAGAGAGAGAGAGAGCGCCCCGGCCGCATGCTCACCGTCTTCAAACAACACGAGCGCTGTCTTGCTCTCTCTCCCTTGCGCATATTAATCAATTGACACAATGATGTAGATTGTCGATGTTTAAATCATTTAAAATGAGAATGTAAATGTGCTCACCGCATTTTTGTTTGTAAGAAAATTGTCATTTTTTCCCAATATCGTTCAGCCCTAATGGCTACCATCCAATATAGTTTTTATGTGATAGACCAATAAGAATCAACTGTTATTGTTTTAACAGATTATTGTTATTGAGTTTTTGAATGAGTTTGAGTTGACAAATGTGGGATGGTGAAGGCGGGTATAAGCAGCTTGACGAATTTCAGAAGCATCATGGCTCATGACAGGCGAGAGGTAGAGGGAACGGGAGCACAGCACTGTGACTGAATTTTTGCAAAGACGGTGGAGTCTAGAGAAAAGAGAAAGCTCACCGAAACTTGACAGAGCTTGACAGAAATTGTTTGTGTGCCTTTGCTCCTGTTCGAGCGCCACCGGCTCCCAGCAGCCCTGAGTGGGCGTACAAGTGCCTATGTAGTATTAATGAGGTGATTCAAGGCTCTCCATCTTTCTCCCTTCCTGTCTTTATTCATTTCGATGTCTCGCTCTCTCTCTTTCCTTCATCCTCCCCATTTCCCTTCCTCCTCCTCTCTCTCGCTTTCGAATGGATGATTTCAGTATTTAAAGATAGACTCCTGCATCATATTCTCTGACCTATTTTAGTCGATGCCATCATCATTTCTTGCTCGGAGAGTTTCATTCAGATCCTCTGCAGTCTAGTTCATTGTTCCTGTCTCTCTTCCAGGGCTTTCCTTGGTTTAGGGTACAAGCCAAAGTGGATTTGTTGTATCGAAGTTGCTTAGGCTAAATTTTCAAGAATGTGCGCTTGATGTAATAGGTAAATCATTATGCAAAGTCCAAGGAGATTTATTCAGCGAAGATGTTGATTTTTAATTGAACTTGAAAATAAATGCTTACAAAAAAAAACAAAATAAATATTAAGATCTGTTGAATTATGCTGATAAGAATCAGAAAGAGCTTTAATATTTAATCTTGATAATGTGATGGTAAAAAAATTTAACATTTGAGATGGAAATCTGTGTATGTGTATGTAAGTATGTATGTATGTATATATAATAACAAATTAATTAACTTTTTGATGCATTTAGATAAAGAAGATTTCCATCCCAAATATACAATGTTCAAAATATTCTTTAGTATTTATATATTCAAATATATATATATATATATATATATATATATATATTAATAAGCACAAACGTTTTTACATTGGTGATAATAAGAAATGTTTCTTAAGCAACAAATCACAATATTAGAATAATTTTTGAAGGATCATGTGACACTGAAAACTGAAATAATGGCTGCTGAAAATGTGAAAATATATCAAAACAGAAATGTACTCCTTTCAATAACATAAAAAACTTACCAACCCCAAACTTTTGAACGACTGAGTAATTTGTCATTTAAAAAAAAAGTGCAAAACAGAAGTATTTTTCACTCAAGGTCTCATAAGTAACACTTTTCCATTCATTGCTTGTTCAAGCAATAATTTAAAATCAGTCTTATCTTTCCAATAAAAAACTATTCTGAGAATAATCAACATTAATATTCATGTAGCACTAGACAGCTGTGACTATTGTGTGTCATTCTACATCCAAATGATGACAAAAGAGAAAGTAACTCCTAATACTGAATATCCACATTTTCATCTCTTCAGGCGAGCGTTTCTTTCCACCTCCATCTGGCCTGAGCTACTCAACATGGTTTTGCGTCGAGCGTTTCAGCACGCCACCCCAAAGCCATCCTGTGCGTCTGCTCACTGTGGTGCGACGGGCCACCTCATCTGAGCAGCACTATGTGTGCCTGGCCATCGTGCTCTCCGCTAAAGACCGATCTCTCATTGTGTCCACTAAGGAAGAGCTACTTCAGACCTATGGCAAGTGTTTCCGACAACTTCCTGTTCTACATCTTTGTTTTCTGTTTATGTCAGCAAAGTTCTAATGATGTGGCATGTTTGTGAACAAGATGATCGTTTCAACCTTTGTTCCTCTGCAAATGGAGAAAATAAGCTTGAATTAAGAACACTTCTATTATAGACTTTTAAAATGCTAATGTTTGAGAACACACACGCACAAAAAAAGATTTAAAATAAAATAAATGTAGCATATGATGTCAGCACACTTATGTTTCATTTGCAAATCAAAAGTAGACAATTAAGCCATTTTAATGTACATTTTAAGAGTCTGTTCCTTCTGAAATGCAGAGGAAAAGTTCCTTTGTCTGTGGTAAGTGATGTGACATCATTTCCTCTCTCCCTTCGCAGTGGATGACTTCAGTGAGGAGTCCTCCTTCTATGAGATCCTGCCCTGCTGTGCGCGCTTCCGCTGCGCTGACCTCATCACCGAGGGACAGTGGCACCACCTGGTGTTAGTTATGAGCAAGGGAATGCTGAAGAATAGCATGGCGACTCTCTACATCGATGGCCAGATGGTCAGCACTGTCAAGGTGTGGCCCAGCTCCTGATGTAGACACCAGTATTTTGTTTGGACCAAAGTAATGGGAAACGGTGCCATTATTATTATTTTCTGCTAATTTTTTTAACTAATATTTCAAACTTTAGCATAACTTAAAATTGCCGTCAGATCTGAAATCTGATGAGAAATGTTTTTTTCTCTAGCTTCATTAGCAGCTCAAACACCAGTTCCCAAGACTACTGTTAAATAATGTATGATGTTAAAAAAAAAGGGTGACCTTTTTTGGTTTCTCTTTGGTTTCTCATTGCGTCTGTCTTTGTAGCTGCACTATGTTCACAATGCTCCCGGTGGCTCTTCCTCCACAAACCCACCTGTGGTGAGCACGGTGTACAGCTACATCGGTGCACCACCGGCCCAACGCCAGCTCTCCTCTCTGGTCTGGCGACTGGGGCCCACTCACTTTCTGGAGGAGGTGCTGCCTGCTGCCAGTGTGGCTGCCATCTATGAGCTGGGACCCAATTATGTAGGCAGCTTCCAAGCTGTTTACCTGCCATGTGAGTATCTGATGTGTCACACCGAGGTGAATAACAAGGAACTAAAATATGTTTGATTTTAGAAGTAGATGTTTATTGTAAAGTAATGGCTATTGTACTGATTAAATGTTATGGACATCTTATGTATATGTAGTTTTATGTTGTGGGTTTTTCCTCTCATATATCCAGGTAAAGACTCAAAGACTGAGGCTGTGCCACCCTGTCCTGTTGGATTGGTTCCTGAAGAGAAGGTCTCCTTCAGTATCTTTGCTCATTCTGTATCTACTCTCACTGTGGCAAAGATACGAAAAGTCTACAACAAGCTGGACAGCAAAGCCATCGCCAAACAGGTACAGTAAGCAGTCTCACTCTCACCCTGCTTCTAGAATCTCTTTTACTAAAATAATGTATTTAAATAAGATTTAAAATTTTATTAAATATTGATATATTACTTTGTTGTAATGAATTTTAATCAGTTAAACATTGAAAATAAAAAAATATGATTTTGCATTTTATATATATATAATCTGAATAACCACCAAATAATCAAGATCATAAGCAGACCTATACCATTGTTCAAAAGTTTGGAGTCAGTAAAAATGTTTTTATGTTTTTGAAAATAATTATCTTATGCTCACCAATATTGAATTCATTTGATCAAAAATATGGTAATATTAGTTTAAAATAACTGTTTGCAGGTGATTTATTCCTTACGATGGCAAAAAAATAATTTCAGAAAAAGAAAAAGAATTTTCAGCAGCCATTACTTCAGTCTTTACCAGTCTTTATGCAAAAGTGGTCCTCAAGAAACATTTAATATTTTTAGTGTAAAAAACAGTTGTTTTGCTTAATATGTTTGAGGAAACTGTGATTCTCTGATGAATAGAAAGTTAAAAAGGGCAGCATTTATTTGAAATCAAATTTTTTGCAACATTACAAATGATAAATCTTTCCTTGCTGAATTAATGATTAACTTATTTAAATTATATTAATTCTTTGCTGATTTTTAGTCAGAATATGAAGAATTCTTAGGGTAGTAAAGAATAAATAAAAGTTTTGTGAATGATTAACTAATGTAAATATCAGCAGAGCTTTTTGTGCGTCATCTGCAGAATTTTAGTATTGGACTCTTCTTGATAGCTGAAAGAATAATGCATATTTAGCCAAAATATTTTATAAATAAATACACAAGGGGAGCAGATTGTCTAGAACCTTTGAAAGGCAAGTCTTCCAATTCTGCAGAAATTTGCAGTTCAGATTCCTTGTCCTGCCCATGAGTAATTCTTTTAATTACTTTCATCCCCTTTCAGCTGGGGGTCTCCTCTCATGAAAGTGCCACACCAGTCAAACTCGTCCATAATGCAGTGGGCCATCTCAACGGCTCGGCCAGGACCATTGGAGCTGCAGTCATCGGTTACCTGGGTGAGTGCAAAAAGAAGTGGCACAATACAGCCTTTCCAATAAACCGGCTCTTTCTCTCAGTGTTCATGTATTTATAGCTGCAATCCTGTTCCATGTAGGTGTGCGTGCCTTCGTAACCAAACCGGTCGCCACCAACCTTCAGTACATCGGAGGAGCAGCTGCCATTCTGGGCCTGGTTGCCATGGCTTCAGACGTGGAGGGTCTCTATGCTGCAGTAAAAGCATTAGTGTGTGTTGTCAAGAGCAACCCACTAGCTAGCAAGGAGATGGAGCGTATCAAAGGCTACCAGGTGGGCTGCAATAACAATTAAGAGTGAACTTTGAACCGAGGATGTCCTCTGTTCTCTCCAGCTATAGCTCTAGGATGTTATGAGTCAATGAGATGGCAAATTAAATGATAACAGTGAGCCTGGGCTGTTGTGACCGGTGACAGCCAATTGATGTGATAAGTGAGGGTTCTTAAGGGTGGGGCATGCTGGGATGTGCTGGTTTGAACATCACAGATGGTGCATTGTTTTATTTCTCTGCTGCTTTAATAGGTTCTGTAGAGACAATACGATGTTTCACAGAGCTAATGTTGATTGTGGTGTCACTGTGTAAGGAAAATGAACGTCTGAGTGTTGGGTCGCAGCCTGTTTTAAAGTGAACTGATCACTGAATCCTGAAACGAGTAAACTAAGGAAAATATAGTAGATCATTCTTTCACATAGACCTTCTGTTGTTGTTTTTTTCCCTGTCAGCTTTAGATCATTTGCCTGAATGGTCTTCTTTAACTTAATGTCTTCTGTTTTAGCTGTTGGCCATGCTGCTGAAGAAGAAACGCCCTCTGCTGAACAGCCATATTCTGCACTTGACCTTTTCCCTCGTTGGAACTGTGGATAGTGGCCACGAGACCTCAATTATCCCCAACTCCACAGCCTTCCAGGACCTGCTGTGTGATTTTGAGGTGCGAAGCTCACACCAAAGGAGCTTTAGTGATGCTGTGATTTACTTTTCCCCCCATTACTCACATCTGGCAGATACACATGATTGAGAATGCTTGACATTCAGTTAGGATGTATAAATACCTCAGGCTGAAATCATCAGTGACCTTGCTGAAAATTGAACTACATGCACTCTAATAGTTTCTGGCATGAAAAAAAAATTATTTTGCGTAGTGGTCTTCAGTTCTAAAACTTCTTCTATTTCAGACGATATACTTCTTTTATTTTAGAAGATAGAAACATTTGTTGGATTTTCGTGATATAATGACTTAAAATGTTTAAATTGGTGGACTTTCAGGTTTGGCTTCATGCTCCCTATGAACTGCACCTCTCTCTCTTTGAGCACTTCATTGAACTTCTGACTGAATCCAGGTAATCCATCCATACTCTAACACTCTTTATTGAATCTTTGATTCGGGGCAATCGATATAAGCCTTTCTGCGATGTAATGGGACTTTCTTTGGATTCTTTTAGCCCTGTAGAAGTGATACAGCGTACATTAAGCATTGACATATATATATATATATATATATTACAGAACAACATATGCATCACACGGTATCTAAAATAGATCACCTTGTTTCTGTTCTCAGTGAAGCTGCTAAGAATGCCAAACTATTGCGGGAGTTTCAGTTGATCCCCAAACTGCTGCTGACTCTGAGGGATCAATCTCTGTCTCAGCCCACCATCGCTGCCATCGGCAATGTCCTCAGTCTCCTGCTCCAAGGCTTTCCCAACTCATATGACCTACTCAGGTAAACAGAGCGTTTAGCATTTAACATTTTAAAAGATTATAATCAGAAGTGACTGATTCTTTAAAATCTATCTGATTTTGCTGCAGAACATTTGTATTTAGGATGCAGGGGTGACTACTTATTAATGAGCACTATGTACAATTTACTCATACAAAATAACATATTCAATCACAAAATAATGATTTATAATTCTGGACTTAGTTTCATTTGTTTATGGCTATGATTGATTTGATTTGATTTTTTCAGGTTCGGGCAGTTTATCTCTTCAACATTGCCAACATTTGCAGTCTGTGAGAAGTTTGTCATTATGGAGAACACCAATGAGGAGAAGATCGACAGGGGTGAGTCAGCTTTTTTAAGCATTCCTAGTATCAGTGAAGCATTTTAGCAGCATATTGTTCCAAAACAACAACACTTCAGATCACGCTGTTAAAGAATTAGACCCATGGGAATCGAAGCATTGCCAGCTTTAAACAGCACCTAAAGAAAGCAGAGTTAGCTCCATGTATACACTTTCGGCAGATTCCCACTAAAAATCAGCGCTGGAAAATCTGCAGATTTCATCTAGGCCTAATAATGAGATGTCTTAAGATACCAAGAGCTTAAAAATGTCAAAAAGGTTAGCAGTACCATTTCTCTTTTCAGTGGTCTTACTCTTCTTCCTGGGTGTTTTTAGGAGCTGATGATGAGTTTGGAGGCCTCCTGTCATCCAACTTGATTCTTCTGCGGAACAGACTGCTAGACATCCTGCTCAAACAGCTCTTCACCTGCAAAGAGAAGAACGTTGTTAATGTACAGTGAGTGATGCTCCATATTAAATCAAGGGTGGATTATTGGACTTCAGAGAGCTGTGCTGCATTTTATAGCATCTGTAACATTGTTACCTAAGCTTGCTGTTTAGGGGCTGATATCTGGGATTGGATACAGATGAAACTGGACACTTTGGTTATGTGTCCGAAATGATTTAGTGTAGCCAAAGTGCTTTTCTTTTTTTTTAGTGTGTACGTGTGTGTATGAAAAATGACAAAGCACACCATTTAATTGTCTGTAAATTAAGCCTCATAACTTAAAACATAATAAACAAAGTTTGTAAAATCTACCTTCATGTTAATGATCATCCCCCCACTTAATTTTTCTTTCTGCTGCCTCCCTTAGGGCTTGTGAAGAACTTGTGCGCACCTTGGGTTTTGATTGGTTGCTTATGTTTATGGAAGAACACATTCACTCCAGCACAGTGACCGCAGCTCTCTTAATCTTGGTGGTGTTGCTGAGTAACCAATCCATCCTGATCCGGTTTAAAGAGGGCCTGACTGGAGGAGGATGGCTGGACCACACTGACTCTGTGCTCACTAATAAGATTGGCACTGTTCTGGGTGAGCAAGAGACCTAATCGTATTTGATTAGTTTCACATGCATTTTAGCTAAGCAGTTTCTATAATTATACAGTATAAAATGTTTTTCTGTTTTTTTTTGCTCATATCCTTTCAGGTTTTAACGTTGGTCGCAGCGCAGGAGGCAGGTCGACATTGCGTGAAATCAACCGAGATGCCTGCCATTTCCCAGGATTCCCTGTGTTGCAGACTCTGCTGCCCAAACACACTAATGTCCCAGAGATCTACTTCATGCTCATGGCCCTTTTCCTCCAGCAGCCAATCACAGAGCTGCCTGACAGCCTGCAGGTACATGTCAGTATGCAAACCTTTTTTCCCTAATTAAACTTAAATGTCTTCACTTTGTGTCTTTGTTTGTGTGTGTGTGATCTAGGGCTGTGCGATAAATCGAAATCGAATCACGATTAATTGGAATCAAATTCATGATATTACGCTGTTCCATTGCATATGCATGACTGCCAGCCTTGAGTGACAGTCTTACTAACCAATAGAGTGAGTGCACATCCGTCCTCCCCAATCAGCTCTGCTCTAGCCAACTGTGTAAACAACCACCATAAAAAAAAAAAAAAAAAAGGAAAGCAGGGGAGAAACAGAGTGGGATTATGGAGCCTACAGGGTCAGGTTAATAGTTAGGCAAATTAAAACTAAAGAAAAACATTCTGTAACTTAAGCTTTGAAAAGACAGACAGCGAACCAAAAATAGAATTTACAAGAGCTGCGTCACAATGCATATCTAGAACATCTCTTATTGAATGTTCACTATTCCCCATTCAGAAGACCGCACACACAACCCGTGTCTCTGAATGCTTCTCATACTTGCTCCTCTCTTCCTCATGTGGCTCGAATCCCGCATCATGGACGAGCCGTGCACACTTGCCGCACTCACGCAGCCTGTTTCGTAACACTTGGTTATATTATAGATATTATATATGAGGCTTGAAGCACGTGCGCAGCCTGCGTCGACTCGCGCCTGGCTTCCCGTTTAAAACAAATGTAAACTCAGTCTTGCTACTTACTGCAACTGCTTGCTAATTTCACTTGAATGAAATGAAACATTCAGCATATTTTCCACTTGTTCTTAAAATCCCAAATACAGTGTAACATGTAATACTTTAATAATTGACTAAAGAAATATTTCCAGTGAAATTCAGTAACTAAGTTAATTCTATAAAATTAGTTATACCATCATCTTGTCTGCTGAAAAATAAATAAATATAAAAAAAAAAATATATATATATATATATATATATATATATGTATATATATGTATATGTGTGTGTGTGTCTATATATATATATATATATATATATATATATATATATATATATATATATATATATAGACACACACACACACACATCGAACAACAGTAATTTCTATTGGAATAAAGCCAAAAACAAAAAGGAATTTTGTAATGGTTTCATGGAAACTGTAAGAATTTCTTTTTTTCTTCTTCTTTTTTTTCAGCAGGGTAATGATACTCACATTATTGACTGCTGCACATTATTGACAATAATTGCAATCGCAATTAGATATTTTCCCCATATCGCACAGCCCTAGTGTGATCTCACAATCCATATCATTTTCCACATCTCTGAGAACACTATTAAAAATACTAATAATTTGCGTTATCTGCAGTTGTGTAAAACAATTTGTGAAAAATTAAGACTCATGTTCACGTGCTCGGTGTCACCAATTTGCTTACATACAATTAGTGACCTAGCAGTAGTGCAGAATCTAAAATAATTTAATATCATATTCTTTTTATCTTTCTTTATTTATTTTTGAATCATAAAACGTTTACAAATTTAAATAGGATTTAAATTTATATTTTATATCTCGGATCTTTTGTTTTCAAGCGTTTTTTTTTTTTGTAATAAAGTAACACTAGACTCATGTTCAACAAATTGTCTTTGCTGTATCATCCATTCTGTCATGCATGGGTTATATATAAATGTTTACCATCTGCACTTGTGATTGTTTCCTGTGAGAGCATTGTAGTGCTTGCCACCAACTGCAAAATCATATTTTGAGTATTTATTATTGAATTAAATGTATTACATTAAATGTAATTTAGTAATACTACGATTTCATAATAACTTAATACAATTTAATAACTTGTATAATATACATTTAATAATAATTATGAATGAATTAGTTACTATTGCATTGTACCCATCTCCTCACACAGTTTGACCTGGACTCTATCTGGACAACTATATTTGGCGTCCCAGCTTCCAGTGCTTCTGTGGTGGGCTCCATTCACAACATGTGTACTGAAGCAGCGTTCCTGCTACTGGCAATGCTGCGCAGCATGCTCAACCTGGTGAGTCTCCAAGCTTCCTGCTTTAGAAATATACACCCCAGGAGCAACTGCTGGCATTGGGATGATTTCTCCACTCGTCATTTGGTAGTTTATCAAAGGTTTTGTACTACAGCTGATGTAAAATTCTGAATGAAATGGGAAATTAGTGACAAACTGGTGCTCAAAGTGAAAAATAAAAGGTTAAAATGGTATTATGTTAAGATGAATTGGTTTCACTGCAGATACTAAGAAATGCAAGTTATTCTCATGACTACAGACCCTCAGACCACAGGAGCTGAAATTACTCTCTATCTAACCCACAGCCTTGGCAGTCAGAGGAGGAGGGTTCCTGGCTGAGAGAATATCCCATCACTCTCATGCAGTTTTTCCGTTACCTCTATCACAACATCCCAGATCTGGCACACATGTGGCACAGCCCGGACTTCCTGTGTACACTTGCTGCTACGGTTTTCCCCTTCAATATACGGCCTTACTCTGAGATGGTACACTATTGTTCTCTTTGTTTGTTATTCTAACTGGGAATTTGTCCTTTTGATGTTTCAGTCTCAGTTGAAGTTGGTTGTGTGATGAAAAACTGTCTCGTTTTCCTCAGGTGAGTGATTTGGATGATGAAGCAAGCTCACCCACAGAAGAGTTCAAAGCCTTTGTGACGGATACAGGAATGAACCGTAGCCAGTCAGAATACTGTAATGTAGGCAATAAAACCTACTTGACCAACCACCCAGCCAAGAAGTATGTCTTTGACTTCATGAGGGTCCTCATCATGGACAACCTGTGCATGACACCTGCCAGCAAACAGACGCCCATCATTGATCTTCTGCTAGAGGTGAGAACATCTTGAATGTCTACTTCATTAAGTTTCATTTGTGAGTGATGTTGCGTGAAGCTACAGAATCTCAGTCCCTTTCATCCTGGCTTTCTTTTCTAGCATCCTGCAGTGTTTTGCATGCAGCTTATTAGAAGCTAATGTGGGAGTGGACAGGAACGCTAACTTTGCTCTGTGTCCTCAGGCCTCACCAGAGCGCTCCACCAGGACCCAGCAGAAAGAGTTTCAGTCATACATCCTGGACAGTGTGATGGAGCAGCTTCTGGCAGCAGATGTTCTGCTGGGTTAGTTGCATCCCAATCATCAGATTTAGCTCAGGGAATTGATAAGTAATGTACCCAAAAATGAAAATGTTGTCATTAATTCAGTCTCATTTTCTTCCAAATTGTGTGTGTGTGTGTGTGTTTTTTTTTTTTTTTATGTCAATGTAGATCAGGCACAATATATGCAAAAACTTTCATGGCATGGTAAGACATGACCATATTTTAGTGGTTCTCAATGTTTTTGATCTAAATTTCCCTGATGTCCCTTAAACGTTTAGTTCAGCCAAATATAAAAATTATGTCATTTATAGCCTACCCTTATGTTGTTCCAGACCCGTAAGACCTCAGTTTATCTTTTAAGTGTTAAGTGTTGTTGTTTTTTTTGTATACCTTTAGCTCAATTGGTAGAGCATTGCGTTATCAAGCGCAAGGTTGGGGATTCGATTCCCCGGGAACACATGATGGGTAAAAAATGATAGCCTGAATGCACTGTAAGTCGCTTTGGATAAAAGCGCCTGTTAAATGCATACATTTTTAAAATGCATACATTTATTTATGATATTTTAGATTTAGTCCAAGAGCTCTCAGTCCCTCCTTTGAAACTGTGTGAACGGTCTACTATCCATGTCCAGAAAGGTCAGAAAAACATCATCAAAGCAGTCCATGTGATATCAGAGGGTCAGTTAGAATTTTTTGAAGCATTGAAAATACATTTTTGTCCAAAAATAGCAAAAACTACGATTTTATTCATCATTGTCTTCTCTTCCGTGTCTGCTGCGAGAGAGTTCAAAACAAAGCAGTTTGTCATATCTGGTTCGCAAACGAATCATTCGATGTAACCGGATCTTTTTGAACCAGTTCACCAAATCAAACTGAATCGTTTTAAACGATTCGCGTCTCCAATACGCATTAATCCACAAATTACTTTTTACTTTTTTAAACACTCCCTCTGAGTTCAAACAAACTAATATCCCAGAGTAATTCATTTACTCAAACAGTACACTGACTGAACTGCTGTGAAGAGAGAACTGAAGATGAACACTGAGCCGAGCCAGATAACGATAAAACTGACTGACTCGTTCACGAGTCAAGAACCGTTTCTGTCAGACGCGTCCGATACGTGAACCGAGGAGCTGATGATACTGCGCATGTGTGATTCAGCGTGAAGCAAACCAACACACAGAGCGTCTGAACCGAACTGATTCTTTTGGTGATTGATTCTGAACTGATTCTGTGCTAATGTTATGAGCCCAGGTAAACAGAAGGCTTGAATCAAGGGCAATCATCACAAATGACACCATTACATCGAGCGCAAAAGAACTGGTGAACTGTTTTCTTCAACCGGTTTATTGAATCGAATCGAACTGTCCGAAAGAAGTACTTGTGATCCGAAAACCGATGCAACCGGTACTTGACTCATGAACGAGGACTACTTTGATGATGTTTTTCTTACCTTTCTGGACATGGATAGTAGACCGTTCACACAGTTTCAATGGAGGGACTGAGAGCTCTCGGACTAAATCTAAAATATCTTAAACTGTGTTCCAAAGATTAACAGAGGTCTTACGGGTTTGGAACAACATGAGGGTAAGTTATTAATGACATAATTTAAAAATTTGGCTAAACTAACCCCTTAAAGTATGTTGATCAACAGAATGTTCAGAATATAAGCTAAAATTACAAATCTTTCATGTGTGTGGCTTTGTCCTCCAACAGGTGAAGAGGCATCATTGCCAATAACGACAGGAGGAAGTTACCAGATCCTGGTCAACAATGTGTTTTACTTCACACAGCGTGTGGTGGATAAGCTTTGGCAGGGCATGTTCAACAAAGAGTCCAAGCTCGTGGTGGATTTCATAGTTCAGCTGATCACCCAGGTGAGATCACGTCAGAGGTTCCCCACTTAAACGCCAATTATGCTTTCACACCACCTACATCAAAACAAGCACACTTGTCCCCAAAGTCATAGTGTCCCTGAATAATTAGGAAGTGGTCTTGCTATATATTGTTTTGAGTGTATATTTTCTAGTTTGTCATTTTAATCATGAACAGTGCGTAAAAATATAAAATATAAATGCTTAAATATATGCTACAAAATATTAGAATATAACTTTCTGACCATCACAGGAATAAATTTAATTGACCTAAATATATTATTTTAAATTGTAATAATATTTGACAGTTTTTACTTTGTTTTTAATCAAATAAAAGCAGCCTTGGAAATTATAAGAGACTTGAACTCAACCCAAGCTTTTGAATGGGAGTAATGTTAAAAATTTAAATGCAGTTAAAAGCAAATTATAAGCAATCATAGCAACCACAGTTATCTTTTTAAAATGGGATTTAAACAATCTCACACTAAACGTTTCACTAAATATTGCAAAAATTATTTAGCTAGCAAACATTAAACAAAGACCACAAGGACCCACAATGTAATTCAGTTATTAAGTATAAATTATTTTACTGTTATTATATTACACATTTCTGTTAGTTGTACAATTCTCTCTCTCTCTCTCTCTCTCTCTCTCTCTCTCTCTCTCTCTCTCTCTCTGACATTCCTCATGTGCAAGACTTATTTAGCATTACTATGTGACTTGCGTGACTGGTTGTTTCTCAACAAATCTCCCTATCTTTCTTTTTTTTTTTTTTTTGTCACACATCAGTCCAAACGGCGATCACAGGGTTTGTCTCTGGACTCAATCTACCATTGTCTGAACCGAACAATCCTCTACCAGCTCTCACGACCACACAAAACGGTCCCGCAACAGGTCACCCTGCTGGATTCACTACGTGTGTTGACGGTAAACCGAAACCTCGTGCTGGGTCCCGGCAACCATGACCAGGAGTTTGTGACTTGCCTGGCCCACTGCTTGATCAGCCTGCATACGGGGAGGTGAGAGAAACAGAGGTGGTATAATGCTTTCAAGCACTGCACATAAAAACAAGGGTTTATGAATTTAGAGTATCCAGATGTTGACGTTTGGTTTTAGGGTACAGGGATGGATAGAAAAGTCTTTTGAGATATGTTTTCCATTTGACATGCAGACTGATTCTAAAAAAAAAAAAGGTGTGAAATGAATGAATAGTTAAATACAAACACATTTAGATAGATGGGTAGATAGACATATGTGGAAATCAAAAATTCAGTTTTGATATATTTAAAGTAGTAAATTTACAAAATATATTCATGGAACATGATCTTTACTTAATGGCATAGAAGAAATGATTTTTGGCATAGAAGAAAAATCTATAATTTTGACCCAGACAATGTGTTGTTGGTTATTGCTATAAATATACCTGTGCTACTTATGACTGGTTCTATGGTCCAGGGTCACATTTATGAGGTGTGAAATACATTTACATGGATAGTTATTTTTGCGCTCTGAAATAAGTACATTTAGATGGATGCATAGACTACTGTATATGCGCAGTAAAAAATAAAATAAAATAAAAACATACATTTAGATGGAAAGATAGATGGGAATGGGTTTATGCAGTGAAAAATGAATAATTCCTGTTCACAGTCTCAGGATTGTTTGTGATTGTGCGCTTCTGCTGTTGTGAGTCACTGTGAGAGACATGAGGAGGAGGTTTATGTTGTCATGGCTCTGTATCCAGGCTGACTCAGAAGTTTGGCTTCAGAGAGACTGAGAAATGAGAGCGGCTCAGAGACCGTGAGCAGAATCACATTAGTGTGTAGTGCTGCTTCTCTGAGTCTCTGCGCTTTGCTGATACAGAAAGATCAATAACTTCAACTGATTTGATTTTCAGTGACTGATGTGCTGAAATTATAGTTCATTATTCTTGCTGTTTGTGTTCTAGCATTCAAGCTTATAATATTGACTGACTGGAGAATGTTCACATGGTGCAGCACAAATAAAGCACTGCCCAAAAATGTATGAGAATGGTGTGCTGTATCACTGTGTCACAGGTCAACGTCACTTTCATGTTCCCTTACAGTAGTGTGGAGGGGTTTGGTTTGGAGGCGGAGGCCAGAATGACCACCTGGCATGTCGCGGTTCCTTCTGAGAATGAGTCGGACAATGTCCAGAGCCAGGATGTTAGCGAAGGTTGTTCTTTTTCTCTTTTTATGACATCTTTGCAAGCAAGTGTGTGGTGTATTTAAGTATACAGTTTTAATATTTAAAGTGCTTCACAAACCCTCATAAAGACCATTATTACCATCAAACTTACTCTGTCCTTTTTGGTGTGTGTGTGTGTGTTTGTCAGGTCGTCAGTTGTTGCTCAAGGCAGTGAATCGTGTGTGGACAGAGCTCATGCACAGTAAGCGGCAAATGCTGGAGGACATTTTTAAAGTGTCTCTACCAGTCAATGATCGAGGACATGTGGACATTGCCACTGCTCGACCTGCTTTAGAGGAACCTGCTGCTAAAAGCTGGCAGAACCATCTGGGTGAGGAAAACATGCAGTCACAGCTTAAATTTTTACTTTATAAATACATCACATTCAGATTCTACCATAGAGTTAAATATTAGCAGCTTGTTGCTTTCACACTCTTTCCTGTATCTTTGTCACTCTGCTAATTTCTTCTTGTTAAATATTTTAGCAGTTTCCTTATACTCTCCTTTCTCTTACTGTGCTGCTGAACCTTCTCTGTTTTGCTTATAGTCCATGAGAAGAAATGCATCAGCAGGGGCGAGACCATTGCCCCGACGAATCAGTCCAAACTGTCTCGAGTCAGCAGTGGCTTTGGTCTGTCCAAACTTACTGGTTCCCGTCGCAGCAAGAAGGAAAGTGGAATGAACAAGAACAATCTTTCTGCACAGGTAACTGTCAAAATGCATCTATCTAGACCGATATCTATTTCTTAGGGTGTTCCACAGGGATCGATTCTTGGTCCGACCCCATTTTTGTTATACATGTTGCTTTTAGGGTCAATCTTTAGTCAATAAAATATAAATTATAATTTGTATGTTGATGATTTAAAACTGTACCTTTCTCTTGAGCTTGATGATTGTACATCATTTGCTAATTTTTTTTCTATGTGTTTGACTGAGGTAAAGGGATGATTGACAAATCAGTTCTTACATAAAATGAGGATAAGGCTGAGTTTATTATATTTGAGAATAGACCCCATGAGAAAGAAATGGTTGAAAGTTATAGTCTATTGTCATACAACATGCATGGAGACTTAACTAATACCAGAAAATGGGTCATATCACACCTGCTATGTCTTCATTGGTTACCTGTTAATTATAGAATCCAATAAAACCTTTTTAAAGGGAACTTAAAGGCTTTTGGCATTTGAGTGAGTCTGTTTAATGTGAGTGACTTTGTTGTACAATTTATGTTTGTGTTATGCTGTGTTAGTATCGTATGTTTGTAATGTTTACTTTTCACAGCTGATCTTATGGAAGTTTATTGTGACTGTCCACAGGAGACCTTTCAATGGATGTTCACGCACATTGCTGTGGTCCGGGACTTGGTAGCAATGCAGTACAAGGAGCATCAAGAGGTAACCCTTCAATTTCAAACATATGAAACTTTAAGAATTATAATAATTGCTGAAATCTTTTAAATTGAGGGATCACTAAATAATGTTTTCCAAGTTCTGTTCATAGTGGAATGACTTCTACGAAAATTATTTTGAGGCAAATATGCATTTGTTTTCTCACAGAGACAGCAGAATGCACTGAAATATGTGATGGATGAGTGGGCAGGGATTGAATATGAGCTGCTTCGTGAGAGGGGCCTCTGGGGGCCTCCTATTGGCTCCCACCTGGACAAGTTTCAGTTGGACATGACTGAGGGACCCTGCAGAATGAGGAAGAAGATGGTTCGGAACGACATGTTTTACATCCATTATCCCTATGTGCCTGATCCTGAACCCAACACAAGCACTCAGGTTGGTGTTCCTTTTTCTTGTAATTTTTCAGTTTAAAGGATGTTAAGTATTGTATATTAACAAATTCTGGCTTACCGAAATAGATAATAAACTTAATTAATAAAACATAATTTTCTTTAACCTTATTTTACCCCATTTACTGAAACAAGTCTATTGAATTTGCCTATAGTCTCATTGAAAATCAGCATGTGTGTAGCACTAATGGTTGATAATCTTCTCTCAATGGATCTTTTGTAAACTCTCGAACTTTAATTGCCAGCATTAGCCATATGATGTCAATGACTTCACATAAGAAGCCTGAAATGCAAACACAATGCATTTTTCCCTTTTCAGAATCAATCACAGGTGCCATTAATGGGCGCAATGGTTAACTTACCAGTCCAGGTACAAACTGAAGTGTGCCTAAACTACGGTCTTGCTTTTCCCACTTAAACATCTGCATTGCAGCATTAAGTGTAAAATAAATGTCCCAGACCTTCTGCATTTGTCTCGTCACATGATGAGGAGGCATATGTGGATTGACACATCCACAGAATGCTTAAAACGCTGTTTGGAGATCTTTTCTCTGCTGTCATTCCTGTTGTAAATATTTCATACACAAGGAGACCTCTAGAAAAATAGGTTTAGTACAGCTCCATCCCTCCCATTTGCTAATCCCTTGTTATCCATATTATAGAATGTGAAGTGGGACAATATTCAGACAAGAATGTTGCATGCTACTGTTATAACTCACTTATTATTGGTATTCATGTTGTAGGCACCAAACAGAACTGCAAAAATAAAGACCATTCCACATACTTTACACAGCTTCCATTGTTCAGCAAACAGATACAGTAGACATGCTCTAAACCCCCTTCATTGGTTGAGTCCAGTTGGCCGCTCAAACAAACAGACCACAGTTCTGTTTTCTGTTGCCAGTTGTTTGGAAATTATACATTTCACTTTCCTAGATGTAGATATATCTTTGTATATAGATATTTTAGTAGAAATTTTATATACAGCATGACCATGCAGGTTGTTTTTCTGTTTTCTTAAATGCTTAACATTTTCAGTGTGGGGTGAATATTAATTGTGTTTAGATATGAATTATAAACTATATGTGAGTTGTCAGCATGGGATTTTCTCAAGGAGTGATGAACACGTCTGTGCTGAGTCTAAACTGTGTTTGCATGCCTCTGACTGGTTTCCTCTAGCTGTCAATAGCTGTTTCCATCCAAAGATGCAATTTTTACTTATGCACAGAACTTGAATATTGCATAAAACCTGTAATATTGCATTAAACCTTGCGAATAAAGCACCATTTCCATCCAACGAGTCAAAGAGAACCAAAACGTCCCACTGGCACTGAATAACTCAAAAAAAAAAAAAAAAAAAAAAAAAAAACTAGGAAAAGCCACTGAATATAATAATTTTCATATGTAATAAATTACTTGCAATTTAGAGAGAGAGAGCAGAGGTAACACAATATATGTGGACATTGCTTTTAGAGGTAGATGTCTGCTGTTTGGGAACACAGTCATGTAAGACTGTAATTATACATAATACTTTGATGATAGACTTTCATGAACATTCAAAACAAAATATAGAAGTTGTGAGCGAGATCGGTCGCTGGTTAGTCAAGTTATCCAGTCTCATAGTCACATGACTTTTTCAGTGCGCATTGTGGAATTTATTCAGTAAATGTATTACCATCACAGTTTATGCAAATGTTTTCTTATTGGATAAAAAGTTGGTCTTACTCAGTGCATTTTTTATGCACATTTTTAGAATTTATGCGCATCATGGCGTTTCCATGCAGCATTTATTTTATGCGATAATCCAAAATGTGCATAAATATAAGTGGATGGAAACATAGCTATTGACTTCCAAGATTGTATTCTTAATAAAGTCATTTTCATCATGACTAATATAAAGAAGAGTTAACGAGGACTTAATTAAACTTCAATCCTTCCAGAAACCAGCGCGTTACAGACGAGCGATAAGCTATGACAGTAAGGAGTATTACATGCGGCTGCTGTCAGGGAACCCGGGGATGTATCAGCACTCCATAGAGCAGAACACAGAGGGAGAGACCACACAGCAGGAGCCTGAACATGGAGAGGACACCATCGCAAGGGTCAAAGGTCATTTTAACAATAAATGTTCTGCATTACTTGATACAGTGAAACTACTAAAACTACTACTACTATTATTAAAACAGTGATTTTTTTCTCTCCCTTTTTCAAAAATGAACTACTAGTAACTAGAAATGAACTTTAGACTAGAAATGGACAAAACTGGCTTCTGAATGATCTCACTCTTTATCGGTTTTAACTAATAAACATGTGATTATGGATTTAACTCAGTGTGCCGTGTTGTGTTTTAGGTCTGGTTAAGGCCCCTTTAAAGCGGTCCCGCTCTACAGCGGATGGAGCTGATGAGGACAGTCAAGACCAGCTGCAGGAGTTGCTGGAGTCAGGAGCTATGGACGAGGAGCAGAAAACTGACAACACCACGCTGCTCCGCCTGCTGGAGGAGGGAGAGAAGGTCTGCAGCACACCACGGGCACATCCTCGTCACACTGTTTAACAACTGCAGCTGCTTTTACTGCCAGCCACTGTTGTCAACGCAACAATCAGGCTTTGGAAACTTGGGTGAAAGCTTTCTAATCTGAAGCTTTATATTGATCACTACTGTTCTAAAAGCACATTATCCTCGATCAGTATGAGGGAAATAATTAGTCATATCTGTCTGGTTGGATGATCAGGTTTATTTTGCTTTTTGAATTTGAACTAACTGATATAAAACGTACTGAGAATGTTTGCTGTGTGTGTTGGGATAGATCCAGCACATGTACCGCTGTGCTCGAGTTCAAGGTCTGGACACCAGTGAAGGGCTGCTCCTATTTGGGAAAGAACATTTCTATGTGATTGACGGCTTCACCATGACAGTCACCAGAGAGATTAGAGACATCGAGACACTCCCTGCAAAGTAAGAATTTATATTCTGGATTCTGCCCTTCAAAAAAAATTTGAAAGACTTATTTCTAGCAGATCATCTGGTATCTGTCTTTCTCTCTGCCTTTTGTTCTGTCATTCTATTGTTCTCCATCATTTTATCGGTCATACATTCTATCTACCATTTAGCTATTCTATATATCTTTCTACCATTTGTTTGATCTATCTGTCATTCTTTTGTTCAATCTACAATTCATTCTATTATTCTTTTTCTATATCTTATAATTGTGACACATCTTTTAACTTAAAAAAAAAAAAAAAAAATATATATATATATATATATATATATATATATATATATATATATATATATATATATATAAAGAAACTGTTCAGAAACTGAAACTGAAACTGAAAATTCATTGTGTATAATATATTGATGATAATTGGCTTTATAATGCAAGTCATTTTGCTGAGACCCCCCTGGTTGAGAACTGTTTTAGTGGTTGCACTGGGTCTATACGCTGCTTGTTTTTGTGACATTTGCAGTATGCATGAGCCTATCATCCCCCGAGGGGCCCGGCAGAGCAAGAGCCAGCTGAAAAGAACCTGTAGCATCTTCGCTTATGAAGACATCAGAGAGGTGCACAAACGTCGCTACTTGCTTCAGGTATGCAAACAAACCGCTTGGCTCGATTCTTTGATGGACCCAGATAACACACTGGGCAGCTTTCATGTTAATGGCAATATTGAAGTTATGCTTTGTTGTCTTCATCACAGCCCATGGCAGTAGAAGTGTTTTCCGGAGATGGAAGAAATTATTTGTTGGCTTTCCAAAAAGGAGTCCGGAACAAAGTGTATCAAAGGTATTGTAAACCCTGATGCCTTTTAAGGCTGCATCCCACTCACTGGCACAAAACAGCTCTGTTTTGCTTGTGGATGTCACACTTTCTGACAGTTTTAGATGAAATCTTGTTCTCTTCTGTTAAATGTTGTCACACTCTGCAATTAAGAATTGAAAAGGGTGACAATCTAAATCAATTCCTCAGACATTTTCTCAGATACTGCCATGCACTGCAGCTCCCCATTTAGGCAGCAAGTCATAGTGAAATTTGACTATATTAGAACAGGAGTACCACACATTCATACACAGACTTTATGAGTTTCTTTCGTTGAACACACAAGATTTTTCATAATATCATAACATAAGAAATTAACTCATACAATCATTTGAATGCATTCTTGCTTAAAAAAAAAAGAAAAAAAAAGTTTTTTAATAGTAATTTAATTGAAGAACCTCAGAAAAATACTTGGTTACACACAGCCAAATAATGTTTTCTAGGTTCCTGGCCGTCGTTCCTTCACTAGCCGACAGCTCAGAATCTGTCTCTGGGCAACGTCCCAACACCAGTGTGGAACAAGGGTATGTTACCCTCACATCACAAGATTACGAAGTGAATTTAGAGTTTATTTACCAAATGTATTCAAATAAACATGTTTCTTGGTAAATAGGTCGGGTCTTCTCAGTACACTGGTCGGCGAGAAGTCAGTGACCCAAAGATGGGAGGTGCGGTATCGTCACTTTAATGTTTTTGTCGGTTTGTTATGTTCTCTTGTTCAGTGTTGCTTATGAAAGACTCTTTTATTTACAGAGAGGTGAAATCAGTAATTTCCAGTATTTGATGCATCTCAACACACTGGCTGGCAGGTCATATAATGACCTGATGCAGTATCCCGTCTTTCCGTGGATCCTGGCCGACTTTGACTCTGAGGTACAAACTTGTTTTTGATCGTTCCTTGTAATATGTTCTAAAGCACAAAATGTTGAGAACTGCAGTGTTTCAAAAGGCAGGTCTTCAGTCAGCAGATGTCATTCTGTTTGGGGAGTTAGTAACAGTTAAGTGTCGTTTCTTTTCCAAGGTAAAAATCTTGATTTATTCCACAGGAACTGGACCTCAACAATCCAAAGACATTCCGAAACTTATCCAAACCCATGGGAGCTCAGACAGATGACAGACTGATCCAGTACAAGAAAAGATTCAAAGACTGGGAGGATCCTAGTGGTGGGTTAGAGACCCCTGTCGGTGATCTGTTAGCATGTGCGTGTTAAGCTGAGACTTTTTAAACCTGTTTTTGTTTCTTCCCAGGCGAGACTCCAGCGTATCATTATGGCACTCATTACTCCTCTGCAATGATTGTGGCCTCATATCTGGTCAGAATGGAGCCTTTCACACAAATCTTTCTCAGGCTTCAGGTTAGTCATACATGGCCTGCTCTTTTCTTCATTTGTTGTTTTCTTCTCTTCACTCAGTGTTTTGCTTGTTGTTTAAAGTTGTTCTTACCTACCACAAACCTTCATGTTGCTAGAACTGGGCAGTCTTATCATTGTTCTTTTATTCTTCAACATCCATTTTTATGCTGTTGGAAATATATTTTGCACTGAATGTTACTAAATAAATTATCTACAGTCAAAACCAAACGAACAAACAAAAGTGGAAGAGCAGACTGGAGACCAGCTGTCTTCACAATAAGCATAGCATCTTCCGCAACCTCGCAAATATTTACAGTGTTTTTTCCCCCAACCAAAGCTACTGTTTCCAAGCATTCGCACCTAAGTAAAAGTCGCATCAGTCCAAAAATACGTTGTGACGAGGAAAAAAACATATATAAGTCACACTGGACTTTAAGTTGCATTTATTTAGAACCAAGCACCAAGAGAAAACATTACCGTTTACAGCCACGAGAGGGCGCTCTGTGTTTTCAGTGGTAGACTACAGGAGCACTGAGCAACATAGAGCGCCCTCTCGTGGCTGTAGACGGTAATGTTTTCTCTTGGTTCTCTTGGGGGGGGTAAAAATCTGTACCTTTATATCTGTGGTGTAGACGTTTCTTTTCTCATATAATCAAGAACAATTATTAAAACTTTATAGTTATCATCCCTAGTGCGAACAGCTGATCTAGCTGTTGGTTATATGTGAGTTTCATTCTGTGTTTTTAGGGAGGACATTTTGATCTGGCCGACCGAATGTTTCACAGCGTACGAGAGGCTTGGCACTCCGCTTCCAAACACAACATGGCTGATGTGAAGGAACTCATTCCGGAGTTCTTCTACCTTCCTGAGTTCCTGCTCAATTCCAACAACTTTGATCTTGGTAAGGATGAGATTGACAGCTAGCCTGATCTGTACACTACATACAGTCTCTCTCTCTCTCTTTTTTTCATGAGCGTGTTATTTGATTGGTGTTTTCTAAAGGGAGTAAACAGAATGGCACCAAGCTTGGAGATGTGCTTCTGCCTCCGTGGGCAAAAGGAGACCCGAGAGAGTTCATCAGGGTTCACAGAGAGGTAAATTACATCCAAATACATCATCCCCTGACAAAGCCGGCAGTCAGAAAGAGGCTCTGTGTGTTATTGTTTCATCGTGGTTAATGTCAGAGAATAACCTTTTAAGAACTGTGTGTGTTTTTTTCAGGCATTGGAGTGTGACTATGTCAGCGCCCATCTGCACGAATGGATCGACCTGATCTTTGGTTACAAGCAGCAGGGTCCTCCAGCGGTGGAAGCGGTCAATGTCTTCCACCATCTCTTCTATGAAGGCCAGGTGGACATCTACAACATTAATGACCCACTTAAAGAAACAGCTACCATTGGGTTCATCAACAACTTTGGCCAGATCCCAAAACAGGTTTGAAGCTTCATCACTGAAAATGTCATGAACTACAGTACATCAGTGGTCACCTGTGCATACTTGAGGAAAACTGACCTTATATTTCTACAAAAAAATCACCTTGACACCAACTGGTTAAAATCATTGAAAGGAAATTTGTTTCTGAAAAGATCTCTAGCTTAGTATACTTGCAGATGCCTTTTGTTTTGTTCTTTTGTATTTAACGCAATTTAGTTTAGTATCCAGTTTAACCTCTGTGTTTCTGTTCTTTTAGCTTTTTAAGAAGCCCCATCCTCCAAAGCGAGTGCGCAGTAAGTCAAACGGAGGAGAGGTACCTGGTGTACCTGTTACGCTCAACTCCAGCTTAGACAAAATCTTCTTTCATCATCTGGACAACTTGCGGCCCTCTCTCACCCCTGTCAAAGGTAATGCAAATTTGATGGTGGGATACAGTGACATTACATGCTCTGTGATGATCACAGAACTCAATCAATGTCAGATCAACAATTTATTCATGGATACGTTTTTGTCAGAATGTGTTTGTTCAGGAATAATTTGTGTAAAATATTGCTAGCATCTCTGAGCACATTTGAATGAGCTCTGTGTGTGTGTTGTGTGTTTTACAGAGCTGAAGGAGCCAGTGGGGCAGATAGTGTGCACTGACAAGGGTGTTCTGGCTGTTGAGCAGAACAAGGTGTTGGTTCCTCCTGCCTGGAATAAAACCTTCGCCTGGGGCTACGCAGACCTCAGCTGCCGCCTCTCCAACTATGAGTCTGACAAGGTCATTCGCAACATACAAGTTCTTCTGTTTGCTCATGTTTTCAGCATCTGCTGTGAACGCCTGTCAGATCCTGAAATGCATTTGGAAAAAGAGCATTTGCAAAACTTTTTGCATATTTATAAGTACACTACAATTGAAAAGTTTGGGGTCTGTAATTGTTTATCTAAAAAAAAAATATATATATATATAATATTCACCAAGGCTGCATTTATTTTAATGGAGAATACAGTAAAATATTGTGAAATATTATTAGATTTTAGATTCACTTTCTATTTTAACATGTTTTAAATTGTTACTTATGGCTGTGATGGCAAAGCTTAATTTTTAGCAGCCATTACTCTAGTCTACTGTGTGTCACAGTTGAAATCATTCATATCCTTCAGTAACCATTCTATGTTGATTTGGTACTTAAGAAGTGTTTTGTATTATTGTCATAGATATGTTGAAAACAGGTGTTGTGGAAACCTTGAAATGTTTTTGAAATGTTATTCACTAAGTCACAGCAAAGTTTAGGCTTATGTTTTTGGTTTATTCTGTGTATTTCATTTTCTGATGTTCATGTGTTGCGTTTGTCTCATAGGCGGTTGTAGTATATGAGTGCCTGTCTGAGTGGGGGCAGATCCTGTGTGCTATCTGCCCCAATCCCAAACTGGTCATTACTGGAGGATTAAGCACTGCTATCTGTGTATGGGAGACCGGGACTTCCAAAGAAAAAGCCAAGAGCCTCACACTCAAACAGGTGTGTTTTATATTTATTTTAATGCTGCTTGTTTGATTGATTTTGATTGACTTGTTTGCTACAGCTACTTGCTCTTTATAAATGAATCTTTATGTATGTTTATGTTTCCAGGCTCTTCTGGGCCACACAGATGCAGTTACATGTCTCACAGCGTCATCAGCTTACCACATCATTGTGAGTGGCTCTCGGGACCGTACGTGCATCATTTGGGACCTGAATAAACTGTCTTTCGTCACCCAGCTGAGGGGCCATCGGGCTCCGGTCTCAGCGCTCTGCATCAATGAGCTTACTGTGAGTCAACAATAACGTAGACCGAATTACCTGAGTGACAAGTGTTGTGTTTAAACTACATTGTTTTCCTTTTAGCTACTTAATAAGCACTCTTGTATGCATTGTATGGTCTTTGCATTTGTATGTTTCATTAGGGTAATAAAATAATGTATTAATAATTTAATATTGAAAATGTAAAATATCTATACATATAAAAATAATTTGTTGTGGTTATTGTTATTACTAATATAATCTTTTATTACTTCCAGAAAACTATGTAGTAAATTTCTTAGCATTTTTATAGTTTATTGGGGCAATAAAAATATAACATTTTATATTCTTCAGAAAATATATTATTATTATTAGTGCTGTTACAACAATTAATCGCATCCAAAATATAAGTTTTTGTTTAGATAATATATGATTATTTACTGTGTATATTATTATTTGTATATAAATACACATGCATACAGTATATATTTTCATAAATATATATATATATTTATATTCTTCTATTATATTTAAAAATATTTAATATATAAACATAACATATTTTTCTTGTTTAGGCCTATATACAGTACATGCATGTGTTTGTATTTATATATACATAATAAATAAACAAAGTATGTGCACATATTATGTAAACAGAAATATTTTGGATGTGATTAATCGTTTGAAAGCACTAATTATTATTAGAATGCAGGATTAAAAATTTTGGTATGAAGTTAATTTGATCCGTTCATCAAGCTCTTTGGAAACAGTAGTATACTTTACATTTTAAAAATGTGCTTGCCGTTGAAAATTTCTATTTAAGTGAGACCATTACTACTTTGGAAAAGAAAGAGCCTCCTGGTTTAAATTCTTGCCTTTGAATCCTCATAATAAATTGATGCCTCAAAATAAAACCGAAGTGTTCTATGAATTGGATAAGACCCTGTGTGTCTGTATGTAGGGTGATATAGTGTCCTGTGCTGGCACCTACATCCATGTGTGGAGCATCAATGGAAGCCCCATCGCCAGCGCCAACACTTTCACCGGCCGGAGCCAACAAATCCTCTGCTGCTGCATCTCAGAGATGAATGAGTGGGACACACAGAATGTTATCGTTACGGGACACTCCGACGGTGTTGTCAGGGTAATGGTCTTCTCCTTCGTTTACTTTCTTTCTTTTCAACCTATGTCTTTTAAAGTGTCAACAAATAACGGTTCTTGACAAATGGCTTTATCTTGTAGTTCTGGAGAATTGAGTTCCTCCAAGTCCCAGAAACCCCTGCTCCAGAGCCTGTAGAGCCCCCAGATGTGCCAGACTGCTGTGGAGAGATTGGTAAAACATCCCTCCATCACACCTTTTTCATGACTTTGGAAAGATGAAATGAAAATATTAAATAAAGCAACTAATGAATAACATTTTGATCAATTTTGACTCTGCATTACCGCAATTTCTTCTGAGTTTTAGATGATCTTTTCAGATTAAATAACCTCAAGTCTTGTTCTTCCAGAGGGTCGTGATGCTCCAGAGGATGACAGCAGTGAGTCTGAAGGAGAGGAAACAAGCCTCGTTCAGGACCCTAAACCTCGGACCTCAAACAGCCAGCCCAGCAGCACGGTCCACAGACCCAAACCTCGCACCAGAGCCTCCTGGTCGGTGGACAGCAGCTCTGACGACTCCCGCCGCTGGTCGGACACACTCAGTATTGACGAGAAGGAAGGCTTTGTTTTTGTAAACTACTCAGAGGGCCAGATTAGAGCGGGAATTCCCTCACAGCCACATTTACAACCGCACTCAGCCCCCTCACATGGGCCAGTACCACAGCCTCTTCAGCCCAGTACTATGGAGGCTCGGTCGTACAACAAGCTCAAACCAGGTGCAGTAGATTAAAACAAGTGTTTTTTTTGTGTGTGTGTGGATATTTGTATGTAATTCTAATTTAATTTAATTCTATTTATTCTAATCTATTCTACTGATTGAGTTGATTTACTGATACATTTTTTATTTTTATTTTTTATTTTTTTTATTTTTTTTTAAACAGCCTCATGGGCAGAACAAATGAAAAAGTGTGGTTGCTCTTTGGGCGACTCGAGTTTGAGTCCTGGCTTAGGAACCTTTTTCAGTTCTGTCCCCCTCTCTCTTATATTTCACTTCCTGTCAGATTCTGTGCTGTTCTGTCTCAGTAAAAGTGAAATTGCCAAAACAAATCTATAAAATTGCATTAATTGATTAAAATTGAAAAAAGGTGATATAAAAGTAAATAGGTATTAAATAAGCTAAATAATAACATTTTGATCAATTTGATACATTTACTTATTTAATCAATCATTTAAATTGTCAATGAAATTGTATTAATTTAATACATTTTCACTACAAATTATATGATCAGAATCACAAATTACATGAAAAGTTAGGATGTAACCCCAACCGAGAGCTTTGAATTTTATCAAAGTGTACTGTATTTCTAATTCCCAGATTTCAGAAGTGTGGCTTTTAAGTTTCGCATTTGCGTTTTCATTCAAGTGCTGTTCTCTTGTGTTTTTGCTTTAATGTGAGCAACTGGCATGTTCTTCACCGTTAGCTTTGTCTCTTGAACAGGCTACAGATGGGAGAGACAGCTGGTGTTCCGGAGCAAACTCACCATGCACACAGCGTTTGACCGCAAGGACAACGCTCATCCTGCGGAAATCACCTCGCTTGCCATTTCAAAGTAGGTGCTCTGTGTTTGTGGTGGAATGAGGATAAAAGAGAAGCTGGTTTCTTAATGTGGTTTACCATTAATATGCTAGTGCTTGCTCAAATATCTCAAATAAATTGTCTTTAAACAAGACTGTTGTTAACCAGCTGTTGTCGTGTACTCAGAGACCACAGTAAGATCCTGGTAGGTGACAGCCGTGGCCGGGTGTTTAGCTGGTCTGTCAGTGATCAGCCCGGGCGCTCTACCGCAGATCACTGGGTGAAGGACGAGCAGGTGGACAGCTGCTCTGGATGCACAGTGCGATTCTCCCTCACAGAGAGGCGCCACCACTGCAGAAACTGTGGCCAGGTCTTCTGCCAGAAGTAAGTCAGATTTGCAATAATATTTATAATATGTGAACTAAATACCTTTTAAGTGTTATTTGTTTTGTCTGCAACTATTTTTTTGTTTTTGTTTGTTGCTTCTTTTCTTGTATTGTTTTGGCTTTTAGTTTTCTCTTCTTTTGTTTTATTATGTTTTTGTGTTTTTGTTTTCTGTTTTGGTCTTTTATATGCTTGCTTTTGTTTTGTTTGTTTATATAAACCAGTTGAGGAGTTTTTTGTTTTGTGGTTTTTGATGGTTTTTTTTTGTGTAAGTAATCTGTTGCATAATCTTTAAATTATTTTTGTATTTTTGTGGTTTATTTTCTAAATGAATTGGATAAAGAACACAGCAAGTTTTGTTGTTGTTTTTATTTTTAATTTTTTTGAGTAATTTAGAAATTTTTTGTCTTTTAGAATCTCTTGAAAGGGTTTTAAAATTTGTTGCATGTTCCCGCAGGTGTAGTCGCTTCCAGTCAGAGATCAAGCGGCTGAAAATCTCCTCTCCTGTGCGTGTGTGTCAGAACTGTTACTACAACCTGCAGCATGAGCGGGGCTCTGAAGAAAGCCCGAGAAACTAGTTCACTCTCACCCCACATCACATGCCGTAAATCCAAACTTCCCTCAAAAAAAAAAAAAAACCTTTCACTGCTCCCCATTCAAAATCTCATTGGTCAATATCAAAAATGGCTTTACTAATGCTGATAATTTCATACACTGCAGAAGTGTGATCATTCAAAAGAGACTATTGTTAGTTTACTTTTCCATTCATGCATTTTCTTTTGCAGTATGCTCCGTCATCTCATTGGTATCATCCACAAAGTCGGCATTACGTTTAGATATTAGAAAAAGCAATGCATTTAAAACACTTCCTGATGAAACGAGATGACACTTGTTTATATTGTAAATACTTACAATGGCATTTTTAACTAGAAACAGTGAAACAAAAAGTCATTATTAAGAGATAAAAGAAGAAATCCAAACACAATACATTGCTTGTAATATAGTATTACAGTATGTTAAAAATCACTCTTGGCTTTAAAAGAACAAAACTACGAGTGTGTGTAGTCGATGTCACAAGTCACAGCCTCCCTGCGGGAATAATTTTAGGGACTATGAATGTTGATAAATGTTTGTAGGTTGACATTACTAGCTTGTCTAGTTATGCAAATGCTTAATTATGTTTATTTTATAAATTCTGTTGTGTTGCCCACAGTATCAGCCAATTGCCATTTCCATTTAAAATTTGTTGCCAACCTGCCTTGATATGCAACTATTATCTTTTTTTAACAGTTGTGTAGGTCAATGAAAGTATGTAAATCTTGAATTTAGATTAATGACCACTTGAAATATTTTTTTTAAATGACCAGATTCATTCAACCTTTAAATGATTCCACCACATTTGTTATGCGACAGAAATGTTTCTTTTCTGCTTATTCCATATTGGATGTTTCACGTCTGTACATTTTGCATTAGTGTGGGACTTCTCTGACTAATTCTTTATCGGTTATTAACTAATATGAATTAGACGACTTACATGTTACTCTCTGACACTAGCTTAAAAATTATGGTTTTGTTTTTAGTAAAAACGTGCATTTATTCTTATTCTTAAAAAAATAAAAGGAAATCACTATTTTAACCGTTTGCAATGTTGCACTAGTGTAAATGTCTGTAGATTAGGAAAGCAATAGTACCTGATGTTTTCACTCCACAAACTTTTCATGAAAGGCTGTAGCTTGAATGATATCATGTGTAAAGAAAAAGGGATTTAACCATTTTGATGAACTGGAAGCCTAGTTTCTCCTTACCTTAGACAAAACAATGAAAGAGAAAGGTGTTTTTTTTTGATACTGTGGGCAATAACTTATCAAAAGTGCTGCTTTGATTAATAGAGAGAATTTCTTTTTCTTTCTTTAAGCGGTCTGACACTTGCAACTTTAAAAAGATTTTTAAAAAGATTTTTTTTTTAAAAATTTACCATTGCAGTTGTTTTATTCACTGTTGTATGATTTCCGTACAGCTTAATATGCACTCCTTATAGGTGAATTATTCTCTATTAATGTACTGTAATTCAGCGTGCAATCATAACATCATAAAGCTGTTGGGATTTTGCTGTCGACAAGCAGCTCAAAGATCAAATGGCTATATCAATCTGAAATTTATTTTTGCACCTTGACATGTAGAAAAGACAAAGAAATGGAGTAATCCCTGTTTTATCAGATGCATTTTTATGTTGTGGGGTATTATTTTGAAAGGGTGCATTTCTTTACAGTAAGATGAACTGTACAAAGTATTTATGCAATTGTTTTCTTTTTTATGATTTTTCAGCAAGTTTGGTTACTTGTTGCATGTCTAACACAGCTGACGTTCTGGGTCAGTGTATTGTACGGCATTATGTTTTATCTGTTTTCTCTTTCTTTGGCTCATTTTTATGGCATTATCTAACGAGTCGATCCTGAAGGTTTTTTTGTACAGCTTTAGGTGGATATACAGAGTGTCCCACGACTCTTTGGTTGACTTTTTGTACTCTAATGTATGGATGTTGCGGACTGATCCCGGAACTGATGAAATACACATGGATTGTCCCTGTTTGGTGGTCTTGTGATAGACTGCATTACTACAGTATCTAGTGTGCAAAACTGTGGTAGCTGAATGTTCATTGTATATTTGTGTTGAAAAACAATTACATGAACCCCTCCCCCATAAATAACCCCTATATTGTACCTGTTATTATGACGCAATAGATGGTACTCCATACTTTTTAATTTAATTTGAATTAAATACTTGCTGTTTACCACCACCATTGTCCTCAGCCAAGTTCTTTCCATGATTTATTGCAATGCAGTGCAAAAATATATAATCTAGGAACTTGGTTATAATAGGAGATCTTTGGGAAATATATGAAACTACAGGATGCATATGATTTCATACTTTTGATATTGATTGAACTGCATCAAAGCAGTTAAATACATTGTGTTTAATCAATGCTTAAATCAGACGGTGTTGATTGTGCTGGAACCTAACATGCTTGTCCTGATCACTTAAGAGCAGAAAAAGCCCAGAAGTAAGTCTGATGAAAGCACTGAGGTGTTTGATGACTAGTTTCTAGGAACACTGCTGAACGCTCATTTGTCTGAGAATTGATCCTATCTAGTGGAACATGAATCCTTCAGACTTCTTGCAACATGCATGGCGTCCAAGTAACCCACTCGCCTTCTTGAGAAAGCAAGTTACAGACACTGTTGCAATCTGAGTGACATGCCAAAACCACACATTTGTTTGCTAGCAATTTATATCCTTTAATAATATAAAGTTAACAAACATGCTTAGGACACAGAAATTACTAAGATTAGTGATGTCAAATGATTCATCGTGATTAATGGCATCCAAAATTAACGTTTTTGTTTACATAAAATATATGTGTGTACTGTGTATATTTATTATGTATATATAAATACACATACGGTTTATATATTGAAAATATTAAAGTATATATTTGTGTTCATATAATTTATACTGTATATAATTATATTTTAATATATAAACCTAACATATTTTTTCTGAAATATATACATGGATGTGTGTGTTTTTATACATGCATACTAAAAATACATGCAGTACACACGCATAAATTATGTAAACAAAAAACAAATGATTAATGTAAATATAAACTGGAATATAATAAAGCATCATGATGAAAGAATGTATTCCGACTTAACCTAAGTAAAATTATTCTCTTAGCGACATTATGCAATAAGAGTAAAAGGTGGCTCATGTTAAACAAATGAATTGTTCAGCTTTGGGATGACATGAGGGTGATTTGGTAATGACTAAATTTCATTTTTGGGTGAACTATCTCTTCAAATGAGCATCAGTTTAATAACATACTGTGTGTATAGCTACCAGGACAATACCTTTCCGCAACTAAAAACACTGAGCTCCAGCCGCAGAGTGGAGCAGTGTCTCCTCTTTATGTTGAGTCACTGGATGAGTGAGAGAGCTAGAGAAAGAGCAGGAGAGAGAGAGAGCGAGAGAGGTTGGTCTCTCACTTAACTAACAAAACAGCAGCAGATCCGCGGGCATAAACAAATGCACGCAGGCTGTCTGTCCCTCCGCCTGCCGTGGGAGACACTTTGATGATCGCAGTAAGTTAAATTAACCGGATTACAGAGAACCTCACTCTGCTTTATTTTAGCGTAGACCTCCGACGATATCTATGTATTAGTTAGACTGAAATAAGGCAAAAATGACGGAGCTGAGACGGCGAGGAGGAGGAGATCCCGACAGCACTGAAAACATCAGTGACAAGGTAATGTATATAATGTTAGAGCATACGCTCATTCAATAAGCTTTATTTCTCTCAGTCGACTGCGAATGACCTTTTAGCTAAGCAGCTAGCGAGCAACCAGTCAGACCGCTTCAACCTGAAAAGATATTACACAAAAACAACTTGTTTAAAGCGAAATTAGGATTTTATATGGCGACTTTTGCGTTCGGGGACTGTCCCTTTAATACATTTCACATTTAAACTGTCGGTTGCCTCATAAAGTTGGTGAGTCAAACGCACTGCAAAGCCAGTGTCACTGGCTGTGTCGCAAAACCTATTGAGCTGCCTACCTAGACAGCATTTTTAGTAGACGCGTCTGGAACGTTCTGAGTATTTTGACTGAGCATCTCACATAGATACGTGTTGCATGCCTAAAATACTGTCTAGGTAGGCAGCTCATTATGGTTTGACACAGCTGTCAGAGTCAGATTGTGTCATACAAAGCTGTTTTATGTCATTTGAATAAGACTTCAGAAACCAAGTATTTAAGGACATTTTCACCCAAAAATTAAAACTGCCATCAATGTATCTTCCTCATGTTGTTCCACACGAGTATGACTTTCTGCTGTGGAACACTAAAGTTGGTAGAATGACAGTCTCGAACTCTATTCATTTACATTGGTTCTTTCTGTACATTGAAAGTAAATAGTGACTATCATCAACATTCCTTTTTGTGGAAGAAAGTTGTCCAGGTTTGGAAGAAGATTAGAGCTTATGATATTTTTTATTTTGGGATGAATTATGTGTGTGAATTATTGCTCATTCAGCATTCTGCTATAAATCAGAGAAATGTAACATTGCCCTGCTATAAGAATGTGTTTACAAATTCTTTATAACATGTATCTGTCTGATTGAATAGAGCCATTCCCTCTTCCCTGGAAATGATGTAGTTTTGTTGATAGCTGAGCGTAGATCACATGTGACAACAAATCGCTTGGCCACAGTGTGGAAAAGTTGAGAGGGGAGTAACACAGCGTGCATACTGAAAATGGATGATTTGAACTCATGACTCAGTAATTACAAAGGTTTTGGTCACAGACGAAGCTTTTGAAGGAGATCTGTTCATGAAGGCTGTCTTGTCTTTGCACTGTTGAACGGTGTTATAAGGACCATTGAGCTGTCATATGGTGTTTCCCCTGGAAAAGTTCCCTACAAGTGTGGGAAAACTAGGGGACCAGAATTTGAGAGCAGAGCCAAGAACATTTTGGGTCTTAAACCCAAAACTTTATACCAAATTGGTGTCATAAGTAAGTAATTGCATATTTTAAAAATAAAGTTAATTTTAATATAACAAATAGGCTAAATAATATGAATATTTGAACAGCAAACTTGTAAATAATAAAATATTTAATTACATAATTTTGATCAAATGCATACAGTTATTATTTGACTTAAAAATAATATTCAATAATATTCCCAAAAATCAGAAAATTATGTGACCAAGACTGCCAACTCTATATGCAGTGTTGATTTTGCAGAAATACTTCTGTTTATTCACAGATAATTCTGCAAGGGTGTATGGTTAATCCTTTTAATGGAAATAAATGTTGCAAATTTAGTCAAAGAAGCACTAAGGCTCTGATAGAACGTTGTGTTTTTGTCCTGGAGACCGCTGACCTTATAAAACTCATGCTGATGTCTCATGGGCAGAGCTTTGACTGTCCATCTAGAGCCCCTCAGCCAGTTCTCTCAAGGTCAGTCTCTCCAACACTCATAAGAACGTAAGATGACTGAGGTCATCTACAGAGTTCAGTCTGATGGTTTTCAGTTCATATCTTTTCTTTTCTTCTCATTGAGAGAAGCATCATTAGCCACAGTCTCTCTGGGCTTTTGCATGGTTCTCTGCTCAGTGTATACCTCAGCAGTCTTTGGAGTTCAGTGGACCATCATAACCTCTGCGCAGCAGCACGTCCTGCAGCCTGGCCTCAGCGATGGATTCGCTCTCTTGCTGGTCATGGCCTACTTCTGCTTCTGCAATTTACCACAGAATGCTGGTTACTCAGCACATATTACAATCACACAATTTCTGTGATTTATAATTACACAGTTAGGTTTAGGCCTGGCAGTGTAGATGTTATGTGGATCATTTTTTTTCAGGTAATTTGAGTCATTGATTACGGAGCTCCGCACATGACATGAAAGAAAAAATAAATTAATTGTGTGCACGATTTACTAATTTGTTCCCTCAATGTACTAAAATGTGCACACGATTATTATTGCGTTCCCTTGATTTACTATTGCGTTCCTTCGATTTGCTAAATTGTGCGCACGATTTAGCAAATTGAGGGAACCAATTAGTAAATCGTGCGCACAATTTATAAATCGAGTGAACGCAATAGTAATCGTGCACATTTTAGTACAGTGAAGGAACGAATTAGTAAATCGTGCACACGATTTAGCCTAATATTTTTTCCTGCATGTCATGTGTGGGGCTCCGTAATTGATATATATATATATATATATATATATATAAGAAAAATTGCTAGGTGACCAAATAGTTTTGTGGGTAAAACTGCTGCAGGGGGTTTCTAATGACTTTTCCAAACATACAGTATTTCCAAAACATTACCCCAACTTCCATGGTTGGACAAAACTGGTAGTCCCAGCAAAACTCTTTTTGATTTGATTGGCTAACACATGGGCGGTAGTCATTTCTCAGAACACATCTTTCAGAGTAATCTCTCTGGTAATGGGGACATTTTATGTGTTGTATCATGCAGAGCACTAGTGAGCAACTGTGCTGGTATTATCAACATTTTGTTTTTCTCCCATAATGCAACAGTGGACTATGTAGCACAGAATACAGTAAGCAACACTGCGTTTGGAATTCTGCTGCATCTACTCTCCTCCATTCATTTTTGACATCAGCCAAGAGTGTGTCCATTTTGGTATTTGCTGCAACAGTACAAATTCCTGATCAGCCCCTTTTTTTTTTGCCACTGCTGTAAAGAATTTAAAGCAACAGTGAAAACTGGGCCAAGCTGTCATCCCTGGGAAAACATCCACAGAGGATATGGTCCTTGACTGACACTTTATTTTCACCCTTGAAGCACTTTAGAGAGGATTAAATAGGCTGCTGAAGTGATGATTTGGCAGGTTTTTTGACATTTCCACAGTTCATTGGTTACATGATCTCAGCACGTCCTGTTACAGATACCGGCTCTGCAGGTAGAAACTGAACGAGAGATGCAGTGACTGCTGACTGCAGTTTTTATGCCTTTGTGTGCTTGTGTTTTGGTGTGTGCTAGGTCTTTTGGGACGAAGCTGGACTGGGGCTTTTCCCTCTTTCTCTCTGAGGGATTAGTGTAGTCTCATTTATGGAGCAGCTAATCAGCAGGCTAGTCTTCTTATCCCTTCACTTCCAGGACTCTTATAGGCAGCAGGATACATGTGCAGAGCACACAGCTCTCAAGGACACAAACACAGCAGTTTCTCTCTCTTCTAAAGGGCATGTTATTTATGGATTTATATGATTAATTTAATATTAATATATATTGAACAATATAAGAAGTTATTATTATTATTATTATAAAATCATGCATTTTTTTCATATTATGGGTTCTTTGTAGACTAACATTCTAAGTGTGCATCAGGGAACAAAATAAAACAGTCTGAAATTAAACAGTCTGTTTGAACTGGGTGATTTACTATTAGTATTAAAGAGCTGTACTTTCTTATTGACTGTTGAGTGTCATTTAAATAGTGGAAATATATCAGCACATTCATAAACACTGATTCTTTTTCTTGAGTGGACTGCAGAATGCTACTAGGCTACCATTTAGTGGATCCCTCGGGCTAATAATAGGTCTACTCATCTGTAGCGTTTGGAAACTCTCTCTTCTCATGTCTATTGTCCTGACAGAGTATGAAGGAGATAATGTTGCAGTTTGTTTGTTGCCTTCTATTTCCTTTTTGAAAATAACCATTTAATTGTCGCATTGCACAAAATGTAGTTAGACTTCACTGATGTAGCTGATAGCTGGAATGATTGTTGCTCAGATCTGTACATTTCCATGAGTGGGCTTGAGTGTGTCCTCATTAAAAAGTCAGCAGAGGGTTTCTTTTACCAGCCTTAATCTGAGCCTTGTTTCAGATATGAGTGACCTCCCTGCTCGACACTTGCTCCAAATTACTTCCTCAGCACAGCTGCTTACAGTCATGGTCCAAAGGCTTTGGTTCACTGTCTAATTTGGGAAACTGTACAATGTTCATCTTGCTCATACATTGCCAAATTTGGTTGTCAGTAAGGGGTTTGAAAGAAACACCACAAACTAGTCTCATAGTCTCACAGGGCCAGACTTTTGCCCGGCATAAAGTCGGTAGCACTTTCAGAGCTTATTCTGGCCATGAACAACTGCTTTAGTCTGGACAGTGACACCACTAGTGTGTCTTTTATCTGACCTTTAAAGTTGGTTTCTGAAATTCATATTTATGCATGTGACAGACCGTGCAAGCCAAAACAATATACAGGGCATGGAATATGTGAAAAAAACTTTGTTATAGAAGTACTGCTGATGTTATTTATTTAGAAAGTTTGTAGGCTGTAGAGGAGAATCACATCTACGCAATATTACATATTAACTTGTCAGCGTGTAGCTTGTTTGCTGTTGCCTTTTTTACATTTAAGTGCTGTAAAACAAGCTGCAGTTGGGATTTTTTTCTTTAGCTTGCAATATTTCGTTTTTTCGGTCTGAAAGGCCGATCAGCTACTTTGTGAACCACTCTATGATCGCGGTGGTAGACTGCCGGCACAGCATTTAAATCCAGATTGCAGATTATGAGACAATTACAAATCAGGCTTTCCAGGATGTGGGCTGCTGTTGAAACCACATGTAGAGCCTAACAAACCAGCAATGACCTGTCCTTGTTAGCCAGTAATATTTCCCTATAATGATGTTATCAGCGAACATTAGGGCTGGGTATTGACACAGATTTCACTAATAGATTTGATTCTGATTCACAAGCACATTACAGTACATGTCCATTTTTCTTCTCTCTCAACAAATGCTGTAAACTGGTGCTTGAAACACTGTGATGACATGATACATATCAGTAAGTAACTCAGCCCTTGTGAACATGTTGAGTTGCTCATTAAATCATAACCACAAGCTGTTATGATGACATATTTGGTACTCTTTTAGTACACGCACCCAGCAGCAGCCATCCATTAGTTTTCTCTGTTACTGTTGCCGGCCATATTTGATTCTGTTCTTTGGCTCGTCGTTGTGTTGTGCTTGCCAAGACAACAGTGAAAGATGAGAAAGCAGCCTCTTTTTATCTTCAGTCTACTGTACTGCACCTACTCGGGTGCCATGTCCTCAGGCCCGATTGATTTTCCTCAGAGGCATTTGTCTAGCATTTGCATAAGTCATTCTGGATAATACCCTATCCACCGTCGCTCTCTATTACTTTGACTGGTAAATCTGTGATTTCCATGAAGGGGCTGCATTTCAGGGTGATTGCAAAAGACTACTGCATTATGACATTGTGAATTGTGAGTTTTGTTTTGAGTCTCTATCCAAGTGTCTGGTGCTTCTCTCACCTAATTCTGTTTTTGGAAGTGTTTCTTGGTGTGTTGTTGTTGTGTAATATTCCATACAAAAGACTCAAGACGGTTCACTCATATTGCTATGAATGGGAGCTGCAACATGCAGAGTGCTGCAGGGATGACAAAAACCATATCACTGAAATTTCACATATATCACTTCTAGTTCCATAATCGCTTTGCGTCTGGTGATTGTATTCAGGCTTCAGAATTCCTACATCCATTTGTGAATGTAAGTGTGAATGTGAATATAATAACATGTATAAGACGATTGACAAAATGTATAAGAACCTTTTGTTGGTCACAGAGCTTATTTTCTGCAGTAATCCAAAAGCCATTTGAAAAATCCTGTTGTGTCTATCGCCAATAGCAAAAATGCTTTAAAAGCAGTTGATTTACCATGTTGGACGCATACCAGTTCAAAACATCCCTATTTAAAACAAACAAAAACACTTTAGCAACTGCACAACAATGCCAAATTAACATTTTGTGTCATAAAATGCAATAGAAAATTGTTTGTGTTTATGCCTGTGTTGTTAAGTGTATATAATTATCTGCCTTGAAATCAGTGCATTAATTATCTTGTTTTCTTCTTCACACCGTGTGTTTACACTCTGCAGGAAGCAGATGGAGATGACAAGCTCCTTTTTCCTGGTGAGGGGGAAGGAGAACTAGAGGGCGACTCCAAAGCAGACACACCAGACGTGCCACCTTCCACAGATAACACTCCACAGTGTCTCAACAAAGCCCTAGAGGGCTTGTCATCTAGGTACCCATGATACTGCGCTCATGAGCAACTCCCCAAACAATCAACATCGGCATTAAGGATCTGTACGGAAGTTTAGGCCCCACATGGGCAACTACGAGTCTCTGATGTATTACAAACAGGTTGAACCAGTTTTTGCGGGGGAAATAAGAAACCTGTACACTAATATTCTCTAAAAATAACCATTTCCAAAAAATAAAATCGTGAAATCAGTGCCTTGTAAAAACTGATCTGGTAAATCTTTGAAAGCTGACCCATAACCTTAAAGCCAAGTGTATCGCTCAGCTATTCACTTCTAATTCTGATCAATAAGGCAGACTCTAGTGATACTTGATATGCAGATGAGGTTAGGGGTCAGTCAAAAGGAAATGGGCCCTCAAAGAGATTAAACGGGATCTTTATTAGGAACAACCCTAATCCTTGTCAGTTTTGCTGTTGTGTTGGTGGGATTTGCTGCAGACTTTTAAAAGACCGCAGAGGCACCGGTCCAGTGACATGCCTGAATGCCGGCGCCTGGCTACCCACCACATTTTGTGATGATGCTGCACTTTTGTTCCCACTCTCCCTCCCCGTTCTCTTTCTCTCCATTGACAAATTCCCTCCCATTCTTTTCAGTGGCTTGCATGAGTTGTGGCCCCTGCAAACAGTTCATCACACTGTGGGCCAGAAAACGAAGAATTCGCATCTCTCACGAAGCCCCATTTATTACATTTATGGCACCATTGGCATAAATCTATCCCATCAGTTTTGTTCTCACAAAGCGCAGAGGATCATAAATACATCTTAAATGTTCAACACTGAAGCTTAAATCGAACTGATATTATTATTATTTGTCATGCAGTAGATCATTCTGCTCGAGCCATTTCATTCAGTTAAGAAATCCCTAGGTCTTCAGCTAAACTTCTCACACAGCTTCATTTCCACCTCTTTCACAGGCTTTTAGTACATTTCCAAGTAAACACAAAGGGAAAATGTCATCTATACCCTTAACAGTATAAATGTATTTTCATGGACAGGTTTGTTGCGAAATTGTAGTTTTATTTTTGTCTGCATTCATATTGATTTTAATTGTAATTTTATTTGTACTTATTTTGATCTCAACAGGTGGAAGAACTGGTGGATAAGAGGCATATTGTCATTGACTATGATCATTGGCTTCTTTCTTATCATCTATTTGGGACCCATTATGCTTATATTAGTGGTAAGTGTGAGTATAAAAAAAACATCTATGTATCGCGCAAACAAAGTTAACAAGACAAACACACTGACCCCTGGCTAGCCAACATTTGTGGTTACTATAGAGAGCAATGTTTTACAAAAAATCTGTCCTCCTACAAACCCTTTGGGCCACATACTGTCATTTTAGCTGATTTATAACCTGACCTGATTTGACATCATATAAAAATACCAGTAAAACCCCTACAGTGTTTTAACAAGACATTTGACAGAAATTTCAAAAGTGTGTGTTCAGCTCTTACAACATACTTATTTTTTATTACAGCTTACTTTTCTTTATCTTTTGTTATAGGTTATGGGTGTTCAGATCAAGTGTTTCCATGAGATTATAACCATTGGCTACAGAGTTTACCATTCCTATCATCTACCATGGTTTAGGACTCTTAGCTGGTAAGTGAAATGCTGTCTGTGTACTTGTAGTTATCATTTTAAGCTTTCCTTTCACCCCTTATCTCTCCACCCTTCCCCCTACTCTCCGATTCATGCACTTCACATTCATTTACGGACAGCCAACTACAAACAAACACACACCCACTCTCTCACGTTTTTCCAGTTACCTTTTGTCATAGATAAAGTAGTGATTAACTGGACTTGAGCAAAGTGCACTTCCATGTTGGAACCTAGCATAAAGTACACCCCACCTGCAGGCTTTGTCCAAACAAAACAAGATGACAACCAAGCAGCCGAAAGGGGCCATGTATTGTTTCCATCAAATACATTTATTTCCCTTAAATCTTCAGACCTTGACACAAATGCACCTTGTATTTCAGGTACTTCTTGATTTGTGTGAACTACTTCTTTTATGGCGAGACAGTGGCTGATTATTTCGGCGCACTCGTCCGAAGGGAGGAACCTTTGCAGTTCCTTGTGCGTTATCATCGGTTTATTTCTTTTGCACTGTATTTATCAGGTGAGTGTAACTCGCATTAAACACTCCACTGAAACTTTTATGACCCTAGGTCAAAAGCCCTCAGTGCACACTTAGCTTTATAGCATAGTTTATATCTTGTTTGTTGATTATATATATATCGAATGGTATTCAAATTGATTGTATGCTTGGTCACTTTGCCATTTGCTTTAATTATATTAATATGCTTTTGCTCTGTGCCAACAAGCTACTCATCTGTAGCTATGCTACCGTTCAAAGGTTTTTTATTTAACAAGCACACATACCTTGACCAAAATTAAAATAAATTAAATTAAAATTTATGCATTTAGCAGAAACTTTTATCCAAAGCTACTTACAGTGCATTCAGGCTATCAATTTTTACCTATCATGTGTTCCCAAGGAAGCAAACCCCCAACCTTGCGCTTGATAAGGCAATGCTCTACCAATTGAATTGTAGCATACATATAGCACAACCTTGAATGAAAATGATACATTTTATAATGTTTTAATATTTGTGCAGACTTTTTGCTTTAATGACAGCATCATGAACTGCATGAACTTCACAAATTTGTATAAAAACCTCATGAGTTCGGACCAGCTCAGGGCCATGACAGAGAAGATGTACAGTAGATACGTCTCCGTTATGGCCATGAATGCACAGCATGCTGGCAGCTGTTGCAGGTCTCTCTCTCTGCAGTCATTTATTCTCACTAAACTTTGCTCTCTCTCCAGCACTGCTTAATGGTCATCATCATACAGAATATATAAGTCAGAATTTACAGTATAAGACATAACCCAGTGCGTTTGTCATAGAATTTTCTTTCTAGAATGTACAAAAAAAAAAAAAAACTGTCTGTGCTGCTTTCATAACAGTGATATGGAAGCTTTCCAAAACAAAAATTGACAAACTAATGCTTGTGTGCTGTCTTTCAAATACATCTCTTTAAATACAAATCAGGATGATACAGTAAACAGTGAGAAGGTTTATAATATCTTCTTTATTGTTGGAAATTAACCGCATGTTATTTGCTTTTTACAGGTTTCTGCATGTTTGTACTGAGTTTAGTGAAGAAACATTACCGCCTGCAGTTTTATATGGTGTGTATCATTCATTTATATGCCAGCCAGAACTAAACTGTCCATTTCATTCACAGTCATGTGCATATCATATGTTGGGTCTTTGGATACTCAGTGGTCCCATGTCATAATATCACATTTAATGTTATATTTCTGTATAATGAGTTCACATTTAGATACACTGGCCATTGTGAAAGTATTGCAAATAATGTGGAAAAATGAGTCATTGCATGCCATATATATTAACAGTGTATGCAAGGCAAAACTTTTATTACTTTTATTCTGGTCTAGTGCTGAAATGTGGGTTTCATGAACCTTTAGCATACAGACTTTTGTAGATCGTTTTAGTATTAAGTGTCCTTTTGAAAAGTGCCCCTATTATGCCTTTTCGACTATAACAATGTGTCATGTAGCTGTATGTGAACATAAACTATCTGCAAAGTCATGAAGCCAACAGTGCACGATAGATAAAGTTATTGTCTGTCAAAAAAAGAGTCGGCTCGCAGTCACCTAAACGAAGTCGTCAGGAATTTGAATCTAATTCGGTTACGGCTCTACGTCACAAAGTAACACATTTGCATAATGTCCGCCCACATTTTACGTCGCCAACTTGCCTGTCCACAAACGCAGTAACATTTCTGTGTGGTTTACATTATTTCGAGAAGACACTGTATCCTACGCTGTGAGAGTAAATTTGTTGTATCACATCTCTTAATCCCACAAACTTGTCAACACTTGACACTTACCACTGAGAAATGTTCTGCTCCAGTCATCCTTCTGAGTCTCCAGTCTCCAGGGCTGTCATTCTGTCATTTCAATTAGGTTTTCATTTCCGGCACGTGCTGTAGGCAGTAGACCAATCCAGAGCCAATCTTTCTATGGCTCTGGGCTAATCACAAAAGACTGCTCCATCTGACCAATCACAGCAGAGAGGGCTCACAGAAAGGAGGGGTTCAGAGAGACTAATTCTTTGAACTGCTTCGCACGAGTCGTTTATGAATAATTTAGAACGAGGTAAAATTAAATCTATTTTCTGAGAAAACAAGTGTTTTTTTTGACCTTGCATGCATGTAAACCTGTTTTAGGAGTCTCATAAAACAATAGCAACTTTAAAAATGGCATAATAGGGGCACTTAACAAACGTTCACACATTCGAGGTCAGAGCAATTTTTTTTGAAAGTCTCGCATGCTCACCAAAGCTGCATTAATTTGATCAGATATACAGTTAAAAACAGTAAAATTGTGAAATATGATTATAATTTGAAAAAAACTTTTCTATTTGAATATATTTTCAAATGTAATTTATTCCTGTAATGGCAAAGCTGGGTTTTCAGCAGCCGTTACTGAAAAGTCTGTTTTTGTTGAAACCGTGAAATATTTGTTATGGTTCATTTTTCAAAAGAACTGCATATGAATTGGAAATATATATATATAATTTGTAACATATTAAATATAATTACTGTAAATGTTTATCAATTTAATGCCCCTTTGCTGAAGAAAAGGACTCATTTTAGAATTTTCACCATTCAGAATGCAATAGAAATAATGATGCTCACAATTAGTGTCATGACAACAGCGATGGTGGCTCTGATGCTGCTTTTTATTGGCAAAACCCAAATTCAAGCTGATGCCTTGCTTGCCCTTATATTTCCTTCAAGACATGCAAACTTAGTTTTGATGTTGATTTTTGGTTATGTATTAACCAAGGTGTTGAGCTTTTGAGCTGAGTCCAGCTACAGTGGTTCAGAATCTCTAATAATAGCTTTGAACTGTGACTTACTTCTTCATTTCAACCATTGATGTCAGCAAACTGTCATTCCCTTTGTGAGTGTGGTCACACCCATTCCACATGAACTTAAAAAGAAACAAAAAGAAACAAATGAAACGCTCAGCAGCCAAATAGCATTTAGTATTTAAAAATTATGAAGGTATGTCTATTTGTGTATAATTTTATAGTCTTAGTACAACCTCCTTATTATCGTTTGAAAAAAAAAAAAAACATTTTAACAAAAAAAAAATTCTACTTTTTTTGGATATGTGCCATAACTCGCTTTGCATTATCATTGTTTGAGTGAGTAGATAACATTTCAATGGTTCACTCTGTTTGTGTGTGTCTGTGTGGATGGCCATTGTGTGTGTTTGTTTGTGTGTGTGTGAATTGTGTTTGTGCTTGCCATTCCAGTTTGCTTGGACCCATGTGACCTTGTTGATTGTGGTGACTCAGTCACATCTGGTTATTCAGAACCTGTTTGAGGGAATGATCTGGTAAGCCCACCTGACCTGACAGACCTGTCTGAAGTTTCACCTCTCTCCTACTTGAGTTTCTCAAGCTGCATTCCTGTGTTTCCTGATGTTCCACATGATAACTTGCTGCTCAATGGAGAGCAGAAACACTCATTTTTTAGTTAAATTTATTAAAATGTACATTCTAATCCTTTAAAATAATCAGTAATGTAAATGTATCTCCTACAGTATGTGTTTGTAAAATAAAACAAATTTGTTCTCTAGGTTTATTGTTCCCATCTCTATTGTGATCTGTAATGACATCATGGCCTACATATTTGGCTTCTTTTTGGAAGAACTCCACTGATTAAGGTGAACCTGTGATATTTGCATGGTAGATGTTTCCTCACAGCACTAAACATTTCTGAACATTTTCTGAACTAATGTGTACCATAATTACCATAATTGAATGCATTGTGGATGAAAAATATCTAATCTCAAACCCTGTTTGCTCTCTCTTCCAGCTCTCCCCAAAGAAGACCTGGGAAGGATTCATTGGGGGATTCTTTGCAACAGTGGTCTTGAGTTTCTTTGTAAGTCACCATTAGACCTTCGAGCATCCAGTCTTCATATATTATATGTACATGTAAATGCATTGTTTTGACTGTTGTCATTCACATCGATTGGTCCATTATGTACAATGCTTGCACGCTATTGGTCAAACTACTTTTCAGTCATTAAATACAGCAAGTATGAAAACAAAGTGAAAACAATTTAGAAATCCCAGCCAGGACATGTTGTATACGCACCCTACTTTCAATCAACACCAACAACTGTTATATTACCCCATAACCCTCATGGTATTGTGTGACAGCTAAAACCTTTATGTCTGCCTCCTATTCCAGTTTGCGTACCTGCTATCCCAGTACCAGTACTTTGTTTGTCCAGTAGAATACAACAGTGAGACAAACCGCTTTGCAGTGGAGTGTGAGCCCTCGAATCTGTTCGTGATTCAGGAATACACACTGCCTGCAGTGGTGCAAAATGCAGTTAGATGGGTGAGTACATGAAAGGCCAAAACTACATACTGCAACCTAAAAGATTGTGGCCTAATAAAACTCTGCTAAATATAATAATTTAGAGGGTTGTTTTATTCCTGAATCCTTTTTTTGTAAAACTATTGTTTATGTAGTATTAGCTAATAATTATGTGTACGTCTTTCTTGTGTCTGCAGAAAACGGTGAACCTTTACCCATTTCAGATCCACAGTATTGCGCTCTCTACGTTCGCCTCTCTGATCGGGCCATTTGGTGGATTCTTTGCCAGTGGCTTCAAACGAGCTTTCAAGATTAAAGTTGGTTCACTTTCAGCAGAAGTCACACATAAACCCTTGAATTTGTATCTTTTGGTATTTACCTAGTTTGAGTTACCGTTACACTGTGAGCTTGTGATTTATTTTTTATTTTGTAGGACTTTGCAGACACCATTCCTGGTCATGGTGGAATAATGGATCGTTTTGACTGTCAGTATCTGATGGCAACATTTGTTCATGTTTACATAACAAGTTTTATCAGGTGAGGAACTCGGGTGACCTCTCAACTTATTTGGTTACCCTTCATTCTTTCAAAAGAATATTACCTATCAAAATCGACAAAATGGTCTCTACAAAAAACAAAAAACAAACAAAAAAAAAAAAAAAAAAAAAAATATATATATATATATATATATATATATATATATATATATATATATATATATATATATATATATATAAAAGTAGAATTAGTCACAGGATCCAAAATTAAGAGACTAAGTCTGAAATGTGTGCAAACATTGGCTTCGGCCAATAAACAAATTAGATTTACTCATCAGTGCACTGTAACTTTATAATTATCTTCAACATGGTTTAAGTCAAACTATGACTGATAGTCTGACCCTTCATAATTTAGGTGACACTGGCGACACAGTTCAAATAAAAGAAATCTCCGGAGACTCGTAGAGCATCTTCTATTTAATAATCCCATTGTCATAAAGACAAATGTATTTGAAATGCTCCATTAATTTAGTCACTTTGACCCACAAATGTAACATTTTTAAAACTTCAAAAGGGTTAGTTCATCGAAAAATCATAATTATGTTATTAATAACTCACCCTCATGCCGTTCCAAACCCGTAAGACCTCTGTTTATCTTTGGAACACAGTTTAAGATATTTTAGATTTTAGATCACATGGACTACTTTGATGATGTTTTTCTTAACTTTCTGGACATGGAGAGTATACTGTACACACAGCTTCAATGGAGGGACTGAGAGCTCTCAGACTAAATCTAAAATATCTTAAACTGTGTTCCAAAGATAAACGGAGATCTCACGGGTTTGGAACGACATGAGGGTGAGTTATTAATGACATAATTATGATTTTTTTTATGAACTAACCCTTTAATATGTAAATTATTCTATTTAGATAGACTTTAAAGTTTAAACCAACATTGACATTATCATGTCTTGAAGGTATTTTAGAGTGGCAATTACATGTAAACAAACAATATTTGTATTATTAGTAGTGCTGTCAAACGAATAATTGTTTTTGTTTAAATAATATATGAGTGTGTACTGTGTATTTATGTATATATTTAAGAAAAAATGTTGTTTATATATTAAGTATATTTATATAGAATATAGTGCTGTCAAATGATTAATCGCATCCAAAAAAGTATTTGTTTACATAATATGTGTGTGTGTACTGTGTATATTCATTAAGTATAAATAAACAAACACATACAGCATATATTTCGAAAATATTTACATGTATATATTTATATTCATATCAATTATATCATATATAATTATATTTAATATATAAACATAACATATTTCTTAAAAATATATACATGAGTGTGTATTTATATATACATAATATACACAGAACATACACATATATTATATAAACAAAAACTTATTTTGGATGTGATTAATCGGGATTAATCATTTTACAGCACTAATTATAATCAGATATATTGACAGATATATTCATATATTATTTTATTTATATTATTTGTGTCCATATACAGCTTCAGTATATATATTTTATAATTCTACATGGAAATATCTTCTGTTTTCTTTTTATTTTATAGAGAGAGAAAGCGAGATATTTTTTTCTATTTTATTCTATTTGTATACACGTGTACACACACACACACACACACACACACAAAGTATATCTATTTATCAATTAACATATTTTTTGATAGTCTACTGTATATTGTTATTTTATTTTATTTCTTATTGTGTCCAATGTTGAGTTTATTGTTGCACTGTGAAATAAGGATGTTGGAGCAGGTCACATATATATTATTTTTTAAAAACCATAAAAGGTTTAATTTCACAAACATATGTTTTCACTTGTCATACATTGATTGCAGGAATAACTATTATTTAGCATTTTGATTTCAGTGCCAGAGGAGTGCACACAGGAAGCATGATTGACACTGGACACCTTTTCTTTTTCTTTTTCCCAGGGGGCCGAACCCCAGTAAGGTTTTACAGCAGTTGCTTGTCCTGCAACCAGAGCAGCAACTCGGCATCTTCAATACACTACGCAACCACTTACGAGAAAAGGGCATGCTGCCCCCTGCTGTGGAGGAAGCCCAATAACAGATGTCTCCTGCTGTTGTCCTGTTGAACTCAGTAAGCATTCACCCACGAGTGTGAAGGCACAATCACACTCCCAACTGACCTGGAGCTCCCATTCAGTGAGAGAGAGTGACACCCTGCAAACCAAACTCTCACATTTAACCCATTACAAACTCACCAAATGAAGGAGCAAAATGACCACAAGGGGGCGACACTGTTCTCTTAACATCAGAGGTCTTCCAATCAACAACCATGCTAAATAAAAGATTCAAGCACATGGTAAGTGAATGTATAGCACTACAGGAAGGGGGATGACATTGTACAGATTTTGTGATTCTGGCCTGGTCTGCAAAGTCAACAACTCATGGTGGTGGCTTTAGGTTTTTGAGATGCCATAATACTCATGGTTAACCTTTAAATGTGAGTTTAATTTTAACAGGGGTCCTAAACTCAAAGCATTACAAAACAGTGAGTCTGAAACAGAAGCATGTCTGTAAGTCTTACTGTTACTGCTTAAAATAGCCATGTTCCCTTTCCCATGACTCAAGTGTGTTTGTGTGAGTGTGTACATATCATCATATGTATTATTGTACATAGATATTATACACTAGATCACATATAGAGAGAGATTATACATTTATTAATATAATATATAAGGCGTAACAAATTCTATAAAATCGTAAGTTAGTAAAATATGCAAAAAGACCTAAACTTGTCTTATTTTCTTTAATCTAGCATGAGAGAAACAGCCTTTTTGAGAAGGTGATTTGCTGTGTTCCCCTCCGTGACCGTTGGTTTTAGTTGCACTGTAAAGATTCAATTCGCTTTTCAGGTTTTCATATCAAAAAGCACTGGTGCTTTGAGTAGATATCCAATAATTGAAAACATGTTATTCGATTTAATGTGCTTTTTTATTATTATAGTATATTTTAGTATCCTCCTTGAAATATTGTTTTTAGCTACTCATTTTTAAAAACCTTACTTATTATTTTAATTTGTTGAAATCTTACTGAATTCTTTACCAAACACATGTGTACCAAAGCACTGTCAATTTTGCTGTGAAACAAAAAAAACTAAAACACTAAATATCACACCACAATTAACATTGTCAAATGCTACAATCTTGCAGTTGAAAACAATCCTATAAAAGATTGAACAAATTAGATCTTGATTTAGGCACTTGCATGAACAAAAATAACATTACTACAGGTTATCATCACACTTTAGGCTTTTAGTTAAAAGAAGTAGGTTTGTAATAACCTGTGACCATCGCCCTAATTACAAATCGGGACTCAGTCATGTAGTTTGGGACCAGTTGTCGATGGGTGTATTGTAAAACTTAAAAGAAAAAGACAAGTGTGACCCCTTACCTTATTCATTCCCGTCTGCAATAGGTTTACATGTTTCTTTCCTTCACATCTGCTGTCCAGTAGATGCAGTCATGTGAGAATCTTGTGATTGTAGTAATATGAATCCTATCAGACCAAAACGAGAATGCACTTCCAGTTGTCTATAGCTTATTTTGTGGATGTCACGATATTGTATTAGTAATTTTAGTTTTTTGAGAGCTGCTGTACAATTTAAGTTGTAATGTTGCCCAACATAATAATGTGCAAGCTTGCACTGTTAAGAGGTTTCACTGAAAATGGGTTTCAAATGACTTGCTCGTCATGGTTTTTGTTATTTGTGGTTTTAAAAAAATGGGAACTTTTATTTATGTCTGTTTTGATTTTCTGATTTTTTTTTTTTTTTTTTTTTTTAAATACAATTGTTCAGTAGTAAATATTTACCAGAAGATAAAGAAAGTAATAAGTTATGGGCAATACTGGTGGAATTATTATTATTATGATATTACACTTGGTGAATAAACTTCACTTTTGACTTTCTCTCAGTGTGGTCACATTCATTACATGATTTCAGTCTTCCACCAAAATTATAGTACTTCTGCAAGCAGCACTTGAGTTTATTCTCAAAAGTGTATCTTTGTTTGTAGTTTAACAGTAACATTTGGACTGAAACAGCTACAGTGGTTCCTGAAACCAAAGCAGACTCCTTACAGACTGATAATGTGAAGGTAACAACAACAATCAAGAAATTGACAAGAACACTTTACATACAACAATTTACAGTCAGTATGGTAAATAACATTTCTCACATTTCTCAAAACAATCTCAAATACCACAAAAACAAAATACCTCTTATAATGGCTTCAGCTTTTTATCATTATCTCGACATGCTCCATTCAGATCAGACTGTAAGTGCAACGGTGACTTCATTATTTAATCTAAGGTGCATCACCAGTTTCATTGTCAGATGAAATGAAGAGTAGATTTACACAAACACATTGACAGAGCATTCACCTAATGCATGTGGTTTGAGACGTTTTTTTGCGGTTACATGAAAGATTTCCTTCAAAAGAATGTATAAAGACATGAAATGCAGCTCCAGAACAAAAGCATGAATAGTGCAAAATAGTTGATTAAAATAAAATAAAAAATATTAAGAACATAATTGTAATACTAAAACCAATATAACTGAACAAGCTAAAACACTTTTTTAGTTATTACTGATTGAATGAAGTGTAAACCTATGTAATTGTATTCACATTCAAATAAAAACACTGAGACAGTTTTAACATGCTAATAAATTCAAGGCTTAAAAACATTTTTGTGCATTTCTGTAAGGTGAAAAAAAAGCTCACACTGAAGACTCATGAAGACCTCAATCACTTCCACAGTCTATTAAAGTAAATGCCTGATATGGACGTCTCCTACAGCACAAAGCAATCAGCTGCAGTATTAATTCTAAACAAAAGCGCTGAGAATCTAGCCTAATCTTAATTTTAGTTTAAATGTTGAGGCGTTTTGTTCTTCTCCGTTCACTGCCTAAGTGACTATATCATTAATGGGCAGATGTGAGTCCCCTTCCTCTACTGGAACACTGTCCAAATCGTTCCTCGCAGGACAGAAGAGCCACCTGAGCAGCACCAGCGCCACACGGACCAGCAGCCTCAGTACAAGAAAAGCAAACGGTACACCAATCTCCATCATGTGAAAGATGGACGTGCTGAAGCGGCTCAGGACACAGGTGAAAACGAAGGTCCCGAGCGCCACGCAGGGGTAGAGCGAGAGCTTGGCCAACATAAAGGCGTGCTCTCGTCCACCGTAGCGCACATACGGGTGCAAAGTCTCACGTTCTGTGAAAAGTGCCGTTACCCACATGGCTAGCTGGAACAGACCGGCGAAGAAGATGATGACGCAGCTGATCTGCACGGCCTCCAGCTCATTGTGGGAGCCTCTGGGAAATTCATGCGTGAGCTGGTAGGCGAGCGGCAGGCCACCCACGAAGGCCAGGGAGAACGTGTTGAAGAGGCCCATGAGGCGCGTGGCCTTTGTGACATGCAGGAAGAGAGAGTGATGAACGAACCAAAGCAGGCCGACAGTGGCAAAGGAACCGAAGTAGGCCAGGTACTCGGGACCATTCTCCTGAAGCGCAGCGACAAGGCTGTTGTCAAACTCCTTCTTCACCACAGACGGATCAGGTACGTTGTCTTCACTGTGTAAGACATTAAAGGGGTCATATGACATTGCTTAAAAAGAATAGTATGTTGTGTATTTGGTGTAATGCAATAATGTTTATGTGGTTTATTTTCCACATACTGTACATTATTGTTGCTCCTCTATGCCCTGCCTTTCTGAAATGCGTTGTTTTTTTACAAAGCTCATTGTTCTGAAAAGCGAGGTGTATGCTGATTGGCCAGTGTATTGTGATTGGCTGAATACCTCAAGCATGTGACGGAAATGTTACGCCCCTTGCCATACTGTGATGATGTACAATACTACAGCGAGAATCAAAGTTCCAGCTTCTTTCTTTGGGTAAACATTTGGGTGGTGTTATGCAAATCTTCCCAAACAGTGATGTAGACATGTGGGGCGTATTTAAATGAGGTGATCTAGGAGGGCGTGGACGAGTCTTTACATTTTCTTAAAGAATATCTCTTCGGGGGTGAGACTTTAATGTTTGCAACTTTAGGGATCTTATCTATTCACAAACAACTTGTAACACTCCAAAGGTAAAGAAAAACTTGAAATCGCATTATATGACCCCCTTAACCAGGTGTTTAAAATAAAGTACCAAAGAGGAGCACATTATTTGAACAACTAGTGGCCTGTTGGATCCAGTAATGACAAAACTGCTTTGAAGGCATACAAACCAAATGTCTAAGATGAGCAGCGTGGCTACGATTGCATACACCCCATCACTGAAGGCCTCCACTCGCTCTTTACTCAAAGGTTCACTGGGGTGGTAGGTGTAGAAGGGCACTGAATCTGGACTGTCTTCCACTTGACCTGAGGTTATTTATAAAAAAATTAAAAACATAATGCAGTTAGCAAGTGCTCCAATTACACTACAGTTCAAAAGTTTGGGATTAAAAAAAAAAAAGCAAGAATGTATTGAATAATGATTCATCAAAGAATCCTAAAGAATGTATATCTCAAGTTTCCGTAAAAATATTAAGCAGCACGTCTGTTTCCAACATTGATAATGAGAACTGTCTTGGGCAGCCAATCGCCATTAATTATTTCTGAAAGATCATGTGACTGGTGACTGTAGTAGAGGCTGAATGAATTCAGAATAAAGTATTCAAAATAAAAACTGTTATTTTAAACTGTAATAATATTTCACAATATTGCTGTTTTTACTGTATCTTTATCAAATATATGCAGCCTAGTGAACATTAAGTGACTTCTTTCAAAAACATTTGAGAAAATCCCACCAAACCCCAAACTTTTGAACAGCAGTGTATGAACAATAATAAAATATCTATGCATTTGTCAGAATAACAGTACAGTGTTGTGAGATCTTGCTCTTACCCCCGATGGCTTTACTCCCGATCCATTTTAAACACTGAGAGATGTATGGCAGAAATATGACAATAGCCAAAACAATGTAGGACTGCCCGAGGAAAAATACATAAACATTATTAATCAAAATATTGTAATATGAAATATGTTATAATGTGTGTGATTTAAAAATATGTATATATTTTTGGCATGTATGCCTTTATTATGACAGGATAGATCAGAACTGACAGAAAGTGAAGTGGGAGAGAGAGGGGAAAGATCCTTGAGTCAGGATCGAACTTAGCACAATGCCGCTGTATATCGGCGAAACTGCCCACAAGGCTAGCGGCGCCAACTAAACATTCTGTTTTTATATCATAAAATAAACTGTATAAATTTAGCAGTAAATACATAGAACGCCATAGTTTGTACTAATAAATCGTTTAAGCTCAATCCCTTACCACTTGGATAAGGATGACAGAAAAGACGCTGGCAAACAGACACATGATAGGAACCCTCATGATGATTTCAAGGATCCGTCTCTTATAATAAGCCTGATTCTCAGACATTTGGATCTGATCATTGAGAAGGAAAGGATGGCTGAATCCGTACAAGACAATCAAGGCCTAAAGACACAAAAACATTTTCAAATGAAACTCAAAGCATCTTCTGCTGGTTATGTTATTCAGCACATGCAAGTCTTCTCACCTGAATTAAACCAATCACCATGACACAAGCACAGAAGAGGAGGATGCCGAGGGTATTATTAGGGAATGTTGCCATGAGAGAGAACTAAAAGAAGACAAACAAACAAAAAATAATCATGAAAACAGTCATAAACAGGGAGGTTTCCCGTAAAGTCAAATAGTGCTGAACTAAGCAATCTTTCGGAACACCAGTAGAATGACTCACTGTGTATGGCAGAAAGGTTATAAGCATCATGCACGCCTGAAATAGAATAAAAATTGAAAAGTCACCACACACTTGAATATACAGCTACTTTCCATTCATTAAGAGGAATACTTTGGTTGGTGTTCTCACCAGGTTAAGCAGTGCAAGAGTGTCGTCAATGCGCTCAATGACTTGAAACAACCTAAAACCAAATGCTTAGTGAAATCATTGTGCAAATGAATGAAAACAGCAGTTCTATGAAGTTAATACTTGGTAGAGTGTAGTTCTTGAGGGCTCTCACCGGATATGTGCAGCCCAAGCAACAGTCACAATCAAAAACGTCATTAAGTAGACAGCAATCTTGGTTGTGAGCAAAGCCTGAAGACTCTGTTTCAGTTCCTGAATATAGAGAGATCGGTTAGGAAATAAAAAACACAATAAATGTGTGTTTCATTTGTAAGTCTTAAAGCAACAATTCACCCAAAAATGATTTCCATACCTTCACGTTTACATAAACCAGTGGTGATCAAACAAGGACCCCAAGATTTTAAAACCCGCAAGGTATTTCTTAAACATCTGCTATAATGACTACTCAATTTAAAACTTTATTTACATAAAGCAGCGGTGGCAACAGCTTTAAATAATTTAAATAATTCGATCATTTCAGTGTGCTGAGGGCCCCGAGTGGGTCCCGGTTCCCTATTTGAAAACCACTGCTCTAACTAAACCAGTATGACTTCCTTCTTGGACACAAACATAGACAACAGAAAAGACATTGTACTTTATGTTGTGTTTGTCTGACGTCTGTGAAAATCTCATGGTTATAGCTTAAAATGAGGGTGTGTATAATGACTACATTTTCATTTTTGGGTGAGCTATTCCTGGAAGGGTGGCATAGTGCAATTTTTCACCTCATTATCCTGAAATTTTGTATGTGCAACAGGCAATATCTGTGAATACAAAAAAATAATGACACGCTTTAAACACAAATAATCATACAGTATATATTTTATAAACCCCGTCTTTGTTTGGAGCCCAGAGAACAGGTGATTAGAAAATGACAGAGGCTTGTCATACATTAGCGGACGTCAGTTAAAGAGTGCATTAAACGCAGTAAAATGTCCCATTCCGTTTGTCTAAAGGCGGTCTGTCTGTGGGTTTCCTCACCATTACAGTGGCGATGATGGAGATGAGCGCATCACTGTAGGCAAGCAGGCGGTGTGATGACTGCGTGCTACTGTATCCGTCCTTCGACGACGCGACGCTCTCCAGAAAGGATTGCGAATGATTCCTCGGCGTCCGCATCTTCTCCATCTCCTCGTCATCGTGGTGCTCGATTATTTCGCTTTCATCGTTGTCTCCCATGACCGCGACGGAGTGTGGTGTCAGTGGACGGCGCAGGCATGAAGACACCGAAGTTCTCTTTCAAGCATACGTTTCGGTGTCTCACTATGGGATACGCCCCTTCCGCGTATTCCTCAGAAGCCCAATACCATTACGCCAGCCCCAATTGGCTGGCAGTCATGACGTTGCGTCAGGGAGTGGCTCCCTCCTCTTGGTATAAAAGGAGCGACGCAACGTCATTACGACATTCAAAAACCTCTTCTCGCTTCACACCAGAAGCCTTCCTAACTCTGATAGCCATCAACTGGTCTCCACGCTGGTTGCTGGCTTATCATTCTGGTACTGTGCTTATAGTCGATCTGTTGGCCACCACGCCGCTTTCGCCTACCCCTCAATCGGCATTCCAGCTCATTGTTAGGGTCATTCAGTACCGCAACTATGGCTGCAGCAATGCAGACTAACGTAGCTAGCGAGGGAGAACCGCGGCTTTGCTCATGCGGGAACAAGATCTCATGCAAAGACACACACCAGGTCTGCTCTGCATGTCTTGGGCTGAAACATGCTCAAATGGCGGTCGATAGTCCCGGATCCTGTGAGCACTGCGCGCGTTTCACCATGAAGAGCCTCCGTCGCAGGTTAGCACGCCAAGCTAGCTTGTCTGGCCATGATCCCCTCATGTCAGCTAGTCCCGCTCCGGTTTCCGCCCCTCAGGTACCTATTCCTGTAGAGCTGCCCACCACGGCAACCCTATCGTGGGGTGAACAACTGGATGTATGCGCCCCTCTGGCCGGTGTCCTCAGCACGGACGAGGAGGAGGAGGAGGGCGCGTTTGAGTTTGAGGAAGAGGGGCAATCGGATTTCCTTCTCTCTGAAGAGGAGGAAGATTTCGAGGATTCCCCTTTTCTCCCCCCTGCGCAATCGGCACAATCCCTCGCTACGGCGGGATCCACGGAGGAGGCGGGCGGGGCACCATCCTCTCCGCTTCTTAGTGTGGATCTGCAAGACGTGTGCAAACGCGCTGCAGAGAAACTCAATATTCCGTGGCCGACCGTAATAGCTGAGACTGCAAAGTCGCGTTATGAGGGGAAGAGGCTGCCGAGAGCTAAACGGGCAGCGAGACAACTCCTTCCAGTCTTTCCAGAGCTTCTGGAAGAGGTTTCTGTCACCTGGAAGGACAACCCTTTTACTAGTAAAATGCCCGTGCAAGGGGGATCTGCGCTCGACGTGGAGGGTATGGAGAAGCAAGGCCTTCTTCGCATGCCCCCCATGGAGCCTTTAGTTGCAGCGCATCTGCATCCAAGGCGTACGGCGGCTGCAAACCCAACGTTGCCATCAAAAGCGGACCGCTTCCAGTCAAGCATGACGGAGCGCGCTTACAAAGCAGTCGCCCTCTCAGTCCGGGCCATGAACGCCATCTCTCTGCTCACCGCATACCAGGCGGAGCTACAAGACGAGGTGTCTGCCACGCCAAGTCAGACACAGTGGGAAGAAATCTGTGTTGTCACAGATCTCTCGCTCCGTCTTCAGAGATGTGCTGTTCAGGCTGCGGGCAAGGCCATGGCCACAATGGTCATTCAGGAGAGAGGACGCTGGCTTAATTTGGCGAATCTCTCCGACAGAGAAAAGGAAGCCATCTTAGATGCACCGGTCGTCGCAGAAGGCATTTTCGGTTCAGCGCTGACACGGATGCAGAAGAGATGCGAGGAGAAGAAAAGGGATGATGAGGCCTTGCAGCTCTGCATGCCCAGAAAGACGCAAACCGCGCCCCCACCACCTCCTCGGCAGACGTTTGCGCAGGCTACAGCTCGCCCACCCCCCAGCTTTCGCATTCCTAGGCGACAGAGACCGCGTGTGAATGCAACAACGGTTCAGAGCGGCGCACCAGAGCAGAAACCCGCCTGGCCCAGAAAAAATTATCCGCCCGCGACAGCTCAGACGGTCCAGCCGGCCCCTCACCCTACCCAGGTGATGAGGAGGAAGAAAAAGGCCGTTTGAGGGGGTCTTCCTGAGGGAAGGGGGCTCACAGCCCCCCCGTTCACTTGTCCCCGACCCTCAGTTGTTCAGCGTTCAACGGAAAACGAGTTCAGTTGTTTACAGATGTTCTGTGGGGAAACCAGAGCCAAGTTGGTCCAGGGGATGCAGAGCAGTGAAGAGAACGAGAGACGATGCAGTGGTGTACACCCACCCACTAGTCACAAGCACTTTACATGCTCAAAGTTCAATAAAGTTTTCACTGTTTCCCCCACAAATGTTGCAAAACATAATGCCCCAAAAAATGTTGCAAAACACTTTGTCAGAACACAGCGTAACACCACCTCGTGGAGTCATCGCTCCGCTGAAGGTGGTGAGCCACATAAACTCTGTCCAAGCGATAAGTGTTCGCGCATGCGCAGTACAGACCACAAACCCGTTTTCAACTCGGCCATACGATGGCGCCGGAACGCTGCAAATAAACTATTGGCGAGAATGCACGCAGTCTCGTTGGGTGCTGAGAACAGTACAAAACGGTTACAGACTGCAGTTTGCAACTTCTCCCCCGCAGTTCAAGGGAATCATTTATTCTCAGGTGCGGGGAGCATTAGTACATGTTCTTCAGGAAGAGATTACCTCACTGTTGAACAAAAAGGCAATAAGAGTGGTCCCACCCGAGGAAAGTCACAATGGGTTTTACTCGAGATACTTCCTAGTCCCGAAAAAAGGGACTCGAGCTCTCCGCCCCATATTAGATCTTCGCACACTGAACAAATACCTAAGGAAGTACAAGTTCAGAATGCTCACCCATTCTACACTTCTGAAACTGGTGCGCCCAGGCGATTGGTTTACATCAATCGACCTGAAAGATGCATATTTTCACATAAAAATATATCCACCCCACAGGAAATTTCTGAGGTTTGCATTCCTTGGCGTGGCATACGAATATCTAGTCCTTCCCTTCGGCTTATCTCTCAGTCCGAGGGTATTTGTGAAATGTACAGAAGCGGCCCTAGCTCCGCTCAGGGAAAAAGGCATTCGTCTCGCTACTTACATAGACGACTGGCTGGTGACGGCTCAATCAGAGCACAAAGCGAGAGATCACACAGCCATGCTCCTAGTACATCTACAGAAACTGGGATTAAAATTAAACACCGAAAAGAGTGTTTTAGTTCCCAGACAGTCAATAACGTATCTGGGGTTGTTACTGGACTCAGTGACATTCAGAGCGCGACTGTCAGAGGGGAGAGTAATAAAATTTACGAAATGCCTGGCCGAATTTCGGAAGGGGAACAATGTTTCTTTTCGCATCTGCCTCAGACTATTAGGTCTGATGGCCTCAGCTCTAATAGTCATTCCCTTAGGCAGACTATTTATGAGAGAGTTTCAACGCTGGGTAGCTTCTCTGAGACTAGACCCGTTACGGCACTCCCGGAGGAGAGTGAGAGTGACGTCCGCCGCAGTCTTGGCACTGCGTCACTGGCGGCGCCCGTGCTTTCTGGTACAAGGGGCACCGATGGGCGTTGTCCAGACCAGGAAGGTCATAACGACGGACGCGTCGTTGTCCGGTTGGGGGGGCATTCACGAGGGCAGGGCAGTGAACGGGAGATGGGGTCCCCATCTGAGCCACTGTCACATAAACTACTTGGAAATGCTGGCCGTCTTTCTGACGTTGAAGCATTTTCTTCCTTTTCTGAAAGGACATCATGTTCTCGTGAGAACGGACAACACTACAGTTGTGGCATACATAAACAGACAGGGAGGTCTCAGATCACTCCCTTTACACATGTTGGCACGCAAACTGATTTTGTGGAGCAATGCCAGTCTTTTATCCCTGAGAGCTACACACGTACAAGGCATAATGAACCGGGGTGCGGATATGCTGTCCAGGGGAAATCCCCTTTATGGAGAGTGGAAGCTGAACACGGAAGTGGTTGGCCAAATTTGGAGCATTTTCGGCAGAGCGACAGTGGATCTGTTCGCGTCACAGGACAATGCTCAGTGCCCTCTGTTCTTCTCTCTGAAGGATCAGAGCGCGCCTCTAGGAATAGACGCACTAGCGCACGAGTGGCCTCGCGTTCTCCTGTACGCGTTCCCACCGATTGCGTTGATATCTCCAGCCCTTCACAGAGTGAGGGAGGAGGGGCTGAGAATGATACTGGTGGCTCCGCGGTGGCCAGGGAAATTTTGGCTGGCGGAGATCATACATATGCTTTACGCAGAGCCGTGGTCCCTGCCACTGCGCAGGGATCTGCTGTCACAGGCGGGGGGGGAGATATTTCATCCTCATCCAGAACGCCTGGCACTGTGGGCCTGGCCAGTGAATGGCTAAATATGAATGCAGCTGGTCTGCCAGACAGTGTCATCAGAACCATACAGAATTCCAGGGCCCTGTCCACTCGGTCACTCTACGAATGTAAATGGGGCGTGTTTGAGCGTTGGTGCGCGGCTAGACACGTAATCCCTTTTCAGTGTTCAGTGGCAGTTATCCTATCGTTTCTGCAGGATATGATAGATCAGGGTAAGGCATTCTCAACAGTAAAGGTGTTTCTTGCCGCAATATCTGCCTGTCATGTAGGTTTTGATAACAAAACTGTGGGGCAGCACCCTTTGGTATGCCGGTTTATGAAGGGTGCGCGTCGCGCTTTGCCAGTTTCGAAACCGATCTCTCCGTCATGGGATTTGGTTCTGGTGCTTGATGCGCTTTCTGTGTCTCCATTTGAGCCATTGGACAAAGCTGACCTGAAATTATTGTCGTTTAAGACGGCGCTGCTGTTAGCTTTGGCTTCAGCGAAGCGCGTAAGTGAAATTCACGCACTTTCTGTGAATTCAGCGTGTACGCAATTTATGCCAGGGGACGCAGGGGTGCTTTTGAAACCTAATCCTGTTTTTATGCCCAAAGTGGTCAATTCTATTGTTCCTCTCAAGTTAAGAGCCTTTAACCCACCGCCTTTTGCTTCAGCAGAACAGCAAAGGCTGAATACGTTGTGTCCGGTGCGTGCTCTGCGCATTTACACTGAGAGGACTAAAGTGTTCAGAGAGAGTGATCAGCTGTTTGTGTCTTGGGCGAAGCCGCGTACGGGGAAGCCGATTACTAAACAGCGTTTATCCCACTGGATAGTGGAGGCAATTTCTCTTGCATATTCCAGTAAGGGTCTTACGCCTCCGTCTGGTTTACGTGCTCATTCAACAAGAGGAATGTCAACGACATGGGCCCTCTTTAAGGGGGTCACGTTACAAGATATCTGTGAAGCGGCGAGTTGGTCCTCACCGCACACATTTGCGAGGTTCTATAAACTGGATGTTACAGCTCAAACGTTTGCACATGCCGTTTTGAGCGTTGGATCTTAAGTGTTGACCAGCCCTATATTAGTGTTTTTGGTTGGCAGGAGACTTCGAGACAGGCTATCTGGCAATACGGGAGTTAGGATATCCCATAGTGAGACACCGAAACGTATGCTTGAAAGAGAACAATAGGTTACTTGCGTAACCCCGGTTCTCTGATAGCATTAAGTGAGGTGTCTCACCAGATCACCCTCCTTGCTGTGTGAAGCGAGGAAGAGGTATGCTTGTTTTGAATGTCGTAATGACGTTGCGTCGCTCCTTTTATACCAAGAGGAGGGAGCCACTCCCTGACGCAACGTCATGACTGCCAGCCAATTGGGGCTGGCGTAATGGTATTGGGCTTCTGAGGAATACGCGGAAGGGGCGTATCCCATAGTGAGACACCTCACTTAATGCTATCAGAGAACCGGGGTTACGCAAGTAACCTATTGTTCTGTTTGCAAACACCGATGACACACACATCAGCTGACCGGAAGTTTGCGAGGCCGTTTCCCAAACGGAAGGCTGGATCCTCCGGAGATCGCATTTCTTCGTATTGGTCTTATACGAAGTAATGTAATGTACAGTAATTTTCTAATTTTCTGAGATACTGAATTTGGGATTTTCCTTAGTTGGCAGGTAACGTTAATCATCAAAATGAAAAGATACAAACATTTGAAATATCAGTCTTTGTGTAATGAATAAAATATAATATACACGTTTTAATTTTGAATGGAATTAGTGAAAGAAATCAACGTTTTGACTTTATATATATATATATATATATATATATATATATATATATATATATATATATATATATATATATATATATATATATATATATCGCATCGCAAAAAAAAAAAAAAAAAAAAACGGTGAATAAATCAAACAAAGAACAGCCTTAGGCGAAAGAGCAGACTTCTTTCAATTCAACTCGTGTTTCAGTAGTTTTCAATAGTTAATAGGCATTTTTTTTCTCTTCGTCCATTTTCCCACAAAATGTGATTTGCCGTTTTTTACGATTATATATGAATCTGCGTTTAAACATAATGTTATGATGTCAACGACAAAATCAAATATTGAATTTTAAGAATGGATTGAGAAAAGATTAACGTTAATGGTTTGCATTATTAGGTGGTTGAATTTTTAAAGACGAAGTTTGACGGTTAAAGACGAGCTTGATCAAATATCAAACTGTCAAATTAGTATAAGCAGAAATGCGAAGTACCACTAGAGGGAGACAAAACTTTGTTTTAAATGAAGAACCTGACTGTGCTAGCAAACTTTAGAGACATGAAATCACCCAAATAGCTTCCAGTTTCTGCATTATTTACCAGTTTACCAGTCACTATGGAGGCAGCAGAATTTGCCAACATTTTCTTGTACCACACCAAAAGAGAAGAAGAAGAAGATGATGATGAAGAAGAGAGAGAGGAGAATCATCATGTTTTTATGAGCTTTTTCAGTCCCAAACAAACTGGAGGCCACAACAGAAGAGCTCCTTTTATTTTTTTATGGAATTTCAATCAAAGTGACTAATTAGAGAATGGAACAGTAACCTAGCAACTAACAATCAGTCATTTCCATTATCAGTTGACTGTACAACTAAATATCACATTATACATGCTCACCCACACCAGCATGAAGCATTCGTGAGTGAGAACAAAAATTTAATTTAAAATGTGATTTTAAAAGGGTGAAAGTCAATAAACCATAAAAAATTAGGGTGAGAGTTCAAATAGATCACATGTGTCATTTATTAATAATAAGAGCTTTGTTCTATTGAAAACCAGTCAATTCCAGAAAATACTCCAAAATGATAAACATGACCAGTGCAATATACAAAAAACAATCATGGATCTGTCTAACTGTTGTGGTGCATCTAACCCTCATCTCTATTTAAAATAAAGCTAAATATTTTACCTGGCATTGTGATCCTCCGATGGCATATTCCATCTGTTCCTCTGTTAATAATTTGCCACCACTTTACAGCATTACATTAAAAAAAAAAAAAAAAAAAAAAAAAATATATATATATATATATATATATATATATATATATTATTCAATATGTCTGCCTTAATTAAATGTTCTGTTAAGCCTTTTTCTAAGGAGACATCTGTTCATGCAATTCATTCAAGTATAACGTTCATTCAAAACAAATCAGTGACATACTCAAAAGCTTTTGTACTTTCAAAGCCTTTCGTTTGTTTTGCTCTTTGCTTTTTGTTGTTATTAGATTAATACTTAATTGAAAACAACATATTGGCATAATGAACCTCTATACTTTGCATATTTGACAGAAAATTATGCGGCCGGTTAAACTGTTGTTCACATAATTCATTAATGCCTTTACTGCCATGTTTAGCAGCCCTTTACAGTGATTTCTGCTGGTGTGTTGTTTTTGTGTAAACTCAACAGAACTGAACACTGACATTAATCACTGTTCACATAACTGCTTTTTGCTAGTCAGTAAAGGTAGTCAAGCTGTTTAGCTCAATTTTACTGCGCAACATTAGCAACCTTAAAGTGCCTGTGCATGACCTCTGTGATGACCTTTCAGTTCTCATTGCTATTTTGCAAAATGGATTATGAAGTAAATTGTGTTAAATTAAAAACAGCATGATGACAGGACAAATCTACGACTGCTCAGTTATGTATAGCAACATTATTAATGACTACTTTGTATGGAATATACAATTTTATTCTGATACTTTAATTTGAGTTTTTGTCTATGTGATTCCGTGCAAATATTTTTTTTATAAATCGTAACATAAAATGAATGATTTAGATAACTACATTTCACATATTTTCTCTCTCTCTCTCTCTCTGCATTTCATTTCACATATCCAAACCATGTCCAAATAAAGGGTTTAATAGAGTATTGAGTGGTATTTTTGGAATGGTTTTGTGTGAACACAGTTCATGTCTTGGCTTCTGTGTCAACAGTAGCTGAAGAAAAGAGCTGAGCCAGAGTAATCCCTCTGCCACCTTCTGGAAGAACGGGTCAGCAATTTTCATCCCTCCTGGACAACAAACAACTTGATGTGATGTCATATACACCCGCACAAGCCGGAACATTGGGACAGGATGCATAGAGTATGCTGAGCTACTCCAATCACAGAGGTTGTAGCAGGTCTGTATTCATTCATCCATTTGTGTATTTTACTGTATTTGTCTGATTTTCTCAATGTCTCTGTTAGTGGAGACCAGTGTTGTTAAGTTAAAGTCGGCATGAAATGAAATGGAAGTTGGGATTGTCCTATATTTCCTATTGAGACATATATCTGTGTTAAATGACTTGAATGAGAAAAAACTTAGGGTAGGATTTCGTTTGGTCCATCAGAAATTGGTTGGATTACTCGACTGTTGTGGGCACATTGATTTAAAAATATGAGTGACGTATAGGTAAATCACTTATAATAAAAATCCCAATATTCCATAAATTTAAAACGATTGTTCACCCATGAATTCTTTCATTTACTCACCCTCATGACATTCCAAACATAGACAGCACTGCAACTAACATGATCAAGGCCCAGAATCTTGGTAAGGGCATCGATAAAATTATCCATGTGACATCATCTTCCATGACATCATCCTGTATGCATCAGAATGACTTTTATATCCAGGTATATTTACACATACAAGGAATTTGTTTTAGTGACAGAAGCTCCACAGTGCAACAGAATGACAGTGACAAGACAGGACACAGATAATGAAAAGAATAATATACAAATATACAATATAGACACTGTACAAAATAGAAAAAACACAATATATAATTTAGACAATTTTGTATGTACAGGTATGATATGTGCAAATTTGAAATGTAAAAAAGTGCATTGTGGTATAATGCATTGTGGTACTCTCGTGAATGCTCAGTGGAGACTGACATAAAAGAGAAGAATTGTTGAATAAAGTTGTTATTTTTGTTTTCTTTGCACACAAAAAAATATTCTCATAGCTTCATAACATTACGGTTGAACCGCTGATGTCACATGGACTATTTTACCGATGTCTCTATACCTTTCTGGCCCTTGAACATGCCAGTTGTGTTGTCGTCTATGGAGGGTAAGAAAGCTCTCGGATTTCATCAAAAATATCTTAATTTGTGTTCTGAAGATGAATCAACTGTCTTACAGGTTTGGAACGATATGAGGGTGAGTAATTAAAGACAGAATTTTCATTTTTGGATGGTCTATGAAGTCGTGGTCGAGGAGTTTGACTCCTAACCCTAGGGTTGTGGGTTCGAGTCTCGGGCCAGCAGTACCATGACTGAGGTGCCCTTGAGCAAGGCACTGAAACTCCCAACTGATCCCCGGGTGCTGCAGCATAAATGGCTGCCCACTGCTCAGGGTGTGTGTTCACGATGTGTGTGTGTTCACTGTTGTGTGTGTGCACTTTAGATGGGTTAAATACAGAGCATGAATTCTTATGCCAGATGCCTTTCCTGACACAACCCAGCACTGACAGTGAACAATTGATGCAAACCTAGTTCTTGGTCTGAGTGTGCTTTCCTGGAAAGTAAAGAGAAAAGCCAAATCAGTTCCATCGCCTCCTGGTGGCTGGCTACAGTATATGTCATAAACCTTGACTTCTCCATGTAAACAAATGGGAAATCAAATTACACTTTGATGCGTAATACACTTACCAAAACAATCCAGGCCAAAGTCACTCATTTATAACCCACCATGAAACAATATGTGAATACCATTTCAAACAGTAAATATACTGTATATCCCAAATGCTTCTACTAACATTGAAAGGCTTGGACATTAAAAAGTAATGAGCGTTATCAATGACGTCCGAAATGTTCATCACTGTAAGGAAGTCTGTTAAACAAATCAACACAAAGTAACAGTGCGCTGATTACACAGGTACTATAGTTTGTATCTCTTGCCTACAAACCACAGTGTATTATCTTAAAATGAATCCCTGTTACATAATCTTAAAGTGCATCCAGTGAGTGGTTTTGATTTCCTGAGAGATGAATCCATCATGGTAGTTGAAGTGAAAATCATTGTAATAACTTCGAGTCATCTTCATTGAGAGGAACAGATTACAGAGACATAATCCTTCCCCGATGAGCCGGGGTCAGTCTGCGCTTCAACACACTCCATACACACACAAGTTCAGGTTCAGGTTAGTTCATTTCACTATCACAGCACTAATTGTGGAGGTTTACAGGATTAACATTGTATCCAGGCCACAAGCTGAAGGGCAAAACTGAGCGTTGCTTTAAAAAGTGGAAGTTTCCTAATTTGTTTGCTAATCCATACCAACTAAAGTCTGAGGGAAGAATATAGGCTCTTTATCCTTTGAACTGCTTTGGAGGTGTCACTAGATCATTTGATATCATGGCAGCGGACAGCTCTTTGTCTCTCTGGCTAGTTTTGAGAAAAGGATAGTGTAGTAATCATATGACCACATCAGAATGTCCATCAGATGGAAGAAAACCTCTTGCTGTCCCTCGTCAAATCTCGCCCTGCTGTTCTGAGCCAGAAATGGGACTGAAGTAGGTCAGCATCACATCTACTTCCCATCCTGTTAATCTGTAATTCGTAGAGTGGCTCTTAATTGCTCTTCAGTCTTTACACGTCAGGAGCGGCTGTGGAGGGAGGGCTGCGGCGGAGGTCTTTAAGGAGCACAGGCTGCATTAGCAGGCTAAGCAAATCCCTTTCTGTTTAAGTGAGCAGCAGAGATGGATTAGATCTGATCAGAGAGAGGCCACCAGTGCAGATACACTGAATTAGAAAAGCTTGAGCCATAACAGAGGACAACAGTCCTGGAGAGGGAATATGACAGTGTGACACATATTGAGGGAATGTTCAGATTGTTTTTCAGTTGTATTCTGCGTATGCCTATGGATTGTGGAATGATGTTACACACAGCAATGGCAAAAACCAGTGAGTCTTAAAATGGCCCTAACAGTTATGAAGAATAAAATGAAGATATTTAAGGTTCACTGGAACAAATGGAACTCAGTTTCGTTATTCAAAAGGGGTTATTTATAACTGAATGTCCATGCTGCTTTAATATGGAAGTAAATGGTGACAAAAGCTGTCATGCAGTATTTTCTGTAAATATAAAATATTTTATAAGTAAATGGTGACAACATCAGTACATTATTCAGAGATTTATATATATATATATATATATATATATATATATATATATATATATATAAGTCCTTCTCAAAAAATTAGCATATTGTGAAAAAGTTCATTATTTTCCAAAATGTAATGATAAAAATTAAACTTTCATATATTTCAGATTCATTGCACACCAACTGAAATATTTCAGGTCTTTTATTGTTTTAATACTGATGATTTTGGCATACAGCTCATGAAAACCCAAAATTCATATCTCGAAAAATTAGCATATTTCATCCGACCAATAAAAGAAAAGTGTTTTTAATCCAAAAAAAGTCAACCTTCAAATAATTATGTTTAGTTATGCACTCAATACTTGGTCTGGAATCCTTTTGCAGAAATGACTGCTTCAATGCGGCGTGGCATGGAGGCAATCAGCCTGTGGCACTGCTGAGGTGTTATGGAGGCCCAGGATGCTACGATAGCGGCCTTAAGCTCATCCAGAGTGTTGGGTCTTGCGTCTCTCAACTTTCTCTTCACAATATCCCACAGATTCTCTATGGGGTTCAGGTCAGGAGAGTTGGCAGGCCAATTGAGCACAGTAATACCATGGTCAGCAGGTGCCAGGTCGTGCTGAAAAAAACGAAATCTTCATCTCCATAAAGCTTTTCAGCAGATGGAAGCATGAAGTGATCCAAAATCTCCTGATAGCTAGCTGCATTGACCCTGCCCTTGATAAAACACAGTGGACCAACACCAGCAGCTGACATGGCACCCCAGACCATTACTGACTGTGGGTACTTGACACTGGACTTCAGGCATTTTGGCATTTCCTTCTCCCCAGTCTTCCTCCAGACTCTGGCACCTTGATTTCCGAATGACATGCAAAATTAGCTTTCATCCGAAAAAAGTACTTTGGACCACTAAGCAACAGTCCAGTGCTGCTTCTCTGTAGCCCATTTCCTGCACACACCTGTGCACGGTGGCTCTGGATGTTTCTACTCCAGACTCAGTCCTCTGCTTCCGCAGGTTCAAGTTTATTTTTTTTTGTATAGTGCTTTTTACAATACGAATCGTTACAAAGCAACTTTACAGAAAATTATGTTTCTACAATATTTAGTAGATGCTTATGGTGGTGACTGTCAGTTTGTGCACGTTTGACAGGATTTTAGAAAAAATTAATACAAGACGTAGTCAGCTAGACGATGAACATTATTAATATTATTAAACAACTTAGGTGCCCTTGAGCAAGGCATTGAACCCCCAACTGCTCCCTGGGCGCCGCAGCATAAATGGCTGCCCACTGTGTGCGTGTGTGCGCATGGGTTAAAGGAACACTCCGACTTTTTGGGACTTTAGCTTATTCACAGTATCCCCCAGAGTTAGATAAGTCCATACATACCTTTTTCATTTCTGTGCGTTCTGTAAGTGTTATTTGACGCACCCACCGCTAGCCTAGCTTAGCACAAAGACTGGATGTAAATGGATACTGTTAGCATAGTAATCCCAATAAGTGACAAAATAATGCAAACATTTTCCTATTTACATGTTGTGATCTGTATAGTCACAGCGTGTACAAATAACAAGGCTATATGAGAAAGAGGCCATTTTTAATCGTATAAATACTGGGAACTATATTCTCACTAGGCGTAGGAGCACAGCTAACGTTACTTGGGCGGAGTGGCTACTTGGGCGGAGTGATTAGTGCAGCACACGAGACGCCTTGTTGATGGTTCCGTAAACAAAACAAGTGACTAGCTAGATGTGACTCGTGATCATGGCTGACTTTGAGGAATTGTCAGACTCAGAGGAATTTTACTGTGTATCAAACCAAGATCCAGAACCATATAGTTTTGAGCCAGAATACACAGACGAGGAGTTACAAACTTTGGAAGCTGTAAGACAAGATGTCGAAGGGAGAATCAGAACGAACACAGACTGGTGCTGTAAATGTGGAACATGCCAACCTATGCCGACAGAACCGAGTGCCTTTGTTGTAATGAATGGGACTGGGTATTGCCATCAATGTCAAGGCTTGATGACAATCAAAATATTTGCGTCACTACCACGGAAGATTTCTCTGCCCTAATACACCCGGCAGTTGTCTTTTTTTTTCCCATTGTGACAAGATCAACTGGAAGAACCGCCCCATGCCGAGTGAACCTAATGGTCAGCTGTCCACCAAGTAAGTGATTTTGTTATAATGATCACGAGCAGTGTGTTCATGACAACACAATAATAACAATAAAGGGGAAACACTGAGCCCCTATTCACATAACATTGTCACTACTAAGGTTATATTACATTAGCATGGCACTGTTATATTATGGCTAATGTTAGTCATCTCAAAACATAACGGAACACTTACCGCAGCAACAGGTGATCCAATTTGTCCTGTCTTTATTATCGATGGGATGGCTGTATCCTTTAGCACACGTTTCATGGTCCGTGTGGCAACTTCCATTTTTTAAAATAGTCGTCCACAGTAAAATGTTCAGAGCAAACAAAATACTTTGTGATGGTGTTTACAGGTATGTTTGGATCTATTTCCAGAGCAAGTAGCCATCAATTCATCAGGTCAGCGTTTTGGGTTGGAATTCTATGAAACATCATAGTATTACCTGGTCTCCCCTGTTTATTGTTGCAGCTCTTTACAATACAGCGAACACCCATGATTGTACATTATAAATGTACTATCTAGTAATTGCTGACTCTATTACTCCAACTCTGAGCGAACACTCTGCTCATCACCACGGCGCGTCTCGTGTGCTGCGCTAATCACTCCGCCCAAGTAGCCACTCCACCCAAGTAACGTTAGCTGTGCTCCTATGCCTAGTGAGAATATAGTTCCCAGTATTTATACGATTAAAAATGGTCTCTGTCTCATATAGCCTTGTTATTTTTACACGCTGTGACTATACAGATCACAACATGTAAATAGGAAAATGTTTGCATTATTTTGTCTCTTATTGGGATTACTATGCTAACAGTATCCATTTACATCCATTCTTTGTGTTAAGCTAGGCTAGCTGTGGGTGCCTCAAATAACACTTACAGAATGCACAGAAATGAAAAAGGTATGTATGGACTTATCTAACTCTGGGGGATACTGTGAATAAGCTAAAGTCCCCAAAAGTCGGAGTGTTCCTTTAAATGCAGAGCATGAATTCTGAGTATAGGTCACCATACTTGGCTGAATGTCACGTCAGTTTCACTCTAATCTGAAAAATTAAAATTGTGTGTAAAATTTCAGTGTACTTTGTCTATTCATTGTATTTACTCTCTTATTTGGCCCTAATCACTGAATCAATAGAATAATCATTCTGGCTTTATAGCGATATAATTTTTTTTAGATGTTCTTTAACTATTAAGTTATAAACTGTATATGTATATCTATTCTAGTAACACTTCTATATTACATCTTAGTTCAATGCTGTTAGTTTTTTTTTTATTTAGTTAACATTATGTTCTCTTTATAATATGTAGTGTAATATTTTAGACACTTCCTTTCTATTCTAGGAAATGTTTAATACCCTCTTGTCTAGACTATAAACATGCAGTTTGGAGGCCATCAGTGGTGTTTTCCTCTATTATGGCCAATTGTTTGCATCTATAATCCCAGATTCCCTTCACAGATGTGTTTTTGACATTACTCATTAATGCACTGGAAGTAACCTTGCAGATGATGTGGGCTGTGAGTCTCTGAATTATTGAAAAAAATTGAGTTGCAGCACAGATGTGAAGCGTGCCATATGCATGTTTATCTTAGTGTGTGGACTGGGATGCGGGTATTTGATTACATTAATATTAATAATGTTTTCCGCTTCTCTCTCTCTCTCTCTCTCTCTCTCACACACACCACACACACCCTGGGTCTCAGCTCACCCTTGGCTTATCAGTATGAAAGTAAAGATTAAAAAAAACGTAGCTGCCAAAATTAATGGATAAAATAGATCAAAGCCAAAAAATACACAGCTGACAGCGAATGAAAAACTTCAACAAAAAAAAAAAGAAGAAAAAAATCAAAGAAGCTCTGCCCAGTGGCTTCATTAGACCTTTATGTTCAGTGTAAAACCTACAAGTTTGTCTTTCCTCATTGCCCAAATGTGTGCCCTCAGCATCTCTATAGTGCAAGTGAATAGAAAACGAGAGGTGCAGGGTTTGAAAGAGAAAAACTGCCAGTGTGAATTAAAGCTCATTTGCTAATGGGTCTGCCCTCACCCTGAGAGCAGCTGGGGGCGATAAATCAGCTGCTGCTGCACTGCAGCGCCATTGCTGCAGTCACCACTGCTTTATGGGCCTATCCCAATGCCAGTTTGGCACACGGCATATCCGCAATTGTGAGACAGAAAGAGAAAAAGAACTGCTGTTGTAAGTGTTGGGCACTTTGCAGCAGCATTAAGCATCTCAGTGGGATGTGAAGAATTAGAGAGAGAGAGAGAGAGAGAGAAAGCTGGAAAGAGAAGGATGTATGAGTTTATCTTTACAATCTCCAACATGACAGGTTTTTACTGTGAAAGTGAAAGCCTTCAATATATCTTTTCATCTTTTTTTTTTACCCTCTTGAACTCATCCCTGAAGAGATTTTATAGCAGGGGGTCAGTCTGTGTGCTGTGAGACATGATATCCTGCACCCTACAGCTGTGAGACCATATGGAGCATCTTCATGGCACAACATGGAATCTGTCTAAAACTCCTTTATTAATATTGCTGCACGCTTTGGAGCTCATGTACACTTTGTCTTCTTATCAGCTGCAGCGTTTGGCATTCTACAGGGCCATTTCAGTCAAGCAAACTGAAATGAGGCTTAAAATGTTGAGCGATTTAGTCAATGTGTGTGCATACAGTATGTGTTTGTGTAATTAGTCAGCAGCAGCCGGCTTAACAGCAGGCCACCTGCACATGAAAAACAGAGGCACACCTGTCTCTACGGGGCCCGTTCCCTCCAGTGAGACCCACTCCCTGACACTGGAGACCTCACAGACAGGACACACACACAAATGACAATGAAAGACAATTTTATATATATATATATATATATATATATATATATATATATATATATATATATATATATATACTTTTATTATTTTTCTCGTCTGATGTTTTTAGTTCAGTATATATTTAGGTTTTTTAAAATGTGTTTCACAAACCACAAGGGTATCATGAGGGGGGAATTGTGATTGAAATAGCAAAATTGGATTAAATGTAGCACAAATACTACTACTACTAATAATAATAAATATACTTTAAATGCCAAATATATAAAAAAATGTATTATATTTTGAATGGTTATCTTACAATATTAATTTAAAATATTTGTAAAAATGTAGTGTAAAAAATGTTTTCGATTGGAAATAAAGTTCACTGAAATAAGTTTTACAGGAAAATATTATTTCAGTATTTCTGCTTCAGAATTTCACTTGTAATTTAATGTATTGCTTGCTGTTTCTTTGTAGTAGTTTGTAAAATTAAAGTTTTATTAAAGTTATAGTGATTTGTGTGTGTGTGTGTGTGTGTGTGTGTGTGTGTGTTTGTGTGTGTGTGTGTGTGTGTGTGTGTAATACAAGTAAATAATTTAGGCCATAGGAGTTCAGTTGACTAATTATATATTAAATATACTATATATTAAATAAACTAATTATAAATTATATATATATATATATAATTTGTGTGTGTTTGTGTGCAATGATCAATTACACAATGTATATTATACAAATAATACTACAGAACAGTGCTATTAACCAATAAAAATTTCAGCTGTATTCCAGAGAGCTGTTTATTAAACATTACAAATATTGCACAAAGATTCATGATAAATAAAAATAAAAAAAACTGTCTAATTGAAGTTCCGAAGAAATGTGTGTTTCTAAGGAACAGTGCATTCTTGGTATTATCCCAGTCAATGTCACAAGAAAGAAAGTGCAGTATTACCATGGAGACCTCTTTCAGCTGCTTGGATACCAGAGAATTTAAAGCTAAGTACATGACAGAGCTGTCTGACAGCAATTTGGATGCCTACCTATCACACCACACACTAAAAACATTCACACATCCACAGAATACATCACAGGTTTGTCAAATCCAACAGCCACAAAAGTGTTTCTACATCTTTAGTGTTAATTATGTCATTTTGAATATTGGAACATAGAGCATATGACTTATAGCTGTTCAATAACAAGACTGACAGGATGTCTTCACAGATTTATAGAACATTAAACCTTAATCCTAGAACACATGTGAAAGGGAATTTAAACCCCTATTTTGTCATCAAGCCACACATGCCCATCTAAAAAAAAAAAAACTGTGGTCCTGAAAGGTCACTGCAAACAGATGGGACCCTGTTCGTAGGGTATAAGAGTGAATGAAGGATTAGTCGGCATTAGATACCCCAGATCCCTTTACTAAAAGATATTTTTTCTTTCACTGCAACCCATTCTCAAATCATGCTGGGGAACATGGTTTTACACAAAGTTCCTACAGCTCGAGTGCTGCTGTCTATTAAACAAAATGTAATCGAAATCATCCTTGTGCCAGATATAAAGTGAAGGTTTGTTCAGCGATGGCAAAACACAATTTGCATCAAATGTGCTTAATCACACCCTGCCAGCACTGTCACTGTCACACACCTGCTAATGACCACCCACTGCCCATGTGAGCTTGGACCTGGGAAACGATTTAATTAGTATTCTCAGTCACATTTGATAAACATTCAAATGTGAATTATGATTTCGTGCCAGGGACAGACCGCGAGTCTCTTTATCCTGCTGTTCTGTTTGCATTATGCATGTTTAGCAGTCCATCATCAGTCTATGTTAAAAAGCTCTGGACACATTTGGGAACACATTTGATATGAACGGCAGAATTTTCACTGTGGGTTTTAACGCATTCAGGTCATCTCCAGGACATGAGGAAAGAGGATCTCCAGAGACTCCAGTCACTGAAGCCGTGGACTGCTCTCGCTGCTTCCATCAGGCTTCAGGTCCCGCATCAGCAGGCTGTTGAATTACAACATCAAATAGCATTATATCTGAATGCAAGCCAACATCTCGGCACTGCACTGCATTCATATAGTCATACATACTCCACTGTATAAATAATGCTATTTAATATTTCCTCATCACAAACATTTTTTAACCTAATTACTGAATTTCTTATTCACATCATGCTCCATCTGTAGAACTATTTTTATTCAATAATTTGCCCAATGCATTCTACATTCTATTGACTCTTAAAGAAAGAAAAAGAAAGAAAAAGTTCAACTAATAATAAAAGTTCTGCCATCATTTACAAACATCTGTGACTTTCTTTCTTAAAGATTTTAATGATGTATTTGCAGTGCAGGGTATAGTAATTGAGTACATGTAATCTGGGTTACGTAATCAGATTCCAAAAATGTAGTTCTTGAATTAAAAGTATATTATATTTTAAAATGCTTGTAATCAGATTATAGTAACTTTTTATGGATCACATGATTACATGTTATTCACACATTGGCTACAAATTATGCATAATTTATTGAATCTGAAAGTGTGGACAGAAATATTTAAAACCTGGAAATTTGTGCGTTTTCATGTTTATCAGTGTGTGTTTAATACAGGGATTGCCAAACATTTTTTTCACCTCTTAAAATATTTGTTGACATAACACAAAAGTATTTAATATTTCAACAATTTAACCACACATTTGCAGGTTTTCAGTTTTCTGATGTTGGTTAATGGTCATACAAATGAATAGAATGTTTATATTTTTAGTGTTTAAGTGTTTGAATTGGGTTATTTATAATTGGGTTAATTATTAGGTTTTATATCAACTCAGTATTCACTCTTTGTCAAATCACTATTGTGATGTTTCATGAATTTTATGATGCTGACCTCAAATCGTGGAATATATTTTCTTTCTTTTGCTTTATTTCATAATAAATCATAATGACTCATAATTTCCCATCCAGTGAGTTGTTAACCGTCGTGTGACAACGAGTTGAACCGAATTTTAAACGAATCATTTCTTGTTTAGCTGCAGGATCATCTGATTGATTCACTGTAAACAATCGACTCAAAAGAACGATGCCTAGGCCAAGGAAAATTCTGTCCTCAATCAAAATATAAAATGTGGACTCAGTGACGCAAAAAAATGACTAAGTAATTAAACCAAAAACTAATTTGCATGCAATATAGCCATCAATGCATAATCATAGATACTGTCTAACATAGGTTTCAACAGGTTTGTTTCACTTGTGTACTGTTCTCATAACCCGAGTATTGCACTCTGGAGGGCTAAAGGGGTTCACGACGAGCAAGTTTGATACTTAGAAATGGCCAAAAACTTATTTGAAATCCCAGAAGGAGCGAGGAAACCTGTCGGAACTTTACGTCTGTCTGGCGTCCCCTCAGCTATTCCTCCCTCCCCTACACGAGGATTACAAGTGGTTTTCAATGAGCTCGACTCCACTGCGCTCGCGAGCCGCTGTACGCAGACACACGCGCTCTTGACTAGACAAAGACAATGAGCTGTCACACCTTTAAAATTAATCCTATTTGTTCGGAGTCAAAGAAATGCTGAAAGGAAAGTCCAAGAGGCGAAAAATCGGTGTGTTGTGCTGTAGGAAACCGTTGCTGGAACAAGACTACCTGTAGGCACTGTACTGAGGGTAAAAAGAGCCAGCGGCGTTTTCAATCTACCGGCGAAACACACAACATAGATTTATATGGCAAAGTTCCTCGCCGAGCTGCTGGGATGTACACTGCCCGAGAAAGGAGCATCTCCAATGTTCGAGGTAAGATTAAAGTCTGTTTGTTTCAAGGCACGTTTCATTACCTGATATATTCAAAGGTTTACTATATTACAGTGATTTGTATTGGTTTATTTACCGTTTCATTAAAGCACCGCTTGTAGTCATTTGATTGTTCCAGTGATGCTCAGTTATTGGAGGCAGATTAGTACCTTCACAGCAGTTTGTTAATGCTGCTGCCACACAATGGGTGGCTACCTGAGCATTTAAATTATGGTTACACCTAATAGAATATGTCCTTATATATACAATGATGACCATTTTGATGTACAGTATAAAATAATAGCTTCAGATGAACATGAAAGCTAAGTCTTTAAATGTTGATGGAAAGGAGTCAGCCTTGATGTCCTTAAGAAGCTTTTACAGTGTGTATTTAGGTCAGTGTGTCAGGGGACATTCACCTGAAATACAAAATTGACTTTAAATCGTGATGCTAAGTGAACTAATATGAAACCTGCATAAATCAGTCCTTTCATTACAGATATGCTTTGCAATATCCTTCTTCAACTGGGCAGTAAATGCATCAGGAATTTAAGCGCATCAATTTTGTATCCTGTCTTTGGTAAAGCATCACACATTTGTGAATCTTTTGAAGGTGACATACTGACTCTCTCATGAAAATATGTTTGTTTGGATGATGTGTTCATTATGTCAGTTGCTGCTAGGCTTAATTTACTTTATAATCCCCCAGATCCAGCTATTTTTAAATCAGTGTGTGTGAGCACAAGCTGAATCCATGCTTTTCAATTATCTATTGCTGATGGCCATAATCGGACTGTAATGGCAGACGTGTGAGTGAGGAACAACTGCAGCACAGTGGTGTTGAGGGATTAGTGCTCGGGCTGTTATATTAGAGAATATATTCTGATTGGATCTGCACAAAGCCATGAGATCTGCCTTTGCCTCTAATCTCATGAGTGCACCATGCCTTCCTTCCCCTGTGTGTGTATTTTTGAAATGCTCTGTGTCTACTGTCCTGTTGTTTTGCATGTATCTTAACTTTTATCTTTCCAAATTTGATTAGAGTGCATTGTAAGAATAATAGGTCTACAAAGTTGGTTTCTATTTCAGGTTTAGGTCTGTTGAGTGCACTTTGTTTTGGTTTGGGTTATAGGTGTTTTGGTTAGTTGGGGTTAGAGCACTGGTTCTCAACCAGGGTGCCGGAGCTCACTGGGGCGGGCTTCCAAGGGGACACAGGATGATTTTACAGTCATTTCATTATATATAATTAAAATAATTGAAACTTGAGTAAAATCAAGATGTAAACAGATTTTGTGTTTCCCATTAATAATGTTTTTAATTACTGAAAAACATACAGAATCAGAATCTTGAATGTTGCAGAATAGTACTTAGTTAAAAAATATAAACACTCCCCGTTTCTTTCAATACATTTTTAAAAAAAAACAAGCAGTGTTGACAATTGCAGCAAAAAATCTTGAGGAAAATATCAAATAATGTGTTGGCAAACCAAACGATAATTATGGCTCAGAAGACAACACGATGCTGTGCTGTCCCATGTTGTGGAAAAACAGTCTTTGCATTTCCTTTCTTTTGATACAAACATTAGATGAGAATGGATTAAATATTTTTAAGGAAGTTCCGGATAGCATCTGTAAGAACTTGGTCCTTTGTTCACTTAACTTTACAATGGATTCGTTTACAAACAAGGCATAATTCGATGCAGGATTTCAGAGAGATTGAAAATAAAAGACGATGCTGTGCTGACTAAATCAGATCCAATGTCGCACCACACAAGTGTGAGTAGCTTTTTATTATGTGGTCACTATTGCTGTGTCTGTTATTACAGATCGTTCGATATGTACTGAGTATTTATGCATTTTGAGGCTGTCTAACATTCACAACTGTTGGCCAGTCGCACCAGTGGGTGTTTACTTCTGAATCTAAAATCTAGCACACCTATTCAAATGGAGCGTTCTGATGAGGGGGGTCAAAACAGGACAGAAAACAGCCTACTGCCTCTAAATTATGTTTTGTTTAAATATAAAAATATTGATAACATTAACATGGACCACAGAGAACAGTTAAAAACAATAAAAAGGCAGTTCATGATCCTTGTAAAGTTTGCATGGTTTGTTGATTGTGTTTGTCTGTAGCTTACTAGGGCTCAGTTTTGTTAGTTTTAGGTTCAGCAGAGGAGTTGTGGCTGGTCAGATTACTGTGGACTGTGTGGAGGTGTTGAATGTTGAGTTGGCTCAGATCTGGTCCTCATTAGTGTCCTGTGGTCACTTGTTTGACACTCAGCATGAGACTGAGTCAGGCAAGGTGACCATGCATGTCATGCACACACAGATCCACGTACACAGGCTGCTTGAATATAAAAATGATATCTAAAATAATTTACCTGCAGTCTCAACCTTATACCTGCAGGCATCCAAACCTGCATTTTGATACATTCATAGCATATTTTAATCAGTTTGAATTAATTTTTCTTAGGATTGAAGATTTTTCAGGATTGTTTTTTTCTGAATTAAACTTTTAGTGTCAGTGCAGTCCTCTGTGTCTAAATTTTGTTCAAGGATTTGTAAGGATTTCAGCAGCTAATAGTGTTGTCTTATGTCTGATCTAGCAAAGGGCATCATATAAGTCATCTTTTAAACATCTTCCAGCTGTTATAATATAATAGCGTTATAATAGCAGCACCCAAACAAATATGTCAACTACATAAATGGATTTTGAGATATGGAGGGATGAGAAAAGTCCTATTCTGAGAGGAGTTTTCATTTAGAGGGCATATGCTCTCAGCTTCACTCCTAATCAGAACCGTGTCAGCTTGTCAGTGTTCTCGACAGCCCATTTCAGAGTGGACCCTGAAGTGCTGCCAGCCAAAACCAAATCCATTTCTTCCCTTAAACTGACAATTGCTAAATAATTGACTTGGCTTGTGTGAGTCTTTAATTTAACTTTGAGTCTTTAACTTGTATTTAATATTCTCTAGAATGTTTTCTCTAAATTTTAAGCTGTTTTATTGGTTTAAACACACTTTATGATAATTTTTGGTTTAATATGCATATATGCAAAATTGCCAGTGTAACTACTAGTTCTCTCAAAGCCCCAAATTAGTTAATTAATTCATTCAAAGCTAAAAGGTAATTTTATTATTAATATAGATTTTTTATTGAGTACGTATTCAAGTGTTAGTATGCTTTTATAAATAATGTAAAACTTTTATGTAGAAATGGTCACTTTGACTTTCACAAACTTTTACATTAAATGTTCCCTGCTGGTGGAATGACCTGTCCTTAGCCAGCTTTAAGAACACATCTCTTCCATCTTTATTTGACCCTTTAACTTTAGCACTCTCTATTCTAATTCTATTCTTAGACTTGCACTCTATTCATTTACTAACTGCTTGTTTTCTTAAAAAACAAGCAAACAAAACAAAACAGTAGCTTCTCTATTATTTTTGTATTGTATTTGTTTTCTTTTTATTTACAATAAACAAGAGCAAAAAAAAGAGATGCTTTTCTTAATTAGACTTTTCGTCTTGTTTTCAGCCCAAATATCTAAAAATTCTTAAAAGATGAAAGTCTTGCTTTCAAAAAAAAACCATGCCAAAATTTAGTGAGTTTCTGTTTGAAATGTGTTTTTTCTTTTCTGAAAACAAGACAATTTTTTACTTGTCTAGAAAATCCTTCTTGATAGAAGATAGAAAACAGATACAGATAGAAAAGAATAGAGCCAGCTAGTTTTATAACTCTAGTCTATAATACTAGCTGGCTCTATTCTTCTCCATCTGTTTTCTTTTTTAATTATATAATAATAATAATAATAATAATAATAAAAACTTGCTATATGTACTGCGTAAAGCTAACTGAGACTTGTTATAACACTTGCATAACATTGCATAACATCTTTGGTTGATTTTTATTGCTTCCATTGCCCTCATTTGTATGTCCCTTTGGATAAAAAAAGCGTCTGTTAAATGACTAAATGTAATGTCATGTATTGTAAATTGTTATGTAGTTTTTTTTATCAGCATTTTGGATGAACATTTCTTTATCTCCTAATGCTTCCACTGTGAGGCAGTGTTTAAAGAGATGTTCTCAAATGTGAAAACCAATTTTTGCAATACAGATTTTTTGTGTGTGTGAATCTTTGGTTGTTTTGATGCAGTAATCTGCTTAATATGTTAGTTTCATGAAGAAGTGTCTAAAAGAAATGTGCTTCTTTATCTTAGCTTGGTTAGTAAAAGAAAAATGAGAATGTGGTCAAGACTACTTCCTTTGCCAAACTTACATACAGATCTGTGTGATCAGTGCATTTATTAGATGAGTTCTCAAGGATGTGGAGATCCTAACCTGCATACGCAAGCAGAAAAGACCAGTCTTGCTCAGCATATTCCAGCTGTGAGTTTCTGGATATCTTTTAGGAATTACCTCTAAACAAAAATACATCTTCAGCAAGCTAACAAGACTCCCAGACAGTGGAAGCAAGTGACCTTTAAGATATCAAACTATTCACAAATCATCAATAAGAAATGTCACAGACTGTTTCACAAACAGAATATTCTATTTACAGTGTCTATTGAATAAACAACTCAAGCGATTGTGAAAGATTTCATGTTTTTCCATACTGAATGTTATATACTCACATTTCGGCTTCAGTGAAACACTTCCGTGTGAGTTTCTCATGTGTTTGGGCATTGGAGAGAGATTTATGCTTGTTATTCAGTCCTGTTATGTTTTCTTGTCCTACAATCAAATTTAGAATTAAAGTGCGTAATTTTTAATGGATTTTTCACAAAAGGAAAGTGACGTGCCATGACATACACCCAAGTATGGTGACCCATACTCAGAATTCGTCCTCTGCATTTTTCCCATCCAAAGTGCACACACACATCGTGAACACAGACACATCGTGAACACACACCCGGAGCAGTGGGCAGCCATTTATGCTGCGGCGCCTGTGGAAGTGAAGGCCAGACTCGAAACTCTGTGCCTTTGGGCGTAGCATATCATGCTATTTGTCAGAAACATGTGACCTACAGTACTCAAGGTTTATTCAAAAGATGCAGTCTGGTGGTGGAAGTTAAATTCACCAACACTTTATTGTCCTTCATTTGAATGTCTTCCTTGAATGTGCTTTCTGCAGGTGATGCAGCTGGATTCGCTGAAACTGGATTGTAGTTTAAACGTTGATGCGCGGAACTTAAAAAGCAAAGTAATAACTTTCATTGGCCATAGTCAGTCATGAGGTAACCAGAAAACCAATTTTTTTGTCAAAGCAAAATGGAATATAGTTTATGCTGAGTAGTACAGAGTTATGTATATTTAGGCACATTCAGTTTTGTCAGTATGGAGCATGTGTGGAGCACAAGAGGAGTTATATAGCGGAAAGTTGCATTTCCTTTTCCATAGAATGAAGGTGAACTAAGCCTTTAATATATATACGTTTTTGCTAAATTCTTCTGGAAGCAACACAAGATCCAGAGCACAAATCCTACATTTCTCACAATTTGTTGGTTCATTTACAGATTCGTTTTTTTTTTTAAGTAGCATTTGTTAGAAGCCATGTTTAATGCATATTTAAAGCTTATTTTATTAAAGCTAAGTTTTATAATGTCACCTTAATTGCAATTTTGAAGATATGGAAATCTGTTCAGACCATTCAGGTTTATAATAATTATAATCTTGACAATAGCTAATATAATGCATTGAATTACGTTTTATCATTAAGTGCTTTCCATGTTGGAATTATTTCATTTTCATAAATGAATTCTCTGAGGTCTGGGTTTGTCATACACTACGTGCAGATATTTTCTGCTGACAGGGCTTTGAAGGCTTTATCTCTTTTTGTGCCTATTAGAGTTTTTAATTGACCTTCATTGAATCTTATCTGAGGCAATTTACATTTTAATGACAGATTTTTGACTTAGGGGTAACAGATCCCTTTTTTTGGGGTGTCATTGTGGCTTTTCATTTGATGACATTAGCATACCAAGAAGAGAGTGGTTTTACCCAGACCATTATTGTTTAAAGTGTAGTTATGGTCTGTTTTCTGTTGAAATGGTGTTTTTAGCTGGGCCTTGTATCCTGATTATGATCAACCATCACAATCATTTCCAAAGCGACACAGAAAAGGTTGTCTTCAGATGCTCTTCGATACATCTATTTCTTCTTTGTACATTTTCTCTTTCCTCTCACAGCAAATTCATGTGAAGGATTTTTTTTCCCTGGGAAAACAGGGAAAGCCTCAGTTTTGTTTCCACAGCATAATCTCATCAAACAACGCTTCCCTTGGAGACCTTTTTCTCCCGATGCCGTGTGTCAATCTTTGTGTCTCGTTAGTCATGAACAAAGGCCCTGCTCAATCCACCTGCTGTTTGGAATGGGGAATCATCAGACTCAAGGTCTCAAAAGAGAGACATGTCACTCACACATAACAAGCTAATCAGTGAAGATCTTGGCGGCGAATTACGCGAAGAGACTTACAATGGTAAAGGTGCTTGCCAAAAAGATTTTTAATGAACGCTTGGGTGCCTGCATTTCATGTCTAATGCCTCTTGTGCTTTCATAAGCAGCTGTGTTTCTAAATTATGGGAAGCTCCCTCAACCTAAATAATAAGAAGAGGCTAATTTGCACAAACCCTTGGTTTATTTTGTAAAAACTCTGTATCAGTCCAAATGAGCCACAAGGGGGCTCTGTACATTTCTAAACTGTCCAAAAACCCACTTTAAAAGCTGGAGAGAAACCCATGTTCAAAAGCAAGTGTCTAAAGCAAAAGCTGTTTATAGCTAAATGTCCATTTATATATGTTTTAGAAGTGTTTTGCCTTTTGTGCAAGTAAACATATAACAGTAAGCATATTAAGCAAGCATATAGTGGAATGGAAGGGTCTTAGACAACTAGTAAAAAAAAGAAATTTATAATTAGATTTTTTTTATTGCTGTCAATCGATTAATCACGATTAATCGCATCCAAAATAAATGTTTTTGTTTACTTAATATGTATATGTGCTGTGTATATTTATTATGTTTATATAAATACACACTCATACATGTATATATTTCAGAAAAACATATATATATATTAAATATATTTATTTATAATATAAATTGTATGAATTTAAATACAGACATGTAAATACATGTAAATATTTTCAAAATATGTACTGTATGTGTGTGTATTTATATATACATAATAAATATACACAGAACACACACATATATTATGCAAACAAAAACTTTTATTTTGCATGTGATTAATTGCAATTAATTGTTTGACAGCACTAGATTTTTTTTTTTAAATAACACCAGCAATACAATTAAATCAGAAAACTAAAGAACATTTGAACTTGGTTGATTTAAAAGTGATTAGTGAACTACAAGTATATAATTTTTTTTTATATTGCATCATAATGTTTATTTGTTTACATTTAGCTAAATCCTAAAACTTTGTTTACGTCCAGGTTTTGATAAGTTTCTGAATGCCAGACTTTCAGTGTGCGTCTTAAACCTTGTATATTGAAGACTATGATATTCTTCTGACCTCTGCAACCTTCAACTATACAGATTTCCATCTCTTACCCTGAGATTTTTATGTATTTTTTTTTAAAATATGCCATAAACATAGCTGGAGGATAGTCTTTTGTAATTATATGAAAGCTCCAATGCTCCAGTGAGCCTTCAAGAGCAAGACTGGGGCTATAAAACTTCATATTGGCTTTCTCTCAAGACCTTTCTCAAGATGTCAAGGTAATTTATCCTGAACTGTAAAAAAGCCTCTCTACATTATTTACTCCTTTTGTTTTATGAGGCATGTTCTGTGCCTTATCTGCCCCTGAGTCTGCCTGTCACACACTGTAAGAGAGGAGCACTCACAACTGGACAGGCCAGGGGTGAGCAGACACTGTCAGGACATCAGATGGGACCTCAGCCTGCCGTATCTCATCCCCATGACAGCCATGCACTCCGTCACCCTGACGCTGATAAAATGGATGCCCGCTGGATAGAGCGGCTGCCTCTGTGCTGTCCACACTTTCACTGCCTCAACAGGCTATGCTAGTCAAGGTCAGCTTTATGTAAGCACTGGTGCTCATCTGATTTGAAAAGGATAGATGGTGCGTGATAATGTGGAAATATACCTCCTGTTTAGATAGTTGAACAGTTTTTAAGAAAATATTTATAATAATTCAGCAAATTCCGACTCTGCATATCTCTGTTTGACCCTGGTGAATAAACGCTTTGGTATTTGATTGTCTTCAAGTGTCTCCAAAGCAGTTGTTGCTATGAAAGCTTTATTATCAACAGTTTTACTCCTTTATATAAACTTCCCTCAAGGAAGGCCTATATATACTACCATTCAAAAGTTTGGGGTCAGTGAGATTTGCTTTTATAGATATGAATAGTTAAATTCAGCGATGAAATTGATTAAAAGTTGCAGGAAAGACTTTTAAAAATATATATTATTTTAAATAAATGCTGTTGTTATTATTTTTTTATTAATTCTAAAAATCCTGAATAAATGTATCACAAATACCACAGTTATGTTAAGCAGCACAATTATTTTCAACATTAATAATAAGAACTATTTCTTGAGCACCATTTAGCATATTTGAATGATTTCTGAAGTTACATGTGACACTGTAGACTAGAGTACTGGCTGCTGGACTGAAAGTTTCAAGGTTTGTTTGGTTAGCAGGACTCTTAGCTTACTGTAACTACACAATCTGGATCTAAATGTAAAGTAGGCAAATCACATACTTTTTGGGCAGTCTAGTACTTAATGGAACCTGCCATTGAGATGAATAGGAATGTTAATAAATAACTCTTTAATACTCTATTAAAATAAGGCAATGATTCTGTTTAATTAAACACTGCTCCTGCATTCATTGTCTTGAGTAACAGCCACTGAACTAATGGTCATGCTGCATTTGATGATAAAGAGAATTTGATTGCATTAATTACAGCACTTCATTGGGTTTCTTTTCCATTTACTGTAATGATATTCTGCTCATATGTGCCCATCTGATCCTTGACGTCCTTGACATTTGTGTCTTGCATGTAAATGATTTCACTTTATCTTCTCAGTCGGGGGTATGGTTTGTTTGGCACTTGGCATTAAACGGGTTAATGATGTTAGCACCCCTCCCAACCGCACTTATTTAATTAAAATGTTAAAAACATTAGCTGTAGTCTTCTATTACATTTACATTTAAATCTAATGTGATGTGTTTTCTATCTTATATGGTTAAAAAATAAGATCTGCAAATGGATCTGCACCATCAGATACCAAAAATACAATTTATTATTATGAATATTGACAAATTGAGCATTCACTTCAGTTAATGATTAGTTTAGTAAGGCTAAAGGATTCAACTTTCATGTCTATTACATGCCTATTAAATGCAGGACCTTTTTCTGCTGTTGCTAAAGTTACAAATAAAGCTACAAGTAAGACTACAAATGAATGACACGCTTTGGATATTCATTGTATTACTGTTCTAGATTCACCACCATGTTTTTATTTCCTCTCATTTATTTTAACAATATAAGCTCAGTTATCATATGCCATGTCCTTGGGATAGGACATGCTACTCACGGTTTATGAATATTTAATGAAGCCCATCTTCTATAAAAAGGTATAAACAGTGCTACACTGCAATAATGAAAAAAAAAGGTTTAAAAGGTTTATTTGTTTATTTTGCTCTTACAGAAAATCTGCTGCCTCGTGCTGTACTAGGTGATTTTGTCAGAGCTACCCTAGTGAAAAATAAATATACTAAAATGTATTTGAAATACATTTATTTCATGCTAAGTATACCTACATTTATATATTTGTGACCCTGGAGCACAAAACCAGGCATAAGTCGCCCAGGTATATTTGTAGCCATAGCCAACAATGTATGGGTCAAAATTATAAATTTTTCTTCTATGCCAAAAATCATTAAGATATTAGGTAAAGATCATATTCCATAAATATATTTAGTAAATTTACTACCATAAATATAATTAAACTTAATTTTTGATTAGTAATATGCATTGCTAAGAACTTCCTTTTTACCACTGTAAAGACGATTTTCTCATTATTTCGTTTTTTTTTTTTTTTTTTTTTTTTTGCACCCTCAGATTCCAGAATTTCAGAAAGTTGTATCTTGGTCAAATATTGTCATGTAACAAACCATACATCAGTGGAAAACTTATTTAGGCCATGCCCACACGTAAAAGGGTATTTTTATACATAGAGTTTTTCCTTCTTCCCTTTTCAAAAAAATCTCTGTCCACATGAAAACGCAAAAGCATGCTATGAAGCACTGTCAAGAGCATGCCAAGCCAACAGGAACTATAGCAAGTATACTTCAGGTATACTTAAAACATCTTGCATTTAAAGACCGATTATATTCAAAAATCATTCAGTCCTTATCAATAGTGACAATAAAACACATTTTAGGCTTAATATTAAGAAATGTTCATTGTGCACTAGCATGCTTGTGCACAAGCATACTACTGCAGTACTCCAAATTAAGTTTATAATTATAATTTTAATATCAGTCTCAAGCGATATGTTAGTAAATACGATAATTAACTATGTTTGAACTACTTTATATGAAATACAATTATAATATATATATATATATATATATATATATATATATATATATATATATATATATATATATATATATATATATATACTTTTTATTTATATATACTTTTTATATATATATATATATAACTTAAGTACTTGTGATAGTACTTTTGACTGTTCTTTTCTTTTTAAACATTGAGTGGAATATAATTTAAAATATTATATTATATTTTATCATTTAAAATATTATTTATTGCATGAAGATATCAGTCCCCTGAACCCTTATGCACGTAATCACCCATGTTAGCTAAAGACCTGAAGAGGGCTCTCCCACACACACATGCGTAAACCTAAAGGAGGTGTTTGGCCTCTCAGGCAGCAGTCACAATGGAGCATGACAGAGACTCTGTAGACCAGCCCAAGAACATCCACGTAGCAGGCTGCTGTGGTAACTAGGCAACTTGTCTCCCTCATAATGAAGAACTCTTATGTGATGAGGTTTCTGTTAGCAATTGTCTGTCCTCTCTTATGATTTGTGCATGGGTCTCACACTCAGATATTGAGTTTACTGATTAATTTACATGGCAACATCTTTCTGTTCTGTTGTGTAATTGATTTGGATCCTAATTTTGCTTTTTATATCGGCCTGTCATGTAAATACATTTAAGCTGTTATGGAAAGGTCCATCATCTTTCATGGGTTGGAGCAGGTGTTGTTTCCCCAGGCCCTGTGTTATATCTACATCAGCTGAATAAATTCTCTCTAGAGCTGAAAAATCTACTCAGCCGTCACCTGTTTCCCAGATAATTGCTTTGCCGACCAATAAAGGGAGCAGCGATCTTTGGTTAAGGTCGGTGTTTAAATCTTTGGACATGAATTTAGTGAGGTAGTCAGAGTGGTATATTGGTTTTGTGTGTGTGTGTACGAGGGGTAATAATCGGTTCTGTGAGGAGGCATCATGATTTTAGTCAGTTAAGGTATTTTTGTGTGTGTTTATGCAGCTGGTAAAGTGCAGGCTCTGAGCAGGGACAGACTCAACAGCACACTCTGTTTATGAGCCTCACCTTTGAAAAGAGAATCCAAGCTTGTTTGCTTTCACACGTCACATTTGAAATGTGACACACAGGTTTCAAAAAGCTCAACATACAAAAAAAAAGCTCCCACGAATATATATTTAATGCAATTTTAACATTAGGATTCAAAAGATTTTCCTCAAAAATATACCATTTATTTATTTGTTTGTTTGCCCTAATGATTATAATCAGTTTTTTTTTTTTTTTTTTTTTATATGGTCAATTTATGGTTGAGTTTTTAAACCCACTTACTGGCCAATTTGAATATTAACATTAATTATTTTCTATATGAAATATAAGTTCTCACACTGCATCCTGCACTCTCAGAAAGAAATGGTACAAAAGCTGTCACTGGGACAGCAGTGACAGAAGGTACACCTTTGTACCTAAAGCCTGCATAATAGCCAATAACCTCCTCTACAAAATAGTGCATTACTCAGACAATAAACTACATTCATTAAACACTACATATTAGGGGCTTTCGCACCAGAAAAACCATTTCATAGTTTCTAGAAATATTAGCGTAGTGAGTTCCTGTTTTTTAATTGTTTGCACAGCAGTTTCTTGGAACATGCTTGGTTCTAGGAACTCCATTTGGAGGAACTAAATGATCTGCTAATTCAGTGTAGGGTCTAATACACTTTGAAAGCCCCAGTGGAAGCTTTGGTACTTATTTCTGAGAGTGTGTTTTTTGCAAACAGCTCTAGGAATAAAATTTGCTGTCAGAAATTGGCAACCTTTTCTGACGACCTTTGTTATGGTTGCCATGTTTGATTTGTATTCACAACTATCATGCAGTTTATAATTTAAACCAGATTATATTCAGTGTTCTCTGAAGCATTTTTAAGTGAGTGAGAAACCAAAAATCAAAGTCTTTCAAAGTTGTAGAAATGTGTTTTTGTGCGTGTGTGCTAGAGCAATAAATTCTCTCTTTTCTTTTCCCCTCAGTGCAGGAGTCAGCCGCACATCGGACTGAGGCATGTCACCAAACAGCGGGTATGTTCTCCATCTGGGTCTCTCCTCTGTGTCATGTGATGTAGGGAATAGAAAGTATTGATTTTGGTACACAAGCTGTAGTTACCCTCAGGCAGAAGACATCATTGATATTGTCCCACCTCAGTTTTTTGACAGTCGACCCAAAATTCATCAAACATATATTTATACATATCGTATTGCACACCTGAATACTACTCAGAGAGAACAAAAAACACAACTGAGCTTAAAGCCACAGTGTAGGATTTCAAATGGCTAAAATACTAATATTGGCAATAAATCATTTTATAATACATTTTTTCAGACAGTTATTCCAAATACATGTTGTTCAGACAATTTGTTTAAACAATTTACAATGAAGTTTAGAACAAACTGAAACAACACTCTCAACATTCCTAATTCATCAGCTTATTGGGACACCAGCTATTGGGTGAACTAGCCCTTTATGTTGGGATGTGAGTATTTTAAAGTAGTAGTTCACCCCAAAATTTAAATTCAGTCATTAATTACTCACCCTCATGTTGTTCCAAACCTGTAAGACCTTCATTCAACTTTGGAACACAAATTAAGATATTTTTGATGAAATCCAAGAAATTTTACACCATAGACAGCAATGCATCTCACATGTTCAAGGCCCAGAAAGGAAGTAAGGACATCGTTAAAATAGACCATGTGACATCTGTGGTTCAACCATAATGTTATGAAGCTACAAAAATACTTTTTGAGTGCAAATGCCATTTGTTTGTATAAAAGGCAACATCTAATAATTTCTCACTTCACTCAGTATCATGAAGAGTTGAAGAAGGTCTTTTTTTTACACCTGTGAACAGCATGAACACCACTGCACTTCATACAACAAGCTTGTAACCTGATCCACTGTCCCTGCCCTTCAGACAATGCAGTAGTAATGGGGGATCAGGCACAAGCTCTCCATCAAAGCCCAGAGCTCTTCCCTGTCCCCATTCACACTGGGACCTCGGTGGCCCCCACACACTCCACCATCAGCCCGGCACTGGAGACGAGGCTTTGATCCTCGCGCACATACACAGTCACAGTCCTTCTGAAGAGAGCGTCTAGGAATGCTTAAACATGACTTTCATCTTCCCAAATTCAGATTCTCTTTCTGTCAGCATGTGCTCCACTTGTTCTCAAGGCAGCCGTGCCCAGGCTCAACCGCAGCCAGGGTCGACTGGGTTTATCTGACTCTTTGATACTATGCATTTGATGCCAGTTTTTTTTAGCTAAGTTCAGAGAAAAAAGAGTTGATGGGAATGTGGCGGTGGGATCGTGTTGCAAACGTTTTTGATGAGGCTCACCTGACTTTTACACTTGGCACACTGGGCCAAATTGTAATAAAAGCACTTCATTGAAAAGTGACATAAATGGGCATTATACAGTGATAACAACAATCAGACCTGTGAAATCATCCTTCAAATTTAAATTACTTAAGAAAGAAAAAAGAATTATCATAAAAGGTAAACAAGGACTGTGGCTTGGGTGTATGAGGCTAGCATTACGAGGGTCTCACGTTTCATCGTGTGGTCTCTTTCACATCAAAAGGCTCCTTGGATTGCGTTTTTCGTTGCACCCTTTCCTTTATGAGCTCAACCTTTTTTGCCAGTGGAGGATTACCGTGACTGCTTTATGCCTATGTGATCAAAACATGTTCCCCACTAATCAAGGTAAAAAGGAGCTTTTATTTAAAGACCTGTATATTTTATACTTTGACAGGACCATGAAAAAAAAAAAACACGACAAAGGTTTGGAAACTCCCTAGGCAAAGTGGGGGTTTGGACAATATTAGCATAAATCCTTGCTTTATGACGACTTCACATTGATAAGGGACAAACCATTTTGATGAAAACACTGCAGACAGCATTTATTTGAAATAGAAAGAAATAGTAACAATACATTTCCGCACTGTTACTTTTGATCAATTTAATGCATCCTTTCTGAATAAAAGTGGTAATTCCTTTTTTTTAAATCTTACTGACACCCAGTTTTACAGTCGTACTGTATTTATTCACGTTTTTATGTAATCAAACAGAAAATCATTATTAATGGTCTTCAGTATTATTATTTGATAAATTGTGATTGCAATCAGCAATTGTTATTGCAAGCTTGTGTAGACTGTCCAAACTCCTGGAGGGCTACAGTGGCCTGGAGTGTTTCCATTATAACCATCACATGATCGCATGAATGTAGTGTGGACTCTGCTATTCTTTAATATTGAGAGCGATTTTTAGAACTATATCTTTATCATTATCTTTAGTTGTCATGCTTTGTGTGAACAGCCTTTACACATTCATAGAAAACTGCTTACAGTATATTTAATAAAAGCAATAAAGTATAATTAATAGAGGTAATAATTATATTTCACCTGTTGAAATGTTTGGGTTGATATTTGTATTTGGTACTGGTTTAAATCATATATTGATACGATTTAAAATTAAAAACAACTCTTCTGAATAAAAAAAAAAAAGTTCATTCATTATTCAACTATTGTTATGCTTTCATCTATTGTTTCCTGTCTAGCAGTGTTACTTACTTCTTGTCTGCATTTAATGTTTATTTACTGTATTACTTGCGTAATATTTGTGTCATGTCTACACTGCAATTTCCTGAAAGAACCACTTTTCTTTTTCCTCTGTAGTGTATGAAACATGACTTTGGCTTTGAACATGCATATGTTAATTAGTTCTGTTCTGGGTCTCGGGTAGAACTGAGAAGATTTTATGCTCATAAAATATATCCCTTCTGAGGAGGGATTCTCGACCTACAGTATGATGTTTGTATGTAGAAGAATGTTGGGTGCTATCTAAGATGCTGAAGCACTCATTAATTCACACACACAGTCAAACACACCCCTTGGTGTTTTCAAGGGCAGCTGCTTGCCACTAAAGTGTGAGTTTAAGCTTACCTTTGACCCAACATTAACAGTCTCCTGTGCTTACTTCTTTTACTGTAGAAACACTGCTCTCTAGAAGAGGCCACATTGTCATTTTCATTTTAAGAAGGTCTGAAGTTAGGACACCAGTAGGGTTGTCCTAAAGTTAAGACTATTATCCATATTTTTGTTGAGTTAGGATGCTTCTTTAATACCCTTTTCCTATCTTTAGTTAGGATATGATGCACTTAGGAAATGTTGTTCTCTAATAGCTTTTGTCCTAAATGAAGTCCTATCTGAAAGTCTCTTATGTTAACCAAGGCTGCATATATTTGATGAAAAATACAATAAATACAGTAATATTGTATATTATTACTGTTTAAATATAACTGTTTAATATATTTTTTTTATAAAGTCTTTTATTCGAGTTATGGTAAATCAGAATTTTCATCAGCTATTGCTCCACTCTTCGGTCACACAAATTTTGTTATTATCAATGTTGAAAATTATTGTCCTGCTCAATATTTTGTGGATGTATACAGTTTTTCTTTTTTTATTCTTTGAATACAAAGGTCAAAAGAAGAGCGTTTATTTGACAGAAGTCTTTTGTAACATAAAGGTCTTTACTGACTCTTTTGATCAGTTTAATGTATCCTTGCTGGGTAAAATTCAGAAGTAATAATTAAACACCAGGCTTTAGCCCTCACCTTCTTTGATTTTGAGTTCACATGCTTCAAGAAATATCTTCAGTTTGACTATCACGACTGCATTGTAAATTGATGAATGAATCCCAGAAGAGACACAACACCTCAGGATGACTAATTGACAACTTTCAGACCTGCCAGACATCCTTCAACTGTCTGCTCTCAGACAGAGCTTTATAAGTCAATGCTAAGGATCAATCATTTGAGAAATATTTCTTTGACCCTTTACCCTACAGTTAGTTCCATTCACAAAGTATAAATGAAACACTAGCTCACCAAGTTTGCTCACAATATCAGTCAATCAATCATTTATTTAAAACGCACAGAAGAATTTATGCTTTGACAGTTTAATTGGCAGTGGAAGGAGGATGATTTCATTATGCTTGTCGTGTTTGTCACTATATATGCAGAGTTAATAGTTGAGTCCTGAATTATAGGGAATGTAGTTTCCTGAGATAACATGTAGGTAAGCATCTGTTTTTCACACAGACGTCAGTGTGACAGAAGAGGCAATCATCTGTGTGATTAGAGGGGTCTGGTGCACCTGTGGCAGCAGCATGGATTCCCCCAGTGTTTCCATTAAAGCAGAAACCTCAGTAGACACGGTTTGGCTCCTTCAGTGCCAGGAACTGATGTTCCAGTGAGCAAACTGTGTGTGAAATGTCTGGTTTCTGGCACTGGAGGATGGCGGGTTCCTGTTCTGCCCTTCAGACCGTGTTGTTTGCATGGTTGAAGATTATGAAGATTACTGGAAAACTTGAATCTAGCCATGGAGCAGCCCTACACATGCTTGGCAGTTGTTGAAGCAAATACAATGTGTTAAAGCCAAATCTTCAAAGTATTAAGAACCATGGCAGCTTGAAATTAAAGTCCCTGAATGCTTTCGTTAACACTTTACAGTAAGACTCAATTTGTTAACCGTAATTCAGACATTAAGAACAACATATCTTGTTACAGAATTTATTGATCTAGGTTAATGTTATATTATTAATATACTACTTAGGCCACTATACTGTATGCAATACAATCTCAAAATAGAAACTATGTTCTCGCACCATAGATAGATAGATAGATAGATAGATAGATGATAGACAGATTTCTATTGAATGAAGTAATCTATTGAACGTAAAGTGTTACCATTCATACTGAGCTAGACGTGGTATTAAAAACAGGCTGTGGAACTGAAGAAAGATTATAATTAATAGGCCGATGAATGATCCAGCCCTTAGATTATTCATGAGATCACATTCTTTCCAGCTGTGCCAAACTCCAAATATCCTTCCGATTAAGTCAACATGCATTACCTTTCTGACACAGCCAGCTACAGTAAACGCAAGACAGGACTTGCAACTCATAGTTTTACAGGGGAAGAAGGATTGTTAGTGTAGCCCCTTACGATTGCTGCCGTTGTATTAGTGGGATGGTTTTAATTACATGCATGACTTGCTTTGCTGCCTATTCTGTCATTTTCTCATTCTCTGCCGGAGCCACCGGGTGCTGTAATGTAGCACTGTTGTTTTGTTAATTGCTTTGGATCACTGACCGATGGACTCGCAGGGCTAGATGCTTTCTGCCATGTTGTCTCATTTGTTATTTGAAGGTCTAGACTTTAATTAGCCAAACGAGCTCCTCTTTCTTTTTATGTCTGTATTACAGTCACACATTTTCCATTAATCTTGACATAGACACCTGGTCACTTGAATAATGAATTCCGCTCTTTTATTATGGTCATTATTCCTTAGCCACAGTCATTAAATATCACCGGGGATGTTAGACTTGAAGCGTCCTGTGTTCTGGACAACAGCCTCAGGAAACATGTTGTACTGTGGAAAATTACTCTGCTGCAGTAACACTAGATCAGTAAAGCTAATAAATCTGTTTGATTTATTAAATATTCTCTCTCGTAGGTTGAAGTTGGGCATAATGGTTGCTTAATTATGGAATGGTTCAATAAAGCAGATAAAACAAAGCATGCACATATTGAATGGTCAGCATCTGTCTTCACAGTTTTAGCACTGAATCCATGTCACTTTTGCAATATGTCAAGTGTGAATATAATGACACTTTCAACGAAGCATGGGAAATTAAATGGATACTAGAACAGTGTCAATAATATTGTCCGGATGCATATTGGCTGTGCAGTAAACATACTCATGTGGTATGCAAAATATGATTAATAAATTATTATGCAAAGCTCAGTTAATGACAAACAGTGATGAAATAGTCAACAATCTTTAACCTTTAATATCCTTAAAAATGTCAATAAAAAAGAGGACGAGAATGTGTGATGGTATCGTGTTCTGTTTGCAAAGCTTTTCTAATGCTATGTTATGTGTCTGGGTGCAGTTTGAGCTCTTATGTAACTTGAGTTTACAGTGAGAGTAGCTTATCTGTCAGTTGTCTGAATTGCTTGTGATCATGACAACATCATGTGATATTTATACATCCTCATTTTAATGTAGAAGAAATCTTAAACTTCCTTTAAACTTTCCACATGACCTTTGTGTTCCTTTATTGATTGATTGATTGTGATTTCTACTTTTTTTGCAGCCCACCATATTTGGGACACTGATTGAAAAACCGCTGGGGGATCACAATGCAGTAAGCAAATCATATTCCCTTTATTCTGAATGTTTGAGGAAGTAAAGATGTGATGGATAAAATGTGGTTTTGACACACTGACACATTCCTCGGTGTGTTTGATTCTTATATATTCAGTTCACAAGTAAGCCTCTAGCCATTGCAACAAAACTGTTTTGCTGTCACTGATAATGTAGCTTTCCATTTACATTAATACTTATTTCTGTAAACCCTGAGACTGTGTTTGACAATATGTTTGCTCTAGACAAAAGTTGCCCATTTCCTTTATTGTTAGTCACCCGGTTACATTATTCAGTGTTAATTGCTGAATATTTTCAACAGAGGTAATTAAATGGTTCTCTTGATGAATTTATCATGTCAGATAGAGTTGATACAGAATGAGGAGTAATGCGAAGCTTGCCAAGTAGCAAATGACTTATTCAGTACTTAAAGAGCCAAGTGCATGAGTAAACAGACAGCTACATCTTTCATGTGGCACAAATAATCAATTTGTCTTAACAATTTGTCATGTTGTCACTTCCTTGCCCAATGATGGGTTGTGATATTCTTTACTGATCTGTCATTTGTGTATAACAGTGAAGGACAGGAGTAGTACAGGATGCAAATGAAGAGGGCAATATGTGTGTGGTATTTAAAAATGCATTTTATTCATTTATTCAGAATTTGCCTGAATTTTCGTATCATCTATTTTTGAAGACCGAAATTTAATTTATTAAAAACTCAATTTATTAATTACATACTGCAAACCAGTATTTAATATTTAATTGGCTGACAATCATTTAGGATTATGTTTAGCTGTTTAGGGCCATGCAACAAAATAACAGTTGCTCTTTCAAGCAACTCCCTCTCAGTCCTGAGGATACTAACAGTTGGAGATCATATTGTATTCAGTAAAGTTTTGGGCAGCATGCATGCTTTCTCTGCCTAATGAAACCTGGGAGAATCTAGCTTGCCCACAGACACACAGGAGGATCAAGGCCTAATATTATGCTAACGTATGCGTGTCGAACAATGGCTTTCTCCACGGGACTGTGCACCAGAGCCAGTCGACACATGAGATCAGTGCAGAGACTTAACTCCAATGAGATGAGCTTTAAGGATTAATGCAATTACAATGTGCCAAAGCCAACTAGATTTTTTTGCACCGCTTTGTTCTCTGCAAACTTATATTAGTCTGATCTCTCATCCACCTTCTCTGCTGTAACACATGATCTGTTTGCTAAAGGGATGAAGGCAGATCATGAAAAGTTTGTAAAAAAGAGGGGTGGGGGGGCTTTAGAATGATTGTCTTTGGCCTTGTACTTTATGGTGACCTTATATTCACCTTATGTGGCTGCAGTATTTTGGCTCAGTGATATATTATAGACAACATGGATTTCAAATGATTTAAGCTGTGAGCTTTATTTGTTTATTACAACAGGTACAACATTCGTACAAAACAATGATTTATTCAGGAACGAACTGGTGACCGTCTAAATGAGCTCTTTTTTTAAATACGATATTTACAGCACACATTGCTGGTTAATTATTTGTGTATTGTTGCTAAATACATAAACAAGTCAAATGTCTTTTTTTAAGAGTATCACATGCACATTGGTCATAGCAAGTGCATCAGAAGTGATGCAAAAGTTGTTTTCCACTAGTGTGTCATGAACATTTGACTGATTGACTAGCTGCCCGAGGCTGTTAATTTAGGTTGGCGTCCCATGACAGTGGCAGGGCAGCTCGGCTGGAGCTCTGGAATTTTAATCAGTGTTTGGGAGTTTTAAGGGGGAGGTGTCTGATTCACTGGACCAGTTCAGGACAAGCTTTATATTTAGAACACATCCGCTCATGGAACCATCTGAATAATACAGTAGTGACCACCGACATAATGAGCTGAGTGAACTCAGCAGCAGACTGTATGACAAGTTAGAGAGGGCTTTTCAAGCTCTGCAAGAAGTACCTTTTGATTTCATTATAAGAGGACACTACTATCCATATTTTTAAAACACATGATGAACATTATTAAGTTACTGTTTAATATACTTTGACATCTCAAGATGGCACACATTTTTATAAGGATATCCTTATTTGTTTTAATCCTTGGGTCCTTGGGTGCTTGATTTCTTTTTTTCATGAGTTAATTGGTTTTGATGCCCCGTGGGTCTTCATATTCCGTAGGCTTTTCTAGGTCACCAGTAGCTAATGTCAAAAGCGTTTATTTGATGTCATGCAGCTGACAGTATTGCTATGGCAACAGCAAAAGCTTTTATGCCCACATGCACCCTTTGAAATAGTGTCTTCAATTTGAGTCTTTAAAAGAGGAGAGATCATTTTCAGACCACACTTGCACTGATAAGACCTCTGTGTTTTCGGTGTATATTTTAGTTTAACTAGTGATGTTTTACTCATGTTGAACAATTTCTCATGGTATTGTAAATCATGTTTGTGTGATTGTGCCCTGTGTTGGTGAGGATTTCCTGGCTATTTTGAGACATAAAAATGAAGCACACTTCTGCTACAAGAAAAAGAGGCTTTTAAATTTTTTTAATTATAAAGATAGTCATAATTATGACATAAAAATCGAATTAAGATACTAATTGATAATCTTTAAAAAAAAGTTTTCTGTAGTAAGTGCACATATATGTCAGTGCTTGTGCAGAGAAATCCAGGATTACCGTGGAGCCTGCCAGGCTCTGGTGCACTGCCAACTGATGCAATGCCGGTTGCTCAATTTTAACGATGATGCATTATGTAATGAGTCAGGACTTGTTATTACTCTCCTTATTTGGCCTATACAGTGCTTCTCAACTGCTGTATCATGGCCTAAAACCAGAAGTCTGTTCCACAACATATGCACTAATTATATATAGTATATAATTAGGATAACTTTATGAGAGAATGTAGTTCCCATATCTTTTATTGCTGTTTTGTTAAAAATGATCACTTGGTAGAAGCTAGTCAAATTACATGACATACCAACGTCCTTGATGATAAACGATAGTGTTTTCTTTGTGGTGACTTATTTATTAATAAATACATTTAAGTCTCTTGGATCAAAATACAGTAGAAACATTAAATTTGTTAAATATTAATACAATTTAAAATAACTGTTTTCTCTTTTAATATATGTTTTGTTTGTAATGGTTGAATTTTTTAAACCCTGTTTAGTTTTTTTCGTCAGGATAATGAGCTCAAAGATCAAATGTGAGATCTTTCCTAACAACAAGTGTCTGTTCTGTCACTTTTGATTGATGAAATGTGTCCTTGGTGAATAAAAGTATTAATTTCTGTGAAATTTGTATTACTGAAAACATTTTGAACTTCATTGTATGACTAATATATTATTAGTGCTGTCAAACGATTAATCGTGATTAATCGCATGCAAAATAAAAGTTTTTGTTTGTTTAATCGTTTGACAGCACTATATTATAAAAAAAATAGTTGCCTCAGATTACTATGGCTTTTGATAGAGCAAATCTCTCTTCTTTCGGACAGAATTCTTTAGTTTTCTGAGAGTAAACGTGAACATTCCTGTGGTAAACTACATGGAAGTTGAAGATCAATGGTTAAGGGTATATTTGTATGAATAACCTACCCACTTGTATGGGCCTGCTTCAGGTTTAATGCTGGCAGAATTAGGTGCTTGAATGTCAAATGTAGCATCTGGAGCTTCAGCACACTGTAATACACTGTGAGCAAAGAAAGTCTTTCTCATGCTCATGAGGTGTTTGGCTTTTTAGGAGGGAAGTGTCATATGTTGTGTAATAGTTTTTTTTTCCAATGCCTGTACTTAAAGTATGCCTGCTATTTTCTATGTTTTCCTATATTTCGTACATTTGTCAGCAGATAACATGTTCCCTTTATCATTAGCAATGTTTTTACAGACACAATGCAGTGTTCACATTAAAAGACCACAGCCTTTATACAAGTTTTATCCTCTTGTAAAAAAAGAATTACTTGTCTGTCTCTGAAAGCAAAGCTTTTATATTAGTTACAGAGTTGGCACAAACACACTCTGCATCAGATCACATCAGCACAAAGATGCATAAAAAGAAACCAACCCTGTGTCAAAGGGAAAAACAAAATAGGAAGGCTTTAAATTCACACTGCTTTGACATTGTGAAACAAAGTGTTGGTTTTGTGTGGGGGGGGGGGGGGAGCGCCTACACGCAAGCTGTTCTGCTCATAAACATGGGGGCAAGTGACCTTCCTCTGAGGATGTTTGTCTTCCAAGGAAAGGCTGTTTTGATGACTAACTGACTCAGCGCTTTTGTACTGGCTGCGTTATGCCCGTGTTATGGATGGGCTACCACAGCCCCCGGCTCCTCCTAAGATGAATTTCTTCTGTTTGAACTGTAATAACAAATAACCTTCTGTTTGTAATGACCTAGAACACTGTGCATCTTCAAGAATTCACTTCTTTGTTCAAAGTGCGTATGTGTTATGAGAAAAGTATGAAGGTCAAGGGACCAATGAATGGATGAATAAAGTTTTCAGGAATGGTTTGTACACGTAAAGCCATTGACATTGACCCAATGCTAAACTTGTTCTAGTTGCTCTAAAGATATTTTTAAAGACAAAACACATTTATACATTTGTCAGATGTTTGCATCCAGGATGTACAATTTGTCTCTCTAGCCATGTTTAAATGAAACCAAATATTCTATTTGTAAACAAATTGATGCCTCAACTGGATTGGAAATCCACTTCAGTTGAGCTCTGTTTGAAAAGAAACTTGAAAAGGATGCTATAGACCTGGAATAAAAAATAAGCATTTGAATGACTCAATCAGATAAAAAACAAAACAAAAAAAACCTTAAAAAAAAACTTGTGCCTATGTTTACATATCATGCCGGTTTTTATTAATTTCTTATTTTGAGCTGGTCAATGGAGTAGACTGACCTAAAAAAAAAAGCTCTTCTGACATATATTTGGCTTACTCATAAAAGCCACTTTCACACATACAGACTTTTCCAGAAAATTATCGATAAATTGCTGTAAAGAGATCATGTGTGAACAGGATCTTTTCAGAAATACTGGTAAATTCGTTCCGGCAATTTACTGGTATGAGAAGTTGTAACATTACCAGTAAATTGCCCGAATTCTGCTGTGTGTGAACCATAGACTGAATAAAAACATGAATGTAGTGTCCGTGACGTCACCCACTGGTTTGCGAAGAGCGTTTTTTGAGCCAAAAGTGGGCGGAAGCGGCCCTCGGCATCTTGGCAGTGCATCACCGAGCGTCACTCCCGGATAATCGAAAATGGGCAAAAAGGCGGGAGCTGGTTGCTGAAACCACGCCCACCAGCAGCGACAGCAGCGGCAATCCACCTGTCACTCAAGTGGCTGAGCCCTTAATTATGCAGAACTTTAAGGCTTAATTTAATTTAAATGAATGAGTTATAAAAAAAAATTTTTTGTACCAAGCTGTAAACAGGTTATTTTCTGCTGTAAAGTTGGGCATTTTAACATGGGGAGTCTTTGGGATTGACTCCCCTTTGGAGCCAACCTCTAGCGGCCAGTCGATGAAATGCAGTTTTAGTCACTTCCGTGTTGGTTTCAAGAGAGGGAGCGGAAGGTTGCTGCTTGGTATGAATGCAGAAGGAAAATTACTGGTATGAGCACGTATGAGTTCAGAACGCGGTGAAGTAAGATGTCTACTCTGGGCCAATCATAACAATCTGACACAGATGACGCATTCACTCCACACTGTTTACGAAAATAAAAAGAAATGTCATCCAACTGGAGCGACAGTGAAATTAAAGTGCTTCTCCTTATCCGGGCAGGTAAAGAAATTTGTCGTAATCTAATAGGAACTATTAGTGAGGCAGTAATGTATGATAAAATAACTAGACGTTGCTGAGAGCAAGGGGTTCACAGGACAAAAAGTCAGGTCATCAGTAAACTGAAAACATTGCACCTTAAATATCTGAAAATAAATGACCATTCCAAATGAAGTGGTAGTTGAAGAATTTTTAAGGCCTCTATTTGGGGGTCCAGCCATAACTGTTTTTTTTTTAGCTGTGGGTAACATTAGCGCCTCTGCCTTCGGATGCTAGCGACAATTTCTTTTCTCCTGTAGTTCAGTATTTTGGTTTGTAATGGTCTATTACGATGTCTCTGTGACAAAAGCAGCTGCATGAATGCGAAAGTTTGAAACAAAAATCAAACCATCAACAAAAAAACTGACCGCATATACCCCTCCATGTTTACAAATACAAGCGTAGCTGTTTAGAGGTTAATGATGTCAGAATTAACCAGTGTTTTGGAATGGATGTGTGAATGTTGACTTTCTGAAAAAAAAGACGGAATGTCATTGACTGTGTGAACAGCACATTTTTTAATTTACTGGGAAAGTCGTTCCAGTTATTTTACGGCAACTTACTGGTATTACTGTGTGAAAAAGTCAAAAATGAAAATTATACTTGTGGTAGCTCCAATGACATTGCAGTGTTATTTTTCTGAACGTGGCTGCATTTTGTGTTATGTAATATGTAATGCATATGTAAAATAAAATGTGAATCATATTGTAAAGTTTGTTTTCAGCATATGAAATTGGTTTGAATTCATTCCGATTGCCAAAAATGTGTGCATGTAAACATACCTACTGTGTGTTACCTAGGATTTTAACCCATTATACAAACACCACTTTAGATGAAGTCTGAAAATGTCTACATTTATATCCCACCACAGCTTTAGTAGCCCTGATGTCCAGCATCACTCTTGACCATGTGTGAAAAGGAATTCAAATAAGGAACGGCTTTAAGAATGTAAAGATTAAACATTAAATCTGTGCAGTGTGATTGTGTCTGACACACATTATCTTTGAGTCTTTCATGGCTGCTCAAATCACTCTTTTGTAATATTGTTATTTGCATGCCTCCAAGCTCTTCCCACTTCCATTCAGCAGTCCAGAAGGAAATAACTTTGGCTTAGAGACTTATACACGGGCCAAGATACCATTGAACAGTTTAAGAGGATTAGCTAAATCTAAACTGTTATCTTCTATCAGTGAACCTGAGGCCCAGAATGGCAATTTCAATGCAACAGTGATCAAGAGCAATGTTATTCTAGTCAAAGTGAAGGAACAATACACTAAATTTGACCAAATCTTTATAGTTACTGTGGCCTCAAAAAGTATTTGGACACTTAAACCACACTTAGGAATATTTGATTTTTCTTTTTTTTTTGCATTAACAAAGCATTCAAATGTGGCAAACAATTGATAATAGAGTTTTTTTTTCAACACTAATGTAAATTCTCTGAGCAGTGTTTAAATTATTTTGACAGTGAAAGAGTTTCCAGTTTTCTGCTGTTTCACTGAAGTTCATGGGGGATGTGTTCCCTTGCCTTCTGCATCCCATTTATACACTGTCCCCAGACAACCATTACTTCCCTCAGTAGCATAATAGCTCCACTGCCCCAGATCAAGCACATATGGCTTATGGCAGTGGTTCTAGTAGATTCCTTTATATATACAGCAACTGCTGTTTGACTAAGTAGTCAGTTTTATTACAACCATTTTTTTTTATTGATGTCACACATATTTAAATCTGTGTACTTTTATATAGACAGCCAACTGAATTCTTAAAAGAAAGTTTAGTTTTAAATGTTAATTCATGTGGAATTCACCTGATGACTTTCACATGTCCATCAGATTCACTTATGGGACATCAGTTCTATCAACTCACTGGAAAGCCCCTCACTCCCACTCACTGTAGTTTTTCAGATATCTAAACCTGCTTTCATCTACTAGCTGTCATGTGTCCGATTGCATTGTTTCACAGAGAGAAATAGTAACCTCAACCTTGTGAAATCCCCACGTTCTCTTTTCATTTCCTCTTTCTCCCAATTCTAAGAGAAATCTGTTGTACATAGTAAAGTCAACCAAATGAAACCAGCTGACTGGAAACCTCAGGATATGGCCTTTACTGCATAAACTTCTGTGTTGTGGGGAGAAAATAATGTTCCGTGATTCAAAATCTTCTAGATGAACATCTTGAATCCTAGGAAATTCCTTTTAAAGGGAAATTTTCAAAAAGAAAATTTAAGATATTTTGGATGAAAACCGGGAGGCTTGGGACTGTACTATAGACTGACAAGTAAATTACACTGTCAAGGTCCAGAAAAGTATAAAAAGCATCGTCGAATGGTCCATCTGCCATCAGTGGTTCAACTGTAACGTTATGAATCGACAAAAATACTTGAGACGTGGCTGAAACAGAAGAGTGTAAGAGCTGCCTACATTCAGCCCATGTTCCCAAAATGGCGCTACGGTGATGTGGAGAGACACAGAAGAGAAAAATTGTTGAATAAAGTCAGTATTTTTGTTTTTATTCACGAAACAAAAGCTATTCTCGTCACTTCATAACGTTACCCTTGAATCACTGATGGCAGATGGACTATTCTGATGATGCTTTTCATAGTTTTCTGGACCTTGAAAGTGTAATATATTTGGCAGTCAATGGGACAGTCACAAGCCTCCCGGTTTTCATCCAAAATATCTTAAATTGTGTTTGTGACGAACAAAGCTTTTATGGGTTTGGAACGACATGGGGATAAATGATTAATGACAAAATGTTCATTTTGGGGTGGAGTATCCCTTTAACAATTGAAAATGCAAGTCTAGAGGGTTTATTCATGAATAATTTACCTTATAATTGGCAACATTGTGTATCTAAGATAAACTGAGCTATGGCTTTGCATAAGCAGTGTGAGCTTTAGACTTGACAAAAAATGGTATGTTTAGCCTGAAGGAATTATTTGAAATGTCTTTTTTTTGAGATTCGTTGCCCTTTTCTTTTCAGAAAAAAGAGGAAGATGATGTTTTATTCATGCCTTATTATAGCCTGTGGCAAGCTAAGATTGTTTCTTCTAGGTGAGATTAGATATGTTAAGTCATTTGTTAAATTGTTCAACAGGATAATAGGCTTCAAATTTGCATGCGTGCATTGCCTGTGATTGCTTCATGTTTACAAACATTTCAAAGACAACCTGTAAATCTGCAGCAGCAGATAATAACTTCCTTTTTCTGTGACTATGAAAAGCTGACCTGTATGGAAATGTGCACTTTGCATCTATTATAAATTTTTTTGTCATTTTCTCTTTGCTTTTTGTTGAAAGGCTTTTTGGGCCGTGTGTGAAACCAAACAAATTAGCTCTTTATTATAAACAGTTTGCCTCAACTATGTTATATATCATATGTATGCAATATATATGCACAACTATACACATTTGTGTTATGATTGTGCCACCAAAAAAATCACATAGCAACATATCAGTGTTAATAAAAGTATATATTGTCTGTATAATAATGTAATTTCTTTGCTACATACTGCATCATTAATATTCATGTTGCATCCATTTTTTTTTAGTTCCTCATGATTATGAATTGAGACCAAATGTGTGAATAGTGTCCAGTTGGGGGCCAGATGTTTGTTCTTCTGTCAGGAGACTGTGGCTTCAGACATGCAATATTTAATCTTGTGTGTATTTATTTTGACAGTCATGCTTAGATTGTGTGATGAAATGTCCATCCACCCAATAAAATCAATACTAAAATATTAGACAGAGAGACATTTGCATGGAAGCACTGGTAGATATAGTAAAAGTCTGTATGTATTCTAAAATATGACTTTTGAGTATTTCCAATGTTCAGATGGAAATACACAAAGGAAGCTCTGAACTGGTAATTGTTGTAAATTACGTTTTACTTGAATGTGTTGCATGGGGAAACTTTAAATGATAAACATGATGAGGTAATTAGAAGCTAATCTTAAATGGAGATGAAGCTCTAAATATAGCATGGGAGATGTTTATGCAAGTGTAGGAATCCATGTAAAAACAGTTTTGATCAGCTTTGATCGGTTTTACTCAACCAGAGCTAAAGGAATTGCAGTTCAATCATTCTTTAAAACTTCAAAAAATGTTTGCTCTCATAAATAGGTAATTGTGTTGACTGTTAGCAGAAAATGTAAACCATGCCAGTTGAAGCACACACTCTATGATACACTAAAGAAGAAACTGAGAAGATACTGTCCCTTCATCATCATCATCATCTACTATTGACATTAACCAGTACAATTTAATTTTGATCTTGCAAGATGAGACTCAAAGACATATGTTCTTTATATTTCTCTAATAAAATGGGGGGGGGGGGGGGGGAACTCTCAATTTGAATGAAAGGCACACATGTGCCACAAAGGATTCTGTGTAGTCATAAAAGGTGTCAGTTTCAATTGCATTAAACAGACTGTGACCACATAAATTTATATAGGTAATGGTGCACCTGGGTCTCATGAGGTTGTCATTTTATACATGCTACAAATCAGAGACCAAAGACAGTTATTCTGTCATTTCTGTCTGAAAAAAAGGATTGCTAAAAATGATTGCTCGTAGAGGTATGTAGTAGAACTTGTCTACATGCATAAGTGTGTCAGTGTGTGATAGAGGGATAAAGAGAGAGCAGTCAAGCAGACGACTCTTCCCAGGGTAATAATAGTTCCCTCGGGTGTGTGAGTGAGAACGGGACAGGACAGGTGCAGGGGCTGACTGCGCTCTCAGCACTGTGACTAATGGCACTGAGAGGCAGAGTAGGACAGAGAGAAGACAGAAAAGATGAGAGGAGGATGACTGTGTGGCTGGGGGGGGGGGGGGGGGGGGGGGGGGGGGTTGAGTGACTTTGACTCGTGGGAGTGTGCCTTTCACTCTGCACCCGCCATGAAGTGACTCACTGTCAAGTGATGGACAAATGACATTGTTACTGTGAATGAAATCTAGGACAGTATCCATGGGTATTTCAACATGAAGTTCTTATATAGAACAGATTTTTAGGGATGTTTTAGAAGTGATTCACAGCAGGGGCCCCAAAGCATGTCTCAGAAAACGTAAAAACCTTAAGAAAAAGTATTAAAATAGATCCAGTAGATATTAAATAATAATAAATGATGTGGATTAGTGTGGTTATATTATCTATCTATCTATCTATCTGTCTATCTATCTATCTATCTATCTATCTATCTATCTATCTATCTATCTATCGTTCATCATTCTATCATTCTTTTTATTGTTCTGTCTTTCTATCCTTTGTTGTATTGTTCTCGTTCTATTTATTGTTCTGTGTATCTATTGTTCCATCTATTGTTTTCGCCTTCTATATATCGTTCTATAGATTTTTCTATCTGTGTCGTTCTATCTATTGTTCTAGCATTCTATCTTTCATTCAGTTTATTGATCATTCTATTTATTGTTCTGTTATTCATTATATATTAAGTCAGGTGTGTTCAGGAAGAACGTTAGAAATTGTCATGGCCAAACCAAGTACACAAACGTTGAAAAACCAAATGAAAACAAAAGAAAATTGTTGGGTTTTAGGAGAATATGACAGATAGTGTTGAAATTCGCTGATTTACAACCAGGTAAGAGGAAACATTATGAAAGCTTTCATGAATAGTATAATTCCTCAAACACTCCACAGACAGGGACAAATGAACCTCTAGTATTTGTATGAGCACTGCTGTCTCTGTAATTCCTCAAACATTCAGTCTTTGTGTCGGGATAGAATCCTGAATATCTCCAGTGGATTTAGTTGTGTTTTTTTTTCTCCTTGACTTCAGAGAGCGTTTCTCGAGGTCTCACAGGGGACACTGGCATAGCTTTTACTCCTGTCTGAATAGTAACAGATGAGAGAATGGGGGGACTCAAAAACAATTACTGTCAAATGTGTGTGTGAGCAAGGACTTTGTCTTCAAGCCTACTGAAGCATCTACATGCTTCTCTTCTCAATCCTCTCTGTCTTCTCTGTCTGTCTGACTCATAATGAGCTCATATCCGGTTACATCATAGCGAATCAGCCCTTTGAATCCAATAGGTAGCCGCTGGCTGAGAAACTCATTCATCCACCAACTGCTTAATTTATGAGAGATTTATTGGCTTTCTGAAATGTGGAAATAGTTCTCACGGGTCCCATGCCACATAATTTTGCTGGTTTGGGTGTAGATGGGAAAGCATCCTTTCTCCTCCTCCCAGATGAGTCTGATTGACGTGCCTGAGACTTTGAGTCAATCAGTTATTGTCGGAAATTCTTGTGTGTTTCTACAGGTTTTGTGTCAGGGTTTGGTGTGCTGGCACAATTTAAGAAAGTTCAGCAGAAGGCCACAGGTGTGGGTTTTAAAGCTGTCACACAGTTAAGAAGTATATTTTCTTTGTAACTCTCTTTGATATTGCTTTCTGTATTACTAAAAGCAAACATTCATGTAAAAACTAATTACTGAACTCTAAAAACAAACTCAGAGCTCTAAAGTGCTATATACAGTAGGTAGGTACTGTATATGAGACCAAATGTATACATATATCATGTTATTAAACGGGTCATGAACTGACAAAAGCAAAACCTTTGATACATAAGTGGCCATTTTACTATAAAACATTCTATAAGTTTCAGAAATCATAAATTTCACATTAGTCTTATATTGAAGCCAGTCGACAGGTCATGCAATGTGGCACTTTACGATGTAGCGCCACGTCGTTTATTAAGCAAATGCGTTTGTGCTCATTTTTGCACCCAGGGGCGTGCTGGTCTAAAAAAGAGGTGTGTTCAGGCGTATTGCTGGCGCATTGCTATTTTAAGTAGCTGAAAATAGACTGTAGAAAATAGAATTCCCTATCTTCGGATCTCAACATTAGGAAAGAGTGGTAATATATTTTTAATGAAGTTCCAGACCACGTCAATAAGAACTTATTCGTTAACAAACAAGACACAATTCGATGCGGGATTTTCAGACAAATTGAAACTGAAAGACGATGCTATATTGGACTATTGTATCCGACAGTGATGTCGCAACACACAAATGTATTTATGCATTTTTTACCTAAATTACTGCATGGTTTATCTGTAACTGGCATAGATTGTCAAACATACACAACTGTTAGCCAATCATAGCAGTGGGCGTTTACTTACAATCCGCCATGTCTATTCATACAGATGAGCAGGGTCAAAACAGGAAAGAAAATAGCCTATTACTTCAAAATGATGATGTTTTTTGAAATCTTGATTAAATTATAAGTGGATCTCAGAGAACAGTATAAATTAATAAACAAAGGCAGTTCATGACCCCTTTAAACATAGTCTAAAATGGTACCACAGCATGAAGCTAAAACAAGTTTTTAGGTAGTGAAATAGAGGGTCAATTTTATCCACCTTATTTTTCACGTAAGCGCGGGTGCCGCCATTTTCGAATTATAATGTGTCAGATTTTCGGGAAAGCACTTCAGCTAATAGTAGTTGTATTGTGAAGCAGTAAAAATGTTTTTGCATAATTCTCAATGAGTTTGACTGACAGCAGTGTTAGCCAATTGTTATTCAGGCTGTTTTGGGCATGTCGCACATGTAAATTTGTGCTTGTTCACCCATTCAGTTGAACTGTACTTTGCAGCTTTGTGTTAGAAAATGTTAGAAAAACAGCAGCAATGCATAATTCTATAAAAAAGAAAAAAATACTATTAAAACCTTGCACTGATGTGGGAGAAATCCTGTGCATCAGTCCTCAAGTAACGTTAAGACAGTTCCACGTGCGAACCGGTTCATTCTGTTAAGCCGGGAAACATTCTGTCAGGCCGGTTATGAATGTTATTTGAGCTCAGTCAGTGTTTTCAGTCGGCGTTCAAGAATTTAAGACCAGCTGTTGCCAGTCGTCCTCATGATTAGCCTATTTTATATATATATATATATATATATATATATATATATATATATTTATATATATATATATATATATATATATACATGTTGTGACAGACGCCAGCAATTAACTGCACCTGCTTCCTTATTTGAAGACCATTTAAAAAAGGAATCACAAACATGATATTTCTGAATAAAATTATATTATACACTTTAGTTGTATCTAATTTGGCATTTTCAGTTAATGTAGGCCTGTTACATTCTTCTGATTATCACGCCTATTCATATTATTAAGTTACCTTTATTCTTAAATTAATATTACTATTGTTTTGCCCCACAATAATTTGATAGTGCATCACCGAAAAACTGACGCTGCGAGGTAAAGATTAGGCTAGCTTACTCCTTATTGAAAATGTTTTTAAAAAGGTCCTTCAAAACAGGTTTATTGATTATAGGCCTATAATTAAAATGATTAACACTGCAATCATCATCATCATCATCATCAAAAAAAAGGAATTTTTGACCATAAAAATAAAAATAAAAATAAAAATAAACCTTTATAATGGCTGATATTAGAAGATGAAAAATAAATATGGGCACAAAGATATAAATAAAAAATACGTCCATCAGAATTTATAACTCTTGTGTTGTCCTCTGTCTATACATTATATGCTTTCCAACTGAAGATGAACCTTTGAGCTATTTCAGAGAGAAATGGTTTATCATTGGTTGATCTACATTCTCTTCATTAGTCAAGATTCACTTGCACAATTCATGCCACATTTACAAAAATTTTAATCATAATGTGTAAAAAAATATAGCATGACACTTTATGACAACTAGATGATCCGTTTTGGATTTAATGACTTGTTTTGTTTTGAGGGGTAACACTGTTGCACAGAAAACTATATAATACATTTTGAGTAACATGACATTAGCAAATGATAGTGTAGGAAACCTCAGATAAATATACAGAATCAATTGCATGAATGTACAAAAGCAATCGCAACTTTTTCAAAAGAATGAGAAACTGGCGCAGTGGATAAGACACATGCCCTTGGTGTGAGAGACCCGGGTTCGACCCGGGTTCGAATCCACTGTGAGACACCAATGTGTCCCTGAGCAAGACACTTAACCCCTAGTTGCTCCAGAGGTGTGCAACCTCTGACATATATAGCAATTGTAAGTCGCTTCGGATAAAAGCGTCAGATAAATGTAAAATGTAAGGTGATATTTTTATCAGTTCATATACAGTATGTTACATGTTGTATTGGGGATGAGCATATAAAACGTTGGGGAACATTACCCAACAGGAAACTACTGAACACAGAGTGTGGTCACCACTGGAAACCGTTAATAAAACCACAGCTAGTTCCAAAACATAGCCAAATAGACAAAAGCAGAGGTCAGTGGAATCGTCATACAAATATTATGCATTCAGTTGCCTGGCACTGAAAAAGTTCTGACCCCATCTTGGAATATAAAAGCTTTATTTATAGAGTTATGTCTGAATAAAGCTTTAACATCCTAATATAAAAAAAAACATATATATGTATATGTTTTTTTTTTACTGAGGAGCAGTTATAGTGTTGCAAAAGCACAACCTCGTGACTGATCATGTACAACCTTGAGTCACTTCCATGACCTTAGGATGAAAAAACTAGGAAGTTTAGTTCTTTTTTACAATCCTCCCCTTAGAATAGTTAGTAAACTATTATTAGCATGAGGTTTCCATTGTATTTAAAAAAAATAATACCATAGATAAATGATTTTAACAGAATTCATCCCTGGATGAAAACTGAAGTCGCATTACAGAGAATTAATGTAATTACTTGAAATGTGTCCTGTAATTTTTAGCTTTATGAATCCATATTCATGTGAAGTAAAAACAAAAATTAAAAAAATCCCTTACTGGATAAGCACACTGGTCAGCATAAAGATATTTAATATTTACATCATGGATGTGATCCCTGAAGACTATTCTAAATATTTCATTTTGTTTTCTACATGAACAATGACATTTATTAAAGAAATCACCATTAGTCAAAACAGCTGCATGCGATTGTTGGTCCATTTGTATTTTACTCAGCATCTGCATGGTCAATATACACTCTATTGGTAAGAAAGTATAATATTAACCCAGAAAGAGCAGATGAGCCTGATACAGTGCTGACTGATATGTCAGTGCATCATGTAATGACTTCCACAGCTGTGAAAAACATGCTCTCCTCCCTTCTTACAATTTATATTACAGCTAGACATATCAGCAAGCTGCCTCTCTTGGTTAAAGTGAAGTTGTACATGCATGCATGCTGAGAAGAAAGTGAACATGAGCAGGTGCACTGGTAGGTGTCTTGAGTCTTGACTGACAGCTCAAAGGCAGGGGTTTGCGTCCCAGGCAGAGCTCTCGGTCAACACTGTGCTTTCAGCATGGAGCCCAGTTTTGTTGTCTGTATTTATCGTCCAGGTTTACTTTTGCTTTTTAGACATAGTGTCTGTACCTTCTTAACTTTAGCTTTGGCTGAAGTAAATAATAATTTTGTTCTGATGCATATTTTACATGCTTTGGTGCATTTCTCGAATCATCCTTACTATTTGCAGTATGTGCATTTCTCAAAACAATTCGTACAAACAGCACCACACAATGGATTAACTGCAAAAGCCTGTAACTTACTCAAAATATTTAGTTCATCTTTCAAAAGCAAGTATTTCTGTAAATTAACACATCAGTGCCATTGGAATGAAAAGTCCTTCTGTCATTGTTCACAAACAAGATATGCTTAGTCATGTCGTCAAAGTGCACCTTGTTAGTATTACCTGATGTAAACTATGGCAACATTTTGGATGACAGTTACTGTATTGAACAGTATGCCATATGCTTATGTATGCCATATATCCATATCAAAAGTACAAATTTACACATTACTGTAAGTGGGTTATTGATTGAAAGAGACTGGATACAGTTCCCAGTTACACTTTTACCAATGGTTTGACCCACAAAATTACTATAAAAAAACATTTACAATGTAATTGTGATATAGAAAAGGAAAAAGAAATATGGGCACAAAGATGAAAATAAAAAATAAGTCCATTGTCAGAATTTATAACTCTTGTGTTGTCCTCTGTCTATACAGTATATGCATTCCAACTAAAGATTCATGAGGTGAACCTTTGAGCTATTTCAGCTATTTTTTCATTGGTTGATCTACATTCTCTTCATTAGTCAAGATTCACTTGCACAATTCATGCCAAATTTACAAAACATCTAATAATAATGTGTTAAAATATAAAGTGTGCTTGGCAGTTTAGGACAACTAGATTAACCATTTTGCATTTAATGAATTAAGAACTAATGCCTAGCTGTTTTGAGGGGTAAGACTGTTGCACAGAAAACTATATAATCAATTTTGAGCAGCATGACATTAGCAAATGATAGTGTAGGAAACTGCAAATGAATATACATAATTAATTGCATGAATGTACAAAAGCAATCGCCACTTGTTCAAAAGAATGAGAAACTGGTTTTGTGATGTGTATAAATGACTAGATGATGTGGAGGTTGTACAAGAAGTTTTGAGAATTTCATTTCTGATTTGAGAAATGCACCAAAGTGACTGAGAAAAACTGTAATAATGTGTAAAAAATAAAAATGTTTTCATAAACTTCAGTTTATAACAACTAGATGTACCATTTTGCATTTAATGACTTAACAAAGAACTAAAGACTAGATGTTTTGAGGGGTAAGACTACTGCACAGAAAACTATGTACTGTAATACATTTTGAGCAACATTTAAAATTCAGATAAATGTACACAATCAATTGCGATTGCTTTTGTAAACTGTAATCATGAGTTCAAACAGTAATTGGCGTACTCCCTGCAGTACTCCTGCAGACCCCCTGTTGAACACTGTTGAACAAATGTAAAGCTTTAATCCTGATTCTACATTATGTTGTTTATGAGTGTACATCATGGCTTATTGCAGCACTCACAGTTGTACACAAAGCAGTTTATTGTGATGAAACAGGCTGCATGAGTGTACAGTTTCATCAAAACTTCATCAAAATATACAGTGCCACATTCATAAATAATGAGCAATTCTTGTCAGTGTCATATGGTGTTCACCTATTGCAAATAAATATTTAATGTGACTTCCAAACGACATGAGGGTAAAGGCTTTGAATTTCTTTTAAACAGACAACCATTTTAAACATGCTCTATTATTGCTGCTGCTGGGCATTTATATAGTATATAGTAAATATCAATGTCCTGTTAGCTGCATTATCAGTCTTCAGCATAATCTGTCTCTGTAAATAGCATTTAAATGTAAGTTGGGTTATCATTCTCACTGGTACCCGCTCTTCCTTTTGCATAACTGATGTGGATTATGGGTAGTGATGTGGAGCAGATGATTTTGTTTAAAAATATTTGTAATTTTTTTGCCAATTAATGTAACACAAACCATAGCATGTTAATACTATTACATTTAACAAGACATGCATAAAGCATTTTACAAAGTGGAGAGATTATGATAAGGAGGGTGTGTGTGTGTGTGTGTGTGTGTGTGTGTGTGGGTGTTTTGATAGCTCTCTCTGGTTGGGATGGGCTGCGCAGCTTCCTTTTCACTCCTCACCTCTCTGGGAAAACAGCATGAGCACACACAGGCAGGTTTGAATGTGACTAATCACCAGATCTAAACTCTTTTACAGAAAAATACAAGGACCCTCGATCGCTAATAAGGATATTTCTGATCTGAAAAGAGTTGTTATACTGATACTTAAGTGTTTATCATGCTGTAACAATCCTTTTCAAATGGTAACATCCACATGGATTCATAGGGGTGTGGATTCATAACAGTGTTTGGGTCGTAGGGTCACGTCACAGCTGAAATGTGCTCAGTAGTTTCCTAAGAGTTGGATTTCAGGAAGACCTTTCATTACTTGATTCCATATTATATATTTTCTTTAGCATTTCCATTCAAAAAGTTGTGATTTCACACTGTTATGTTATTTAATGCTCATTGTATACAAAATATCAGAGAAATACATTTTATGAGGAATTAACCTTTTGGAGAACTAATTTAATAAGCTTTTTGTTACCCACTTCTTGTTAGAAAAATGTATTTCATATTGTGTGGAGAAATCTGAGCTTCCATTCTAGACAAATGTGGGATGGCAAGCTGTGTTTATGGATCACTTTGTCTCGATGGTTATTTTAAGAAAAGCTATATTCAAAACATATATTTACAGTGGCTGTAAAAGCTAAACAGGAAGGGACAAAGGGCCTCATGCTCCTGTCTGAGAACCCAAAACAGTACCAAAGTGCATAATAGGTGCATTGTCCATCCAGTCCAACTTCCCCTCCTTTTTAGGAGGTCTTGTGTAATCCGTCCCAATTTTTAGGTCTAAACATTAGCAGATCAAAAGGAGAATTAGTCTGGAAGTAAGAAGTGAGACATGATGGAAAGGTCATATGTTTCTACACAGAAATGTGGCAGTTTTTTTAAATCACCAAATGTGCAATCTCTCCATACCCTTTTATCAGGCAGATAAATCCAAGGCCGGCTCCATCTGGGACTGCTTTGTGTGGCATTTGGCGTGGCATGCCTGCCATCTGCGCTCGCATTGTTTCAGGCACCAGTGGCATGATAGCGAAGGCTATGAACGGGGTCAGAGCACACAGTCAAACATAACCTACAGAAACTTTTATGGAGACTGAGTGTATGACTTCATGCTCTTACATAAACCGTCTGAATTACAGCATCTTCACTTTTTCGGAGTCTCAGGCTGAAAGCGAGGGCAGTGGTTCTCGTCCGTTGACTTGGACGGCCATGAAAAGGGACAGTTCTTATGTAATCTGAACAGATTATCTTTTATGTGTGTGTGTGTGTGTGGTGGACTGTTTTGTCTCGTTATTTCATTCTGTGGCACTGACATCATATCTGACCATTCCCAAGCGATGTGAGATTATCCAGTAGACGACTTTGAAAAATAGAAACAGCAGCTATGCAGCCAGTTGACCGAGCAAGTGTCATATGCATTGGTGGAATTAATGAAAGAGTACAAACACACAAGTGGGCCTGTTCAGCTGTTCAGCATGGATGGTGGAGAACGGAGGCTTCCCCAGTCTTTACTGGGAACATCATTATGAGCTTCAACTGACAACAACATTTAGACACTTAGCGGCATTCTCTGAAATCGGTGGGTGGAATCTCATGGTGATGTTCTGTGAAATGTATTTTCTGATAAGAGCCTCATTATAATGTGACCATGGTTGCATGTACATTATTTTCTGATTAAAAAGATAATTCAAAATCAAAAATTTCAATTGTCTTTTTTACAGGCCATGTTCTGTTTAAGAGTTTATATTAGTGCTGTCAAATGATTTATTTTGATTAATTGCATCCAAAATAAATGTTTCTGTTTACATAATATATGTGCATGTACTGTGTATATTATGCATATATAAATACACACATATACAGCATATATTTTTTTAATCATTTTTTACATGTATTTATGTTCATATAATTTATATTATATATAAATATATTTAATATATAGATGCAACATATTTTCCTTAAATATATGCATGTGTGTGTGTTTCTACAAAATAAATATACACACACATATAGTACAAAGTACACACACATATAGTATTTAAAAAAAAACTTTTATCTTGGATGCGGTTAATCACAGTTAATCATTTGACAGCACTCGTCGCAGCACACAGGAGTATTAACACAATGTTATTAATATAAGCTATGATGTTTTTTTTATGTTTTTGAATATACTTCCTTATAACCTTCACCCATGCCTGTCTCTACCTTTCAAATGTTTTGGGTCAGCATGATTTTTAAATGTTTTTGTAAGAATTCTCTCATGCTCACCAATGCACAAAAGCAGGGCAAAAACAAACTTCTTCCAGCAATCTTTAGTATAGTGTGACATACACAGAAATTAGTTATTAATAGAATATCAAGAACTGATTTCTCATGTAGGTCTTGGGTACCCAAAATCTGAAGTGTACTATGAAGGCGTGCAAGCGACGTGGACCCCTGACTGGTTAAGACTAGACCCTTGAAAATGTGACAAAACAATTCCCTTTCCTCAGGTGGTCTTCTAGTTTGTTTTGACAGAGGGGGGTGGGATGGAATGTCAGCTCTCAGCCGTCTCTACCCAGAAGGTGGAGGGAATGTGGGTCACAGGGAGTTTGTCTGGGTGTTGTCTTCTATAGTTTCCTCCATTTCCTAACCTTCCCCCCATATATCAATGCCACTCCACATGCACACACGCAATGTCTTCCAGCTGCTGTTTCATATGCTTTGGGACCCTCCCAAAGCACATCACATGCTTCTCACAACTCTTGTTCATAATGTGAATTTTTGTAGACGATTTTGGAGATTTTAATCAATTTAGTCATTTGTTTTATTTTATTACTTTTCTGCTTCATTCATTTTATTTTAATTTATGACTCGCTTGCTTATTCATTCATATATATTTTTAATTAATTTTTTATTGGACATCATGCTTACACTTACATATTCATGATTCATGTCATATGCCTCTCATTTAGACAGTTTTATAACCATTGTCTCTTGTAGGCAGTTCTCTTGCCTCAGTCAAAGATAATTAAAATGTCAGCACTCCTTCAGACAGCAGTCACAGATGGACACAAGACAGTCCTTTGCCCCCTGACTGATTTAACAAACCAGCAGCCCGTCCTACTTACTGTAGCATCCAGATGGGAGCAGGACATACAAAGAAACGCTTCTATATTATACATAGGCTTTAGACACAGTTCAGGGCTTATAGGTCTAAAGGTGTTCAGTGTTGTGATGGCTGAGAGCAGTTAATGCTGTTATGTGTCAGAACTGACAAGAAATATGTTGCATAATTCATGGCATGCATCCCAGTAGTGTGAACATTCATACTGCATAAACAATAGTGTGTACATTGTAAGCTGGATGCGTTCAAATATTGTTTATATACAACCTACAGTAAAGTCTAAGCCTAGATTGTGTTTACCCCTGAGAAACATGGGTAGGAGTTCATGTTCTTTGGCCTTCGGGTGTATGGGGCCAGAACATGCAGTCATCAGCTTCCTGTTCATTTTACTGGAAGCCAGTCTCCTGCGCACCTGGGTGGAAGAGTGTGGTGAATCTGCTTATTTGTAGGAATGTATATCTAATAATATATAATTTTTTGAATTAAAAATGTGTTATTTTTGTTTGTTGAAACACTTTCATACAACAGTTTGCCCTGCTTCAGTAATTTGGTGTTGATTCTCTCAGAATCCGTGCCGAGCCTCTGTTCACTGTTACACCTGTCCTTTGATCTTATCTGCTCCATCTGTGACATGTTGTATCATGTGGCATCTGTTGTTGTAGAGTGGGAGGGGACAGGCCAGATCTTTGTGACCTTCAGGGCTGAGTTCAATGGGTTATTATCTGTCGAGGTGATCCTAATGAAAAGTCTTCAGTGCTGAGGTCACCTCAGAAGAAACGCAAATCTCTGTGACAGAATTTTTTTCACTGTTGTAGTTTATCTATAGGGGGAGGATTTACGGAACTCCACATCAAGGTTTCTCAAAACTCACATCCCGCAGTTAGAGATGCCCTATTTTTTGGTTTCTGGGATGTGAGCGGTTTTGTCAGGCAGAGACATAAAGACATTCTCCTCAGGCTCACGCAAACAGTGAACTAGGCCAACTGTGAAAAAATCTGTGCTTCAGACATTACTCTGGAAACGTGTATATAGGACCGCATTACTGGCAAATCAATTCCAGTCATATTTTCATATCATCAGGTTACATTTAACTAAAACTGGCTTGTGTATTTAGGGGGTCCTCTTATGTGGTCTGTATCAGTTTGAAAAGCGTAATGTAAAACTTGAAATCGACTGGGAAAGTACTTCACCCATTCTTTACTTGCTGGTTGGGGTTTCCCTGGTATGTTTGTGAATAACAATTGGGTTTAAGCACTTGGACTTCAAGGAAAAGGATTTTCACTAAAAAGTTCCCAGAGTGGGATGTTACATTTTTATGATATAAATAGTGGTAGACATATCGTAATAAATGAAAGATGGCCAGTTTAGTGCAGACCATTCGTTTAATTAAAATTTAGAATCAAAAATAGTATGATGAATATGATCGAAATTTTTTTTACAAAAACAAAAAGTTACTTTTAGGTTTATGAGAAATAGAGCAAAAAGTTTTTTTGTTTTTTGGTAACATTAAATGTCAGGAAGTAGCACACTGCACCCATATCTTGTTCCTCATTTGGAAGCTAATTCTGAGCACTGAGCATTGGTTTCCATGCTTGGACTTTTCCATGCATGTGATCATCTGACGTAACATGAGTTAATAATGAGGATCTTCGAATGAATGATGATTGAGTAGAAGAAGCAGTAGATTGTACTAACCTACTTTTGCCCTTTGTCTGGAATTGGTTGCCAGTCATTATACCTGATCTGAGGACGTCTTGGTTTTTCCCAATGATTGTGAAGTTAGAAATTGGGTTGGGGAAAGCTGGTCTAAGTCAGTGCATGGGTAAACATTATCTGGGTCTTGATTTGATGGACTGGAATCTTGAGTGCTTTTCTATATTTACTTGTAGGGGCGAAATCACACTCAATTTGGCATAATATTATTTCTTGCAATTGGTGAATATGGAGTGTTGTAAATCTATTTTAATGATTTCACTCTCGAAATGAAGTTGCTATTAAACTATATGATCACAGAGTGACACCAAAGATCAAAGGAAAAAGCTGATTGTGACATCCTTGCCCTGAAGTAATGGAGATTTAACACACACATGTGACCATATGGTATGGTATACTAACGTTTCTGCAGTACATTAGTACTTAGGTTAACTACAGCTAATAAACTGTTGTTCTTAACAGAGTGCCTGATCATCTTTGTCGACTGCTAGTCATTGTTTCTACATAATGGATGTGCCACAATTTCTGCGGGGTAAGGACCCTGGTTTGGGAATTTCTATGTTTATTGTTCTTATATAAAAAAACAGACACACACAGATTTTGACATTTTTGAAAAATTTTCATTGGGATAATAATTTTCAATTTAACTTTTGTTTTATATATATATATATATATATATATATATATATATATATATATATATATATATATATATATATATATATATATATATATATATATATATATATATATATATATATAAATTTGTTTTAGGGACTAATCTTTGAAGTAAAAAATTAAATAAAATGGAACAGCTGGCACTATGCTCATCATGCATTCTTATTAACAGTTTCCAATATTTAAATAATTCATGCTGTTTCTCACTTTTCACATTCATAATGCCCCATCTAGGACAACAAAACCTAAAAAGAGGTGTGAATACCTCTGGAGCAAAGGAGGAGCTAGGTCAGACAGTCTGTGCTGACTAACCTCAAATATGTATTTAATGGGGAGAACGACTGGACTTGAATTGACTGGTAGCTGTTTCTCTTTTTCTCTTTTTTATTGTTGTTTGGTACTGTTAGTAGTATTAACTTTTGCACAGAGTTTAACCGTTAGTTCTTCATATTTACGAACTCCTCCACACACTCTTCATAGTGAACAATGAATTTGAATACACAGAGGTTACATAACTGTGGGCCGATTGTGGAGGTGTTAGTCAAGATGTGAGATCTGTGAATAGTTATTTTCAAACATAATGCTCCCCATATTCAGATTTTATTCAGATTGGTTGTCAAAGGCATGAAGAAACCTAATTATCACACATTGTTTAAAGAGTCTTTTGTGATGCAGATTTTAAGATGATTCATACATGTCTTTTATTTTAAAGCTTTACAAATTTGTGCTACTCTGTTTGCTTTTTAATTATTAATATTGTTATTATTTATGATTTTATGGTGCTGGTCTGTTTAAGACATTTGATACTTTAACACACACACACACACACACATTTACAAAAATATAACTGAAAGATAATGTACAGTCAGCCAGCCATTACTGCATATAACCCCAGAGAGGACGATCTGCTTCTTAAATATGCATAGACATGAATTACTGATTTTTGAGTTATCACATTAAGTAACTTTGTGATTTAGTTTTCATTATTTTTATTTTTATTTTTTCACATTTTTCTTCTCAATGTTCTTACCTTCATGTTTATCAGATGAATTAATTTGTTCTGGCAATTTGTTGTTGTTAGAACATGCTGCTGAAACCCATTAAGTACACCTCATAAAGGTGAGAGAGGTGACGAACTCTCGGCCCCTTGACCTGCAACGAGAGAGGGAAAACCTCTCTGTGAACTCTTTCAGGTATTCACTGCATCTAGTGTGGGGTTCCTGCAGTATCAGTGAAAATGAGATGGGTATATAGTGTGTTTCAGATTTAATTTAACCTATTTAAAATTAAGCTAAAGACAATGCAGGTAAACATTACATAGGCTATAGGCCTACCAAAATATCTTAAATATATTAGCACTTTGTCCTACAGTGTTATACGTTGTTGTCTTTAAAATGTAAGCTAATGATAAAGGAATGTTGTGGGGCAGCTTTGTTTAATGTTGCCATCAAGGACCAACCAGGTGAGACACAGGACCCACTACTGATCTAGAGAATCCAGAAAGAAATTTGTTACCCAGTCTCAGTGAGAAAGTGCCTAAAAAACATTGCTCAGACAGTTGCCCCATGTATAATCAGCTTAAGACATTTCCCACAAACATTTTGATATATAAATGATAAATGATATTGAGTTCCCACAAATATTTCCATTTTTGCTCTGCCCATGATGCTAACATTTTTAATATTATGTAAATTTTGAACAAATCAATAAATGCATTTTTTAATAAATTCATCAGTCTTGCTAGATTCAAATGAGACCGTTATCTTTCAGGACATAATAGCGGACTTGTAAGTAACGTTAACCATGAAGATTATATTCAGGGGATTTTCGCTGAGGCAGACATTTAGTTCTTGTTTCAGTCGTCTTTTTTTAGTGAAATTCCAATGTTTTCGTTTTCAAGTATAGACTGATGGGCGCGCGCTGACATGCACGCGGGTGTCTGGTGCTGTCCGCTGATTGGCTGTTTCGGAATCTACGTCGCAGCCTACTATAATTTACTATTCGCGCGCTCACTCAGTGGATCAGCAGTACACACTTGCTTGAGATCGTGAGCGAGAAGCACGTCGCACATACTGCCTGGATATATTTATAAGTATCATGCGCTTGAGTGTCACAGTCGGTATCCGTGTGACATAGGAATACGCAGCGTGACTTTTTTTTCAGATTCCAATGTTTTGAGAATCATTTTTTGAAGCTTGTTGTCATATGTCCGGAGGTTCATCTCGCACAGCCATTCATCGCCAAACTTCTGCAGGGCTGATCTACAGCGGAGTCTCGGTGCCTTTGGAGGTGAGAAATTCGAGCAATGTTTAACGCGCTCGATTAATGCATTCAATACGCGGCTTGGTTTTTGCATGCATTATGATTTTATTCCACATTACGACCTGCTCAGTGTACGTCAGTCAATACATTACGTGCAAGCGAGGCAGAGTCAGTACTCGCATATAAACATGCAAGCGAATATTATGTGCTGACGATATTCACCTTCTGTCTTACTGACTTAAGTCTTAACAGACTTAAGATTGTGGTCTTGATAGTGAGTTCTTACAAGTGATATGCAATGTAAAACATGCAACGTTAAAACACAACCAAGCTGTCATGTATTTTGATACATGTTACCATGGAAATGAATGATTGCCATGTACTATTGGTTATTTGTGATATTGTTAGTGGATTTAATATTCTATTCTAGACTTCTGGTGTACTAGTTTGGTGGTTAAATTGGTTTCATTGATAATTTAATTTAAATGCATGTTGTTTTGTATTACATGGTAACTTAGTTTTCTGTATAATATTTTACTGAAGGATTGTAATGTTAATTAAGCTTGCTAGTTACATCAATACTAACGTTAGTTAAATGGTAATTCAGACAAGTTTCCCACAGTCTGAAAAAAACTGGATATAAGAGGGAATTTTAGAACTGTAATTCCAAGTCGAGATCTTAGTTTCATTGAAATGTCTATGGAAGGTATTTTATAATTTAGGATGATATAAAATTACAGTAAATTAGCTTAAAATTATGTGCATGGTGTGTACTAAACTGATGGTTTGCACTGCAGAATGAAGATGCCAGGTTTATGGAGTTTTGAGTGTTTGCTGAGGGTATTCACAGGGGAAATCATTTTTCATTTCTCATATATTAGTGCAGTAGTGGTCTTGTGGTGGGTGGGTGTGGAAACTGAAGGGTTGTTGCTGATATTCCCTTGTTGATTTCAGATGATCATTACCCATGTGTTCCTCTCCATAAGTAAGCTATTTTGGGGCTTAAACAGATTGTCTTATCTAATTGATTACTCAGTGATATCAACAGTCTTCTATTGTACTTTTTTAAATCAAAATGAGGGTTTGTATTTGGTCTAGATTGTGGAAAAAAGAGTGTCTGACACAATTTGATTCTGTTTTGAAATGCTGATCTGCATCAGTTTGTTGTGATTTGGCTGGACTATGCCTCTGTGATACTGTGGGAAGGACACTATGCCCTGCCAATCTGTCCCGCCAGCCAAGCCCTTTATTTACTCAAGACACACTCGAGTAGTTTCAGTGAAGCTATAGCTCCCTTCCCCCACCGTCTTACACACACAGACACGGACACACACCTGCTCGTTTCCCAAGGCTAACATCTAACCCACTTTGACAGAAACCAAAAGACCAGGGATACATTTGATCCTTTTGTTGAATTTATCGAAAGCCGACAATGTTGTGTCATACTGGTGTCTATTACAGCGCTATGAACAGACATGTTTATTTCCTCATTTCATCATATTCGTAACATTATAGTAATTTGTCAATTTACATGGAACTGTGTTATGGTCCATGCACCAGGCATTTGTTTGTAGAGATGTGAGTGGGAGTCATTTCTTTCTGTCATCACAGCAGTGATCAATCCTTCATATTTGTTAAAGTCTTGATCTCTGGCTGTTATATATTCGATATGAAGCGACCTTTTAAAGACAAGACTGCCACAACAACTTAACAGCTCCTTATATTATGCCAGTGTGCACAACACACCCTTTTGTTGAGGATGCAGTTTCAAAACACTCCAGAACGTTTGGGTTTGTTGTTTTAACCTCTACATTTGCATTAGACCGGGTTCCCACAGCCACTGAAAACCTGTAAATATCAAGGAATGTCAAAAGTGTGATTTCCATGAATACTGATCTCAAGAAGTCATGGAAATATCATGGATATTATTAGATTGAAATGTATTTTCTGTTTATTTAATAAATATTCTATGAATTGAAACATAACCTCGAACTCAATTTAAATTATATATAAAAATTCTATTTCAATGTATTTTCACTTGGAAAGACATTTCCATTTCTATGTCTGTAGTCTTCGTAGAATCATTTATTTCTATTTTGTTGACTTGTGAGTGCAATTCAAATATACAAAGAATTAAAAAAATCCTTCTCCAGTAAAACCATGGAAATATATTAGTCAAATGGTGTGGGAACCCCAAAGATCAGAGCGTTTACTTAAATGTTGCTTTACGCTTGAGGAAGCCCGTTTTGATCTTGAGACACCGTAATCAACAATACAGTCAACATGTGAGTGGGACGGAATTTTTCCAGCTTCTAAATGCAGCCATGCAAGGATGCCAAATAAAAGCTCTGGCGAAAACATTGCAGTAATTGTGTGAAAGCAAGGGCTTTTTTGTTTGCTTATATTCTACACAGCCCCTGTGGTGAAGGCTGTGCTTCGTGTTTGTTTAAGCAGGACAGAGGAGAGGACATGTGGCTGGCCATACTTGACACCTGCAACCAAAAAGTAAACACATCCAGAATCCCTGCTACTAATCAGCTTCAGCTTTGTTTTATTCATTTACAGAATTCAGTCGAGCAGCTGCTGGTGCGCCTAGAGAGTTTAAAAGGGCTTTGACTTTTTCTGTTTTAGCTTTTAGCAGATTTGCATTGTGGCCTGGGGGCTTCACTAATAGGGTTGCATGGGCAGATGCGCATGGGTGTCGGGTGATTTTGGGCCATATAATGAGACAAAAGTAGAGTTTATTCAATGCTGCTTTGTCAAACACAAAAAGAGGTTTAGTTTTCTAAAAAATTCTGGCAAATTCTTTTACAGAATATGAGTTAGAGAATAAAACCGTGCACGGTTCCCAGAGGCATCATTCATAAAGGACTTGAAAAATGGTACATTTCTGGTGATGAGCACAAAGTCATTCTTGACATCATTTGGCCTTCCTTTGCTTTTTATCTCATTGATGTGTTCATATGGTGTAACACATGGTAAAGCAGATGCGCAGGGGGGCGTTTGCTGCCTTGACCTCTTGGGCCTCCATTTTGATGCTAATGTCTATGGTTTTATGAAGAGGTCTCTGTGGGGGGCCGTGGACTGAGAATATACCTCATCGTATGACACCCCCTCCCTCCTGTGCATTTCCGTCCGAATCTGGCACCCAAACGCCTGCAGGCCTGAATAGGCAGGCGGCCATTGGGGCTGCACATTGTTCGTGGTGTCCCTTGACGCCCCTTGCCGTAGCTCTGAATGCCTCTATTGAGGGGCCCATATGCGCGGTGTCCAGGAATCTCACTTAAAGTCACGGGCTGAGCTCTGAAATGGCACAGAAGCTCGTGCTGGCATGCTGGAGCCGCCCGCGTGATTATCTGATGCATTGACATGTGCAGAACTCACTTTCTGCCGTTCCACATGAGCCTGGAAGATACAGAAGTAGGAGGGAGAGAGGCAGGCAATGTGAGCCAGAGCTCTTTGTGTGGGTGAAGAACTGCTTTTGGCTGCTTATCACCTCTAGCTAATGCTGACTCATAGGACTCTCATCTGTAATGGGCCACATTTTGGTTTTGAGGGGGAAATTAAGAATCCTTCTTTTCAGAAGCACTAGATCTCCTAGGTCATTATGTTTTTTGTATCAACCCGTAATTGAGAGAGCCTCTTTGTTGTACGTCCACGTGAGGTAAAAGTACTTTGTAATCAAGTAATTTGTTGGTGTTTGTGAGTGAAACCCACCGGCGGTATGTTCAGCTGCTATTATGGTGGATTAGAGCCAGCGAGGGTCTAAAATATGAAGCGAATGGAGGTTAAACTCAAGTTCTCACAGGCTCAATCAGGGAAGGTGTTTGCACATCGAGATTAATCGCGACATATTCATCCCCACGAGTCGTCCATCCGAGGAAGAGTAATTTTCCACTCAGCTTCCTATAATGATACTGGAGACCTTGTGTTTTACACAGAGGTAAACAAAACTTTCAGTTGAGGATGGAAGCTGAGCATCAACGAATTAGTTCATGCATCAATGTCTGTTTTTGATTGTATTTGTGCTTAGGCTAGGCTCCTCAGGCTTATGTTTCTTTATGTTCTTCAACAGGACAAAATGCCTCAAACACCACCCTTTCCTGTGATGTATGGGTCCAATGGCTACAACAAGAATCTCTATAAGGCCAAGGAAGAGGACTATGAAGGCCTGTATTACCATGAAAACAACCTGGTGTCAGGGTCCTTGGAGGCTCTAATTGAGCACTTGGTCCCTACGGTGGCTTACTATCCTGATGTGAGTATGTAAAGTAGCTATTAAGCCAATTCACTTTATTGGATTTTGAGTATTGAAAACAAATATGAATTGCTCAGCCTTACATCTCGCATTTATTTCTTTTTTGAACACAGACCACAAACATGACATGCAATTGGTCTCAACTTATAATTTAGCAATGTGCACTTCTGCTCAAAAATGTGGTTTAAAAAGAAATTAATTTTAATCAGCAAGGATTCATTCATTTGATCTAAAGAGACATAAATCCTTTGTATCATTTCAAAGTACTTTATTTAAAGTAAGAGTTTAAATCCTTTTGAGGAGTAGTCTAGCTAACCAGATAGATTTTCCAGAAATCTAAATACATTTTATGTAGCTTTGTCCAATGTTAGTTTGGTTTTGAATAATGTAAAACGGATATTAATGATTTGGATTGTTGCACCAACATTGATCTCATTTTTATTTACTTGCAGAGAACATACATCTTCACATTCCTGCTCAGTTCCCGTCTCTTTATTCACCCCTATGAGCTGATGTCCAAAGTGTGCCATTTGTGTGTGGAGCAGCAGAGACTCGCTGATCCTCAGGCTGATAAGGTACAAGAATGTCTTTATACTGATTGTCATACAAAGTGAGATCCAAGGACAATAATTTGCAATTACAATGTTGTTTTGTTTTTAACTTAATCTCTAGGCAAGAGTCAGGAAAATAGCTCCCAAGTTCCTGCAGTTGCTGACTGAGTGGACGGAGACATTTCCTTATGACTTCAGGGATGAGAGGATGATGAAGAGCCTGAAGGAACTAACACATCGTCTGAGTACTGGAGATGAAGTAAGTCTGCCATGTCCAAGTGCTAGAATATAATTTCAGTGGAAACAATGAGTTTTGCATTCTTGAGGAAATGTCAGCTAAAGGGCAACACCGTTTTAAAATAATAGTCACCTGAAAGGTGCGAACACTTGTGTCAAAGACATTAGCTTTTCTTTATGCCTTTAGTACCACTATTAGCATAGACAGTGTAAAACACCTTTATATGTCTTTAGCATGTCTTTTTTAACATTCATCTGGTTAAGACATAGGATGTAACACTTTGGGTGAGTGTCAACTCCTGAGCAATAGGGGGTGAGATTTCTTTACTCCAAAGATCTCTGACGAGGAGAGAGAAGAAAGCTCTTTTGTTTAGCTGCTTTTGTCTTCACTGGTGCTTTTCAACAGGCTGCATTTAAATAGTTCTGTTAGCGTCGACTCGTTTGTTACCATGTTACTGGCTAAGCATTTTTTTTATCAAAGGGACTTTTTCACCACATTACTTCCTAGACACAAAAACCAGCAGTGGTTGTGTTACATGATTAGATTTTATTTTACATCTAGTAATCGTCCTTCCTTTGTGTTCACACACACGCCTTTTTACGACTATCAACTGAAGTTGAATCTGGATAAAGTTGGGTGCTCTTATCAAGTGTTGTCCTCAAGCGTCCCTTTTTCCCCCTCTATGTACACATCTGAATAGTCCTCCTGTTGCGAACTCTTGATTTAGTTAATGTACAGTGAAATAAAAAGAGATTTGCAGAAGCTCGCTGTAGTCATCTCACACGGTTGGCGAGCATTAGTGTAATGACTAACAGCAGGGCACTAGTTAGAATAGACCGTTTAAGATGGACATCGCTCCATCAGATTTAAATGAATGGGGTTTTACAAACTCGAAAAGACAAGCAGGACTCTTCCTCTGGTAGCTTGTATAGTAAACACATGTGTGACAATTGATCCGCTTTATCCCGACCCAGGAGATCGATGACCTTCTGCGGCTCCGCTAAGCTCGTAGAGGAAATGTGTGTATGTTGCACCGCCTCCTCAATCTAGTGAAAGGGTGATAAGCTAATAAGACGGCATCTACACTAAAAAAAAAAATAACAACATGGAGAACTATAACTGTTAGGGTCTGTAGTTGACCTGCATTTATTTGAAAAACATTGAAATGCAATTTATATATACAATAACCTGAATACACCTCTTATATGATGAGCAAGTTTACTTTTTTTTTTTATTAAAATGTATTTTGCTATAAGTCAGTATCAAAATAAGACAATAGTCTGATTTTTTTTTAATAATTAAGATTTCTACACTAACATTTTTTAGCATCATTCAATTATTTTTATTTATTTACTATTTTTACATCTTGATGTGGATCAAAAATTTCTTTAACAGTGTGACCACTTCATGTTTTCTCCATTCAAAGTATCTTTATAATCTTTACATTTGCTAGGTAGGCGACACAAATGTAATCTGCGTTTTGAGATATGACTGTCTAGTAGATCTGTATCTATGCATGAAAAGAGTGTCTCATAGTGTGAAGAATGCATTCATGGTTCATACCATCAGTATGTTGACTGTATTATCTCATTCATGTAATTATGTTTTTCTCCCACCATCTGAACGGCATGTACTTGTACGTGAATTTTGTTAATGAGAGTGTCTGTTACAGTGGAGCACTCTACATTGACGTGGTATTCACAGCAGTAAGAGCCACACAATAGACAATGGGTGTATTTATAGCTAGACATGAGCCCATCTGAGTCCAATGTACTGTCCAGTGTTTGCAGCCCATCATAACAAGACCACTATGAAGTGGTTTCCAGTTAGGCCTTTTATTTTTTTGACCTCTCCTAGACCTCAGTGGCCCTGAAGAGTTTGCCAGCAGTTTGTTGACCTGCTGTTTTCTGTCTTTTTACTGGCAGTTGCGTCACAGATCTCTTGCTTTCAGCGAAGGAGCTGAGAATAGATGCCGTAACATCTGTCTCCAGACCACAATTTGGTCCTCAGGCTTCTGGTCAGCAAAGATTGTCATTATGCATGTGGTTTTCTGTATAGGAAAGGCAGGGCCCAGTTGTGCATTTGCAGACACAGCCATTTGGTGCACATTTGGACACCTTTTGCACAAATCCTGTTTATTGGGAAAGTAATGGAGAGCATTCACCCTTGACCTGGGTGTGGTGTGTCCATGCCAGAGTGATCTGTATGGTAAGGTTGTGCCATGTGGACGGCTGTCGCACACTCATGCCAGGGTTAAAAAAAAAAAACGTGGAGGCAGCACACAAGCAGCATTTTTTTTTTTTTTGACAACAAGTGAGTTGTCTGATCTGCCGCTCAAAATTTCAAGCAGCCATCACCAAGAACTCCTGCTAAAAATAATGTGTCAGCATATGGTGGACCTTGAAGAGGGAATATTAAGACTCTCTGTGATCTTTTAAAGTGCTGCAAGGGCTTGTGTCCTCCTGCACTCGCTCTCTTGTCAAATCATCAAGATGGTGCAGGTTTTCTGAGCCAGATGGATTTATGCACCACCGATCTCCTTCACAAAAAATTTATGGGCCACTTTTTATTTTCTATGAGTCAGAAAGGAGTACAGAAGCCTGACAGAAATGAAAGATCCCACAACCAATCAGCAAAATGTTTGAACTGCCAACTTTTTATATCTTCATTGATAAAAACAAAAGCCTTAAGACTTGTTTGCACCTAGAACGATAGCTATATTGATTACTATATTAGAGTCCACACAAATGGACAGGAACATTTTGTTCAATAAAAGAGCTGCAGTTTTGTTGTCTGATGCTTAAACTGTTCAAAGTTGAGTGGATTCTGATTGGCTTTCTGGTGACTGTTCCTCGCTGTAGCCCTGAAAAAAAAAATATATATTTTTTTTTATAAAATGTGTTTGTTTTATCGTCCTTTAAGTAACAAGTTTAGGTAAGGCTTCCTTTAAGTAGTCTGTTTTAAATGAATTGCGTGCGGTCGTCTTCTTGATGTCAAGCAGGCAGAGGATGTAGATTCTTGTCTGACTGATGTTGACCGCTGCTGTCCTCTCCTTACGCAACAGAAGTCCAGAACTGTGTCAGGCTCTTGTTATTAGATAACTCGACCCCATCTTGTGTTACGAGGGGATGTGGGCGGCATTCAGGATTCTTGTGAACCTTTGAAGGACATGAATGAAGTGCTGCTGTTTCGTAAGCCTGCGTTAACCATTTATGTAACATACTCAAGACCCTATGTTGAAACGTTAGACCCTGAGAGCAGCACCACCGTCATAGCAGACCGATCAAGAGGAAAGGTCCATTAGATGTTTGCAGGGCAAATACGTTGTGCATTCCCTCAGCTTCCTTATCAGCGTGGGACACATTTTGTTGTCAGTCTTTCAAATGAATGATTACCTTGTCATTCTGGTCAATAAAAGCATGGTTGCAAATCCACATCTTCTGTCTCCCCGTCTCTCTTCAGCTCTATCGCAAGGCGGTGCAACAGATGACACAAACGCTGATCCGTAAGCTCACCACACTGAGTCAGTATGAGGAGGCTTTAGCCAAGATTAACTCCTCTGTGACAGACAGACTAACTGTGCTGAAGACCAAACCTCAGTCCATCCAGAGAGACATTCTGACTATCTGCAGCGACCCCTTCACCCTGGCACAGCAACTCACACACATTGAACTGGTGAGTGGAACTGACATGACCTTACTTTCCTCACCTCACTGTGGGTTTGGATTGATTTATTTACCAAATCAATAATCTGTGCAGTTATTTTCAGGTTGACCGTTTGGACTAACTGCAAAGGTTAAGTTGACATCATCTTCATTTTTCAGGAAAGACTGAGCTACATCGGACCAGAGGAATTCATTCAGGCGCTTGTTCAGAAAGACCCTCTTGATAACGACAAGGTAACAGTCCCTTCCTGTTTATGGTCCGCAAGGTCAACTAAAAATATATACAATGCAAACGTCACATCTTGCGCTTACTACAACAAATATCTGACTCCAACAAATCAATACGCACAATGTTTACACTAACCTTCGGGTTCAGTGAGGTGTCACCTATTTCACACAGCATTCACAGCACATTCCTCGTCTAATCTATCACCGTCCAAGTTTCCCTCCTCACGTTCCACATGGTGTCCTTTTGTGGTCAAAGCCTAGCAACTGGTTTCTCACAATAACCTGCCAAAAGTTTACTCAGCCCTGCCTCGTAATGCCCATTGCTGTTGGGCTGCTAGGCAACAGCCCGTGTCAAGGCGATAGTAGTGCGAGTTTTCTCTTTTGTTCTGGTCGCCGTCTCTCCAGAGGGTCCTTGTGCACCGCTGTGGTTCTCTGATGTTGTCCGTCAAAAGTAGAGTAGGGTGGATTGGGTATTGTGTGACGGACGGCACCGTCAGACCATAGGAATTTGAGGAATGAAGGGTTAGAGTGGCCCAAGCTTTTAGACAAAGTGTCTGTATACATTCCCTAAACGAATAATAGCACAAGACCCAGTGAGCGTGGAGGGTCTGCAGGGTAAACAAGCTCTCTGATTGAATGTGCTTTGTTGGAGATCATCAGTCATCTCGGAGACCTTTGTTCTTGGGCTGGGACTGTAGGAATCACAGATCCCAGCATGCAAAGTTCTTTGAGTTCACTTAAAGAGCAATATTCTACCAATGATGAACTGTTTGCATTCCTGCCAAACGTTTTAGAGCTCAGAAGTTAGGATGAAAAATAGATGCACCAACGCTAATATTCTGGCTGATAGAGTTAAAATAGCTGATATTTGGAATCTGTGCAAGTCTGATGATAATAAATAAATAAATAAAATATACCCATACTGATAAAAAAAAAATGCTGATATTGGCAGATAACCAGTTTGGTACAGATAAAGTGCGCATCCCTAATAAAGACAATTTGAAAAATAAACTGGAAAACGTTGTGGCACAATGTCCTAAATGAAGCTCTTGACCAAAACTCAAGCCTCAACTGTAATTGAATGATGATACTGACCCTTTTGAAATGTTGATTCTTGCAGAGATGCTTTAGCGATCACAAAAAAGCCAGTAACCTGGAGGCTTATGTGGAGTGGTTCAACAGACTCAGCTACCTGGTGGCGACCGAGATCTGCATGGTAATAATCTGCTTTTATTGCTATGAATCATCCAGAAACTTAAATTCCTATAGGTTTTGTTGCACTATTAGTGATTCTAATGTGATTTAATATAAGCCTTATAAAAATATACACCACCTTTCAAAACATTCAGTCGGTTCCCGAGGTCATTCCGTTCTTTTTTTTTCATCAGATTGTTGAAATACTTCAAAATTTTCTCTTTCTATCCTTTTTTTTTTTGGTGTTGACCCAATTAATGCAGTCTTGGTGATCATAAGACTTTCAAAACATTTAAAAACAATCTTACTGACCCCAAACTTTTGAATGGTGGTGTAGGCAGCAGCAGATTTCATATCATGAAAGTTCCTAAAGTATTGAGTATTTAAAGTGGATTGTTATAAATATCACTTTTTGGTGTTATTAAAAATATTTGCTTGATATTCTCCTGCAGCCTGTAAAGAAGAAACATCGGGCTCGAGTCATTGAGTTCTTCATCGACGTGGCACGAGAATGCTTCAACATTGGCAACTTCAACTCGCTCATGGCCATCATTAGTGAGTGTTTTCCTGTCCCTTGCAAGACTTTGCTACAGAAAGCTCTTTTGTTCCGCACAAATCACTTTGGATAATACAGTTTGCTGTTTTGGCAGGATTTGGTTTGCTTTTCTAAACCCTGCTCTTGTACGCTTAACACACAAAACAATGTCAAACCTCTTACAGACCGATCTTATTTAATTTGTGTGTTTGTTTAGCTATGCGTCAAGGTTTAGATAATGAATCACATTTTCACTAATCCGTGTCATCCATTATTCAATAATCTATAATAATAAACAATTTTGTGCTTATGTTAGACTTCTGATAATATATAGTACATTTTACCTTCAATAATATAATAAAATAATGATTAGCTTCATTAATCATTCACTCAGTCAGTTCTCTAAACACTCACCTAGGCCTGTGCCTGAGGCATTATGGGTAAGGGAACAGGAGTGGATAGAGCCAGGAGAAGAAGCAGCTGTTCAGCCTGTGTGAGTGAAAGCTGGAGCGAGGGAGCTGCGTCCCTCAGGCAGATGGTCAGTGCTGACCAATCCAATAGACTGAGCGAGGGACAGACTCTTTGAGAGGGGGATTGTGGGAGGGAGGGAGTGGAACCAGCTGTCCTTTCCCTGGCCATTCCCTGGAGATGAGCCCACGGGCCGGGGCTCTTACACAAGCCTCTTTCCCTGGAGATGGAGCGCTGATATTAAAGTCACTGAAAGAGAACAAACAAGTCATGGGAAAGTTTGATCACTCCTGCTTGTGTGTTTTGGAGGCAGCGTACATTGTGTGACGTGAATGGAGCGTCAGTGCGTGTCTAGAACTGAACGATCACTTGCTCTCGTATCATGTTAGCTCTGGGCCTGACACCTGTTCCTATCGACAGACTGTTGATGGTACTAAAGCCTCAGATGGCTCTCTTATAGATGAATAGATCATGTTGCTGCTATTGTTCAGGATTAAAACTGGGAAAGAAAACGTTTGAAATGACTGAATTTTAGATACAGATCACAGCATATGTGTGCATGTATGAACTACAAATATCAATGTTTCCCTTATCCATCAGTTAATTCCTTTGTTTCCCTGAAGCCGTCTAACTTTTTAACACATACTACCATTAAATATTTGGGTTCAAGCCAAAGCCATATTCATCAAAACAAATCATGGTTTCCACAAGAATATTTAGCAGAAAAACGTTTTCAGCATTGATGCTAATAAGAAATGCTTCTAAGCACAATAATATTAATAATGCATTTAAAAAAATATTAAAATAAAAAAAACATTATTTTCTACATTATGTTTATATCCTGAAAAGTGTATTTTATATATAGCTAAACAAGGCCAAACTGAGAGCCTACACAATGTCGTAACTATAAAAGGAATGCGTTTTAGCAAAGTAGTAGAGGTGAATTTATTTTAAAGCTTCAGAAACGAGTAAATTAACGTCTAATCATGACCTAGCAAGAAATGATGCTGTCGTCAGTACAGAGAAATCTGATTGGTTGACCCACTCCAAGTGATTTCCAGTCAACACTCTGACCTCATCTGGACGTTAGTGCTGACTGTGACTCAGCTTTATAAGCCTCACCTATTGTCGAAGGGAAATGGTGCTCCTGCTAATGTCATTGTTCATGTGGGCCCATGGGCTTCCACTGCTCTATTTGCCATAGAGAAAGTGCACTTCTGACAGGAAACGGTGTGCTGACCTGTGTCTCTTTCTATGTGTCTTTCAGCTGGGATGAATATGAGTCCAGTGTCACGGCTTAAGAAGACCTGGGGCAAAGTCAAAACTGCCAAATTTGATATACTAGAGGTATGCATTTCATCATGTTGAGTTTGATGTTGTCTTTTCTGTTTACAGCAGTGGGTGGTTGTGACTCACTGATCATGTAGGGGCTGCAGTGCTGACATGGCACTAATCATATTAACTGTCCGACCCTGGCTCTTATCCCCGTGACTCATGTTGCACGATGCTCAAACCCCTGACAATATGGACACCATATTCTGCCAATTTTAGTCCCAAGTGGGCGAGAATTGTTGCTTTTGTGTCATCATTTTTCTGAAGCACAGCGATTCCCCCTCTGAGTGGGTGTGCAAATGTTTAGGCCTAATTTGAGAGAGATTGAGACCTTTAAGGCTTTCATTTTGAATCTGCACCCTGTGTTTACTGTCTAAAGAGGGTTTTGTTTAGGTCTTGCTTTATCTTTAGACAGGCAGAGGCCTTGAACTTGATATATGACTTATGTAGGCAAAAAAACACCTACACATTGTTCAGTCTCGCCTTGTGGCTTTCACTATTTTGATGTGTGAATAGGGACTGTATGTCTAGTCTTGAGGGAGGTTCAGCCTTTGGATCTCAACACACAATGCTTTTTCTTTTCTCTCACTCTGTCTTCAGTGGAGGATTGGAGGATAAAAGGCTTAGACCTTACGTCCCTGTAGAATCAAAATCTTTAATGTGCAAAATCTGCAGATATTCACCACTAGTCCCTAATTAAGGTTATTACTTGTTCACCTAAAATAGCTTCAATAAACTAGAATATGTAGCCTTGGAGTACTGTTCAAAAGGACTACAAGCTATTTTTGATCAAATAAATGCAGCCTTGGTGCATAAGAGATCTTTTAAAAACATTTGAACCATAGTGTATCTATGAAACCTGCTTCTTTATACTGGTTTAAGTGAACTGTAACTATAACTAGAGTGGCTTTTTTTGAGACTTAACCATGTTGATTGGGCTTAGAGCTCATTAGATTCTTTTATTTGTAGAAACTACATCTACATTTTTCAGGCAAAGTCCTGAAGTTGATGCCTAAACCTGTTTTTGTCTCTATTCGCAGCACCAGATGGATCCCTCTAGCAATTTCTACAACTACAGAACAGCGCTGCGTGGAGCCACTCAGAGATCCATCACTGCTCATAGTAGCAGGGAGAAGGTAATGCGCAGAAGTTTCTCACAGAAATCATAGGAAAGTTGGTTTTATAACACTGTTTGGGTGTGGGCGGCATTTACTTACAAAAAAGTCATTTGAAGTGTGATATGTTGGACTGATATTAGCAACAAACGCAGCGAGGACGATGATAAAATCACATTCATTACATAAAAGATGCCAGTGATTGGCTTAAAAGTGCAGATCCCAGTCCAGAAGCTTTGTATTTACACTAAATTGAGGTAGCTCCTGGCCTCTTTGGCCGAGAGTTATGCAATAACAAGGGTAGAGGACGGTGGGTCATTTCAGGATGATTTGCAAAGGGCACGGCATCAAATGGGACATTCTGTTTCCTCTGCTAAATATGCTCCATTCTAGTTATAAAAACATGGCATTCAGCCAGTTAACAAAATGTTCTGATGCTCTTCAGTGTTTTCAGAGCGCAAACTCAATAAGATCCATCCGGCATCTAAGTGTGCCAAAATGAAACTCAACACTGTTAATCTCTTCGTTAAGATGCACAACTATTTTGAGTATTCTAATATATAGGATTTGTTGTTGTTGTTGATATGTTTTTGTCAGCATTTGTAAGGATTTTTTTGCATCTTCGACTGGTTAGGGAGGAGATCTTCGCAGTGTGGGTTTGGGTGAGACAGAATGTTCCAGAGCAGTACTGGAATGCTTAGCCCTCTCTTCCGTGGGGTGGGGAGGACGTGTTTTTTTTGCATCACAGTGGCCCATGTCACTTGTTTTTCCCTGAAATCAGAAGTGTTTAGGCTTTAGCAAGCACTGTTACTTTAACGATATAAGGGAGAAAATAAGTGCATGTTCCAGGACAGGAATTTCCACTGTAAACAAATGAAATCAGGAATGCATTACTGCTCTCTTAATGTCTTTAACTCATCAACTGGTTTGACCGCTCATATTTTTGACCCTTTGTTTTGTTCACTATGGATATTGCGCTTATTTTAAGCTCGATTTGAACTTGAGGTTAACTATTCACATGGGACTGTACTCTAATTATGGCAGTAGTTTTATTTTGGCTTATCTATTTGTCTGTCTATTTATTTATTTATTTATTTATTTATTTATTTATCAGTTACGCTTAAGCAAAAAAATGACAATTTAAATAATAAATAAATAAATGTTAAATAAAAATAAAAATAGATTTTCAGGATATTGATGGCATGGAATTATTTAATTGATATAGTAAAATAAATTACATTTCTAGAATTGTTAATAGCATTTTATTTATTTTTGTATTTTTTTGAATACAGGATTGACACACATATTTAACTTTGTTTATTATTTCGAACCTAAATTTGCTACAGCGGTGTTTATATTTTGGCGTCACGTACACATGACTGCTTCCTTGTGTCATGTCTCATTGCGCTCCAGAGTGGTAGATCCAGTTGCGCTGTGCCCTGTAGGCTTCTAGAAGCTGATGTAAAAACGGTTGCCTAGTGCAGTCTTACTGTGACGACAACACTTAGATGGACTCCATTTGGTTGCATGTTTCTTTTCTTAGTTTTTGGTCAGTTATAGCTGTTATGTAATCTTGTGTTCCCTTTTTGCCTTTCAGATTGTTATCCCTTTCTTCAGCCTCTTGATTAAAGACATCTACTTCCTCAATGAAGGATGTGCCAACAGGCTCCCGAACGGACAAGTCAATTTTGAGGTAATTCTTGCCCTTTGGCTTGGCGCGATACATGCAAGCTAACATGATGCATGGAAACAACTGCCGTCACAGCTACTGAATAACAAAGGATGCTTGAGAAAACACTGTCACATAGCAACGGAAGCATCCAGATTTAGTCCATTGACGTATGCATCTGTTGAAATGAAGTTTCAAGGGCATCAGTTCAGTGCGAAATGAGACCTAGGCAATGATTTCTAACAGAATGAATCTTGACTGTGCTGCAGAAATTCTGGGAGCTGGCCAAACAAGTGATGGAGTTCATGACGTGGAAGAAGGTGGAGTGTCCTTTTGACAGAGACCGCAAGATCCTGCAGTATCTCCTGACCGCACCAGTCTTCAGTGAAGATGGTAAGGATGTTTTTTAATGCTAGTTTATGATTAATTGCAATTACAATTTGCAGTGGCGAACATCAATTATAAGCCCCTTCATTTCAACTTCTGAAATGCAAACATTGAGGCCAGACAGTGGTTTTGCTAATTAAACATCATTTATGCATTGTCTTGCTTTTTTACTGTCAGTTTGGACTTCCTGTCTGAGCTCGAACTCTTCTGCACACTCATTTTCTGCCACTCGCGTCATAAACCTGTTCTAATGATAGTTGCGCAGTGAGCAAACAAGATACCAGACACAAAGACAATTGCGCTTGTCATGATTGCCTCGGGTGTGAAATGCCGTCACGCTAAATAACCAAGTGACACGGGTTCAGAACATTCCTCAAGAAAGAAAACAGGTGGCTTTGTTTTTGTCGCTGACACACTCGTCTCATCTCACTGATCTCTCAACAGCTTTGTATCTGGCATCGTATGAGAGTGAAGGACCAGAGAACAACATGGAGAAAGACAGATGGAAATCTCTCAGGTGTGTATGATACCATTCATCAAGGGCTGAGATTATTCCTGACCTGTCTGAAGAGTAGTGACTTGTTTCCAAATGAATAGATTCAGTTAACAAAGGTTCCCACTGTCAAATGGAAATCAGGGAATTTAAAATGAGTTGTCCACGCCTTGAAAAATACTCATAATAAATGTTTTATTCATTATTAATATGTTCTTCTTGTGGTTAAATATTACTACTTTAGAGTCCAATATGATCTGTAAGCAAATCCTTCTTTTAAATGTTTTTTTTTTCAGTGAAACACTTCAAAAAGTCAAAAAATGATTATTCACTAATAACAATAGTTAATTATGCAAATTCATTAGTCAGTACTTGTACAAACCTTAATTTTAAGCACATTATTTGAATGACGTATTTTAAAAATCATTTTTATTATTTTTTACACGTCTCACTGGAACAATACATGCAATCTAAATGACTGGAATGGTATCTTGAGAATTATATTGGGTAGACTTCATGTTTTACAGGGTTCTGACACTGTTTTTTTAAAGGAGTGCATTAGCTGTTTTTGCTCTCACATTTGTTTCGATCAGTTATTTAAAAATCTAAAGAAACAACCGACAAAAACATCTTCCATTAATGCTTGCCAAAGATCACACAGCGATAGATACACACACATATGTGCTTGGAAAGGATGAGACCTCTTGGCTCTTGCTTAGTCACGTTTCCTGATAGCTTTACAGCTCAGGAGGGATGGATAGAGAGAGGGAGGGAGGAAAGGCGAGATTGCGGAGGCAAACGGTGGGCTGCTTTTTTTTTTTTTTTTTTTCTCACTGCGACAGGATCTGTCACAGCACCAGATTCTGTCTGTATCAGCAGTTCGTGCTCCACCACACTCAACTCTCTCTCTGTTTCGGGCTTGAGAATAGTAGCCCTCCAGGAAACAAAGAAAAGACAATCCAGCTGAAGAATAATATCCATAGGGGCAAAGCTGTCTTTTATTGCTAGTCTGAAACCAGTTTATACTTGATTTATCAGGTGTGGGGCACTGGACTTGGATCACCACACAAGGCAGACACTATACAACGTTTTTGACCTTAAAATGTGACTAAACATTGAATACTCTGTGTATTTGTCTCTCCATGTTTAAGAGAGATCATTTTGAATAATTGTATTTGACTGTTCTATTCATTAAACAACTCCTTCTTCTTTATTTCTGCAGGTCCTCGTTGCTGAACAGGACATAGATCCTGACAGGAGCTCAAAATCAAGTGAACCTTTCGACAAGCAAGCTGTGTCCCCCTTTTGCACCCTCCAAAAGTGAGAAGTATCCCTGTTTTTCAAGGGAGATGACAATCCATATTTTGCTGAACGGTGCATTTTTATGTTGGAAAGAGCAGCATCTCTTTACAAGGCCCTTCTCTTTTTGTCTTTCATACTGGATATTTCAGGCTATTTCATGTCTTTGTGCAGACTTTTGTACTCCTTTTTCTCCGTCTTTAAAGCATGATTTGAGCAGAAGGAAAACGACATATCGCTTGCCTACAAACCAATTCCAGTCTATGCTGTAGTTCTTCTCTATTGACTGTAAGAGTTTGCCGCTGGTTGGTAAAAACTCAATTGAAACAGTTTGGAGAAAATGAAAAAAAGAAAAGAAAAAACCAAGATGATAAACCAGCATTATGTGTACTGGCTTCCAGTACTGTTCCAGTATTTTTATTGTACCTGAAGCATTAATTTAAGTATAGATTTATGTTATCACTATTTTTTGATATTGTGTATGTCAGTTTTTTTTTATGCATATGAGATGTGAGTAATGCATTGCTTTAACCTCTGTGAGTGATCGTTGATATGTGCGTGATTAACCCTGAAAGATGGTTACCGAATGCACTGGATGCTTCTGTGAATAAAGATGTCAATTCCTTTCTTGTGTAAACTCTTTTGTGATAATTCTGCAGCTTTAAGCTCCCCATCTCTATTTTCTTGTTGTCAAGGCTTCGCTGTAGACGTATGTTGACTGTTGATGGAAAGACCGTGTTCGTTCGTCAGTGTTACAGTTGTAATGCTGTTTCTTACACAATGAAGGTGATATTTTTAGAAGTGCAGCTCAGTACACTGGTGTTCTGTCGCCCTCTGGTGGCGAAGTGAAAATGAGCTCGTTACCTGAAGGCCCATCACACCTGTGGTAGATGGGATTTGAGTCCATTTGAATGATGTATAACATTTTATTACTGTTATTTTGTTAATATTTTCATTAGATTTTATTTATTGGCTTCAAAAATATGTTGTCGTCTGCTTTACTGTTTTAAAGTATTTTAAAGATATTTACAGGCTTTATTATATTCTGTTATTTTGTACTAGGTACATGTTTTATAGTAATCAGATAGTGCTCTATCTAATATTTTATAATGTTTATAAAAGTTTGTATGAGGAAAAACTAATATTTGAAGGTACTAGCACATATGAAGTTAATGTCAGTCAGTCCCTTTTTTCTTATTGGAAACTCCACAAATACATACTTTTTTTGTTTTCTGTGTAAATATCATGTCGTTTTCTCCACTCTGTATATTGGTATGTATTTTGATCGTTCAGGCAGATTATGAGACCTCATGAACAGTGGTATGGAGTGAACAAGAAAAAAAGAGGAAATAAATAATGCCTATGGAAAGAAGCTATTTGAGACTCATTGTGTTTTTGTGTCTTTGTGTGTCAATCCTGTCAGGAAAGGGTCATTTTCAGTATGCAGAATATTCATATTAAAAATAATTGCTAAGTGAATAATATTCTAAGGAGATGAGTTTGTATAGTACACTGAAGTATTAATTTTTTCTTTTTGACCTCGTAATGATAAAATAGTTTGCGGTCGTCGTTATTATTATTTTTGAAAGTAGTCTTACTTAAATATTGCAGTTTAATATTATTTCAACTTAAAAATGATATTGTAATAATGTAATCAGTTTATTCCGCATGATTTAGCCCTCTGTTTTTTCCTGTATGTCATGTGCGGGGCTCCGTATTATTTGAAAACAGTGTTGCTTAATAATTTAGTGAAAACTTTTATACATGTTTTTAAATATTTGTATTAACATACTTTTTTATGAATTGAAAGTAACAATGTAAAAGCTCGTCAGACAGTCCTCCATAGATCCTGACTGACCTGACTTGTTCAGCTGAACAGTGACGCTGTAATCAGTTTTTTTGCCAGGTTGAGCTGGAAATGTTCATTTATCCAGTCTGAGATTTGTTTAGGATTTAGGTCCATGTAGGATCAACAGACTGGAGTGAGCTGGGAGTCATGTAGTGGAAGAATGATAGCACCCCACCAAGTGATGTATATTTAGATGAGAAGGGGGCTACAAAAATGTCAGAACAAACCATTTTCTGATGGTGGTTGATTTAGAACGAGGATCTTTAATCAATTTATATTGTATATGCAGATTTCTGTAGCATACACAATGCATTTATATAAATTCTAATAACTGCAATGACAATGTTTGAAAACAATGTTAAAAGCCATGATGTATTGTACTGTTCTGATCATATATAGATCAGTGCTCTGCCTCCATCTACTGGTCAACTATCAAACCATCAGATTTCTTTCTATTTATTCAGTAGAGTCAGTAACATGTGATGGTTTGAAAAAAAATCTAGAATTTTGTAATATAAATTTGTAACAGAAATATCTATTTGTAATAGGCTATGTATTATTATTAATGTGTGTATATATATATATATATATATATATATATATATATATATATATATATATATATATATATATATATATATATATATATATATATATATATATATATATACATACATAGTACAGACCAAAAGTTTGGACATATATATATATTTGTTTGGATATAATTTCAGTATTCAATTAATATTTGCTGAAAATATGTGAAGCACAGTTGATATTAATGACAGCTTTGAATGATATATTAGTCTTTTCAGTTGCCAGAGGCTTCAGCTTCTCTGATGAAGTCACTGGCCCGGATTCACGTGAATGCAAATAAATCAATTCATCTGACTCTGGGACCGCTGTAATAGGCTAGCACTGAGAACTCTCTCTCTCTCTCTCTCTGGATACATGTATGTACATAGAAACATTACGTAAACTCCAAATAAGTTTTGTGTTGTTTAAAAAATAATAATAATAAAATTGTAATAAAATATTTCAAACGTTAAAACAACAACATCTCAGCAGGAGAAAACATCAACAAATAAATGAATAATTAAGTGATGACAAAAATGAGAGAGAGAGAGAGAGAGAGAGAGAGAGAGACCGGGGCGGCTGCCTCAAACACACAACACTGTCTTTCAGTCATCGAAGAAGAGTTCCTGTACACGAAAACGGTAGGTTTTTCATGTCATTTAAAACCATTCCGAAACTTTATGCTTTTCAGTGGAGTTTAGATTAAAAGATTAAACAGCTGTAACGTCTGTATGTCTTATGCTAGAGCGTCATAGCATTTTAAACTGCAATTCAGTATCATTTCACGTATCATTTTTAATTTATTGAAGTTTTTTGTCAAGCATGCATTGTTAAAAAAAAAAAACTTTATAAATGTATTGATTTATAGGCTAAGTTTATTTGTAATTCTATGTATTTTTTATGCTTAGCTTATAGCAAGTGAATTACATTGGATATGTATTTCCTGCTGTAAACATCCTGTCTAAATTAAATAACACAAATCTCTCATGGATGTAAGTACATAAAGATAATCAAATATCCAGGGATTTCAACATCCAAATTAGACGCAAACAAAACAACAGTCTTACTGTGAGTTGCATACTGTGTTTAACAAAGTTTCTGTATGGAGATGAAGAGATGTATGAGGTCTGCTCAAAGCTCTTGTTCTGTAAATACTGTGATTGTGCTCAGACATTTTTCTCTGTGGTGGGAGTGTCCAGTGTCCATTGTGCATTAGTAACCCAGAGCGAATTACCAAACATCTTATTTCATTTTTCCATCAATGAAGGGCAAAAGAATGACATCACCAGATAGTCCAGGAAAGAGCATACTGCTCACTCACGGGGTGCTGCTGGTGCCATCCGGTATTACTGTGCCTCTAAATTATTGATTAGGTCTAAATCACTGGGGCTACAGATCCCTGGTAAAACGCACGCTCTCTTTATATCCGAGGTATAGAAAATGGACGATCATTTTGTGTCTTGTGCCACTGTCTAAGCCCCTCATAATGAGATACCTGACAGGTAGATGAAAGGCTTGGGAGGATCCCCTAACCTTTACCATCAGAGTTGTGTTCTGCCGGGCACAAATGCCAGCATCAAATCTGACAAAAAAAAAAGATCAGCACACACCCAGCAGCATTATCTATATTATTTGTCAAGAAATCTGTGTTGAGATAGGGACTAAATGGCAATAGGTTCAATATTAAAATGAACAAACCATGTGCAATCACACACATATTTAATCCTCAAGCTCTGCTTGTCCTTGTGACCTTCTTCTGGATGTATGGGGAAAATTAATAAATAATTTTTTTGTAAAACAACTCAAATGTTTTACTAAATTCACTTGACCTAATGAAAACACAGTAGGCAAATATTACTAACTCTATCAGTAAATTAGATCACTTCAAAAATCCAAAATGATTGTATTCTATTGCAATTATATAGACCTATTGTTTATAAATGGGGTGTAAGTAATATAAGTTAAGCAATAATAAGTAAGTTGTAATTTTGTTTATAATCACTTCTTATAAGATTAGGAAATATGTTAAATAAAATTTTCCAGCCATTAAATTGGCATCAAAACAAAAGAAAAATAAAGGTTAAGACTATAAGATATTAAATATTTTACAATTGTTAATCATATTATCATTTTAATTATATTGTGTGATATCATCCCACAGAAAACTGAACTTCATCTTTTATTGTAGAATAAAAGTGCCAAAATGGGAAATGGATCGATGAAGCTGAACCCTCTTAAGCAGGTCAGTGGCTCCGCCAAATCCAAAAACAATGGAGAATCAAGCTCGGTTTCTCAAGTTCTCAGAGTTAGAGTGGAAGAATTGGAGAGTCAACTAAAGAAGAAGGATGAAGACTTGAATGCCAAAGAGCTTCAGATCAAACATCTAGAGGAGCAGCTGGCCCTGCAGAGACAGACCATCTCAGAGATCTCTGACACCTTGAGGAACAAGTGTCTACAGCTCAGCAAGCTCCAGGATGCACTGAAGAATCAAGGGGAGTTAGGTCTTCTGCCATCACCTATCAAAGAAAAGGTCAGTCAGTGTCTCACTGGCCTGCTCAGAGATACCCTCAACAGGAGGAAAGGAGCAAAAGCTGGAGTTTCTGCAGAACCTTCATCTAGAACATATGATTCCAGTGGTATCCCAAAGTTCTACTTTGAGAGTGCACGAGTCTGGAAAGAACAAAGGTGAGAGATCTGCCTTATGCTCTGCTTTTGATCACAAAGACAATTCCTAACTTAGTTTGATTGGCAGTTGTGGTCATGGTAGTTGTGTTTACTTAAGCAAAATGAGAAGAGAAGAAAGGATAGCAGTATTTTATTATATTTCCTGTTACCTTTAATGGTCATGCAATAATGTGTATGTGCTATATACTATGTTTGTGTATTTGAACAGGAATATTCATTATTGTATCAAGCATCCTCAAAGAGCTAAAATAGATGTGCCATTTTTTTACGTTGGTAATTAGTCAGTGTTTTTCATATGCTAAGCTTATGGGAGACCGTGTGCGTAGATGCTCATTATGTCAGGAGGCTTAAGTTGGTTTAATCTGCCTGCAAAACACCATGCTGAGATTCATTATCTTGTCTCTGTTCTAACACTGAAAATGAAACAACTGGTGCGCTTCATAGCGTCAACTGTCCAACTGGTCTTTCTTTAATAACATGAAGATTTACATTACCACTATCACAGTTTCAAGCTAAACAGTATTCTTTTCATTTTTCTTTCTTCCTCTTCTAACAAATGTGTTTCTAACAGTATAAAGAAGCTCCTCACAGATGCTTTGAATAAGAACCAGTATCTGAGAAGACTTGAAGTGCAACAGGTCAAAGACATGGTGGAGTGCATGTATGAGAGGACGTACCATCAGGGAGAATACGTCATTAAACAAGGAGAGCAGGGAAACCACCTGTTTGTGCTTGCAGGTAGAAAATTGAGTAAATGATTGTATTTTTCCATTATAATCACTGACTAGGCATTAATATGAAGATAATACTGTACATGGAACCCAGTTTTAGTCATTAGCTACCACCATTCAGAATAAATCACAACTGTTTTCTCTTTATGAATAGGACAAACCAAAATGAATGAAGGTGCAAAAAACACAAATTGTGTTAAAGTACTGTTTTCGCTTACAGATGGCAAACTAGACGTCTTCCAGCACAGCAAGCTGCTCACATCGATAGCAGTCTGGACCACATTTGGTGAATTAGCCATCTTGTACAATTGCACCAGGACTGCCTCAGTCAAAGGTGAAGTATTTCCTTTGTGCTCCATACTATTTCTCTCAATGAGCTGTTTCTGACAAACATGTTATATAATTGGTTAACAGAGAATTCAATGGTCCCTGCATGGCAGCTCTGGGGGTTTATTTCATGCTGTGACCATGCATTGGCCTCATGAAGCCACAGGCGATCAAATAAACACCAGCAAGAACTAAAACAAGATTGTTTTGTCTTGTAGCCTTAATCTCATTGGTTTGGCTCTAATTTTGTTTGTTTGTTTGTTTGTTCGCGTGGCCGGATGTCAAATGCCTGTTCTTTTATTTCCACTCCTAAGAAAACAGAGATATGTGGTAAAACATGATTTTTACCAGTAATGTTAAACTATAAGTCATTATATTTCAGTGGTTAATTCTTAATCTGACCGTTTATTCCTCTACCATAAAATGTAATCACTTCCTATTGGTCCTATTGGAAGCAGCTGTTGTTTCTTGGTTACTGAACCACTGAAGTTTAAATGGATGCCACTGAGCGAGGCACGAGGACGCTTACCTGCTGTTTTGTTGTGATCGCAGCTGCCAGCAATGTGAAGACATGGGCCCTCGATCGAGAAGTCTTTCACAACATCATGCGGATGACTGCCGAGGCTCGACACGAGCAATACCGCAACTTCCTGAGGAGGTAATCCAAACTGCTCATCCCTCCCGCTGTTTACTGCGCTGTCCTACCACATAATGTGTAGCCAAGCTTTAGCTGGACCAGAAAACATCAAAGAGTGGTTCTTGCATGACATGTCGTGGAGATCAAATAAAGCTAGGCTTTTTTTGGGTGGCATTAGTCATGTTATTAATAATGAAGGTCAGTTTGATGGCCTTCATGGTCTGGTACAAGTGAACTCTGTGACCTTGCTTATGTAACTATCAGTTTAAATAGCAAACATGACAGGAGGAAAATGCAGTAATTCAATTTGAGGGCTCTTGAAGACATTCTAATAAGAAAAGATTGAGAGATACGATCTTAGATTAAATAAACACAAATGTTCTCCATAACCATCACTTCATTCCGAGTTGAAGGGGAAGTCTTAAATTGCTTGTATTAGTTTAGCCATATAACAGTCATAGATCAAAATAAATAAAGAAACCAATGTATTTTATGACCAATGAACACTGGACTGATTTCATGTTGCGTTAAATGCGTAAGAGACACAAATGGCAAAAGTTATATTTAGAAAATCAACTGATCTTGCAACTGTTCTAACATTTTATTTAATTATTTTTTTTTATTTTTAGTGTTTCACTTCTTGCCAGTCTACCTGGGGACAAACTAACTAAGATTGTGGACTGCTTAGAGGTGGTAAGTAAAACCTTTTAGCATTAATAATGCTAAAAAAGAAAAATAACCAGTCCTCTCAGATCCAATATATATCCATCTGTGGTGAATACTTGTTTTCAAATGTCTAGATCCAAAGGGACAAAACAGTGTTGATATTACATCTTTCTTCACCCTGGCCCAGTATATTGTTACCATACTTATTTGACTAAGGCTGAGCGAAGTGTTCACTCCAATTGAGGGGACGAGTGATTTGTTAAAGATGTTTGTAGCAGCCAGTACAGGCTGCTGACTGATTTATTCCATTTCACCATGAGGGGCCAAAAGTGAGTTTTTCTGAAAGAGTGTGGGCTTTGTCAACTCAGTGTCAAATAAGCCTCCTCATGTTCTTCCATGCTGAAAAAACGTCAAGGACATTCTTCTGGGGTCGAATGGGAGAATGTCGTTATTCAATCACTCCGATGGAGTTGATTATATTCCCCTCTCTAGGGGTAAGGAAGCAATGTAACCCAATAGTGGCCCAGATGTTTTGGACTGAAACATGCAGATAATGTGGAACTCTATCATTTAACAGTGAGGAATGGAATGCAGACGGGACGCTTGGAGCAGACAAATGTTTTGAGACCCTCAGAGGAGTGTGGCATGCCTAGAGAGATTCTCTAATGAAACGGCAGAGCTCTGTCAGAAAGACAGTTGGGGATGGAGATCACGTGAGAACCTGGACCAGCGAAACCTGCCTTGGAATGTCTCTGACGGACAATGTTCTAGAATGTTTAAATGATTACGTTTGGAACTCAGGTTTCAGTTTCTTTTCAAACGTTCCATTCCACTGTAAACAGAACATCATTGTTGCAAAAAAATTGATCAGCTCAGTCATTTAGTTCAATGCAACAGGTTTTGTTATTTATTATAAAGAAGTTGAACTGAAGTGTTATCTTAATGTCACTAATCCAATTTCCAACTGCTTTTAATGTGAAAACACACTTTAGTAAGTTTGTAAAGTACGCAAGCAGTAAATGTAGGAGGCATATCTACTTATATCACTGTAGAAGCAGACATGGCGTCCTTCCTGTTGTCTCCCTGGGGGGATCTCTCCGGGAATATGACGGCACTGGCTTGATGGTAAAATCAATAGCTAAATGAGTTTTGTCTTGTGTTTCCTGATCAGGAGTATTATAATAAAGGAGACTACATCATCCGAGAAGGAGAAGAAGGAAACACCTTTTACATAATTGCCAATGGAAAGGTAAATTGCTATATATTATCATCAGTTTGTTTAGTTAGTCTTGGTTCTGTGCATGTATTGCATTAGTGTATTATGCTTAACACTGAATTGTTTCTCATTCCATGGGGTTGCTTAAAATAAAATACAAACACATTTCAGATGGAGGTTGATGTGATCATTACCCATTTCCTCCTTCCCAGAAGCTTTTAGTAATAATAGCCCTTTTTTCAAGCCCACTGAATACAAAAGGTACATTTCTTAAGTATTTATTACTACCCAGTATAGAGGTTATGCTATACACCAAAAACAAAACAAAAAGTGATTTAACCCACTCGAAGCACCATTTTTCCACTCCTCTGACCCTCATGGACTGTGGGAGGTCGAACGCTTTCAGATAAATCAGTAATTCGACACTGAAGGGGTTAAGAGACAGGACTCTCCACTGGGAAGCAACAGGAACTGTTTAGCATGAGCTAGTCAGGCTTGGATCCCCTGTTGATTTCTTCTTTGCAGTCGCTCAAAATGGAGCAGGGAGGAAGATGTTTTACTGAGGGGGAGAGAATTGAATTACCGGAAATGATGGTTCTTGTCAGCCTGTCGCCATAATGTCCGAGAACGTGTCAGGAATTATGCCATTAGTGCCCGCCACCAAAAACGGGCAACCAGAAAGGTCAAGAAGGTCATCGTGGTTTTGAATGAATCGAATTCATTTTTTCCGTGTCATTATTGTTGATTACACACAGTATGTGATGCAGCATCTCAACACACACAAAATCTATATAATTAAAAACAGATTCGGACTATTAATCCAAATGCAAAATACAGATCATAACCCATACATTTGTTCTCTTAAACTGGTTAGAAATGTAACGTCTGTCTTTCTGTGCTACCCAGATTCAAGTCACACAGAGCACACAGGATCATGAAGAGCCTCAGATCATCAACACCTTGGGGAAAGGGGATTATTTCGGAGAGAAGGCCCTCATCAGGTGCTGTCCTTCTTCAATCCCCAGCTCAATTCTCATCTGCCCACTTTAATCCTGTTTCAGTAACCTTTTGGTGTATGAGGACTTTTTGTATTATTGCAGTAGCAGAGAGCAACTATGTCTTTTCGACGTGTATTTGACTTAACACAATATTATTACAATCAAATCCACAGAACTGTCATTTTAGGAGCCATTTTTAGCTCAGTTTATGTCTAATGCCCTTAACATGTGCTTCGTCAAACCACAGCGATGATGTCAGATCTGCGAACATAATCGCAGACGAGGATGGTGTGGAATGCCTTGTCATTGATCGCGAGTGAGTTCCCATTTCAAGATCATCACAGAGATGCTTCTGATTTGTTTTGTACTCGCTGACAGTAACAGTGGTCTTTTCTTAGAACCTTCACTCAGACTGTTGGGACTTTTGATGAGCTTAAAAAGTACCTCCAGAGCTATGTGGAGAATTTAACACGGGACGATAAGAAGAGAAATGCTAAGTAAGTACTAGCTGTTTTTTTTTATTTTATAATCTTAATGACCTCTACATTGTGCTGTCAAACAGTGTTTTCAAGTGAGTATATCCACCAATCTCCAATTGACAGAATATAACTCATAGAATTAATAACATTTACATATGCACATTTTACTTTTTAGATTTAAGTATTTGAATCCCCAGTCCACAGTGAGGTCCAAAATGACTTTACCAGCAGAACAATGGTCATTGTCACAAATTTGCTCATTTACGGTAATTATATTCAATGAAATTCATTCAGGAGGTCAGGAAGCTGCACTCCTCCCACCACCCCAGTGTCACATGACATGATAGAGCTGAAAGAGCGAGAGAGCAACTTTGCATCCACTATATCCTTCAGCTGCCTCGAGGTTATTTCCACGCTGGGAGTTGGAGGCTTTGGCAGAGTTGAACTGGTTAGAAGCTTGTTGACAATAATCCCATGTCCTCTTCATCATTTTAAACATTTCTATGAAGGGAGGGAATAATATGAGCAATAATGATGTCAGTTTTGCTCTAGGTCAAAGTGAAAAATGAGAATGCGACGTTTGCTCTGAAATGCATCAAGAAACGGCACATCGTGGATAACAGACAGGAAGAACACATTTACTCCGAGAGGAGGATCTTGCTTGAGACCAACTCTCCTTTCATTGTGAAGTATGTTCATCTGGTGTTAGTAATGCCTGTTTAGTCTCGTGAGTTTGAGGAAATATTGGAACATCTTCAAAATAATAATTGAACTTCAGTGTTGCTTTTAAAGAGACACTCACGAATCAAATGTAGAGAGAAGGATCATAAACAAATAAAAGAGAAAAGCCAGTGGCAGTGAGTGTTTCGATCTAATCTCTACATTTTTCACTTTAGGATGTACCGCACTTTCAAAGACAGCAAGTATGTGTACATGCTGTTGGAGGCATGTTTGGGTGGAGAGATCTGGAGTCTTCTTAGAGACAGGTACGCTCCATTTCAAGTGGTCAGTGTTCAGTGGTTTAAGACATAAGCTGAACGTGTCTCTGTTTTAATACAGAGGGAGTTTCGATGAATACACTGCCAAGTTCTGTGTGGGCTGCGTAACAGAGGCCTTTGACTACCTACACAACAATGGCATCATATACAGAGACCTGAAGCCTGAGAATCTCATGCTGGACACAGATGGATACATCAAGCTGGTAAGCTCCTCTGCTACATCAGTCAGCCTTGCTCAGTAAACTCAGTGCAGCCAAATCGATTGCAAGGATCTTTTCTCAGGTGGATTTTGGCTTTGCTAAGAAGCTCAAGTGTGGCCAGAGTACCTGGACGTTCTGTGGGACTCCAGAGTATGCTGCGCCTGAGATCATTCTCAATAAAGGTCACGGTCTCAGTGTGGACTTCTGGTCTCTTGGAATCCTGATCTTTGAACTTCTCACAGGAAGGTTTGCATCAACTTAAGTTTTCATGTTCTTGTCATGTGGAAGACATTTCTTAATACATATGCATATGAAAAACTATCATATTGTAACATATTTGATCTGATTGTTCCTGAAGCCCCCCCTTTACTGGCTCAGATCAGATGATTATATACACATTAATTCTGAAAGGAATTGAGAAGATGGACTTGCCTAAAAAGATCACCAAGAGGCCCGGTGACCTTATTCGAAAGCTGTGCAGGTAGGATCATGGATCGATTTAATGTCTTTTACATGTTTTTTGAACCTATAAACTATAATCTGATTTTGCTGTCCTCTTTCTTTCATGAAGACAAAACCCTTCAGAGCGACTGGGGAATTTGAAGAATGGAATAACTGATATTAAAAAACACAGGTGAGACTACAACAGTCACATTCTGCTGCTGTTTGACTAAAGAATGTCCTCAAAGGTTATTTGAAATACTCATCTCGTACATAAGAACCAAATATTAATCAGAGAGCGTTTAAAAAAGCACAGTATGCTTGGTTTTTCACAGTGATGGCAGCTCAAATAACCCAAGATATCTTGATTTATTGTTCCACCAAGTCACACTGAGGATGTTTTAAACAGTTTCCATCATGTTAGGAAACATTACACTTGCATTTAACTTTCTGAAAGCTGGGCATCAAAAAACACTCATTTTTAAATCTGTGTCATTGTCACCTACATTGTACATACATTTGACAATGGTGATTTAATTCATGATGTTGCTTTTTGGTGTTTTAGATGGTTTACAGGATTTAGCTGGAGTGGTCTGAAATCCAGAAGTCTGATATCACCACTTAAAAGAGAGGTACAACACACCTACATTACCTGGACAGAGTTTATCTTAGAGGAATATTTATGTCATATGAGATGACATAGGCCTATATAATACCAAATATTATAATATCTTTATATATATAGATTTTACAATCACCAAGGTTGCAATTAAAAAAAATGTAAAGAGTGAAATTATTACAATTGAAAATAATTTAAAAATGTAATTTATTCTTGTGATGGCCAAACTGAATTTTCATCAGCCATTAATTCAGTCTTCAGCGTCACATGATTCTTCAGAAATCATTCTAAAATGCTTATTGTCGAATATAGTTGCAATGTTTAATATTTTTGTGGAAACTTTTGGAACACTTTTTTTTTTCTTTAATGAATAGAAAGTTTCAAAGAACAGCAATTTATTTTTACAATAAATAATAATAATAATTATATATATATACCGTATTTACCGGACTATAAGTTGCACTTTTTTTTCATAGTTTGGCTGGTCCTGCGACTTATAGTCAGGTGCGACTTATTTATCAAAATTAATTTGACATGAACTGAGAGAAATTAACCAAGAGAAAACATTACCGTCTACCGTCGCCAGAGGGCGCTCTATGTTGCTCAGTTCTCCTGTAGTCTACACTGAAGACATAGCGCGCCCTCTGGCGGCTGTAGATGGTAATGTTTTTTCTTGGTTCTTGGTTCTAAATAAATGCGACTTGTAGTCCAGTGTGACTATTATATATATGCTTTTTTCCCTCATCATGACGTATTTTTGGACTGATACGACTTATACTCAGGTGCGACTTATATACGGTATATATATATATATATGTACTGTATATTACTGACACAGTAATATACATTAATGTATCAGAATTTATCCTTGTTTTTCTCCAGGTGAAGGGACCCACTGACCACAGTTACTTTGACAGTTATCCTCCTGAAGATGAAATCCCTCCAGATGAAACGTCGGGTTGGGACACAGACTTCTAACTGACCTCTCAGTGCACCCATGTGTTCAAACAGTGTGAGTTAAACAAAACTCTTCTCCAACATGCCAGCCTTTCTTCCAAGGAACCTCAGACCATTAAGTCACCAGAAGCAGTGTATGTGCCACAACAATGGACTCGTTGACCGGAGACTGCTGTTAGTGCTGTGGGAGGACAGACATAAGAAGGGAATTGTTTCACTGGGAAATATACTCATACATTGTGAAGATAAACGTTGCTGTATTTGACTGAGATGTCAGAGCAGGATCAGTTTGTGAGAATGATGTAGCCAGGGCATCAACCACTGGTAATATTTACCTTTAGAAGTGCAGAAGGGTTAGTGGTTTGTCACGAAGGTGAGATGTTCCTGGTGATGTCACATATTTGAGCTCCTGAAGGTAATAACCACCTGTGACTGTGAATGCCACTGATGAAGTTTCAAAGGTTAACCTCAGCGGGTGACTGGCACAATTCAAGCAGAGATATGTGAAGAGTATTTTTAGTGAGTTTTCCTAGAGTTTGAGTATTTCAGGTGACTGTAACTTCTGCACCTGAGCCAAATATGTTTGTGCTGATGTAATGCTTGGTGCTTGCTTAATTTATCCTTGTGAATAGGAAAAATGTTTCATTTTTAGTGTGAGAATTAAAATCTTTATTTAGTCATTCTACAAGCTATTTTGCAATAATTGTAAATAAAAAAATGTCTGTTGAAATGTACAATTTTGTTCCCAGCAGGCGTCAGTGAACTCTAGTGATTTGTAAGTGAGAATATCTATTAAATAATGGAGTTTGATGTTTGTGTGGTAACTTTCCAGTCCTTATCGACCCATTAAGCCATTTACATCAAGTTCCATGATGCAACAGTCTCAACATGTTTTTGATTGCATAACAATGCAATCGATATTCAGTAAAGCTGTGCTGGAGTCCTTCAAATCATGACAGATAAACACGTGGCTACATAATTCTTAACACTTTATTGAGTTTTCTTTGAATGGTCTGCCAAAAGGGCTTCTTTCAACTAAAGAGATGTGTTACAAAAATAAGCATTCGTACTCATTCGAGTCATGTGATTGCTTCCTTTTGCACCCCTGTCTGACCTTTGTGCGGCAAAGCTCCATGAATATTTAAAGAAGCCCCTCTGCGCTTCACAAAATTAAGATACAGAAGGCATCATACAGAAAATAAATAAATGCTTTTAAAGGTCATTTCCATATACAAATATAATTTCTTATGAAGCTTATAGTACAAAGCACATCCTTTCACCTACATCCTAACATTTACAAAACGCACAGTGTGGTGGAAGCCTTCCAAAAAATATATTACACAAATATAAAGGCGTGCTTTACATAGTGTTTCTTGATGTATGTGTTATATATTAAGATAATAGCCCACTTTAACATATATGTGTACATTTCTCTGTTGTCTATAGGTTGAATTTACATCAACAAGTAACCCCAGCTTGAATGCACCCCGTTTCTGAACATGCAGCTTACGATATGACATTGCTTTACTTCTATGCTAATTTCAAAGTAAAAACAGAACAAAATGTATCATTACAGAACAGATAATCACATTTTATCCAAACAAACTGGTAGACTAAAAATATTCTGCCAAAATAAAACATTACATAAGTTACACTCATCTTTGTGAAATAGAAATATTCTAGTAGAATATTTTTATGTATGATGGTAAGGCACTTTATATAGGCATTGTTATGTTAAAGAGAAACAGGCTTATTATAACCTACATACAATTTTCTTAATCATCTTCCTGAACATATCATCTGAAGCATTTCTCAGTTTGAGATCTATTTGCAGTTTTCAGAGGAACAGCAGACAAGTTTTTCACGTGAAACAGAACGCTTGCGTACTCATTATGAATTTGGCTAAATGTGAGGATTCAACTTGTATTAGTAGGTCAGATGGAAACATGATTGAACATATTTACAAATTGCAAGTAAAAAAAAAAGCCTGACTGAACAAAGTTAAGTTTACAAAACGTGATGTAACACTATTACATGTAAGCTCGTAACAATGCACATTTTCAGAGAAAATAAATATATATATATATTTTCTGAAGATTAAAGACATTCATTACAGAATCACCCAGAAATTAAACACTGTTTTAAGCTTAATGTGGAAAACTGAATATGAAACTTATATAGGTAATAATTTTAATATAAATCTTTTTTTTATTTATTTATTTTATTTTTTAAGTCCTCTTTCAGCACATTTGGGCTCTGGAGTAAAGTCTACCTCGGTTTAGCAGCCATAGAATATGAACGATGAGAGTCAGTCAATTCCTCTGTAGCAAAATATATAGCTATAATAAATGACAGATCATACAAACTGTACAGAAACATGATGGATGACAGCAAATGTTTGTCCCTGTATGCTTAACTGCTGAGGTTATAGAAACATGAGAATTTCCTGGTCAAACGCAGACAGACAGTCTCTTCGTATGCTCATATCTCTAGTGATGCATAAAGCCTCCTGCTAACAGTAATGAATTCCTTCTGGAAAAGCAATTTGCTCTTCACAATCCTTAAAGCTGGAGATAGTTCTTCAAGGGTTATGAAACGAACATCTTCAGTCTTTCTTCCAGTGCAAAAATTTGGAATCGGTTTAAGGAAGGAAGGCTGTGAAAGAGACCAAAGCGTTTACCGACAGGCACAGGAGTCCACTGTCATATTGGGGTAGACCTTGAGGACCACGTTCTTGTCTTCATCAAAGAAGAGGATGCTGAGGGAAGACATCTTCTCTGGTACACAGCAGGGCTCTGGGATGCCGGGGACCACCCCCACCGCCCGCACGATGCTCTGAATGGTGGCGTGGTTTGAAGGTTTCAAAGACTGGAGGAGGTCACAAGAGCAAGAGGTTAGACATTTTTCAGAACCTGTTACTGTGTTTTGGACTGTACAGTTTGTTTTTGATAAACCAGTCAGAAGCACTGGCTCTCACTAAACTAAAGGGTGAAGTAAAACATTGTGGATTCACTGTCTGTGAAAAGAAACTGGTTAAGAATCATTTGAAAAGCAAAGCAAGCATGATAGAAAAAGCCATATTAAAAAATAGCTAAATTAAAGATTAAATAAAATAAAATGTAAACAGTAGAAAAAAATACATAAACATAAAGCTTAATGAAATTAGAAATGTTGGTGCTTTTGCAACTAATGAATACTATCAATATGAATACTAAAATTACTAAAACTATAAATACATTTTTAAATAAAATAAATGAAAATAAAAAAAGACAAAAGAGCATAACAAAATAACTAACTAAACAAAAAAATAAACTGTATCGAAAAATATTGGTAATGCACCAGTGTTACAATTCTGGCCAATAACCAATAAATTGTAGATATTAAAATGCTATACTATTTTATCTAAATAAATTAGTTATAAAAGACTAACAATCAACCATTTTTACAGGTGAATGTGAGTTTAGCCATTATAATGTTCATTATGATAAATGGATAATTGTTTTGAGATTTGCTGAAGATGACATTTAATTATATTATTAGGACTATTAGACAATGTTAATAAATGGGCACTATTAAACCTCCACTGACACATAATAAAAAAATCACAAATTTGCTAATACAAAATTAAGTTACTTCTTATCTGAAAGGATGGTAAGAGGGTTATCCACATATTTTAGAATATGAAACAAATGCATCTTGGTTTTGTATAATCAGCTCTACTACATAAACATAAACTTCAGTAAACTCCCACATAACTGAAGTAAATAAGACTTCCTGTTTTTTTTTTTATTCATTGGTAGCAACATCTTAAAGTGGCAATGGGCAGGTTTTGTGATGAAGAATGACAAATGGTGTGATAATGGAAGTTGCCCACAGTGTTGAGCGGAATGATTTACAGCTGTTCTCCTGACTGCCACTAGGTGGTGCTTATAAATCACTTCTCTTCATGCCTGTCTCTGTCTTTTTCCCCACTGCTTGCATTGCTTATTCACTTCTCAAGTAGATTGTCTCACAACAAATTTGAGTTGTGCCAGTAAACTAAATGGGTGCTTAATTTTTAGACAAATCCAGCTCATTTTCAACAAAAAATGTGTGGAACCATAAATAAACAACGTACCTTTGGCATGGGGAACTGACATGACCCTGAGCAGTAGTATGCATCAAAAGACTTGGGGGAGATAATCCACTCGCTCCAGCCGATATCTGCAAAGTCAACCTTCAAATATCTGCGAGCACAGTTCTTCGGCTCGTTCCACTGCTTCTTACGCGCTTTCTTAATGGTCTGCTCATCGAACTGCAGGAGAGGGGTCTTGAGCCGTGGATTCTTGCGAGGCTTCTTGCGAGGGCGCTTGACTGGTTTACTCTCCACTGGATCATAAGGGCTGGTCTCATCCCATGTAGGTATCTCATAAGGGTACTCTGGGCCTGGAAGCTCATTGTTCTGTAGCGGCAGCAGGATATTGGCAGACCGCTTGGTCCGATGTTGTGAGGAGGCACTGCGATTATGTATTTCGAGCATGTGAAGATTAGGCACCAGTCTGTTTTTGTGTCTCTGCAGGGTGGACACGACACTCTCAGGCTCTGAGATAGCCGAGTCATTTGCATAGACCAGAATGTAAGGAGACCTATCTGACAAGAGTTTCTTCCAAGGATGATGTCCTTTTGAGTCAATGTCAATGCCTATGAGAAGCTGGTCGTGTCGCTTGGCTTGGTTAACTACACGAGTAATGTCTTTCCACTGCCATGATATGAAGTCCTGGTACATTGTGGAGATGTTAATGGAGAAATGGCCGACTGTTCTGGTGGTGTTATCCACATAACTAAAGCTCCAGACATCAAGGTGAATATGACCTTGTCTTCTGAGGTTATGGTGAGCGCAACTTTTGTGCCTTGTGCATCTATGGCTGCTGTTGTGCAGGTCACCAATGTAGTAGTGCAGCGTTGCTGAGAGAATGTCCTCAGACTTAGTGAGGGAAGTGAGGTTGAAGATCTGTAACTGCTTATTATTGATGGTCCCTAATAAGAAAAAAACAAGCAAACAATAATAATAATAAATAAACAACGTTGCATTACTATCACTCTTCGTCTGAAACTCATATTTCAGAAGACAAACTTTGTCTATGAATTTTTCATTGACATATATTCACTGAGTTTTAATAAAGATGATTTAGAAATCGTATGACAAGCATGATAAAACCAGAATTGAACACTAGGAGGCGATATGAATGTAGGACTGTGCTGCCATGTCCACTAGTCACAAGAAACTGGACTTGTTTTTTTTTTTAGTCTCTCATAAATGTGTAAATTCGCGTGTTGCGCTTTTGGTTGAGTTTTTTTTTCGAACTTTGCACGAACAATCGCTAAAACCTAGGATGCACTCTACATAACTTCATTAATAATCGTTCACTATTTAGTTTACCGTACATGTGCAAGAAAAATATTTATTCCGTGACTTAGATTGCTAGGTTATTTTTGTGAATGTAAAGTAACATCATTAAAAAGGCATTCGAGCTTGTTTTGACGAGAGATCTGGCAACACCGGCGCCTACGCGCTAAGCGTGAGCAAAGAAGCGCACTTCTCAGCACGAGCGAAAAGTTATAAAATAAATTTATATACAGTATATTAACATGACATTTTATTTTAAAACAACAGAACAGTAATCAAAATCGTTGAATCCACTTGCAAAACATTAAGACTCGTTTTACAACAGTTTTACAATCAACGAGTAACACCTCCGATGTAGAGTTGGTTCATGACGTTTATCGACATCTAATAACATCCGTTTTAAAGCCTTAAACGTATTATTTAACGTCTGAAAAGATTTATGAAACGCTATAGGATAAGCTATTCGCCTGGAGCTGCTGTCTCACGCAAATCAACAGGTGTAATAGCACCAACTGCAACACAAGCTTTTACAGAGTTAGGCTCCTTTAAGCTGTTATTTTTTATATATACAGGAGAAGTTAAGGATTGACTGACAGCCTCGGTGTTTTTTCATATTATATATATGGGGGAAAAAATATGCATTTTAAATTGAATGTAAACATGCTGTCACGCATCAAACTTTTTGGCGTTTTGTGGGAAAAAGTAAATTTCGATAAAACAATAAGGTGAGTAGGTCTATAAGAGATTTAGATTTTTGGGTGCACTTTACCTTTAAGAGATGAAGCTTAAAAATTGATAAACAGACCAACACTACACAAAACTAAAGTGGGCTTAGAGAAAAAGTGAGGTGGTATTACGACTCCATTACTCAATTTAGTCATTTACTATTAAATGAATTGAACACCTACCCAAATGCCCTTTGAAGCTGCGGACAGTGTTCCCGTCCTTGAGAAGGAACCCCGCGCTGGTGTATTTGGCGTAGAGCATCTGCATGTGTTCTGACAGCGTGTCCTGCTCGCTTTTCTTTGCTGGTTGCTTATGTTGTGCCTCCACTTTTTGTCCAAAATGCACGTCTTTTGAGAAACCCATGAAGGGTGGTTTAAGCACAGCACCGTATCCACAGCACAGATAACCCCATCCCAGCAGGAGGACAAACAGTCGTTGACAGCGATCCATGCTGGAGGTACGGGACTGCTGAAGCTGATCTAGGTGTAATATATCAGTGCTGAATGCGTTTCCAAACTCTTGTCTCTTGAGAGGGAGAGCATCACATGGACCCCCAAAATAAGGCAAAGACAGCGAGAAAAAGAAGGGGGAAATTTAGACTAGATGTCACTTTGGTGTACTCAAAATAGTCCATATGCAAGTTTCCTAAGATCGACGTTCCTGCAGCAGATATCGCAGTCCCTGTGCAAAATATGCGAGGATGCCAGTGTGAGTTTGATCTGTTGTAGTCCTGGTGGTCAGGCTTGATCCTCGGTTTTGTGTCTGAGCTTCGCTGTTCTCAGCCAATAGCGCCTCTTCCCTGCGTTCATTGAAGGTAAAGCTTGTTGCGCTAGTAATATATAGGGCTTATGGGAGCAGTCGGACAGTGTTGGTAATCCGACTGATTTCCGCGAATCGGTTCATTTGAACGGTTCTTTTCAAATAACCGGTTCACTGAACAGAGTGTGCTTTTAAGTCACCAGTCACCACGCGTTCCCTAACATCCATCTCTTTGTACTAGTTTTAAGAACGTTTATCATAAGCTCTGCTCACATTGTTAAAGTTATGATTCAGCTCACAAATCCACTTGGAAATTATACATGTAATTTGCATTTACACTAAATACAACTAAAGTTAATTCACATCACTTGGATGAAATAGTTTTGCGTTTAATAATAATTAATAATAAAACTGTCATACAATAAATTCTAAACTTCTATAGGCTACACAATCTTTTAATTTAGATATTTAGATAGTCGTAGACTCGTAGTAGGCTATTCACACACCATTGGTCAATACAAGGCTCTCTGGTCAATGATTCGGTTGTCATGTGCGAGTCGGACTTGTTCAAAATATTCATTCAGTCCAATTCAAGAACGAATCCCTTTTTGAACCTTATGAAGTGATTTACTGAAAAGATCCGATTCGTTTCTTTACAAAGAGAGAAATGCGCAAGGAAAGTTTACGTGACAAAAAGAAAGAATAATAGAGGAGTAACTATTTTTTCGCGATATATACAGCCTACCACACTGAAAATAGCTACACGACGTGGTAAATACATTCTTTATCGACACGTTTGGGGCATCAAAACAAACATTACGTCTTCGTCGTACACTATGCACATTCTCAGCTGTCTCTATGAGTCGTGTGGATCTGTGTTGTAATGCTCGATTGTGAGATCCGTGAAACGATCTCAGCAAAGCTGTGTGTCTGGGCTGACGCGCTGAATGACATGGCTTATGGGGAGCTTTAAAGGCTCTCTGTCTCATTTAGCTGAGCTCAATGGCGATGAACAGACACATCCTGCACAGCGGAGTCTGATCCGGATGCTGCACCGCGTCCCCTCCGCACACTAGTGCAAGGCTTCAATATCCTCTGTCACGGTCTCGTTTACAGGATCATTGAGGAGGAAGTGACTGACTCCCACCCCAGACATCTGATGCCAGTGGGCATATTTTCAAGACATGGTTTTGTCAGATCTGTAACCGAGGTGTACTGTAATTGCTGTAGTGAGAAAATATGTGGCCTGCCTCAGTAACCTATATTTATCATGTTTTATTTCCCACCAAACTCTCCAAAGGAGAGTCCACTTTAGGATAAGAACCCAGATTTTCACAAGCACATCTGCTATGTTGATTTGTAGGTGTTTGAATGAACTGTGCCGTTGTGAGGGACTGGAGTGGGCAGTTTCATCACACTGCCACTCCACCACATGAATAAGGACTGTGGCCTGTGAAGTTAAACAGTTGTGAATGTGGGTGAATCACCACCCACTTCTCTTGCCTTCATCCTGGTGATTAAACAGAAACTTTATGTAGCTATATACACTTTTTCTTCTGTCAGATTGAGTATGATCTGATATTTGTATTGCAGATATGTTGGGGACTATGAGTGTGTTATCAGTATAATCCTAAAAAAATAATTAATTAATAACAATATATTGTTAGAAATATATACACTAATATACAAAGGTTTAAGGTCAATAAGTTTTTTTCAGCAAGAGTGCATTAAATGGAAAGTCACATTATAGACATTTAGAATGTTACAAAAGATTCTTATTCAAAGTGTTTTTTTTTTGTTGTTGTTTTTTTTAAACACTGTCAACTGTGAAAATATAAATCACCATATTAGAATGAGTTCTGAAAGATCATGTTACATTAAAGACTGGAGCCTTGCCACCACAGTATATAAATCATATTAGATATATTTTAAAATGTAATGATATTTCAGTGTTACTTTTTATTTTTATTTTGTGTAAATAAAATACTTGGACGGCATTAGAGATTTAGATTAGAGACGGTCTGTTTGCATTTTCAGTCTAGTGTGGATTAAAGCTGTCCTTTTTGCCATTTTTTTTTTACTTTTCGTAGTGTAATGTTTCTTTCTGTTAATTAGCTTTTTATCCAGAGTTTGGCCAAAAACTAGAGTGAACTGGAACCATTCAAGTACCACGATGGCACCATCAAATACCATGAGCCACCACCATAGAAGTATCTTGCTGACTCCTTTTTGTAGACTTGCAAAGACAAAATTATTGACTGATGGATATCTAATTCCGGAACTCTCTGCAGTATCTCATGATCTGAAATCATGTGGAATGGGTGTCGTTGACCATTTCATTGAGTGTTTGGCAGCTTTTAGACAAAATGAAGCTACAAGCAGTCATGCGGGGACATGAAAGAACCCCCATCTTTCTAAAGGGCTTTATCTTTGATTTGTTCAGACAAACAGAGGAGTTGTTTTAGATAAGAGTACAATACAAAGCTCAGGTTTCAAAGTAAGTGACTGCATCATCAGACAGTCTGTGAGAGTCATGTCACCAAGTGTCTCAAAGGTGTAATTAGATGATAAATATTTTAAAAAGCACACAGTAATTAATAAAAAATAAATAAGACAAAAAATAATCATTTTCTTTTTTCTTATTTTTTTATTCAGACACTGTTAAATGACTATTGCATTAATATGCCACTCTATGCATCCAGATGTTGTGCCACAATATGGAGTCAGAAATATATAAGATTAAAACTGCTTTAATGTAGATTAAATTAGAGGCTCCAAGTGCTTTTTAATACATTTAATTGGAGAGCGGTGCACAGGAACTGTTTGCAGGTTTTCTGGTGACGTGGTCATAAATGACAACATGCACATATAGGTCACATTGGACAGGAGTTCGGATGGAGCTATCGCCGGGTGCTGCCTGTTGGGTTAGAGAAATAATAATTAGTATTAAACTGACTGAAGTGTTTAAAAATGTGAACAGTTTTATTTATTGGATAGCTTTTGGTATGTCAGATCAAATTTATTGCAACAGAAGAAAGCACTTCATAACTTGCTTTTTTCCCCCATGAAATGATGAAAACTACTTTGTTAAAATTTGTATCTGTAACATAGTTGTTCTATTTAGAGGAGACAAAAATGATTCACTGCATTTTGTCAACTCAACTGATCTTATACAGACATTGTGTTACTTAATATATAATAACATTCAATTAATATATTCAATAATGTAGTTACATTTATTTATATTACTAAAGGAAAGGAAAAATACATGTCTTGCAGTATAAATGTGATTTGATGTTTAAACATCACTCTGGGTGTGACTCCATAGGGTGCCTCCACCAAGAATATATAAGATCTTAAGCCAGATGGGATCTGTTATTAAAGGGTAACTGTCAGAAGATTTAGATTTACATTCATTCTGTGTATATACTGTACATTTTGTCTGGGCTAACATACACATTTTGTTTAGAGCAACGTGCTGAACATTGCCAAAAAAATCAAATGAAGCAAACAAAAAGAATTAGCTGTTGATTTATAAGGACTGGTTATCAAACTAAACCACCTACCGTTACTTTGGAGGGATAACCAACATATTTTCATCAAACGCGAACATAACCCAAAGAAGAAGAATTTGGGATAATCATTTTGAAATGTTCACAACATTGGCTATAATTAATGGGTCGATAAAACAAACAAATCAAATTCAGGGTTTAATATTTCACAATACCGCCAGTTTGTATGAAGGAATGCATCCACATGGGCAATGAGGTCATGCCTGGTGGGGGCCTGAGGTTGGATTCTGGGTGCACTGGCGGTTTCAGTGTCTGGGTTCCTTAGCCTCCCCTCGTTTTTAATAGCCGGCCTGGTCGGGGTGTGCTCGACCACAGGCAATACTCGCCTCTGCCATCTCGCCCTCAACGAGGCAGCCTGGGTGAGTTTGTGTTCAAAGAGGCCAGTCTGCAGCGTTGCCTCTTTTCCAAAATAGCATGCACTCATAGCTCCTGGGCACACAGGCAAAAAAACAGTGGCACAGGTTCCAGGACTGAATTTCGCGGTTCCTTCTAACCCACTCTGATGGATATTTCCAGAGATTGGAACAAAAATGCTACCCAGGTGCAACACTATCTGTCCACTTTACACAGAAGTAATTTGGTACCAGCCGGCAGCCATATCTTCCTGTAGCTGAAGCTAAGCAGGGTTGACCCTGCTCAGTACCTGGATGGGGGAGCTCCTGGGAAAACTAGGTTGATGCTGGAAGAGGTGCTAGCTAGGCCAGCAGGGGGTGCTCACCCTGTGTTTTGAGTGTGCCCCAGCGCCCAGATATAGTGATAGGGTCACTATACTGTCATCAAGCACTGTCCTTCGGATAAGATGGGAAACCAAGGTCCTGACTCTCTGTGGTCATTAAAAATCCCAGGATGTCCTTTCGAAAAGAGTAGAGGTGTGACCTTGGCATCAGGGCTGGATTGGTAATCAGGCATACCGGGCATTTTCTTGGTGGGCTGAGGCACCTAAGGGGCCGACAAAATGTTTTTTTTTTTTTTGCAGAGGACTAGTGTTGCTTTCGTCAATGAAAATTTGTCAATGAAAATTAAGACGAAATATCATCGTCAACTAACATCGTCAACGACAACAAACAAAGTTACGCCTGATACAGAGAAAGGGACTGATGTGTGTACTATGTTTGGTTGGTAAAATAAATATATTCAAATCAGAGCGTCTTCCGTGTCTGGAATGGATATATTCTTGAGTCTATAAGGTAACAATAATATAATAAGATAAACTTGTTTGAAATGGATTTGACTAAAATAACATTTTGGTTTCATCTATACTACTAGGTACTTATACTATTTTGACTGGGTTAAATAGAATTGCATTACTAAAATACAATATTCACTGACTAAAACTAGACTAAATGTCATCAGTTTTCGTTGAATAAAACTAGACGAAAATAGTAATGGATAATTCTGACTAAAATGAGACTAAAATGCTCAGACTTTTAGTTGACTCAAACTTGACTAGACTTACAAAGAGTATGAACGTGACTAAAACGAATAAAAACTAAAATGACAGCTTCTCACAAAGACTAGACTAAAACTAAAATTAAAACAGGCCACCAAAAACAACACTACCGAGGACCATCATACAGTTTTTAAAACATAAATTTGTCCTTCGCGATTTTTTGGCCAAGTCAAATCAAGTGTGTTCATAGAGGTTTCCATGGGTCAATGCGAATAAAACTATAGGTGCATCTCAATAAATTAGAATATCATGGAAAAAGGGCTGGTGTTAGTGCAGTGGATAAGTCACATGCCTTTGGTGCGAGAGACCCGAGTTCAAATCTACTGTGAGTCGACCAATGTGTCCTAACCCCTAGTTGCTCCAGAGGCATGTGATCTCTGACATATATATAGAAATTGTAAGTCGCTTTGGATAAAAGCATCAGCTAAATGTAAAGTTCATTTATTTCAGTAATTCAACTCAAATTGTGAAACTTGTGTATTAAATAAATTCAATGCACACAGACTGAAGTAGTTTAAGTCTTTGGTTCTTTTATCTGTGATGATTTTGGCTCACATTTACCAAAAACCCATCAATTCACTATCTCAACAAACTGGAATACTTCGTAAGACCAATAAAAAAAAAAAATTGATGTTTTTTAGTGATGTTTGATTGTTGGCCTTCTGGAAAGTATATTCATTTACTTTACATGTACTCAATACTTGGTAGGGGCTCCTTTTGCTTTAATAACTACCTCAATTTGGCGTGGCGTGGAGGTGATCAGTCTGTGGCACTGCTGAGGTTGTATGGAAGCAGGTATTTTTGACAGTGGCCTTCAGCTCATCTGCATTTTTTTGGTCTCTTGTTTCTCATTTTCCTCTTGACAATACCTTAAGGTCTAGTGAGTTTGCTGGCCAGTCAGACACTCCAACACCATGGTCATTTAACTAACTTTTGGTGCTTTTGGCAGTGTGGGCAGGATAGGTTAGATGCCTTCCTCCACTGCGAGTCCTCCTGCCTGGCTCTTTGGCCACATCACTCACCACAGAGCAAGACTGTTCTTGATAAAGCTGCTGTGAAAATGTGAGGAAAGCTGATGAGGAAGAAGTTGGGGTGCAGTGATATTTATATAGGTGGAGCAAAATACTTAATCGCCCCTTCTATAGCACATTGTGATTGGGTGGTTTATGCTATCAATACAGGAGACAAATCAATGGGCCACTGGCTGCTGGCTGTCCCCAAAAAACATTCTGTCGGCCCCTTAGGTGCTTCGGACTACTGGGAAAATGCCGATATGCCTGATTACCAATCCAGCCCTGAGTGGTGGCCTGCCTGAACCAAAAAATGCCATGGCCGATTTTTTTTTGTCCCAGTCCAGCCCTGCTTGGCGTCCTGGCCAAATTTGCCCATTGGCCTCTGACCATCATGGCCTTCTAACCATCCCCATATCTGTTGATTGGTTTAATCACTCTGTCTCCTCTCCACCAATAAGCTGGTGTGTGGTTGGCATTCTGGCACACACTGGTGGCGGATGAGGAGATCCCCCCTCAAAAAGCACTTTGAGATCAATTCAGTTTAAGTTTATTTTTAATAGTGCTTTTTACCATAAAAATCACTGCACAGCAATTTTACAGAAAATTAAATTTCTACAATATTTAGTGCCTAGAAAAGTGCTTTATAAATGTACTGATTTATTATAATTATTATCACGACATAAGGGTTTCAAAAAGACTTGAAAATGCATCAACATTTCTGCATGATTATCTGCCATAATCAACTGATTAGGCACTGCATCGAAAAAGGAGTAGTATAGGAGATGACACTATGTTCCGTTGTAAATCGCATTTCTTTCTTGAGTTATTTATTAAGCAAATACTCAGCTAACATAGTTCAGGTGTTCATTTACTCATGGATGTTAAATGAGAGTTGAGAGAGGTCAGCACTCTCTGTTTACCAGTGTCTGTTGAGATCAAACATGCTCACCTCTGGGTCAACATTCAAGATTTTCCTGTCGTTCTTGCACTTGAAGAGCAGGCCGCTTGGATTTTCTGTGATTACCTCATAGTTTGTGCTGGCATTATGTTTGGCCACCTGTGTTCCCCAGTTGTAGAAGCTGAAGATAAAGTTAGGGTTAATAAGTTTATAATGGTCTAAAGATAATAAAATGCATGCTTTTAAGGTGTTGACAGAAAACTCTACTGTATGGATGAATGGCTTTAGTGAAATGTAGTGTAGTATATAAACTAAAGTTAAAAGTTTTTTTCACCTGACAAAATGTCAGGATGTGTCTAGTGTGCTTTTCACAAAAAGATGAAATAACACATTTGTTCCCATTTTGATAAAAGGTGCGCTTGGAAAGCCAGGTGTTAAGTTGTATAAGGAAATCAGTCTGTTCGATGTTTTAGAATAAGTGCCAATCATTTTTTTTTCTCCATTCTAGTTCTATTCCACTATTGAAGTGGAAGACAAGAGAACAATTGTGCTCTTGACATCCACAAAATTACAAGTGAGGGTTGCTTTCTGAAACACATTTGGAAAATGACTGAAAACTACTTCAATTGCTGGAGAATGTCTTCAATTAAAAGAAAGGAAGCAAAGTACCATTCTTTTTAACTGTAGAGAGTAAATCTAATGGGGAAATATATTGAAGCTATTAAACATATTAAGCACAAATTACAAGACATCAGGATTTGTCGGTGTTAGAAAGTACCAGAAATGCAGGGTTTTACTTTTTAGGACTAAAACACTGTGTACTGTAAATGTCAAACATGTTTAAGATTTGTATACTTTGTCACAAAATAGGGCATAATGTACTTTGTACTCTGCATTGATTTCTCACAGGTGTTTTACCTGAATTACACAATAATGCATTGTGTTGTTTTAGAGGTTAAAGGTAATGTCCATAAACATTACAGATAATGTCCTGGCAGAAAATTACCCGTTTTTTTTTTTTTTTTTTTTTTCAGTATACATGCTTAAATTTTTCATGTGAATTCTTGAAGGGTACCTTACTGTTTTAGCCGTTGACATGCTTGTTGGACAGAAGTTTCACTTACATATCAGTTTTCCTCCAACTGAACACAAAGACTCTAGAAAAGTTATTTGAATATGTTCAAGAATAGATTCAAAAATCTATGTTCACACATGAGCTTCTACAAAGCTTTCCAGACATTCCAGGCTAAAGGGAAAAAACACTTTCTCACAGCTACAACCAAAAAATTCCTCTGTCTGCACTGATCAATGTAAAGATTGAGACCCAGCAGGCCACTCAAAATGGCACTGAGAATAGATCTAAATGTAATTAACGCACGCAATGAGCAATAATGAAAAAAAGAGACTATCTGGACCGTGTTAGTGGTTCTCATCACAAGCTTAACTGCTGGAAGACAGCTGCTTTGCAGAAACACCAATTCCAAATGTCACACTCTGAGGCAGCAAGGGTTGCTCAAATGGACCTCAGCTTTCCCCAAGCAGTAGTTTGTGGTCCAAGAACAAAGCTGGACTTTGGGGAGAGGCTCTTTATAAGTCCAAGGGAGAGGCATATGGATGCAAGAGCATTTCATTCTCTGTTATGATAACACTGTGGATGTCAGCCAAAGCTTTTTACATTTTGCACTGCTGCAGTGCTACTAAAACATTTTACAGATGCTGTTTATAAGAAGTTATGACCTTAACCTCAAGGATATAAATCATTGCCTTTTGGGATATGATTCTCAATCAGTTGATTTCTAGCTATGTAGCATTCGGTTCAGTAGCAATCCCTGGTGCAATATAAAGACACTTGGACATTTGGACACTAAGACATAGAACTATCTAATAAATAACTAATATGTCTGTTAACTAAATCATGAATTAATGTCATTGTGGTGTCAAGTATTTAAACAAATTACAAGTCCTAAAAACACCTGAGTATAGTTGCTCTTGATCAGCTCTTCTTTACACACCAAATGTAAGTAAATCTAACAAAAGTGATTTAAGTCTTTTTTTTCAGTGCTCTGCAGGCCCATCCTGTGGTTGTACCATCTTGAAAGAACTCCAGTTTATCATAATTTATTACATATGGCTCTGTGTGTAAGATAGCGAATGCATGATGGAAAGACACCTCACACTTCCCTGTCCGCTCCAGTATTTCCTGTCAAGGTGACCAGAAACCATGGTGCTGGTCACCAAAGCAAACAAAAGAAAGCTTGAAATGAAAAGACTGGATAATAAGATCTAAACAAAAAGTAATGGTCTGAATTAAACGTTCTCACAGGGTCTGAGCTTGCCATTTTACATCACAGGAAAGACTTCCTTTGGTTGCCATCGGAGTGAGTGCCATCACGGTAAACATGGCAGACCCTGATTCTGTGGAGAAATACAGTGCTGCATGAAATGACAAGTTTAGCTCTCGCTATGTTTGCCTTTGGATCAAACTTTCTATATAGATGCATCTTCACAAAACAAATAGAAAGTCTTCACTTTTCTTCTCTCCATATGGTTTATAACATATACAAAATGTAAAAGGATGCATGTAGGATGCATATTCACTTCCTCCTTTTTAAAATAAGGTTTGACAGCATTTTCGGTGTCTATTTATACTGAAACGCCATATAGCAATTAGCATTTTTGGGTTGACCACTTTTATGCAATGGTGAACCACTTACTTTTGGTCGTAGAAACAGAACAGATGTGAGATATTTTAACAGAGAACATGAAAAGATGGGCAGAAAAAGGCTCCAAAGCCTTGAAAAAGTTTCAAGTCAGAGGAAGCTCGAAGAAAGCTGGGCTTTCTGAGCATTTGGTCTATTCGTTTTTTGATTGAAAACGCATGAGTGCAGCAACACATGTAGATTGAACACATTCCTTGCCACTTTTGGTCCCTTCTGTCCCTGCAGAGACGTCACCTGGTAACATGAAATTCTTAATATTCATAGCGCAGCTGAATGGCACCCGACCCACACTAACTTACCAAGGTGTGAAAGACCTGGGCTTTGTGGAAACAATTATTGTGGCGTTAATAACAGGACTGCATCTTTACCATTACACTACACAACACTGACAGAGAAAAAGATGTTTGTGTACTTCAGTGCTCCATGGTTACCAAACTAAAGCCTGATGGAGAGTTTTAAGAGTGTTTTAAAAAGCCACCAGCTGTAACTCTATGGATCAAGGAGAAAGAGAATAGTCTGGCTGGTAACCTAGAATTACTGAGAGGTGCTGCTTTGAGTCAATATACCCAAAGAAACCAGTCTTCTATAAAGAGGACAAATGATCTAAATATCCACCTTTCCATCTAGCTATGACTTTCCTTCTATATTACTAAAGGTTTGGTGATTGTCCTCAGCTGGTGGCCATGATTTTTGTACTTTTTATCTTTGTGGTGAGGCAGTCAAAGTCTGTCAGCTGTAGTGTGGATTCATGCATCTGTACGGGAAGAACACAACATCTGCTCCATCTTAGTGGCAACCACAAGCACTGCTTGTTATTGTTCCCGTGAGAAGTATGGTGGAGGAAAGCGAGAACAGAGAGAGAGATGGGGTGGGGGGGGGGGATAGGGAGAGGAAGAGAGATGGGGCTGAGAGTAACAGGAAATGGGAATGCTTATGCTTGCTGTAGTGTACTTCCATTACTTACCCTGATTAGATCATGTGCTGTGACAGTTAAGAGGTGGATATGCAAACACAAACATGCCTGGATATACTTGCATACTGGATATACCAGCTTTAAAGGTCTTAAAATCCCACTCAGTGTTTTACTGTGTTTGTATATTGTTTATTATACAATATTTATTTGGGTTTCATCATATTTTTTTATTCATAAATATATGCACATCTACATTATGTCATTCAAAAGTTTGGGGTTAGATGTTTTTGAAATATGTTTTATGTTTATATTTAAGGTGTTTTATGTTTGATAAAAGTACAGTAATAAAAAAACAGCACTATTGTGAATTGTATTAGAAGTGAAAATACATTTTACAATATTATTATTATCAGTTTTCATCAGCCATTACTCTTTTTTACAGTGTTCAGTATCACACGATCCTTCAGAAATCATTCTAATATGTTGATTTGATTACAAAATAACGTTTCTTTATTTTTATCAGTTTTTGTAATTTGTAGTGCTACCTAATGCTTTCTGCTTAAGTGTTCTTCTGTCAAGATTCGTTGATCAACAGAAAGTTTAAAGAACTGCATTTATTTGAAACAGACATTTTTTGTAACATTATAAGTGTTACAAAAATGACTGTCATTGTGATGCATCTTTGTTGAATAAGCATATTCTTTTTGCATAAAAAATGTCACTGACCGATTTTTAAATATTGTATATTCATCTTATAATATATTTCAGATGCTTGCTTTTATTAATCTCAATTGAATCTCAAACAAACTGCTCTTAAAGGAAATCTTTATGAAGATTAGTGATGCTTTCTTTTTGGATGGCTATGACTCCCTAACTTGGTTTACAGAGGATCACTATTTGACTAATATTAATATTAGAGGATGAAAAAGGCATCATTCATAACATACACACTCCCATTTAATGCACTGCCCAGGGCAAAAAGATACTTCCTCTTCCTCCATTATAAACAGGAAATCTGTTTTGCTTTCACTTTATTACTTGCACATTGATATTTTGCAGAAGATATCCTTTTTAGAAATAAAAATCCTTCAGGGATCAAAGGATGCATGCACATTAATCTGAGAACATCGAACTTTGAGATGTTCAGTAGCACAGCTACTAAAACAATAGTAACCGGAAATCATCATGGATGGGTCATAATATATATAGGCTTACCTTAAGTCAGTTGGTTTTGGCATGAGCCTTTTCTTTCCGCTGAAATATGGTTCAAAGTCTTCAGATTTTAGTCGGTGGGAGTAGTCTATATACCCAGATATTTCCTGTCCGTGAGAATTTCGGTCCCTTATGAAAATGATGGACTGCAAGGAAAACAGGAGGACATGCTGTATAAAAATCTGGAGTGCAGTATCCTATACTGACAAACTAGACCAAAGAGAGAGATAAATCATCGCAATATGTAAGATTCTGTTACAAATGCACCTTTAATGAAATTGTGTAACAGTCCATACCATGAATCAGATTTTTTTTTTAAAGAGTCTCTTTTAGAATGGAAGACCTGGACTCTGCACATTTCGGAGTTCAGTCAGCAGTTGTTTTGTCTGGATGCTAGTGATGAAAGAATATCTTCCAACCACATCTGCTGTGAAGAGGATCTTTGTTTTGGCTTGTCTGTTTACCTCTAAGAGACAGCGAGAGACAAGAGTCACACTTCTTGTGTGAAATCATCCTTTTTGATAGCATAGTAAATGATATCACTTCCCTGGCCATCTGTGGATTTCCCTTACATGTGCAGGATAAAAGTGAGATAACTAGCACTGCAGACTTGAAAAGGAACGGCCCTCCTTTAGATGCTTTAAACAGATGCTATCTGGTTCACAGCTGGCCAGGGGTTGATCCAACTACCTTATCTGTGGCTTTTGCGCTCCCCCGTCAGTCTTGAAAAGAAATCATCAGGCAAAGGTGGGGGATTACAGTGGGCAGAGCAAGGAGTGGAGATCATCTTTCGATTGCAGAAGAGGAATCAAAACCCTCTAGCCCACAGTCATACAATGGCAGAAAGGTTTCCTCTCGCCCTCATAAGTCCACAGGCCAAGTGATAAAAACAGATCTGTGGAGCTGACTGTTTCCATCAGTTTCCTGTAGTCAGAGAGAACAGGTGTTGTACCTTTAAGAAGTTACCTCTTTTACGGTATCTGATAAGGAAATGGCCTCTTACGAGAAAACATCACTTACAGACTATGTCAGTAACAAATGAACTGTACTGATATTACAAACTATTTGTAAAAGTCTACTTCGCCGAAACAACACAAAACTACAACTGGTCTTTGCCTCTTTACATTAATAGGGATTCACAATGTTTTGGTACCATGCCTATTTCTGATATTAGATTTTTTTCTTTTTTACAAAAAAAATTTATTTTAGCTTTCACTTTTTATTTTATTTACTTAGACAAAATAGTAAACAATCAGAAAAATCTTATGTGTCACAAAGGATGCATTTATTTGATGTAAAATACAGTAAAAACAATAATATTGTGAAACATTATTACAATTTAAAATACGTGTTTTTATCTTATTGATTTGAAAATATTTTCATTTTATATATTTGAGTATCTTATTCATGTGAAAGACAGGCTTAATTTTCTGTAGCCATTACTCCAGTCATCAGTGTCACATGATCATTCAGAAATCATTTTATTCAATGTTTTCAAGCAAAATTCATCAACATTGAAAAAAGCTGTGCTGCTTAATATTTTTGTGAAAACGGTGAAACCGTTTAGGCTTTTTATCAACCTAATGCATCCTAGCTGTATAAAACTATTAATTTCTTAAAAAAAAAAATAAATAAAAAAAAATAAATAAATATAATATAAAACCTTACTGACCATCTTACTGATCACAAACTTTTGAACAGTACTGCAGGAATGTAGATTTTATGAAAATAATAATCTTTACAGATTTTTTATAATGTTGGTGCATCTCTTAATATTAATTTAGTAGTCTAACTTAAAATTTTGCAGTACATCAAAAAAGAAAAAAATGAAAAAATGAGTTGCATCTGTTTTCACAAACCCACTCTTGGGCACTGTGACAATGAAAGAAGAGAAAACACTCTTTTATCACCGGTCTGGCAGGTTCATGAGCATGTTTCCTCTGGTAGGATTTACCAATGACGCATTTCTCTCAAGGTGGCACCCTCTTGAATGGATAACACTTTGAGAGGAAAGCAGGGCCTCTTGTTGCTCTCCGCCTGGGAACAATCCTGCACTGTCAGGGAGGCTTGCAGGTGTCTGAGGGTGTCAGCTGGCATCTGTTTATTATTGGTGGGCTGTGCGTTGGAGGAATCCCAGGCCATCACTAACAACTGTGTAAATTTGTCGGGGTAATGAAAACATGACCAGGATGAGAGGAATGCTTGGGGTCGGGGTCCTTTTTTTTTTTGGCAGCCTTACCCTTGTCCCCCTTTAGGTGTTCTTTTTTTTGGGGGGGGGGGGTTGCTTATTTGCCTTGGACGTGACTTCACATAGTGGGGCTTGTGTAATAGATGCAGCGGTGAGTCCAGATGTGCTGAGGTGTTCTGCTTCTGTTGGGATCAGCCAGAATCGCATTTGGCCTTTAGAAAACTAAGAGGTCCTGGAAGTGCTCTGGGTCACAGTACTTCAAACAAAAAACCTCTAAGTGGGCAACGTGATACACATTTTTTCTTTTCAGTCAGAACATAGATATTACACCACCTCTGAACTCGCATAACTACCCAACCAAATATATATATATATTATATATATAATTTGGGAAATATTAAAATTAAATAAATATATTATAAAACAAATGATAAAATATAATACTGTGGAAACATCCGTGTGTGTGTGTGAGTGTATATATAAATGTTTCTTGAGGAATTTTCTTAGCCTGCATGAAAAGAAGGCTGTAATTCTGTACGAGTGATTTAAATTTAAACATAATGAAACTTTGGACCACAGAAGCAGTTAAAATGTTTAATGTGTTTAATAGTGCTACTTGAACCACTGAAGTGTTTAGGGGTTTTAATTATTTTTATTTTTTTCATAATCATGTCAAACCTGGTCAGCCTATAAATGACAATCAGTGTGCATTGAAATTGGTTTAAAAATCCCAAGACAGGACAAGGCCACAGAGTGGCTACAAAAAATTAATGAATCAATTTGGCAGTCTTTAACGTCTTTTTTAATGTCTCTGACAGACTTACAGAGTTTCGGTGGAAATGTATGCAATACGAATGAAAATAATCAAAAGATGCTGCTTCCTTTTTCTTATAATGACAGGGTGTGTCAGAAGACAGATGTCCTGGCACGAGGAACAAAAATGTACAACTTAACCATACCGAAAGACTGGTTGCTCGTTTTGGCAGCTGGACATTCAAATCTGGATTTACTTTGCGAATTTCTGAGTTTTAAAAATAGTTTGTTATTTATTCGCAAGAAGAAACTGAGAGAAGGAAAGAAAAGAAAGTAATCAAAAGTTACCGTGGGACAGTGAATTTAAAGCAGGTGGTGGAATTGTGACAGGACTTTTTGGCAAACACAGACATAGGATTGTGTCTAGATATGTGGTTGTGAGTAGAAAGAATGTACGTCAAAAAAAAAAAAAAAGGACAAAAAGGGGTTGTTTATGCAGAGGTCGAAGGGGAGATGAGATTTAAGCAAATGTTTACTCATGTGCTCGGCTTTTCCAATCATAAACACATTGCTTGGGTGTTTGTGCAAGAAAATAAACAGAGCCTGGGCAGGTGTCCTCTGGCCATCTACAAAACACCCTGAAAAGAGCTGGTGCTCCACTCTGAGGGCTGAGATGGGGCTTGACAACTGTGGACGCTGCCAAGGGTGGAGGAAGCCAAGCGAGCAATCAGTTGGGCAGAAAGCTAAAAAGTAGAGACCAAACCACTTAATAGGTGGCTTTAGGGTTTTGGCTGGTTAGGAGCATGGTTAAGACCGCCCCTGCTGGTAAACGCTGTAACTACACAATTATGGAGGCAAAAAGCATCTTTTCTTAGCTGCTGGCCATTAAAAATGAATCAGCTATTTTCAAAGCACCACACAAACTTTATAACTGTATGGTCAATTTTACTTGGATTCAAGGATTAAACATTCTGAAAAATATGCATGCTCATTAATTTTTAAAGAAAGAAACCATGCATAAATTGCAAGAAGCTCAGCTTTCAAAAACCAAATACCTGTGCAACAGGTGGAAAATGTTCCAGACTGAGTAAAGTCTGTTTGAATGTTAAGTTCAGAGGTCTATATTGACGAGGAGAGTCAGTGTATACTGTCTAGGGAAAAGTGACTTAAATTATGGGCACAGCTAAATTATGTTGAGAATTATAGCTTCAAAAAACTAGCACCACAGGGTCAACAAAAGTGGCAGCACACAAATCAGTTGAGTTTAGGTCTCTTTTGAGATTTCCTACACCAATGTGATTCCATGCAGACAGCTTTCCCCATCCCCAGCAGTGCTGCTACCACTACAGCCATTTTCCACATTCTTTTGGCTTCCATGTTACTTTTGGGAAAATGTAAGTTTATCTGAAACATGTGCAAAGCAGCACTGCCCTTAGTGACTCAGAGCTTCATATATGTGAACCTGTGAGAAGTGTTTCCAAAGATTGACATTTTTGGATCAAGTGCTCATCAATTTTATCGGACACTTTCCTTTTCCTAAATCATAACATTTTACGTTTCTTACACATTGTGGGGTAGTAAAAAACACAGACGGGAAAAAAATATCAAAGGTCATGGACTACTTAGATTCTGCTCTTTTGTTTTTTGAGTGTGAAGAACTTTCAATGGGCTTACAAAAGCTCCCTCAATCACAATGTTTAACATAACACACCTTTTATTTAAGAAGGTGTTGAAAATCAGGCTTCCTTTTTTCTAAACCCGAATCCCTTTCTTAAACTAATGAAGAATTCTCTTTGGCTACAGAGGAAAACAATACTGTTTGTAAAGCTTGTCTTTATTATTGAAGCATGCCACCTGCACAAGCGCATGAAGTGAAGCAAAGCAGAGGTGAACCAGAGTTGACCAAACACATGCAAAAATGCTAAACCTCAAATCTTGACAACCTCCTAAGCTCATACATTCACTGCATGAAAAACTCGGAAACATCATAATTTCCATGGTTTCATAAAAATAGGTGTATTTCACAATGACAAAATTGGAAAACAAACTTAATCGCTCTTCCATATATTCTTCTGCAGGGCATGCAGAGTCATCTGAGCGAGCACACTACACAGTTCATTTTCAAGGGAATTCTTTTTTGTTTCCTGCAATAAAAACACCCCTTTCCCCATTTAGATCAATCAGATGTTATGCCAGGGATTTGTAAAGGAGATTAACAGCAAGATCACAACCTATTAGTATGCTGTCCTTGCTGGTTCAGGGTGCACATGACCAGCTGTAGTCCTGGGATTTGTCAAGATGGGAAGGTTTTATGAATCTGGCTTGTTTTCATTAAACCTTCCCTTTGATTTTCCAGAGGATGATGGTATATTCTGGACTCTGTATTCCTGTGGATTGCAGCTAGGTAACCAGACCTTTGTTGAACATTTACTTAACAAATCACTTTTGTTAAACAAGGGTATGCAAACAGTAGCTGTGTTTAACGATGAGTTAAAACCTAATCTTTTTGTCTCAGACATCTGCAGGGCCGTTGCTATGATTTTAACTTGGTACAATATTACAAGGTTTTCACTAGTGTTGAGTCAAAGAACTGGGAGGAAAGTCTGACGCAATCGACCTCAAGATTTCTATGAATGGAGTAGAATGATAAATGAGTCACGTTACTAAACCTTAATGTTCTCGGGTTGAAACCACATTCACAGCTGCCATGTGTCCCCTCTCTGAATGTAGCAGGAACTTGGTGTTAAAAAATTCAGTTTGCTGAATTCTTCGGTTGGACATAAAAGCTGGCCACAAACAACTTTATTTTCGAATGCACTCCCTTCCTGTTATTTAAGGAGGATGTGTTAAACTGAGAGCAGAACAAAAAATGAAGCTCATATAATGTGGTGTTGGATGTAATTTAAATTGATAGATTTTCAGACTTTAGGATTACCTGTCCTAGCTGGACATAAGATAAAGTGGTAACACTTAACACTAAGGTTCCATTTGATAACATTAGATAACCACATTGGTTAACATGAACTAACCATGAACTAAAAAAAGGATTTAAAGCATTTATTAATCTTAGCGTACTGTACTATTTTATTATGTTATCTAATAGGCCTGAACTAAATGAACTAACAATGAAAAAAGATATTAAAATTAAATTAATAATATTAACAAATATCATTAAATAATGTAACATTGTTCATTATTAACTATCTAATGAGAACCTTTTGTAAAGTGTTACTGATGAGGTTACGATCTAGAAAGAAACAATTAGAAAGCGATTATGAACTGCATGCTTTGCAACCTTGCAATAACAGTTCATGTTGACATATGTCGTATTTTATCTAAATTGTCAAAAGTGTCTGGGTTTTGGCTCTGTTTTCCCTTTTTTTTGCTAAAGGCAATGACTGAATAGTATTTTAACCAATAGCTTGCAGGCATTGCATTTACTTGACCAATGGCATGCAGGCATGCAGATGATGCCAGATAAAACCTGGACCAGACAATTCTGAAGTCAGGACATGCTGACAGTTGATAGTTTGCTTATCATCAGATGACTTCTACTAATTTCATATTTAACAGGCTAATACTGTTTAATAGCACACTAAAAAGTTTTAATGAATAAAGTTTTTGAATTAATATCCAATATGTATTTCTCACTGTAAAATCCAATAATCAAATGGTTATGCATTTACTGCATTCCAAAAGACACTGATACATACATGTCCTTATGGGGTCAACTGTCAATCACCACTATTCAGCAGTCATTAAATTCATAACTGCTCTGCCTATGTCTGATTTAACAAGAAAAGGTACACATTTAATATAGTCTTTCTGGTCCTCATTCTTCAAAAGGAACTGCAGGCCAGGATAGACTTATGTCTAAAGCATTGCAATCATAGTAATTACAAAGTGCCTCTGGCCTAACCAAACTTACCCTCCTGTAATTAGGAGGGCCAGTCCCAAATGCACCATGATAACATTCCTGCCTTGCACAGGACGGTCTTCTGCCTTGCAGACTACAGACTCATGAAGGTTCGTTTACATGTTTTTTTTTTTTCTGCATTTGACTGTTTACATAAAATGCCACACCTACAGTCCGACACAGACAACATTTCAGCAGGGACAGGGCAGAAGCTCCTCATCATCACAGTGTTCTCCCCTTCAACTGTCTATTATAACAGCGGTGCATTATTCTCAGCTATTCTGAAAAAATAAAACTCTTCTTTACCTCAGGTGAGATCTAATATCTCTGCTCACGACATTTCTTGGACACTTTGATCAGAGGGAAGTGCGATTACGAAATGCCACGGGAGGTGTTAAAAAGAGCCCACACAGGTGCAGGCAGCATTTTTTCCTAGGAAAGAGAGAGGAAGAGAGGGTGAGAAGGAAAAAAAAAACTGTGAGGGGGTAGTAGGGTGTTGTCCGCTCTGCCTCTTGTCAAAAACCCTTGAGAAGTAATTATTTTCCTTTCTTCTTTTTCTTGGAAAATGCTTTGCTTTTCATCATAGCACTGTGCAAAGTGTTTAACATATTCCAGTAAATCTCAGATTTTAACAAACTGCACGGCTGCTTGGAACATCCCTCTGGAGTGTTTTAATTGTTTTTAAGAGATATTCAGTCATAGCAAAGTTGAAGAGGAAAAGGAAATAATGGCTGTTTAAGAAAACATTACTTTATATTTCATCAGCCCTAACTATGCATTTTGATTAGAAAAACAGAGCCCATTCCAACAAACTGAAGAAAATATTAGTTAAATACTGTACTGTAAATCTAAAAAGTCTAATAAATGTATTAAAAGAATGTAATATAAAATGTTAAAATAAAAAAGCTTAGTAACATTTTATCCATTTAACTATCTGCCTTCATTTACTGACAGTGTGAAGTCATTTCTGCAGTGGTCAAACTGGTTTGAAAATAAGCCACACACAAGTTTTCTTTTTTTTCTTCTCTCAATGTGGTTAAAGACATCTTTGATGTTCTTGACCGTAAATTACACAATAGTGATGAAATGAGGTTGGGTGTTGTGATATTTACTGTACTGTTAGAGGTTAAGGAATGCTTTTCATCTGCCCATTTGGGCCTGGGGGATTCATTTGGGGAATGCTAGGACTCCATTCAGAGTGGTCAAGTAATTTAGCTGCAAGCAAAGATTATTACAAGCTATGGCATGGTTTAAGCCCTGTGTGATTACCGTAATCGCAGACTATAGCCACAGATAAACTATATGGAAATGATTTTTCATTATCTGTGCTGGGATATAATTAAGCAGAACCACATACCACAAACTGGTCACAATTAATGTTCAATTTTTTTTAGCTCAACTTTTGTCACAAGCAGTGACAGAAAGAGACTTAGGCTCTAATGAGCAAAGATATTAGTAGATGCCTTACATGGGGCGAAAGAAAAAAAAGAAAGAAAAAGAAAGAAAGAAAGAAAGCAAGAAAGAAAGAAAGAAAGATTTGTTGGTGCATGCAGAACAAATGATGCATGGCTTCAAAGCACTGGGTGGAGTGTAATGTGTAATTTCCACCCAAAAATGTTTATATCATTGTGATCTTAACAAGGTTTAAAAACAAACAAACATATATTCCCCTTATGTCAAGCATCATTACCCATTATGATGAGAAGCCTTGATAAGACATTAACAACAGTAAAAAAAACTAAACAAAAAAACACTCATTTGAACTCGTGGTTGCAACTCTTTAAAAGAGCTGAGAATTGTATCTATTATTAAAATGTCCATCAAAAATGTCAAAAAGTCATAAAACACATTCTTGTTTATTATTTTATTTTATCATTATCTAACTGTAAGTGTTGTTATTTCTTTCTTTTTTTTGGCTTAAAATACAGATGCTGGCTGAAGGTGTTTTAGATTATGCGGTGGTCAGAGGTGATTAGTGATTCTGAATGGATCATATACTGTGGTACAGTCAGGTCAAGGCAGGAGGTTTAGTGGTCTTTGGCGTCTCCCTGTGCTCCTGTTTGGTATCGCAGCTTGACTTGTGCCTGTATTTGTATTGAAAACGTTTATTTAATTATTGATTGTTTGTGGCACTATACATACATTGTGAATTAGGAAAATAAAAAAATAACTTATTTAATATTTTAAAATAATAAATAACAAGGGAAACTTTTTTTCTTTGCAAAGTTTGTCACTTTACAACCCATGCCCTGAACAAGAAAAAGCTGATAATCCGTGTAAAATAAATACATCACACTATGTGCTGGGCACAAAGCTTTAAATACTCTGTTTCCCGAAATTCTCATTTCAAGTTATATTAATCCCTCATTTAATTTTTATACAACAGCTAATACAACTGTTTGAAGCTCAAATGAGCACTCCTGCTAGGTCTAAAACACTGTTACCTCAGGGATGTTTTCACTGCTACAGGCTTCCTTATTTTCTATAGAGCTCCACTCTGTCAAACTGACACAATTTTGTATACAGAATTTTATTTTAGTTAGAATATGCTTCTGCCTTCATTAGACAGATTTATTTTCCTAGAGCCTAGATCTCCTAGATCTCTGGTTTAGATTAATTAATTGTTACCCGTTACATATTATTTATGTACATAAGGCATTCTTAAATAAAGACACACAGACTATACCAACAGTTAGAGAAAGCAAAGATTATTATTTACTAGTACTTAAAAAAGAAACGTTTATTAATGCATGATTTTTTTTTTTTTATCACACTCTAAAAGGCGATTCTCTTGAGTGTGCCACACACCTGCAAACACCTTTACAGTTTTCCATAAAATTCCAAAGCATTCAGTTAAGCATAGGGTTACTTTCACCGGACTGCATGTGGTTAGTGGTGCTATTTATATTTACTTGGTGTGACAGAGCAAGTGGCATAACAGTGTGAGGCTGGCAGGGCTCTTGATGACTAATTCCCATTTCTACTTGAGTGGAACAGTCTGCACATAAACCCTTGGTTCAAATCCATGCTTTGAAAAGATGTGTTTGCAGATGGTACATATTTAGCAGTAGTCTTAGAGTAAGTAAAAGTTAAGAGTTAATACACAAAAAATTAAATTTTCTTTAAGACAAAGTTACAAAGTTCAATAGATAAAGTGTAATTAACAGCAGACATAGTCACTATCCCACAGATATGGAAATTTGATATAAATTTCAATTTCTACAAATTACACAATGAATAATTGTTTTTCTAAATAAAATTAAGAAATTCAGAAAAAGTTTATAGATTATATTTGAGAACCTAAAAGGGGACTGCAGGGATAAAGGTAGTCCTTGGTTGTATTATGCTTTAAGTTTCAAAACTGGCATGACTCACGTGACCAAGCGTAAATGCTAATTATTTTAATTAGACAATTCTAATTTGATTAATTATTTACTGAACTGAAACAATCTAAATCCTATACCATCTGCAAGTGTCTTAAAGAAAAATCAAAGGAGAGCAAAAAAATCTTATTTGTCTGGATAATTGCTTGCAAATGTGGTAACATTTTATTGGAGGCTAAATACAGATAATAATTTCAGTGGTCAAAAACAATTTAACAAATGAAAGACCTGTTAAAGATTGATTCTTAGCTTGGTAATTAAAGGTTAGGAAGACAAAAATAAACAGTAGAGAAACAAGGTTATGATTAGACCTTTGAAAAGCATGATAGGCCTAAGAAGGAAGACAAGTTTGCCCTATATTTAAGACTGAATCCATTACTTCATTCAACTTGGCTTCGTCCTTAGAGTGAAAATAAATTTCAATTGAATAATATATAAGTCACAATGATGAAAATCAGCCATATGGCAGAATAAGAGTTTGTAAGAATTGTGTTGAAGACATGAATAACTTTATTAGTGCTGTGACTAATGGGTAAATCAGGATAAACCTCAGCCACAACCACAACCACAGCTGAGCTTTACCACCACCACCCACTCAAAAGGACAGACTAAACTCATGATTTACAAAGTAATATTGGACTTAACTGTATTAAGACCAATACGTTTATAATGCACATGTATGCAATATGCTATTCCGAGTAGTTTACAATTGCATATTTCTTTAAAAGATTTACAATATCATTTTAATTCCCACTGATTTGTTGAAAGGATACACAATAAATATACAATCCACTAGCCTAGGTATTTTTTTATTTGTTACATGTTCGACATTTTCTCCACATTTTGAGTAAAAATTAAATGATAAAGTAAAAGTTTTGTATATTGCTCGGTGACTGTAAATTACCAAACAAATGTAAATTGTTATCTATGAAATGTCCTCTCTACTAACACAGCGCAGGAACATTCTTGAGTGTGTCTAAGAATCCTGAAGTGTTTTCCTGTTGATTGGTATCATAAACAACCTCCATTAGTTTTTGTTTGTCACATCTAGAAAAGACGTATACATTATGTTTCAGTGAAATCAGAATGACTAGGTGATCAAATTCACTGAAAACGGCTTTTGAACGAGCAGGTGTGATGTAAAATTATATTAGTTATTTCCGATTTATTTTTGCCTTCTGTGATGTGGTGCTGCCAAACAAGTTTTCCTTTGTATTCTAAGTACAAGGTGTGCTGATATCATTGTTCAACATATTCATCTCTTTCATAATGGCTGCTAAAAGCATCAAAGCATACTGGGCTGATGGCTGCAGCTGACTATGCTCAAAATAAAGTAATGGGCTTTCTGGTTCTACTTAAGACATAATGTTTAGCCTCTGGTTATTTAGTTGTTGGCTTCAAATTTATTCAGAGACTCAAATTTAAATACTAGATGAAGTAGCTGCCAGAACACAATCCTGGAACACAAATGAGTAACAATATCCCATAGCAATTATATATATGATATGTATCTGAAAAAGACACACACACACACCAGTTTTCCTTTTTCTACAACCCACTGTTTGAGCAGACCAAAACAGATTCCCAAAATGTGTTGCATCACAGAAAAAAAAAGCTAAACAAATCACACCTGCAACCTCTGAGGACTGAACGACTGTAACCCTGGAACGACTGTAATCAGAAAGCTATTTTACAACCCATTAACATGAACTGCCCTTTGCAATTTTTTTTTTTTTTTAGTTAAGTCTGCCCTGATGCTGCACTGGAGTCAGTCTGAATAAGTAGCAGCTGTACATGACAAGGCAAAGAAAACATGCTCCGTAGCACCCTTATGTGAGTTTCCTTCCCAAGGATCATGAACTGCTCCAATGTAAACATTACAATCTTTCTTAAGCTCATCATGTGCTAAACAGGAAGTCACAGCTAATCAAGTCTTGTCTAACAAAATGCAAACAGACATTCAATGTCTTCATAAACACCTTTTAAGCATATATATAATGCTGAAAAAATACAGAAGCAAAATCATGTATACCTCTGATGTGCATTGTCTCATTTAGATAAAAGTGAGTAAAATGGCTTTTCAGTTTTAAATACTTGAGACACGTGTCAAATTATCCTCATGTAATTTATGTCCAAGTTAGCAGGATTTGAGCCGTTTGCATGGTAAACTCTCAAGTTTCCCTCTTCCTACGCTGGTGCAAACTTTGCAACTGTGTTATTCTAAGAACTCTCATCCATGACACCTGTCAGGAGACATTTTGCTGTTGTTGGCCTCATCGCTGGAAGCTTCTCCAAGACAAATATTATTCCCCCACCACTTTGCAGGACTCTACCGTTTCCCTGTACCATTTTAGCCAGGGGGGGTCAAGACGATTATGACAAGAAGCTGTAAAATGAATGGGATGCTGTAGGCTATCCAAGAAAATTACCCCCCCCAAAAAAAGAGAAGACATTTTAACTCTCAAAACATAAGCTGACCACTGTTATCTACAGCAGCACTCCAACATCATGTTTCCAGGGCAGGATCAAAGTGGATGCCATTACACCCTTTAGAGAAGGAAGATAAATGTTCAGGGAAAGCTCTTATCAAAGGCCCGGCTGTTTTAAGATTCTGATTAAAGTCCAGCAGTCCTTTTTTCATACTCCCAGTGGAAATAGGTGTACAAATATTACACTGTTTGCATTGGCCTGATAAATTTAGTAAGAATCTCCCTCAAGTTTGCCCATGAGACCTAAAAGCAGTTGTTCTGATGCATTATGTAGAGGAAAGTTCAGTGTTTTCTCTGCACTTTCTGAACCAATGTCAAATACATCCGTGGCAAAACAAAATATTCAACACTACTGGACAAAATACTGAGCTGTAAGTATGTAGATCCTACTTTTAGCTATAAAGCTGTACCTATTTAATCAAACCGGTCTATTATGGTGTTTTTCTCAGTGTTTTCAATTAGAAATGCTGAATAAACTACAATAAGTATTTTGACAGTTTAAGGGGGGAAAAAGGGAATCTAGTATCTTATGCACACAGCAGTGTCACCCCTGCTGAATGAGCACCACAGAGTGACGGCGGTCAGAATATGTTTATTTTAGCACGCCTGTCAGTCTCCTGCAAAAGATTACAGGTCTTCCGCTGTCTGAAGATGATGAACAGATTTGGGTTTGTCAGGGAGCAAAGACATGGAATGCATGGCGATATCAACATTGCCAGATGGCGGCTGGAAGTAGGAAGTTGATAGGTGAAATTCAAGAGGGCAATGATGACATTTTCGCTCTGGGGGATATAGGAGCTAAGAAAGACTTGCATAGCACCATAGGTTTGTGAATGACGGATGAACCTCAAAATATTATTAGAGGGAAAAAATTACAATAAGTAAATGTAATTAAAGGAATAGTCCACTAAAATGTAAATTTTTTATCATTTACTACCCTCATGTAGTTTTGTGTCGTTCTTTCGACTACTATATCAATTCTAATCACTATTGTGGCAAAGACAAAACACATTTCCCCAGAACATCCTCTATGCACATGAACAAAACATTACTCATGGTCATTACATTTTAGATAATACATAATTAATATAAGCATATACTAATATATAAGCATTTTCATGGCTACAATATAACTTACTTATATATGTGAAGATCTGGCTGATGAATTTTAATGTATCCAAATTCCATGTTCCACAGCAAGTATTAGGTTAAATATGTGCATTTAATACCCTTTAGTATTCTGGCAGGTGTAACAACTCTTTTTCAAGCCAAGAAGGCAATCCATCTGTGCACCTGCTATTATATAGTACAACAAAATGAAAATATGGGAAGAATTTGGCTCGCCAAGTGTTTTGAAACAGCAAGTGTTACAATAAACCAAATTCATTGGTGCGCACATGTACTATGCCAATGATTCATTGGGAGGCTGTCGCACATTGTTCCTAATACCTCTTAAGGAAAAATCTCTGCAAAGATGGAATTCCTCGAGCTTGTCAAAAAAGGCAAAGATGTAATAACATTAGCATATGGTTAGAGAAGGAGAGCGAGAAAGAGAGAGAATGAGAGGGCTTTGTGGGTGAAATAGTGTGCAGTATTTGCTCAGGTGGAATAATACACATTCAAGCATTATGTATTGAAAAAACAAAAAGGATTCCAAAGAATGTGCTTTGTGAGCTTGTGAGCCTTCTCGAGCATAATTACATTTCCCAGTTGGATGGGCAGCCATTACCAACAACAGAGGTCCATGCAAAACCCCGGCCACACGTCTGCAGTCACTGGGATGAGCTTGAATGCTTAAAGTTCTCAAGATGAAATAATTGATCGCTACAGGACAAGTATTCTCACCCAAGTAATTCCACACATCATCTATAATGTGTTTATTGCTTAGACATCTTCAGCTGCTGAAACAATGTCCAGCTTATGTTGAGCTCATTCTTGACGTGAGCACTCTACAGCATAGGTTATAAAGCTCCGGAAAGGAAAAAGAAGGCCTTGATGGAGCAGGTGTACATTCCTCAGAAAGAAGAGCCAAGAACCCTTCAGCGCAAAGAGGTTAACTGGTTCCTTACAAGTAAGAGAGCACATGTCATGTGTCATGCTGAAAAATGATGTCGGTGGATAGGAGTATCAGGAATAACAACATCACGATGTCGGAAAGTGGACTAGACAGAATTCCATTGCTGCGGCTGATAAACAAGTGCAAGGAGAGAACGTGAACTTTTGAGTATAGCATGAGTATCCCATTATGCTTCTAAACACTTAAGGTGTCTTCTGATTTATGGCGGAAGTATCAAATCAAGCTGTTATATGTTAGAAATCACAGTAAAACAGCAAGATACCACAATTCATTTAAACCGGTTAAGTAGAACCAGAGAAATTATGTTAAAGGAATATTTCACCCAAAAATGATGGTTTACCCACCCTCATGTTGGTCCAAAGCTGTATGAAAAAGAAAAAAAAACTCAGTACAAGGAAAGTCAGTGGGGTCCAATGTTGTTTTGGGAACATTTTATAAACGTGCATTATTTTTGGGTGAACTTTCACTGAATCTGTATAGAAACATGCATTTTTATCCAAGCCAAGACACTAAATGTGTTAACCAAAAACTCCTCCGCATTGTTATTCAACATTTATTACAAGTCTTTATGGAGAATCCATAAAGCAGACAAACAAAACCCAGAGACTTGAGAAATTAGATTAAGTGTATCCAATTTCATCTCCTCTAAAAATCTTCCCGCACATATTTGAGAAGATGGTCAAGCCCTTGCAGCTGTTCATTAGAGAGGCAGGCAACAGGAAACCATTTAGGATGGGTTCTTCCAGCCATGTTAGCAGGAAAAACATCATGCCATTTGTATTTTGGCAACATACCTTGATCTCTTCTCTATAGATTAAACACAAGTCCAGATATTAATCGTATTAGCTATTCAGAGTATAATGGTGTGTAAAAATAATGTGTCAATTCACAAAATGAAGAACCCTTAACAAAATACAAAGCATATCTAAATTCATTTTTACAAAGAGACTTCTTTGTCTATTCTATGAATGAGTCCAAACTTAGTGGGGTCAGATACCCCAAACCTCAACCCTTTGAAAGTCTTTGTGGGGCTTTCAAGGGGAGGTCACATGATAGCTCTGCATGACTGTTTTCTAAGGGACCTCCACCTTTGGTCAAGTGCTTTGAAACCAACATGCTATTGTTATTTTACTGGCCATGACAAGGACAAAGGGATGACTGGCCGGGACACACACTCTCACTGTAATGGTATATGGCTGGGAAATTCACTCATTTCTATGCTTCTTAATGAGATCTTTGAACTGCATGGCTGACCACAGTATATTCTATACATGAACTTATCAATACACAACTTGCTAGGTCTGGGGACAAAAAACAAGAACTTGCTTTGTATAAGAAAAACGCAAAAAAGAGGTTCACTCAGGTTTTTAATAATAATCAGCAGGAGAACGTCTATTTTATAAACAGACCTGGGTAATGCAAGCAATGTTTGCTTGAGACAACAAAATCTGTTCAACTCCAATAAAGTGCACTGAAGATATAACTGCTTTTTAGTTTGTGGAGTTAAAGATTCATTTATTTTGTTCCAATGTGCCCTTTCTAGCTCAATTTAAATGGTCCTGTGGAATGATAAATATATGGAAATATAAATATTTTACGTAGTCTCTCAAAAAAGATAATAAAATACTGTAACATGTTTAAATCATGTAGAATCCAGTATGTCACACCATAGGAAGTGTCAACAAACTACATTTAAAATAAGAATTATAATACTGCAATCAATTTAAATTTGTAAATATAAATTTGAAACCAACACAGGTTTTTATTTCCACATTACAGACACATTAGAGTGAAATGTGAGCATTTTGTGAGCATCTACAACAGTACTTTCAGACCTACCAGTAACCATGACTGATAATAAACCTGAACATATAAAGAATTTCATCTTTACGACTTACTTGGCAACTGTGGTTTGACTAGCATGTGCAACATTTCTTCTGCATAAATAAATGCATGAGGGAGAATACCACCAACCACCACCCATTAATTTATTATGTGACTGTTTATTCACATATCACCTCAAAAACATGTTCACACAATGGCAACAATATGACCGAGGTTGCAGATACTGTTCTCAGAACCACCCACGATGCACTTGGATGAATGAATTCCATCATGAAATTCAAACTCTAGAGAATGAATAGTACACAAATCAAGTCCACTGGCTTTGAAATTGAAGAGGGCATGAATGCTGACATCATTGTATCACTGGGGTAAGAGCAAAAACAAAAAGCAGTAGGGTGGGGCGGGGTTAGGGGTTAGAGCACCTTCAGTTTCAAATGTGTACCACCCAACAATGGAGCTCCTCAGGCATCCAGCACAGGTGTGACCTGGATTTGATAAAAAAAAAAACTCAACTTCTTACCCATAGTAAATAATGCCAAAGCTTTCCAGGTGCACCTTTTGTTTATGTGACTTTTGGCAGCAGGGCAACTTTCGCAACACCAAGGAGGAAAAAAGTACAATGTATGCTAGTCTGAGTGCTTTATGAGCTCAGCTGATTGAAGAGATAACACCAACCAAAGGACTCAAGAACGCCCTGCCTGGATGGTACTGATAAGAACTTAAATGACACTAGCATTTGTTTTGCCCCTCTTTTCGACCAAATCTGAGCCCATGATTAAGTTACTTGCACCTTTTTTTGGGTGAAATGCCACATCAGCAGATTAAAAGTTGGAACATTCATTGCACGCTGTGCTTAAACAACTGACACATGCAAGCCAAACAAAACTTACAGTCATTACGATATAATGGTTTCCTCTATCTATCTATCTATCTATCTATCTATCTATCTATCTATCTATCTATCTATCTATCTATCTATCTATCTATCTATCTATCTATATTTTTACATATTGCCATTAGTTTGTTAGGCATGAAATTAGTTGCAGTAGGCAAATGTACTAGGCTGATCTGATAGAAATTACAAATATTTGAATATAAAAGAATTGTTTCAAATACTTAGTGAGCAAAACTGTCTGGTTTTCTCCTTGGAGGTCCAGAAAAAAATCAAATTAAATGACTACGTCAAAGATAATCTAAGTTTTCCTTGTGTTCAAAATGTTCACCACTTTAGTGTTATAGTTCAGAGTTCACCCAAGCTTGTTTCCAATCACAGTTGTGCATTATTTATATCATCTATACTGCAACTTAGACATTCATTTTTTTATGACTTGGGAAGCCAGAAAAAAAATCAACATAATTCTGTAATTAAATTAACTGATAATTCCTAAACATAATTTGTAAAATAACAGTAAAATAGTCCTGATGTAAACTCGATGAAGATTATGAACCGTTCTTATTCATTTCCAAAGCACAACCTTTTGAGTAATTGAGGATCTGTCAGCATAACATTGCTTGATCTGGCACAGTACATTTTCACTCATATTTATGAATGCAAGAAAGAGTTTTTCTGCACTATAGGGACAACCTGTACTCTTTATATCAGCCTCAGTTATACTAGGTTATGACTCTGAATTGGGGCTTTAAAATAGCACTGTTTACAAAGTCAACAATTAGTGGGCAAGTCTGTCAGCAGTCACTGGCTCAGCTTGCCGTGTGCTCCTCATTTGATCGTAAACACACACGTCCCGCTGGGGTTAGTACAAGAGGGTCAGGTAAAACACTTGCTTTCTATCTGGTTGTGACAAGGCGAGTGCAGAAAAACATTTAGTTTCCTAGCTGGCCAGAACAAATATGAGTATAGTTTACATTCCACTTTCATTTATTTCTCTGGTCTTGAGTTGCACTGACACAGATTTATTAGAGTTCTGCAATGCTTCCACCATTTGACCCATGAAGCAGTTATAATAAATTTCTCCTGTGTAGGAGGTAAAAACCCCAAACAAGATCTTTTTATCCCAGATTTATTAAACAAAACAAGGTTCTTTTGGACAGGAGTCTCATCTATTAAGGATTTCAGAAACCATGACACATGCTGTTCAGATGTCTGTTTTGGATATTGTGATAAGGCTCTTAATTAAACTGTTATAGCACATAGATCCATGAACAATTATCATTTAGTTGAATTACGGGCATTACTTTTTTTGTTTTAAATTGTTGTCCTTCCTGGTATCATCAATTCCACAGCATGATTTCATTTCAAATTTACTAAGAACAAAATCTGGATTTCAGTCAAAACAAAAAAAAGGACTTTGCTATTGTTTCATTGTAAATTAATAATATAACTGCTTGGATAAGGAAGAAAAACCTCAACAATTTTGACCTGCAGCAATAAAAACTTGCAGATTTGGATTAGGATTTTTCCTGTTTGCAACTATGTACAAATGTGATGATTGACCAATCAAAATGTTTAAAAATGATTGAACAAGAGCAACAAATCAAAGCTAATGACCAAATACATTTAAATCAATACATCCTATTAAAGCATCTGGACTTTGTTCACAAACTGCAGCTTTTCATGTTGTTCTTTAGTATACAGTGTGCAGTACAGCAGTAGACTAGATTTTCACCAGCATCTCCAGATTTGTACCTCATCAAATTTGCTGGATTTCAAACATTAGTACTGAAAGTAGCTCCAGACAAACTGTGCGTGATTGTAAGGAGCTCTGCAGTCTACAAACACAGCAGCTACACACATGCTAGCAAGTGATGAAAGGATATATCAAATCACACAAGATGACCGTGGTAACAGACAAACAAAAATAAATAAATAAATAATTAAATTCAGTCAGTAATTGTTATAAGTCAATAAAGTCAGTGGAAATTGCTATTGGATAAAGTGAACTGCTAGAGTATGTTATTTACTGAAGTCTGGTAAAAGTTAGTCCACTTGAAAAAACTGAATTATTTATACCTACTATATTGTTTTTTCTAATGAATAGATAAAAAACATTCTCTCTGCCTATTCCCAGACTATACTCAAATGTTTTATTCATTTAAATAGCCTTGTAAAAACTAGAACAAATGAAATTGTTTGGAGAAATACAAGAGCCCAAATGCAAGGGGCCCGACCAGTGGCTCCTACTGTTTATGATGCGTCTTCTCTGAGAAAGTAGGCTGAGGTGGCAATAAAGCAAGGTACGTGAGAGAAGGGGGTAACCTTTCTGAATCTGACACAGTGTGGATTGTGTTCCCGTCCTAATGGAATTGCAGAAATATTCTGGGGGAATCCCATTACGTAGCAAAAGGAGTGCTGTAATAATGTACTCACAGTCATTGCCCCACTGCGGTTAGCCTCCTCCCGCTCCGCCAGGGCTCTCAGGAAGTTATCTTTGAGTTCCTTTCCTGTACTTGCCAGCTTCCTGGAAAAGACAACATTTAAACAGTTTGAAATGTCTCTTGTAAAAATCTCTTCCATGCCTAAACATTCGCAGTTTAGTTCATTCTCACAGGCAAACACTGATGATTACTTTTTGAAACTGACGCATTTTCATGGACCCCAAAAACTGGAGTGATTAAATACAATTCTTTCAGAAATCCACTGTATACAGAGTACAACAATATGACACAAGAACATTTTGTTTTTGGCAAATGCATCCAAATCCAGCTCTCATTTAAATTACAACTGAACTGTAAAATACACCAAACATCTACAAGCACTGTAACAGTGATACGGATTATAAAAATATCCAGAATACTGAGTTACATTTAAATTTGTAAAATAAGCTGTCGGAAAAATGTAAATAATCTAAAGGAGTGATTTCCGACAAAATTATATCTTCATAAAATAAATGATACTGCCTCCACATTTTAAAACTACTGGTAATTAATCACAGTGGAATTGCTATTGAAATCCTTGATATAATCTCTCTCACTAAGGTTTTTTTCTTTCTCTCTCTCTCTGTGTGTGCTATTTGGCCTTTTTCCATGAAAGCAAAGATTTGGAAAACTCCAGCCTGTACACCTGACATAACACTCATTGGCATTCATCTCTCAGACGTTTCACAGTGCAGTACCAGCAATAGCGCCTTGTCATCCACCCCAAATTTGCTCAACATTCATAATGTCTGGACTATACCCGCAGAATCATCTGCCTGCCAATAAACAAGTATTTGAGAACTTCAGGTTCGTAGGGAGCAAAAACAGGTGAAAAGGGCAGCAGAGATTACTTTCTCCTCGCATCACAAAAAGTTTTAACAAACTGCCTCATTTAACCTATCAAACTTGATCTGCACAAGTATGCTTGTGAGTATTTATTAACATCATAAATCTAGGTTAGGATTTATATATATAATTTTTGCAATGTGTGACTTTTAGTACAGGAGTAGCGTGAACACACAAATCTCATACGCATGAACAGGTGACCTCTAATTATGCCTATTTTTGTTATCAGTCAATGAGAAACAACTGAAATCCCAAAAGTTATGCACCTGTATTGGCTTGAAGACATAATATTCCTAATAAGACCCCGCAACCCACCTCTGCTGCTATACTCGGGTTACGGGGGGAGGTGGGGGGGCTTTTACAAACAGGCTTGCTGCTCAGAAAGGATTTAACAGACCATGATGCACTTGGGGCCCTGCTCTGTTTATTCTGGATGATGAAAAGAAACTGGGGGGAAAAGCTCTAAGTAAATGGAACACACACATGACATTTATTTTGGTCAACTACTCGGCTGCCTGTAGTTCAGAAACGTGCAGTCGGATGCCAGGCACTGTAATACTAGCATGAGAGGCCTTTGTTATAGTTCCTCAGTGAATGCGGGACAGAGGCTATAATGCCGTCAAAGTTGATCTAGGGCTCGTGCCAAGTACCATATACATAATATACATGTTTATACTTTTCAGTTGGCCAAGATTTAAAAAAAAATCCTTTCTTTGTATTGGTCTTAAGTAATATTCACATTTTCTGAGATACTGAATTGGATGTTCCTTAGTTGTCAGTTATAATCATCAAAATTAAAAGACATATGCATTTGAAATATATCAGCCTGTGTGTTATGAATGAATATAATATACAAGTTTCACTTTTTGAATGGAATTAGTGAATAAGTGAAACTTTTTGATGATATTCAAATTATATGACCAGCACCTGTATATCTATAATCTACTTCTATATGCTCAAATAATGAAAAAAAAAGGATTAGTTATTTTTGTTTGCTCTTTAAACAAATCCACACAAACAAATCTGTACATTGATTCCTACAGGTGCGACATGAAATGTAGCCTGAACATGTCAAACCACCAAAACTTGATCAGATACGTGACCACCCAATTAAGTCTAGCATCAATAAGCAGAAGTGTTAAAAAATATGACCAGCCTGTTTGAGTACATCTCAGGTATAACTTCATTGGCTATCTATTTAAAGAAAGCACAGGGTCTTCCAAGTTTTTTTTTTTTTTTTTGCGCACTCATTACTCAACACATTTGGATGACGTTACCTAGCAAGTATATGCTAACATGTCACTGTGCATCAACAATCATGGCTGTGTTGAATTAGGAAGACAATGGTTGAAATAGAAGTGCCATGAGCAAGTATAATTATAATGCAAACAGAATGAACCGTCAGTGATAGACGGCGATTTGAGAGTAACTGTGTGTGTTCTTATTATTACGTAAGATCTAATGAGAACACTTCAGGGTGGAACTCAAGCCAAACTGATCTCATTCACTTCACTGCAGACTAATGTCCTAGCACAAGTATTTTAGATTACACTCTTAAGAATAAAGGTGCTTAAAAGGTTCTTCACAACAATGCTGTAGAAATACCATTATTGGATCCAAAAAAGAACCGCTCTTTCAAGAACCATCTCTTTCTTACCTTTTTATAATCTGAAGAACCTTCCTTCACCACGAAGAAACTTTTGTGAAACAGAAAGGTTCTTCAGATGTTAAAGGTTCTTACAAAAAGGTACTTCTATGGTGACGTGAAGCACCTTTATTTTTTTGGATATAATGCAACTTTGGCATGAAATAATCTACAAAGTATTCTAAAACTGACCGTGTTTCCATCATTACATGAATTTAAGCTACTTTTAACAAGCTGTGTGTTTTACCCTTTGGTGAATTGTTTTTGTGATCTTTGATTTGTGTTTTGTGTTATGACATACACTTGTATATACCTTGTTATTTGTTGCTGCTTTCTTGGCCAGGTCACTCTTGCAAAATAGATTTTAATCTCAATGAGTTGTTTTAACCTGGTTAAATAAAGAGTGTAGTCCTGCATCGTTTAACGGACGACTGTAAAATTGACATTTTTACAGCAATTTTACAGCAATAGATATGCCTGAAAGTTTGACTAGTCCATCACCTAAAGCCTTATATCATTGTTTCATGTATTTACACACAGAAAATGAGCAATGTTTCCTTAGCAATCAACCAAGATAAGTACTAAAATTACTAAACCTAATATTTATATACAATAAATAAAAAAATAGAACAATGACAACTGCATAATTGCAGTAAGCAGTATGTCTTAATTTCCCAAATGCAAGCAAACTATTCTAGAATTCACAATGGGTTTCCATTAATTTAGTTCTTATGATGAAAAGATACTCACAGCTGTGTACTATTTGGATTCAATACGAGTGTCAAACAGATGTGTCTCAATAACATTTTTACATAGCTAATTGGAAAGTACAGATTTATTCATTTGCCAGATGCCACATAAAACATAAAAAGTTTCTAAGAAAACATAAATTATGTCTAGCTAAATTTACCAACCCGGATTCCTTACATCCGGCATACTTTTAATATTCACAAATTTATGGTATGACAGAGGAGGAGTTTGTATCTCAGGGTCTAATTGTGTTTTCTTAATCTGCACAAGGTTGTCAGAACAGATTTATGTGTAAAGTAAAAAAAAAATTATTAAAAAATAGCATGAAGTATTACTGCAAAGTCAAAATACAAGATAACATGTGTCTACAGAGCATAGATGGACTGCCAGAAATGAGGTTTTGGGGTAGAATGGTTTCTTTTGGCTTCAGCATCCTAGACACAGAGTCGCAAAGAAACCAAGCCCCCATTTTTATTGGACTATGATGAATGGCCCTTAGAGAACAAGCCTAAGTGCCCTTGAAATATGGTGTTGATGCACACAGAGGGTTTGGCTATTTACATTCAATTTAAGGGTGTTTCGGACATAAGGCATGACACTCAGCTGGTCAGCATCAAATTAAAGAAAGGGCACAATGTGTGTTTGCGCACTGGTGTGAGAAAGGTAAATTCATTGTGGTGCGTTTGCGCTTCTGTACATTTCTGAAGCATCAAAAAAGTTATGTATATACAAATAGTATGTATGTAAAGCTTTCTTAGTCTATCTTTACACGACAGCGGTGTAGTCAAAAATGGAAACGTTTTTCCTTTGCGTTTTTAAAAAGTTTCATGTATACACGACAACGTTTTCAAAACAATTTGCATTTACACATCTGTGAAAACAGCCAAAAGCGCTGTCAAACGTATGCCAGGCCAGTAGTTGGCACTGTCACCTTGTTAGTAAATAGTACCTGTAGGGAAGTGACGATTATATGATGTATATGATGCGTCTCTGCTGTTGGTTGTAATATTGGTGAAGTAAATCCACACTTTGCTGAAGGAGCATTAGCAAACTCTTGAGCAGCAACAACAGTACCATGTTATCCACCATTGTATGTTTGTTCGCACATGCCTTTAAAATCAAAATGTACTGCGCATGTCTACATACCTAACATGTACTATACAGCACGTGCATGACGTCACCATTTTCAAAGATTCCCGTATTGGGTGTTTACATAGAATCAATAATGGTCCCATTTGGAAAAACTTTGAAACCTGTTTTCAAAAATATGTGTTTTCATTCCCCAAAAACACAGTTGTCGAGTAAACGAACAGTCAAAACACATAAAACGTTTCCTGTTTTTGGCTGAAAACAATGCCAATTGGTAAATGGCCCCTTAGATTGTGTGTGTTGATGAATACATGTAAGTTGGTCAACTTCAATTCATGACCACAAAAGAGGGGAATCAAATGGACTAGACTTGCGCCCACAGAAGCAATTAATCACAGTGAAGGATAATAAAAGAGATTCTTTCCCAAAATGGAGTACAGATGGCCTTTATTCTTGATATATAGCCCCTGAGTGTAACTGTGTCAATAACTAGGTTAAGCAGAAGAAAAGCACCATAACAACTTTATCATCACTGTGAAATAGTCCAAAAACAATGAAATGACAAGAGAATCTCTAAGCCTTGACAAGTTTTTAATACCACAAATCTGCTGAATAGAAAGATTCAGTTTATAACTGTAAATTGAAAGGTTCCTAGCGTAGGCTCCAGAAGTGTACATTACAGTTTTATAATGGAATCCAACCCCCATCATGAAATTTATTAGCCCCGTCAAATGTCCTTAGCTCAAACGTATAGTATTCCAGATGTTTTGAGTTTCAAAACCAAAAAATAAAAAAATACATGTTGTTTTCACATGTAGTGTAGAGATGTATGTTTCATAGAATGATTTATTAAGACAACTGTGCTGACTTTCCTTTCTTTCATTTTCCTTAGTAGCGCTGGTCAAAAATAAAGACAAAGACAAGCATAAAGAAGCCTTTTCCCACACTCACATTGCAATAATATGGTGCAGGTTGTCTTTGTTTTCAACCCCTCCATGTTCAAATAAACTCCAATATGAAGGAGGAATGTAGCCTCTGTTGCTGATGCCCACAATGGAACTCTTAGAGGAATTGCATAGCGGTGAAAGTGCAGGAGCAGCATATATTTGAGAGCTGGGAACCCACTTCATCTTCGGTGTGAGCGAGGGACCGCTGCAGGATCATGGGGGCCAAGGCCCCAATGTAAACACAGGTGTTGAAGAGGCAAGTAAAAGGGGTAACCCCAATCCAGTAGCTAGGGAAACAGCAAAAGTCACGCTTGGAGAGTGAAAACTACCACCATAAACCATGCCAAATGGAACATTCCCCATCAGTCTGACATGACTCTTTATTAGGTCTCATTTGAGAGAATTAATGTGGCCTCTGCCTTCACACAGCAATTGCTGTAGCTAGTGATCAGGTGCACCAAGACATGAAACTTGGGTATTTCTGAATAATTTGGACTCTGTTTGTCATTCATCTTCTTACATGTTGCAGAGTTTGTCTTGGTAAAGTTCTGAATTAATCTGTCTTTAGTTGAGGAAAAACCAGTTCTTCAAATTAATTTTTTTTTCAGAATTTAAAAACCATACCCCAAAGGAGACAAGTAAGCTGAATTTACAATAAATCACTTGTTTTTCCCCTCACATTTTTATTTATTTATTTTTCACCATAAAAGAGAGATTGATTCAACCATGGCCACTGATGTGCAGTTCGTTTCTTGGTCGTACTTTTCAGTTTCTCTCTCGCTCTTGTATGAAAGCACAAGATAAACTAGAAAATTAGAAATTAGAAACCAAATTGTTGAATATGGCAGCAAGATATTTGCCCGCCCTTCAGCTAACTGCATCAATTTCCATTATTTCAATGTTCTATCGATAAAAAAAAGAATGTGCTTACCATGCTCATACACTATTAAAGACCTCTGGGACTATAGCCAGCCAGAAAAATAAGAAGTTTTTTTATCAACCACAGGACACAAAGTATTCCCAGTTGCGCTCTCTTAGCTATGCACTGACCAACACTACGAATAATGATTTATCACCTAGCTGCTCTCAAGTTCAATTTTACTATCTGTTTGTACAGCTGAAAGGAGAGGCAGGCTTTGGTCAGGCTAACTTCTGACCAAACCATGCTAAATAAATCTGATCTGTGCTGATTCCTAATTATAATCAAATGGCTGAAGTGTTGTCAAATAATTGTCATCATCATTACTGATGGAATGTCATCGAAAAACCTCACATTTTACAAACTGGCCGAATTAACCTCAAAAAGGATCCCTGACAATGATTAAGACATCGCTAAGAACAACAGATGTTGTGTTGAGAATTCAGTCCTTCAGTTGCTTCAAATCTTTCTCAAATAAAAAGAAAAAAATAAACATTAATTCATACTGGCCTGGCAGCTTTCAATAGTACAGTGATTTCTAAAATTCAGCAGGTACAGTTTGTGAAATATTTTTCCTGAGGGCACATGGAGAAAAAGAATCTTATGGAAAATATTATTTTGGGCTGTTAAACGTCAAGGGAAATTCCACCCAGCATGACAATTTACTTAACTCATTTTTTAAAGAAATTCAGTGTCACCTCTGATTATATTGAGTCAAATGTATCAGTTACACATACTGTACTCCATTTTACAGATTGTTAACCACTGATGTTTGTGGTAAATGAAACATGCAGAATCATTAAATTATACTGAGGATATTTTTTATATGATTGGGGTCCTGTCAAAATGTTACATTTTAACCTGTGCTGTCAAGACACAGTCTAAACATTCAACGATACACTGATTCATTTGATTAGTTGTAAACTCCTCATATGAATTCTATGGATTATTCTTTTGACCTGAAGCTGAACTGGTTTACTTAAGTCCATTTTCTTATTAACATTAGCATAATGTTAGTAAAATATATCCTTTGCATGCAACTTTGATGTACAAAACGTAGGAAAAGGGAAAAGGTATTTAAATGATATTTAAATATGCCTGTGCTGCATGAAATGTGTTGTTTCATCTCACTTTGACATTCAGCAGGATTCCTCCATCACAAGCACTGTGGTCCATTAGATTAATCTGCTTTGCACATGTTAGGCTTGTGGTTCTAACCTCATCAGTCTGCAAGACCTTCTAATCATACAGCAAGCTAAAGTGGCTATTAACCACAGGCAGACTAAGAAAACATAAGGACTCTATCTTACCAAATATTCTGACCAGTGCAATTGAGCTTTCTTACTTGCGTCTTTTGCTGCATTGTTTAATTGTCCAGTCTTTGATATTTTCACATCTTTATCAAATGTTAAAGCTGTAGTGTAGAAAATAATTACATTTGATATTTTTACAAATACGTTTTAATGCACCTTCATTTGGCTTTCAGAATAATGCAGAAGAGTCATTTCTCATCCACTCCCATCTCGTTCCACCATTAATTTGGTAAATCCTCTACACATTAAAAGGTGGTCCTGTTCAGTGTCTCTGCACTGACAAAGCTATTAACATGCGTTCATCATAATACCTCCAGGTCACTGCATAATCCATCATATACATCCGGCATTTGTGAGGAGGCCAAACTACAAAGCAGATGATTGTCTAGTATCTTTATGGCGAAAGGCTACATAATGTGAAAAACACTTCCACCTCTGCACTGGGATACTGGAAGCCACATCATGAAACATCACAGGCCTTAGAGCCTTAGGTACAGGGCAAAAGGTGAACTCATACGTACCTCTGCAAAGTCACTAACTACTGTAACAGCTCATAATGAAAGCGTTTTTCAAAGAAGACCAGAGCCTGAGCCACAAATGCACCTTCTCGACTTAAAATGCCAGAGGTGGAAAGAGTACGAACATATTCTATTAAAATAAAAGTACCATTACATTAATAAAATTTTACTTTAGTACAGGTAAAAGTACCAGTCTAAAAATCTACGCAAATAAAAAGTAGCTCATTTAAATTTTACTCAGAGTGTGAGGGAGGCAAACATGGGATAGGTTAAGGATGTCAAACTCAGTTCCTGGAGGGCCGCAGTGCTACGCAGTTTAAATATAACCCTAATTAAACACATCTGATCCAGCTAATCTAATCATGTAGGCTTATTTGAAAACTACATGGTATGTGCGTTTGCTCTCCTGCCCGTTTCCAGGGAGCACATTTATTATTATTTATTTTATTTTTATTTTTTTACTTTTTTTTTTACTCAGTAATAAGTGTTTTAAATTGTAGCAAGTACAATACTTCAAACTAAATTTACTCAAGTAAAATTACAGATATTAAAAAATAATAAAAAAGTAATTTGTTACTTTCCACCTCTGGAAAATGCCACTTGCATGACAAACAGCACACAGAGAGGAAATGGCTAAAAGAAGAACATAACAAAACAATGCTTTCATTAAGAACAAAATTGAGCACACAAAGTACACAAAGATTTACTTGATATTCCGCTGTTGTTGATTATCTGGAAATATCTGGTGTGGACATAACTGAGACAAATCGCATAATCCTCTAATGGTATCCATATTAATCAGACACAAAGAAGACTAAATCATCAAACTCAAGTGTCTATTTAAGGTTTGACCACACAGTTGTAACATGTGGTGGTGAGAATAATCACAAGAGTATAAACATTAGTGATTGCATGACCAAACCTGAGTCTGGTCATTTGGCAATCACATCTGCTGTAACTCAGAGAGTAACATTGTGCCTTATAAAAAGAAGCTATGTCATAAAGCAACAAATGAGGAAATGTATGTTATTCATGTTAAATACACAGCAACAAGCAAACATTTTATGGTTATATGGTTTTTGGATGCATGGTTTCTATTTTTACACCTGTCCACACAGAAAACAATGCTGCTCATGTATATAAAATATCATACACCTATGCGGAGAGACTTCTGACTGCAAACATTTAGATTTGGACATTATATAACAAATCACTTAAGTTTGACAAGGAAAACCATGAAAAGCATTTGGAAAAGTAGCTTTTTGTGCATGTCAGATTATAATAACAAATCATTAAAGAATAAAAAAATTTAAATGGTAACTAATATAATACATGGTTCTTTTCATTCTCTCATGCAAGTAAAATAAAAAACATGACACTGAACCATATTTTTGATTTAGGTCTATTTGAAAAAAAAAAAGGTAAATTGATTACAATAAATAAAAAAATAAAAAAAACAGTGTGGTTCAATATAATGCAATATTGACATTTTAACTTGTTGCCCTTAATCAAGTTTCATTTTTGTTGAGACTTGAAATGTGTCACGATCATGAGCTGGAGTGCCCATGAACTTCAGTAGAGGGCACTCCACTAAGGACCATTCCACCCATCAACCACCAGATGTCACCATATCATCACTTGGACACTAGCACCTCTCATACTGTTGCACCACACCCCAAACTACTTCTCCCATGAGTCACTGCATCACTAACCACCTTGCCACACCTGCACCTCATTCATCAGCTAATCTCCTTGCCACACCTGCACCTCATTTAGATACACATATAAGCTGCTCTCACACATGCACTCATTGCAAAGTCTTGTTTAGCCTGTCTAATATTTCTGAGCGGTTTCCCTTGTGTTTGTTCTTCCCGTGTCTGATTTTGTATTTTGACTCTGATTCTTTGCTGCCTGTCCCGATCTCTACTTGGCTCTGTTTTCGATTCTGGTTACCCCTTAACATACCTGACTCCATTCCTGATTTCTGCCTGTCCGACCATTCTCTGAATAAAGTTCCGCACGTGGATCCGAATGCCTCTGACTCCTCGTTACAAAATGAAAGTAAGACTTTTGGTTTAGATTGATTGATTGTAACTGTGTTAGTCTAACAAAAAAATTCTGTGACTATATTCACTTTGTTACTTTTACATTTCATATGCTGTTTCTTAGTCCTAATCCACATCAGCACTGTTGATTCTGTGCAAGTCTGGTCTCAATCATTCAGAGCTCAATTCAACACCAGCTTCGTAACAAGATCCACACCGTTAAAATGACTCCACATGTGGCCAATTAATTTTTGAAAAACCTAGTTTTACTCAAAACAACATCCATAGCATTTCCAAAAGGTTGCCTGCTTCAAGAATCGTAATAAGGATGTGAAAAGTAAAGGGACAAGTCAGTGAAATAGAACATTATTTCCAGATTGAATAAATCCACTGCAAAGCTCTTTAGAGGAAACTGAAACAAGATCTTGTTATTTCTGACAAATCCCATTTCTTTTCAACGCGAACATGCTGAGCAAGGAAGTTGGCTTTTAATTCTGGTGAGTGAGAATATTTGCTCAGTTGATTTGAATATAACCCAAAATTTAGTTCATAGTTAAAATCAGCTAACCTATGCTTATATTTTGAAATGTATGGTGAAAAAAAACTATTTATGTCATCAAACCTTTTATTTCTTCTTATAATAATGACTGTAGATATACTGTGTCATTAACAGTTCAGTTATTTGTTGTTTTTCTGGACTTTTCTGTTGAGGTAGATGGGTGATCAGCAAATCCACCATCAGCGAGCATTTTGTAAACTAAATTGCTGACCCATCACTTTCAGGTTTGCTATGGTCTGTATATATATATATATATATATATATATATATATATATATATATATATAGAGAGAGAGAGAGAGAGAGAGAGAGAGCGAGAGCACATCAGGTAGGTTAAGTCTCTTGTACTACCACAAAGACATTAGAAAACGGTTAGTTCTTGAGCAGAAGACAGAGGGTGCATCTCAATATCCCTCCTCCTTTCCTCCATCCTATGACCCGGAAACCGATCAAGCTCAGCCATCTTGAAGGCCATCTCAATTCTCTAATTGCATGGTGAGGATCGAGGAGTGAGGAGGCTTCCTGAGGAGCTATGAGCGAGGATACACAGTTGTATCCTTTGCGGAAGTGTTTTTTCACACAAATACATTCTCCTCCCCCTTCACATCTGTTGTAATAATTTTTATTTATATTTTACCTTTTCACTTCAAATAAACCATGCACTTCATAGATTTCAAACAGGGCATCTTGCTTTATTAATATTTATTATGAATGTCTTAATTAAAAACTTTAACAACATTAGGGCAGACCCCTTTAATCACAGCTGATGACACTTTGAAGTAATGCTGAAGGGAATGAGGATAAATCATTTCACTTAATTCAAGTCCTCCATCTTCACGTCTTTTCCTTGCGTCCTTCCCTTGCATCCTGAAGGGGTGGAGCTAAGACATGAGGAAAGGAAGGGAGGAAAGGAAATGAGGATGCACAAATAGAGCCTGATAAACGTCTGTTTTAAGGCAGGATGATGGAAACAAAGTTGACCTAAGCACAGTGTTGAAACAGTTGCAAACCAACCACCTTATTTATCCAAAAATGTAAAAATACTGTCATTTATTCACTCATGTTGTTGTAAAACTGTATGCATTTCTTTCTTTCTTGGAAGTATTTGGCAGAACATTTATTTAAAAAAAAAAAAAAAAATTTTATTATTATTTTCTGTTCCACACATAAGAAGGTCATAGAGGTTTATAATGACAGGTAAATAATGACAGGCTTTTCATTTTTTTGTAAATTATCCCTTCATTGTGGATAAGCTGAAGAATGCTCAACCCTTAAATGATGTATGATATGTTTCAACAGTTTCAACTTATTTCTTATTCAAAGCATACACTAACTTTACATAGTGGTTTGTGGATACAATCAATCAATTCAAGCTCCTGAATAGTACAGAGAATAGAAAAGAGATCTGCTTGACAGTTCCTCTGTATTAGATACCACTGCCACAAGCTATTTTTCCCTTTACAGCAGAAGAAATACTATTACAAAATGTTATCACCATGGGAAAAAAGTGGTGTGGACATCCCCAACATAAAATGATGTTTAGGCAAACAACTGCCTTCTTCGAATTGAATGTTTATCACTGCACTTATGCAGACTCTTGCAAATCTTAATATTTAAACCTTAAGTATTGTTACAGTGTTCAAATGACATGCTGCTGGCTTCGGAACAGTGTAAAAATGTGTTTGAGTGACTATCACATATACAGCAACTTCCCAATTAGCGTTCATTTAGCACCTCATATGCTGGGCCGTTGTGGGACAACTAGCATAGTCCAAGCGATCCTCCTGACCGTGCCCTGAAAAACAGGCCTTAAGGTCTTATTTCAGCCTATGTGAGCGAGGGATTAACACCGGCGTGCATATGTACAGTCTGTGTTCGCAGCAGGGTTTTACTTGGCTAGTGAGAGATGGCTCCAAACCATCAATTTCGAAAGGGGTGAATTTGTGGAGAGTGGCATTTTTTCGAAGGAGTCAAACAATGGACAAAGAGCATGGCTGTGGTTGTGCTGGGGGTTTGGGGGGAGGGTTCGAGCTTGAGTCTCCAGAGCCTGTCATGAGCACGCGAGGTCAGGACATCTGCTGACATTTACTGCTGGGCCTGGGCCAGACTGCAGGTTTCAGGGCTCCTGCCAGGGCCTCATATCAGGCCTGCGTAAAACCACCAGGCTCCCTCGTCTCTCTGAAACTCGCACCAGAATGCGCGGAACCTGCGTGACCTTACGCTTTTTGATCCAGGCCTAGTGGTGCAGCATTTATGAGGACACTGTGAACTGTAAACTTGCTGAGAGGGCATGAGCTGGCTTTCGACATGGCCCCGGCACTAAACACCAGTACTACAGGAGAAACGAATTATATGCGACTGCAGTGTTTTTCTTTTTTTGCACAATCCATATGCTCAGATCCGAGCCAAACTCATGATGGCTCCCATTCTGTCTTTATGGACCTGATTTATTAGTGGAAAAAAATAATGCTTTCACTCATCTGCTCAATTCACATTCATCTTGAAGAAGTCACAGATGCAGATAAAAAGAGATGATGACGAAGGAGCGAGGCATTCAGACAATCCCTCGTCAACTTTTAATCACATAAAGTCTTGCGTTTACTGTTGTGCATTATTTCAACGCAGTCATAAGTCATTGTGGAACCTTTTCACCACAATAGCCATCTTTTAGTCAGTCTCTTTCAGTCAAACTTTTCCCATTGCGTCTGTCAAGTATTGAGTTTCTCTGGGCGGAATCCCTTCATTTGTTCAATTGTGATTTGTTGGCAGGATACAACAATGCCTATCTGTCAAATGAAGCATGTTATGGATTAGCCTATAACGTGGCAACAAAGGGGCAACATCTGATTAGCATTCAGTCTCCCTCGTCCTCTGGTATTTTATTACCACAGGTGCAAGAGCATTCATTGATCAGATGCACGCTAGAGGCAAAGCAGGTCTTAATTGAAAACATCTCTATTTATACACCTGCAGGCACTAAAGGTCTCCGGGAGCAAAAGGAGGCCTAAAAAGGCAGAGAGAAAGAGAAAGAGCACACTGGAAAATGGAAATTGAGAGAGAGTCACTAAAGGGGAGAGATATAAAGAATATTTGTTTTGTTGAGTTGAAGGTAATTGTAAATCAATCAAAGATTTCAAACTTTAAATATTTTTACTGTCTAATTCATGACCCATCCAAGGATTGGGCTAAGTAAGTTTTTTTTTTTTTTGGTTTGTTTGTTTGATTTATTTATTTATTGAAAGAAATTAATACTTTTATTCATTAAACATGCATTAGCTTGATCAAAAGTGTCAGTGAAGACATTTATGATGCTACAAATTTATTTATATTTCAAATACATGATGGTCTTTTGCACATTTGATTTATCCAGGGATCTTTAGAATATCCCAGTTTAAAATATTAAGTAGAACAAATGTCTTTAACACTAATAGAAATGCTTTTGAGCACCAAATCAGCAGAAGAATTGAAGTGACTGGAGTAATGGCTGCTGAAAATTCAGCTTTATCGTTGCAAGAATCAATTAAATTTAAAATATAGGAAATAGAAAAGAGTTACTTTGAATTATAGTAGTTCAAAATATTACGGTTTTCACTGTATTATGATCAAATAAATACGGCCTTGTTGAGCTAAAACCCCCAAATCGTACAGGAATTTCAAATTCTTTAAGAATGAACAAAAAGTTCAATATACTATTTAATTAATATACCGGTACCATATTTATAGCTCACTTTCATTTAACCACAAAAGTCATGTCCCCTCCTCACCATGCCCTTCAAAAGGTGCAAAAAATGCCATTTGTTTTTTTATTACAAGTGTTTGGCTTGTCTTCACCATCTCCAGAAGCAGTAAGGCTATTGTGATCCTGGACACTAATACAAGCTCAATTATTAAGAATTAATAGAACTTTTACCGAACTTTACAGGAGACTGCAGCATACAACTAAACCTAGACTTGATAAGCATATTATCCATCAGAGCTATGGTAACCTAGGAATAGTACTGACGTGATAGGGCCCTCGTGTGGAGAGAAAGGTAGATGTGAAAACCACATTTAAATCACACTTTGCTAGCATCAATTTAAGCAAGTAACCAAGAGCCACCGTTTACTTATTCACTATGTGAAAAATGACTAAATACACTTAAATGGTCAAAAACAGCATGTTAAAAGCTATTGATTTAAGAAAGCCCAAATAACTGGGGCCTGCAGTACAGCACTGTACTGACTTTTTGAGCTTATTGGTTAAGAAAGACTATAGGAGCACTATCAAGGAATTTATTGGCCTGAATTAAACACAATGGCCTTTCGAATGGCTGTATATGCCTAAAAAGTTGTTTTCTTATTTAACTACAGTTTCAACTGAAGTAGACTCTTTTTTTTTCTTTTCTTTCATTTGACATATTATTTTACTTAAACTGAGACCCAGAACTTCTGTCCATTTTGACAAACACTGAACACCACAACGACACGTCTGCAGGTGGTTAGGAAGAAAACACAAATATAGTTCTCCAAAAATGTTTCCTGAAGCCTCACCACAGGAACTATGCAATCCTCGTCCAAGTCGGAGTCCAAATTCAAAGCATCCCAAAAATTCCCACAAATAAAGCTGTTGCCTCTCTCACAAGTGATGGGATGGAGGATATGTGCTTAAACACATGAGCTGTCAGGTGCATCTATAAAGATCATTAACATCACCGGAAAGTCCTTAGTGGTTTGAGCAAACATTGCTTTAAAAAGAGCCTGTTGTGTCCTTGGACATTTAAATCTTATAATCTCAGATTATTTGCTAGCATTTTACTGTAATTTGATGTTTTTGATATTTACTGTACAGTGAATGTGAATCAATAATTAATCCATTCTTTAAAGCTACTGGGCCTCATTAATGAAACATGAGCAGAACGAATCATTGTATGAACTGTTCGTAAATTGCGCATTTACATAGATTGCGCCATTAAATTGAATGTGACAATTTACGTCAGAGTGGTTTAACAAATGATTTGCACAGAAATTCATTCTGCTCGTGTTTCACGAATGAGGCCTAGAGCATGTACTGGAAAATACATGTTCTCAAGGTCACATACTGGTGTGAAATTTGTCCCCTTTTCATGGTCACAACACAAAAACCTTACTTCTGTTGGCTCCCTGAAGCAAGCCTGGAGGCCTCGGCAGCTGCTTTCCTTGTCTCAAATTCCTCTCTCTCCAAACTGCTACCCTTGTGGCCCAGCTCCACCAGCTGGCGGGCCAGTTCCTGATCCTGGAGGAGCAATAACACAGATCTGCTGAGCTGGGGGTGGTTAAAACTGACTGAATAATATGAACAAATGGCATTTCTGTACAAACAGGCAAGTGTTTTATGACACATTTCTGCTAGTTTTGTACTCAAGTGCTATTTATATCAATCCTATTTTAGTATACATGCTATTTATATGACAAAATTACATGAGCTGCGCTGACAATTTCATGGTTGCCAGGATCAAGGATTTTTACCACATGTCACTGCAGCGTAGTTAAAAGTGGGTAGTATCATTTCCATATGATTTAGTGAGGTTCCTTATGCCCTCAGAAGGAGGAGCTGCTTTCATGTGGCAACAGGGCATTGAGTTTGTAGAGAGCTGCTGCCGAGGAACAACTCAGACTCAAACGGCAAGATCCATTTGTGAAGGGTGAAACTCAATCTTAATAGAAATACACTAAAAGTCAAACAGTGAAACTTATAAATGTCAAATAAAAATAGGTAAAAAAAAATATATATCTTTAAGGTTGACACTGAAACCATGTTAATGTGAATGGATTATATTCTGAGTCTAATTTAGTATTTAAAAGATATGTTAAAGATTTTTCAGTGTTCCTGCGATGGCAAAGCAGAAACTTTTTTAAGATTATAACTATCTTTGATCATTATAAACTGTCACATTGGATCAATTTAATGTATCTTTGCTGAATAAAAGTATTAATTTCTTTAAATATATATATATATATATATATATATATATATATATATATATATATATATATATATATATATATATATTATTTTCTTTGTACTGCTTATTAATTACACTTATGACCTAAAAACCATATAGCTGATTGTATTAGACAGTAGATTTGAATTTTGAATCCAGCGCTTTATGAATGACTGAATGTGTAACCACTCAAGTCATACAACACCTTATAACTTAAGACACGCTCATTCCTCTAACTAGAAATAAGCCCCCACATATGAAACTAAACCAGAATGTGTCTGAATATATCCCCGAGTCCTCATTGTGAAGGAAACCACACATTGGCATTCATAGACTGCTACAGACTATTCATACAACTCAGGTTTGAATTACTTTCTTCCAAGCTAGAACAAATCCCAAGTAAATCAAATGGGGAACTTTTTAAAGTCAATACAGGCAAAGCCTTTTACAGTTTCCAAGGCTCTTACATTAAGTGTAAAATATGTACAGTATACCATGACTCAGTCATTAGCCAAAATAACAGTCAATATTACAAAATGTTATTATTTGAAGAATTAACTGTTACATCCAAATTTCTAAAAGTGGGCTAAAAGAGACACTGTAATGCCTTATGTTGTGACTGAATGTAGACTTATCGCATCAGACTATAATACAACTACAAAGAGTCTCACTTAGGATACCATTGTACGTTACATTATGATGAGAAAACGTTGCCGTTTATAGAAGTATACAGGAAAGTAACGTTACCATGTCGCCATCTAACGTTTAACTGCAAACGTACACTTTCACAGGCCATAATTTTGTTACTCCATCTGTCTGCACAGGCTATCGTTACGTGTGCACAAGCGTAACTGCCAGACTATTCACATTGACTGAGACAAATTCTGATTTAGAAAGAAACAAAATAAATCGTTTTCTTGATGCACCTGATCTCACAATGTGTGTGAGATTCACAACTTCACATAGAACAGACGGTTTAACTTGCAGCGTGAAATATAATGCTTCACCTCGAGGTAAAATAAATCCAGAGGTTTTATCTGAGAATCTAAGAAGTCCTCATAAGTGCGAAACTCTTCCACGGTTTCTCCCGCAAAGACGCCTCCGTCGTCTTCCATCTTGTTTACTTTGAGTTATTCCCATGGTAACAGACAGCTGTAGTAGTAGGATCGTGTTTTCCGGTTATAAACCAATCACGAACCAATATAAATTCGTGAACCCCGCCCATCCAAACAAGCGTGATTCGCAGGAAAATTAGACGATCTTAAGCGACAATATCAGTGTAAGTTTGTTTGTCTGAAATGCTGTTTCTTATAACTCCAAAATAGTTATTATTTTAGATATGAATATTATAACCAATACCAGGGTACCAATTCTGCTATGTTAAGAGAAGCAGGAAGGTTGATGGTATGCATCCAAAAGCTTTTTTTAAAATCATTTGTGTGAAAGCATTACAAGTGACTGGTGGATGCATGCTTACGTGATTTCATTGTTGTATCATGAGGTCTAGCAGAGTCTTCTGGTAGCCTACTAACAAAGACCTACTCTGTGTAATTAATGTTTTCTTGCAGTCTAACCTTCTATAATATAATATAATATAATATAATATAATATAATATAATATAATATAATATAATATAATATAATATAATATAATATAATATAATATATTTTAGTTAGATTATTATTATTATTTTTTTTGAGCATCATATTATGGTATAAATTCAAAATGAAAGGTTTTCATGCAAATTTAAAATCATCTTGCGTCATTGTTATGTCAGAATAAAAGACAATGCGACTGATTCATTTTTAACAGCAAACATTCATTATTAATATTTTAAGAGTTCCAATCTATTTTTATTTATTTATTTTGGCTGAAGAGCTTTTTCCTTTGTCCTTTAATAATATTTGGGGGGTATTGCCCCAAAAAATGAAATAATTATAATTATAATAATAAACATTTTGCTTTTACAACATAAACTGTATAATAATCAAATAAATACATTTATGCTAAAGGGTGTTTAAAATGAAAATATCAATAAGCTTATTAACTTTTTGGTTTTGTGGATCTTCACTGCATTAAACATTACTGGATTCAGTGGGAATTAATTTATGTGGACTATTTGCTGAACCACAGTTTTGTGGTGTTATTGTCTCATTTCAAAATATTGAGCATAAGGCAAACAGACCAAAATGTACCTGTGGTTTAATTATTCATACATCACCACTAGGTGGCACAGCTCTTCAAACGATTATTAAACAGTTCTCAATGTTCTCGGAGTTCTATGCATTTTGCCATCATTCTTGTTCTTATCTAAACTTGGTAAAAGTCGATTCTGGTTAGCCTATAAGGATTTGAATGGCAAAGATTGTATTCCCAGACAAAAGTCATAGTCCTGACTCCTGGCTATGGATGTATGTATTGGCATATACCCAAGTAGTATGAAGAAACCTTTAGAGCCATATAACTGTTCAGCATTACAGTTTATGCAGACACCATTTGATGTGGATATCTTGACCCCTGTATTTCAACCTGTTTGATGAGACACTGTTGTAAACCATTTTCCGGTGGAATGTCTGACCTCCACCAAACCCTGACTTTACCCCTTGGATCAGCCCAACGGGATAATGGCACAAGCCAGCTGTTATGTCAATTGCAATGGGCAATAGTCTTCAGGCGTAGACATCCAATACCACCACCATGCATGCACAATATGGATTTTGGCCACATTGATGATTCCAGGAGAATCTAATGCAGAATTAATAAAGTGTGCAATAATAGTTGTGATTAAACATTTATGATCTGTTAAGGATTTCTGTTGTATCCTAATATATTCACATTCCAAAAACAAAAGCATGGCATTACTATATTGTGGTAGTTTGTAAAACAGACAATAGCCTTACAATAATTTTAGGGAATTATGCACAGGATGTTTTTAATGTCATTATAGTGAAATGTTTATTAGAAATGAATTGTTGTGAAAAGTTTGGAAATGGATTATGGTTGCAATCACCTGTAAACATGAAAGATGAGTTCCACACCGTTTCAGAGTTCCCTGCTTGACAGTTATAGGGATATTTTGTGAAGGGTCATACCACGACTGTCTGCCATTTGATACACCTATGAGCAGAGCTCATAAAATACACAGAGCAGTCCCACAAGACATGTTTATCCTTGTGAGACATCGCTCTTCTGTGGAATGCACTGGGGTCATGACAGGATTTTAATTTCCACGACAGTCAGCATATAGCCTGATAGTTTTGATGGACAGACATCTAGTAGAAGAAATATGGACTTTTCATGCAAATAAGCAATCCATGTGCATTATTCAACCCAGAAGCATTCAAAATATGTCGTCTTTTTCTTGTACTGTTCTTCACCGTTTTTAAAAAATATATTTGCATATTACCATCACAAACATTATAATTTTGGAAGCTGGATAACTGTTTGTGCAAAAAAAGCTTGTAGAGACATAAATATATTGTATAAATACAGTGAGGTATACTATAAAAATGTAGTTATATTTTGTAAAATCACTGAGGATAATAAGGCAAATCCTCTTGTAACGCAACTTTAGTTCAAATACATAAGATTTTCACAAGATCCTCATCAAATGCACATCAGACTTCAGAAGTTCTGTCGTGAAAATGTCTTGTGGTTGGCTGATTCAGTCCTTTGACGTCTAATGTACATGATGACCGGAATGCTCAAGTCATGTAAGTTAAGCAAGTATTGGTTATCCTGAAGAGAAAACTGGTTATTTCAGCAAACCATCTTTTTTCCCAGCTTGTCTTTTTTGCAAGATTAGTCCTTGTTTTTGAGACAGCACTGGTTTATCCGAATCGAAACTTGGGCCAGTATTTGACTACTGGTCGATTCTTCTTTCCGGTGTTGGCTGCGACTTTTGTTATAGAGGGTGTTGGTGGATGTGGAGGTGGTTGTTTTTCCTGCTCTTTGTCTGTTATTGTGAATCCTTGATCAGTCTTTTCATGCAAATGCATCCTCGGCAGAAAATGTGTAGACACGTGTTGCGACTTCACTCTTGGACTGGACCCCATTTTTGCTTTACCTCTCTTGTTAAGTGCCACGAACCACTCTCTGCCAGTGCGATGGTTCTTGTGGATCACTGAGGCGTACGTGTTGTAGCTGTTCTCCTGAAAACGCTCCCTGAACTTACAGTCATCTGTAAAGCTCTCCTGGGGAAAAGGACAGGAAAAGGGGGAATGAAAAGATACAAAGATAGAATATCAACAAGTTGTTGAGTCTGATACTTATACTCCTGTGCATGTTAATGGTCATGTTAATATGTCTTGAATCTTGGCTTTCAACACTCACAGCCTGTGAATGATACTAGATCCCTCTGATGATCTATGTTTGTATTTCAGCCAGAGTCCAGCTGCAATGGTGTTTATTTAGTGTATGGTTTCCTGTACTATTTGTACATCTTACTTTCAACTGAGATGATAACTTTTACTATTCAGTATAAATGTAATCGCCATAAGTTTTTTTTTTCTCTCTCCCTACAAGCTATTCAGCAAGTTTGTTACTGTGAGCCTACACATAAAATAAATAGACCATTGTTGCATACTTCACCATGGAATTAAATAATTCGCTCACACTTTATTTTAGGGTCCAATTCTCACTATTAACTAACCATTAACTATGACTTTTGCCTCAGTTAACTCCTTATTTGCTGCTTATTAATAGTTTATAAGGTAGTTGTTAAGTTTAGGGTATTGGGTAGGATTATTGATGTCATGCATTATATGTACTTTATAAGCACTAATAAACAGCCAATATGTTAATAATAGGCATGCTAATAAGCAACTAGTTATTAGTGTGAATTGGACCCTATACTTAAGTGTTACCAATAATTCTTCTTTATTCAGAGTAGCAGGATGTATTATAGTGGATAACACACAACACCAGATTACATGATCAGTGTACCAGACATGTAGTTCTTTTCAACCATGTGTGCAGAGAATGCTGGGAAATTAAAAAAGTTATAGGACCATGTACTAATGCACAACTTAATTTATGTAGCTTCATCAAGGCAGTACTAAATAAAAAAGTCGGTATAAAAAAAAATGACCGACATAAAAGGGTATGTACACTTTACGCATAACTGTATGTGGAAGTGATCTGCTTTTGTATTGTGCTTCAGTTTTACCTCAGCTTTAACACTTTGAGCACACAATAAGTTGGGCACACAATTTACTGTGCACACACTTTGTAGGATGCCACATTAGCAGCTGCTGGAGAGAGAACACTTTGTGACCTGATTGAGTTAGCCCCTCATAAAGAGAGCTAATGAAAAGCAGCAAGCAGATTATAGACACGAGCCCCAGAATGAAGCATTGAGGGGGTTTCAGAATAATTGCAAGTCTTACTTTTATCTCCTAGCTCAAAGTCATCAAAACCGACTTTCCAATCAAAGACTGGGGTGACCGACAGAAGCAGAGCTTCGTTTGTGTGGGCTGAAAACTCATTAGGCTGTGAAACAACTTTATCCTTCCAGGGCACAGGAAAGCAGGACACATGCTTGTTTGTAGGCAATCTATGGTTATGCGCAAGCCTCTCTCCTTAGGTAGGCTTTCAAAAAAATGCAGCCATTGACTGACAAGACCAGACATCCATTAGATCTCTCTCTAGTAAATGTTTTAAATATCTGACCAAAGCTCAGATAGTTCAATTAGATGAATGTGGTCAAATCAACACTAGATAGCAGGCAGAAAGCAAACTTATATAAGATTACTTCATCACTGGTCTGTTATTGTTTCATCTCTGGCTCTCTGTCGAATGTGACTTTGAACTCCTTTGAATGAATGTGTGCAAATAGTTTTTGGGAACACTGTTAGTAGTTTGTAAACAGCAGCTTATATTAACAACTGTACACAACCAACATTATTATCGAATTTTGGCCTCACTCTCTAAAAATACATCTGGTGGGAAAATATATCATGAATTTAATGAGGGTCAGTCCCAAGTAAGAGGTCTTGCATAATTCCCAAACTCTGAAATAATAAAACTGTTCTGGTTTGCTGAAGCAGAAAATGGTGCCATTACAATATTTTCTAAACATGCCAGTCACAACGTGACCCACCATAACTTCACAGGGGCTCTCTCCCCTAAATCTCGCCCCAAAAACATCTGAACGTTTGTTTGATTAGGATACATGGTTTCTGTCTTCTGGAAGTGCTTTATGACCGCTGTTTTAAACGGCAGCCAGCTGTTGAGGATACATCCTTCTATGACATTTTTGGGGGGTTATTTCGATCCATGTTTGAAAAGATAGAAGAAATCCCATGTGTCTGTTCGGGTGTCTGCAAGCGGTAGACATTTTATTGTTAAGTCATGAACTTGCACAGCTGTTTGACCTGTGTCTGTTCTCTGACAGCTTTCTTTGTGAATATTATCCACAAACAATCCTTTCTCAAGATTTCCCATACTGTGGTACCTCCACTGTTCAGCCTTGCACCACTAGCATTGAGTAATTATACCGTTACAGACACAGATACGAATAATTACATCTTGGCACGGCAGATTTGTTCCCATTCGTAAGTGTCGCCATATTATTCAGAGCTGTTTTCTTTACCTTTAGACCATGTGAGCATTGTTATATTTGAGACACCTCTCTGGCTCATGAGCAATCCACGTTTCATGGAATGGGAGATGGTTGCATCTCCTTTTCCCTCTTGGTTACTCACCCGCTCTCCATTGTTTTCTTAATAAATGTAGTGACCTCTTAAGCTTTGCAAAGATTATGTTAGTAATAGCTTGCTGGGTATGTCACAAGGCATAATGTACATCTGTCTTCCTTGCCATTATCGCAGCAATAAATTGCCACTATGAAAACATCTAAATATTAAATATGACAGACAGTGCAACAAAAATCAGACATTAAGTCATTTGATACTCCTTTGGTTAGGCCGACTTGTCTACGAAGTGAAGTGCCTGGGGTTTAAAACCCAAGCTGACAGCTATTAAATAAGCCTATGCAACTGTAGTTGGTCTGAGGAAATGAAACCCAATTCAAGTCTGACGGAGCCGCTGCAGCTGCTTTAATTACAGATGATGTCTGCGGCAGTTCAGAGGCTAATCCTCAGATTTATCAGACTACTTTATTATCCGCCCCATACAAGATTTTTCTAAAATCGTAAACCGTTAATGTGAAGTAGGGTCTACACAAGTAATATATAATAAATATATATAATACTTCTATTCAGCAAGGATGCAGTAAAGTGTTTTTGTGACTGTCACGACATTTATAATGTTACCAAACTTTTCTGTTTCAAATAAATGCTATTCTTTTGAACTTTACATTCATTAAAGATACAGTATATATATCAACTGAAATTGAATACTGAACTGAAAGAATATTATTATATGCAATATTATTATAATGATTTCTGAAGGATAATGACATTGAAGTTTTCAGTAATGACTGGTGAAAATTAAGCTTTGAAAGTGACATTAAAATATAATAAAATATACAATAGTTATTTAAAAAAGTGTAATAATATTTCAGAATATTAATGTTTTACTGTATTAAAATAAATGCAGCTTTGTTGAGCGTAAGAGACTTTCTTGTGTGTGTGTGTTGTGTGTGTGTGTGTTGTGTGTAATATGGAGTTAAAAGCTGAATATTGATAATGATAGATTGGTTAAATAGATGTAGATTGTGTTTTCTCAAAATAAACTTGTAGTGTCTCATAGACTGTTCTTTGGGGGGGGGGGGGGGGGGGACAGTTGATATTATGGGAGAGTTAAACAATAATTGCAGATTAGAGTTCCATATACTGTTGCTTTGCTTGCATAAGTCCCAGTTCTTGCTGTCTGCATGCTAAGTGCCCTTAAAGCTGTCCAACTTTGTTTACACACATATTGATCCCCTTCCTTGCAAGATTATCAACTACCCCAGACTCGTTTTAATCTGCTCTTCCCATTAACACATGCTAATAAGCTCTGCCTTCTATCAGACAGCCCAGACCCCTGCAAAGCCAGATTGCTCTGGAACTGCAGTGTGTCTCTCCACTCCTTTGTGCCGTACAAGTCTTTGTAGAAAGAATTTGCAGAGGCTCACAAATATCACAGTAAGCCGAGATTTCCTTCAAAAGTGTGTATGGGGAGTTTTTGTTCTGCATATTTGGGTTAGTTTGCATCCACTTTTTTGTAGTGGATTTATGAGTTTATATCGTGTTGGGTCAGACTTACAGTTGCATGAAGCCTCCCCCTCTTGTTCATGGCTAGAAATCGGTTGCTGAAAACCCCTCGGATCCCTATGACCCCCTGAGACACGGCAAACAGCTCCAGCACACCTACAGATCGAAAAAACACAACAATTGCAGTGACGACTGATGACCTTTATGTCCTAAGTGTCAAAGGTCAAACAATGGCTGTGTTCAGGTTTGGTTATGAAAGAGAGAGAATAAATAAAAAAAATCAAGTGTTTTTAGCTTTATATATGTATTGTTCTCTGGTTATTTGGGTTACAAGTATTATTGAATGCTATAGCAAGAGTGATTAGTTCAATTAAACATTATTCTATCCCCTCCTACTGTTGTTTGTACTGGACAATGTACCATCTGAGTCACATCTATTGATAAATACATATTATACAGTGTGTGTCTGTATAGCCTATTTTACATATCTTTTTTGTCTTCTTTTATATTAGTCAGGATATTAGATCAATTTACTGTACATGTACAGTAAGTAAAGAATAGAGAAACCACTGCACCGCACACTGTAAAACACACTAACATCATAAAAAACATCCACCCAGAAAAATGAATGTGACTTCCCAATGCCAGTCCTACAAGTTTGGGTGCTCTTCATTTAGCGTGTGTGTAGTGATAGGGTCCATATAATCCAAAAATAAGCTTTTTTTGTTGATTTTTAAAAAGCCTGTTTGTTTCCACTGTATATTTAATGTATATTTTGAGGTGGTTTTACATAAGTGAACTACAACTAGAGTTGATCACTTACTATAAAAATTGACTGGCATTTGGATATAGCATCCATCTTTTTAATATTTTAGGCAATAACAGTACTGGTAATTAATGTTTGTTGATATAAAAAATTTGATTGTTTGGGCTGTATTCTTTCAGAGAGATGTTTTAGGTCTATGATGTTTGCTTTCTAAATATTCTGCCTGGCACATGGACTTAACACCAACAGCCAAACTCAAAGTCCTTTTTACTTTAATCTAATTTTGATCATCTGTTTGACAGTAGACCCTCTAAATAGACCTAGTACTATGGTATGTGTAGCCAGCTATTCAGCCATTAACAGAAATCTAGTGCATGGCATGTTAATGATGCCACTCACTCCAGCTTTCAGCTCACTGGCATTCTGATCTCAGCCGCTGCACCTGTTCCCATACCTGTAAATAAACATCCGCTCCAAACAAGAGACTCCAAACAGAGGAAGCACTAGTTTATCATACATTCAGTCTGCAATAAGAGTTTCTTGAGCCAGTGAGTGTTTTTGCACAGAACCATCAATAAGATTCTGTCTGTGTGACTTGGAAGGACCTTCTCTATTATGCAAAACTGTTTAAACATACATGCAATTAAAGCATTTTTTTTTTATATTCTCTTTGGTCATTTTAATAATTCATTTTAATTTAGGATGCAAAGGAGCACAATTTCATCCGTACTTAGTATTGGTAAGTTTATTTCTATCTGAAAACCCTTATCGAACACTGTGCAGGCATACCAAGTATGGAAAAAAAAAGGATCAATTAATCACTAATTTGAATTTAGCTGTCCCCATGTCCGTAAAGAAAGGGAAATGACTACTTACTTAACGGATTAGGTTCGTGACTCCCGTTGACTCTTCCATCTGGGTGAATCTGAAGGTGGAAACCAATTCCAACTCTACAATACAGTCTTCCAGTCCTGCGCCCTGATACGCGTCCTTCGACAAGTTGGTGCTCCAAATACGCGCGTTCGGATCCCGTAGGCAATGCAGAGCGAGGCAACTGAAAGAGGAGTAAAAGCAGGAGAGGAACGTTCATTCTTTCCAGAGAGCTGTGTGTGAGTGTGCTAGGCCACTTCCAGCATTTTGCTGCTGTTCCAGCGCTCTGAGGTAACTCGCTGTTTCACTAGTGGGCATTACCCTCGGCTGCTGCAGGAGCTGGAGCAGATCTGCTGGCAAAGAGATATTTATATCACAAATGATCTCACTGCTTGATGCGTGCCTGAGATGTGCAGGACGCTCTCTCTCATCCTCAATTTATATCGGTCGAAACATTCAAACCTTCCTGAGTTCTGTTTATCGTTGGAGATGTAGCTCCAAACAGCGCGTATTTGACCAAGGATAGGAATGTGCAGTTATTTATTTATACTTTAATACGTGGGTCTGTGACAATTAATGACGTTTGAGGTGATCAAACTGAGACATGGGAATCTTTTTTAAAACACGTGGCAAGTTCTTGGAAACGTAAGACTTGTCATGTTTTGAATATGTTTGCCATAAAAACAATAAAAAAAATATACATATATGTTATAATGTATCAGCTTAGCTCCGTTTTCTTTTTTAAACAAGTTTTCACTTATTTTCCAAGGTTATTTACAAATATATCATAATTTTTTTTATTAAGAGGTTGATTTCTCCATTTGATTCAATAAAACGTACATTTTCAAAAGAAGTAATAAAATAAATAAAGGCATACTGTACATAAATACAAGGTCCTATATAGTCAATAAATATTATTATTATTATAATTTTTTTGTAAACTTGGTGACGTTGACCCTCACTCTCTGTGTGTGTGTGTGTGTGTATATATATATATATATATATATATATATATATACACACACACACACACACACACACACACAGATAGAGAGAGAGAGAGAGAAATTGCCTCCTGCGTTTTGGTTACACCGTTGGACTTTTACTTAGGGTAAATCTCTTCACTGCTTATTTGTTATAATTAAAGGATTTTGCGACTGATAAAATATAGTTAATAAAAATATTTTGCACAGATACCACCTTGATATATTTTACCTGAAACCTCAAATAAAAAAAAGATTAATTAACTTTTAATAGCCTACTGCAAACATGTTTGAAGCTAAGTTAAAAAAAAAAAAAAAATAAAAAAAAAAAAAAAAAAAACGATTCAGAGAAAAGAGCGTCACGTAAAGGGACCAAATACATACTCCTTGAGTATTTTGCGCACGAGGAAACATATATACAACTGGGTGGACAAACAAATAATTTATGACTGGAAGAGAAGCGGTTGTATAAACTGTCATGTTGTAGCCTACTTGGTGAAATCACGCTCACCGTCCTCAGGTAGCGCTGTAGTTTTGCTCGTCCTCGCGCACGAGCGTGAACGCGTCTATCACACAGACTGTTGCATTATTGGAAGTTCTCAGCTCTGACTCCTTCTGGGACAAAAAGCAACAAACTTAAATATACAAACTATACAGTTATTTTTGGAAAGAGGACCTTCAGGATGAAGACTGACTTTCATATTAAATGTATTCATTGTTCATATTTTCTTTTTTTCTGTGTCTTCTCTTAGTCAGAACTCAGAACATAGTAGTATTGATGTTTCTTTTAGAAATTAATCTCAGTTTTCTTACATATATAGCCTATTTTCATTTGTATACAGTGAGGGCATGGGCAGTGAGTAATGCAGTGTAATAATTTAGTGATAACTCGTTATGACTGTGATCACCCTTGATTCATTTCAAAGTGGAAATGTTGCTGTTTTATAAACTATTGATAGGTAAAATTATGGCAATTTGTGACTCACCATAAGATCAACTGTATTACATGGATTAATTTGCACCACATGTTAATGACAACACAGAATGAAACAACATAGCCTACTTTATTTAAATAACCAGTATACCGTATCATTAGGACCTTTGAAAGCCTCTTTTCCTTATTATTATCTCTCTATTAAATGAAACAATAGTGGTGTCCAGGCCAGTTGTTTCATTACAGCTACCTGCAGAGTGAAAAGCAGCACTACACATTGTCTGCTTAATGGACAGCACAGTGGGAATTTCATGTTCTTTAAAAAAATGTCTGAAACATATGAATTTCTCATCTACACACAATGTTGTGTTATTCACAGTTATATGTGAGATTAACTGTACAAAACCTGGAAAGGAAATCTTTATACATATAGGCTACATATAAATCAAAAGATCTTTGGGGTTTATAAATCCTCACAAATATAACACATAAATAGTCTTATTTAATGTATATTCATGAATATTTTATAATTCAAAGATATTGTGAACTTTTGTATAAGGCAAGGCTTATGTAAATATGCATGCTATATGCTCTTTTAATGCCTTACATGCATGAATTTGCATGATCCTAGAGCATTTTTTTAGATTTTGCTCACATCATCTTAAGTTACCTTTGAGATGCGATGGCAGCCTTCAGTAATTTGAAAGGAATGTGTCCTGAACACTTTACAATCTTAATCACTAGATGAATGGTGAATGGAGACATGGAGGTCTGTGATGTCTGTTTCACTTGCTGCACAACACGGATTGATCACTTTAATGTAAACAGTGCAGAACTGTGTACCTCCCAAATTGTAAAGGCCATTTGTTTGTGCTGGACCCTCCAGTAACTGCAGTGAGGTAATACCCCAGATGAGTATAAACACTGATGATCCTGACTGATTCATCAATGATCCTGGCTTTTAACAACTTTGTAGTAACATGCAGGATTTTCTCTCTTGGGGAAGAATCATTTGTTATTGTTTTGGCACATGTGATCATTATCTGTGAATTAAGCTTTTGAGTAACAGGGGAGGAGATGAGTTTTCAGGTACTGCCATGAATGACGGCATCTGGACAGTGTTGGGACTGTTTGGCCCACTTAAAGATTATACTCAATAATTTGGTCCGTTGGCTGATGGTTGTTAGCTCACAAGCTTTGGCAATAATGTTGTACCTTCATTATGGAGTCTCCTTCTTGATAGATGACACTTTTAGAAGCTGTATCAAATGTATAGTAAATTTAAAAGGAAAAGGTTTTTATAAGCAAATATTACACGAAATGTATGACTTTCTATGTTTTATCATATAATATATAAGTTAATATATGTATATATATATATATATATATATATATATATATATATATATATATGTGTGTGTGTGTGTGTGTGTGTGTGTGTGTGTGTGTGTGTGTGTGTGTGTGTGTGTGCAAATAGGAAATATTACATCATAATGCATTTGGGCTGGTATATACGTTTAAGGAATGAAAAATTACTTAAGGGTTTCTTCTGGTCTTAAAAAGGTCTTAATTTGTTTTTCCAAACGTCTTATTAGGTGCAGAAAGACTTAAATGTAATACTTAATGGCATTTAAGCAATTACATGTTGAATTCACAGCAAAAAAAAATATAAAAAATAAAAAAAAATCTTCTTTTCTATTTTGTGTTGTTTTCCAGTACAAATATATAAACACTTGAGATGCAAAAAGATACAAAATCTTGATTTCTGAGAAACTAAACAAAATTCTGTTAGTTTAATCTATGAAAACATGTTTTCCTGTTGAAGCAAGTTGAATTAAGTTCTGAGCCCACTGGCATTTGTTCTTGTTTTAATCATAAATCTACTTTATTTTGAAAAATATTTGAGAAAACAAGACAACTTATTATACTATTTTGCTCCTCAGGTAAATGCACCTTGATTTAAGAATCTTCTTGACATTTTCAATGGAAAGCAAAACAATTATTGGGGAAGAGTTATGCTTCCTTCAATTTATTCCTATATTTAGCCTGATAAAGGTCTTTAAAAATTATTTAATTGACCTTCATAAAACATGCAGAAACTCTGTTCTAAAATAGAGAGCCGTTTTCGAATTTTCCTCTACGTGTGATTAAGTGTTATTTTACAAGCCCTTTTACAGCCGCTGATTTGGGAATCACTGATATTTATTTTTAAGTCACGACGTAACAAGGGAATTTCCATTTGCTTGAGGGTGTTTCTCTGATGATTCGTGTAGATTTCACTATTGAAATAACAACAAGTTATGTATGTGTTGTGACCCCTGAACCACTTTCTCAGCCTTATTCCTTTGCAAACGTGCCTACAGTCATCTGAAACATTCCACCACAGCAAGGCGGAACGGGGAGAAGGTTTTTGTTCTCAATCTAGAGGTTTCCTTAAACCAGAAAGCCATGTTTGAGCTGTACTCTAAGGTTCAGAGATTCTCACCCTATTCCCTCCTCCCATTCCTGAGAGTTGGAGCATGAGGCGACGTGAAAATGGCCACGCATTTCAAACACGTCTTTCCAAAACAGCCCACGGATCAGCCAAGCATTTAATCTGTAATAGATCTAAACATTTGCTTTGGAAAAAGTAGTACCCCATTCATTTGTGAAAAAGCCAGCGCTGTGTTTTTGCAAAGTGTCCGAGGGCATTTGCTGAGGAACAAAGAAGCACCTGTTCACTGGTTACAGACAGAGCTGCCAGTCAGTGAGCAAAGAAAACACTGTCAGTGTACAGCCATCAGTACGTACTGACAGATTGGGTAAGATAAAAATGAACAGGGTAAACCCCCTTGATAGACACTGCAGTCAGAAGTAAATAAGAGGTTACCAATGTACTTTTAAAAAGTGTCAGTGAGTGTTATTTGCCTTTATGTACTGTAACTGCAGCATCTCCTTATGATTCATTATATGCATCATTCATCTTTCTAATAGTTATATAATAGTTTAATAATATAGGCTGTTCAAAAAGTTGGCAATTAATATTTCTTATGCACAATAATGTACATTTTAAAATGGTACTACATTTTAATCTACTTGATACTGTATATGTGCATGACATTTTTTATTCATTATTTATATACATTACTTACAAACTAAATTGTGTGTGTGTATATGTGTGTATGTGTATGCACATATATATATATATACAGTGCCCTCCATAAGTATTGGTACAGTACTCTCAGCCTTTAATGCAGCCAAGTCCAACTGTTGCTTGTTTTGGGGAGTTTCTGTCTTTAGTCTCCTCTTCAGCTGGTGAAATTAATTTTCAATCGGATTTAAATCTGGAGACTGATTTGGGCAGTCTAAGACTTTACATTTCTTTGCCCTGATAAAGTCCTTGACTGAACTGGTGGAGTGTTTTGGGTCATTGTCCTGATCTAATATGGGATGCTTTCTAATGAGTTGGTGGTTTTCCTGAATATTACCCATATTCAAGCCATATTCAAACAGAATATTGAGGCCAGCTGTGGCCTAATGAGGGCAACTGTGACCTAACGGTTAGTGACTTGGATTAGTTATCAGAAGGTCGGCGGTTCGAGTCTTTGGTGTTGGCAGGAGTTTTAGGTGAAAAGGAGTGAATGAACAGTGCTCTCTTCCACCCCCAATACCCATGGCTGAAGTGCCGTTGAGCAAGGCACTGAACCCCCAGTTGCTCCCCGGGCGCTGGATATATAGCTGCCCACTGCTCTGGGTGTGTGTTCACGGTGTGTTCACTTCTCACTGCTGTGTGTGTGCACTTGGATGGGTTAAATGCAGAGCACCAGTTCCGAGTATGGGTTACTATAGTTGGCAAATGTCACGACTTCCACTTCCAAGATGATTTTGTACCCTTCCAAATTCATTCTGCTTCTGCCATCATACATTAAGTCATCATTAAAATGAAAATTCCTGTTCTAGAAACAGTCAAGCATGCCCATGCCATGACACCACCTCCACCTAGCTTTACAGATGAGGTTGTATGCTAAGGATCATTTGTAGTTCCCTTAGACAAAGGTTCATCTTTGTCTCACTGGTCCATCAACTCAGTTCCAAAAGTCTACTGACTCAATCTTGCCTTCCTATTTTTGGTTCTGATCAGAGGTTTGCATCTTGCTGTAATAGCTTCTGTAATTCTGTGTCAAGTTCTCCTGAGGACTGTAGATTTTCACAGCTTTTGTGATTTTTCTGTTATCAACTACTGTTGTTTTTCTCAGCTGATCGGGTCATCGTTGGTTGCTGATGTCGCTGGTAGTTTCCAAACACTTGATTTCTCCTTGCCCTTTGTTTTTCCTGTAGTTCTCATTGACTTCCTCTTTTCTTTTATCATCCAATTTGCTTGCTTTTCTTTCACAGTCAGCTTCCTAGTCTTCATCCTGGTTTGTGTGTCATCATCGAATGCAAGACTTAGAATGCAGAAGCAATGGATATAACTGATAAGACACATTCCTTGCTTTTAATATCTGAAGAATTAATGCAACAGGACACAGCTGAACACTTAGAAAGACCTGTGAGGCAACTGTTCAAGTACATATCAGATAGGGAGATGAAACTCTAAAATTGCTGATCTTCTTTGTCATCTTTGTGTTTAATCACCCAGTAATAAATATACAGTTGTGTTCAAAATTATTCAACCCCCTACAGACTGCAGCACTTTACAAATACAAGCTTTTCTGAAGATCCAGGATATAATAAAACTTGCATCTATAACAGTTCACTGGCATATTAAAAGTGATATTGTCAATATATAATGTAATATATTTGAGTTATAAGATTTTTTAATAATACTGCTATGTCATAATTATTCAACCCCTATTCAACATTGCTGTTTTTAAATCACTTATTTGTATGGTGAGGAATAAAACAGTCTCAAAACACAATTAAGCCTTTAGAAACTCTATTAAAAACAGAATTAGCTTGAGCCGTTACACATACAGTTTGGCCCACGCATGTATTGAAGTTGAGTAGCAAAAATGTCAACAGAGATCTCACATAAGCAAAAGAGAAGAAATATTGTATTACTTTAGAAAGGCTAAGGCTATATGATGATTTCCATGACATTGAAAGTTCCTAGAGACACAGCTCTCAGCCAGGGCCGTATTAAGACAGTGTGGTGCCCCTGGGCACTATACCTCAAAAGCCCAACTCAGCTCTGACAGATTGGTTACGGAAGGGGGGGACTGATAGTGGTCATGTAATCTTTATTTATTTATTTATAATTTATTATTATTATAATTGTTGTTAAGTTAGTGTTCATAAACCAGTTATGGTCTTTCAAGAATTTCAAGTTATTAATAAAACAATTTACGAAAAATATTTTAAAAGCTTGTGTCATGTGGTGCCCCCCTAGTTGTTGTGAATGGTTGGTACCCCTGGGCACTGGCCCAAGTGCCCTTATGGATAATCCGGCTCTGCTCTCAGCCTTATTCCTTAGCTTAAAGTGTGTTGTACCAGAAAACCTTTGAGGTTGTGGAAGAAAAAGCACAATATCATAAAATGTTTAATCAGAGCAACTGAGAAAAAACCTGCAATGTACAACCATCCTCAAACTTGGAGGTGGATCAGTCCTGTTATGGGGTTTCTTTACTGTAGAAGGAAGTGGAAATCATGACTGTATGAAGGACATCATGGATTCTTTAAAGTGTCAGGCCATTTTGACAAGAATTGTGATGCCTTTGGTGCAAAAACTGAAGCTGATGATCAATGGACTTTCCTGCAGTCCAGTCATACCAAAGTACACATTCAAATCTACTTCTGCTTGGTTCAGGGATCAGTCAAAGAATGTTCTTAAGTGGCCTGTTCAGTCTCCAGGCTTAATTCTCATTGCAAATATCTGGTTGAATTTGAAGAAAGCAGTGGCAGTGTGAAAACCAAAGATTATCAGTGATCTGAAAGCTTTTTCAGGTGTGGAATGGGCCAAAACTGTAGTAAAGAGGTGACAGAAGCTTCTAAACACTTACAGACAGCGTTTATTATTTATGAGGCTAAATTGCTGGACTCTCTGATGTGAAGTCCTATCCCTCTTGTGCACTAGAGAAATGCATCTTTTGACATCTTCCAGTCCTCCCCCCTCTCTAGTCCTTATTTCTATCTAGTAAAACCAACAAACAGTCACCATTTCTCCCCTCTCACCAATCAACAGGGAGTTTCCTGTGCACTTCCCGCTGCATAAATCCACCTTCAGGCCTACCTGACTGCTTTGGCTCAAGGCGTAGTAATCAGAGCTGGACACTCGAAATGCCTGCACAGCGCTGAAAGATTAGTTCCGTATAGTTTTACAGTGGATTTCCGAAGGCCTATATTTTACCGCTGTGCTTAAAGAGGCCTCTCTCTGAGAGCAGCACCCTGTGCACTGTGACAAATGACCCAGAGCAAGAAACAACAACAAACCCGGTGGTAGTCAAGATAAAATGTGTGACCTGTACACTGCCTTAGTAAAGCATACAGCTTGTTCCTGTTGATGACATATAAATTACGGCCTGGCATGACCCAGAAATGACAACGTGATGGTGCTGGTGTCTGTATTACCGGTGCATGAATGACTGGTAAATCTTTCGTGCGGCTGCATAATTTATGTTCGATTGCGGTTCACCCCGTTGCATTATAGCAGAGCGAACAACAGCTGTGTCCGACATTGTTAGCGGCTGAGCTGCTGACACCTGCATGCTCAGTATAACTGTAACTATGGAATGTGAACGAGCGCTTTGCTTTGATTTCGTATGCATGAAAAAGATAAATCTACATCTAAAAAAAAGTGCAGATCCATAAGCATCAAAGATACAGTTACATGAGAAATCCATTCACTAAAATCTCCTTTTTTTTAGCACATTAACATCCTCCTTTAACCAGGCATGAACTGTAAATTATAAGAAATTACATTTTATAAGATTTTTTTTTCTATCTTTCATTAAAACTTTCGAATTGAAAATTGCACAGTGGGACTTGCCATTTCTTTGTAATTATTTGTGAAATGTACTAGCAGTTTCTGAGTGAAAATGGTTTCTACACCTTTTTTTAATTGTAGGAAGAAACCACTGAATATGGATAGTTCACCCTAAAATGAAATTTCTTTCATTTATTCGTGAAGTTGATTTTTTTTTTTTTTTTGTGGAACACAAAAGAAGATATTTTGAAGAATGTTTAAACTGTTTTTCTCCTTTAATACATGAAGAAAATAACTTTTCAAAATATATAAACTGCTCAAAAAAATAAAGGTGTTCCCTTTATTTTTTGAGCAGTATATTTTTGTGTGTTCCCCATAAGAAAGATACTTTTTTTTTGAGTTTTCATTTTTGAGTGAACTACCCCTTTAATATAAATTATCAGAGTGTCAGCAGAAGATGCCTAAAATCAATTGTAATCTGTTTCTCTTTCCTTGAAAATGTTGTATGACCCATGAAGGACAGAGGTTTGAAGAGGAAGGACAGGTGCAGCTTAAATACTTGCCTGCTCTCAGATCTGTCTATTACTCGCAGCAATGCTTAGAATTTGCGAGGCAGACGCACAGAAGACAGGTACAAACATCTTAGAGGGACAGAGAGCATGCAAAGTGCAAAAGCATGTCTATAAAGCGGATCTGTTCATCTTTGAAGTGAACGCTAAGTGTAAATTTGTCCATGTCAGCGCAGAGGAAGATTGAATGAGTCCTGCTTTAAAATAACTTAAGCAGCCTGTTGTTCATATGCAACCAATGGTAGGTTATAACACAATCATAGCTACTCCATGGAATGAACAGGCAACTGTTGAAAACAATTTAGAGGTTCAAACAAACACACACTGTATAGATTGTTTCTGTTAATTATGTATTTACTTGTGGAATTAATTTCTCTAATATTTCATAATATTTGCTGTTATCCATAGCAATGCTGAGTATCAAACCACTGGCTCATTTATTAAAGTATTAAAGTTTGCATGGAGCGTCATCTTTTGCATGCAGTGAAAAAAAGGCCCAATGTGTCCACTGGGAATTATTTGGTTTGTTGTTGTTATTTTCTTAATGGCTGGGATATCATGTTGTTTGAGTGACAGATTGCTGCTAGATGGGATGAAGGAGGGAGAGTTAATGATTTTTATTATGAAATCAAATGATGATGTGTATGGACAAATCAATTATAATAAACACTGAACTATTTCATAAAATATAAAATATAATATATATATATATATATATTATTTGTAGCGACAGTAGCAATTAGTAGATTTGCAAAATGAAACAGGTTATTCTATCTGTTATATTCTGCAGAGAAACACAAACAGTCAATCAGCAGTTATAAATTATGGATTTGGCTTTCTCATGCTTCTTGTCATGATCTCGGATGTCACTGCATCGTTAGTGTGAATCATCTATAAATACCGTGCTCATATACATACTGTTTGAGATCGGTTTGTTTCACACAGATCTATTTTGATGCAAGGGCCCCATTGCCAGGATGTTAGAGAATAACAGGAAGATGAAGGGAAGAGACAGATGCATGGAAGAGCAGTTCACCATAGGACACAATCGCACGTAAAGTATGAGAAGCGGGCCAGCTGGGTTAGCCAAGGGTGACCACACTGGCCACATGTGAGAAGGGTATAAACTGAGCCTGACCGAGAGGTGCTGAGTGATACTGTGACAAATGTAACTGGAGCTTATGAAGGGACGGATGACTCCAGTCACAAAACATGGGTCAGGCAATAAATATCTTCTGTAATATAAGTGACTATCATCATCTCCTAGCTCATTACCTCATATTCTGGACTGATTTCTTTCATTGCTTTTTATGATTGGGAAAGGTTTATTTTTAGGTCCACTTATTAATTACATTAATATCACATTCAACCAAAGTTCAGTTTGTTCAATAAGTCTCCCTCCCCCACTCAGAAGATCACTTTTAATTGTATAAATGCATAATTTAAAAAAGCAACTAATTAACATAATTACATTGTTTTAACTAAATAATAGTAGTTATTTTACATTTAGCTCTTTTATAATTGCATTAACTAAATGACTAGCTTGTTGAACTTTGGCTTTGTTGATACCTGTGTCGACCGTTAGGTGGCAGTCTGAGCCTCTACAATATCAGGCATTTTTACAAATCTTGATTTGGTTGAATTTTTCATTATAAAAGCTTGGTGTCACTGTTGAGCTATTTTTACAGCTTGTAGCTCTCTCGGCTCCTTGGTTTCAAGCCCCACAATGCAAGTTCTGGTATTAATTTCTATTTGAAAAAGACGTGTAATATAAAGCTAAGAAAACTATCATATGGTGTTTTATTGCCTAATTTTGTCTTACAAAACAATAATTGTAAATCACAATTTATTGTGACAGGTAGACTATATATTGACAATACAAAGGTTTTATTGTTATAATTGTGCCTTGTATGATAAATATGTAGCCTAGTAAATTTCTAAATCGAGATTAGGCTATATAATTTTAATTGGCTTCTGAGTGGGCGTTTGTATTTTTTCTTTTATGCATAAAGCCGGTGTAAATTTACAGTTAGCCAATCCGCAACGTTAAAGGCTGTTGGTTCATTTTATTTTTTTAAACCGAGTAAATTTTTCAGTAGTTTATTAAGTATTTTACTTTTTAGAGCTGCTAATAATGGAGTCAAGTAGTATTTGCTTTCACCTGAATTTTCTGAAGCACGCACTTTTACACAGGATTATAATAACACAAACAGCGAAATAAACCAAACGATGAACACTTTTAATGCATGCTATTGTGACACTAGAACAAGTCTTAGAACAAGGAAATAGAGAGCGCGCCTGTTTAATATAGCTAGCAACCGTCTTTCGTTTGTTTGTTTATTTATTTAATTTTCTATTTTCATTGTCTAATAATTAAAATAACCTTTATCACAATGGAAATCGTGTTTCTTGGAGGTGTATCGCTATTTAAGATTTGAATTCAGTGCTTGGTTTTCACGTGAGGAGAATGCATCGAAGCAGAAATGTTGTTATTGTTGTTACGAATAGGCTAATAATAATGCTGTTATTATAAACATAAACTATTTTAAATACTGTTTTTAATTTAGGCTACATTGTAGTAGACTATTCATATTGTCTATTTTTTTTTTTTTTTAGCAAACTGTCTTTTTGCTGTTGTTATTTGTGTGTGTGTGTGTGTGTGTGTGTATTTCCCCCCCAAAATTATAAATTTCGAACCCGACTACTCCAATTCCTTAGTGCACGTATTACAGGCAATTTTAGAATAATAAAGACATATTAGACTACCGCTAATTTACCCAAGACAAAGATCGCTTATAAGCGATAATATAAGAGTTTTTGTATGAATTATGGCTCTTGTTTAAAAGGAACTCTGTCGATACAGTACCAAGCATTGCTCTGCAATCCTCTATTAAGAGGGTCAGATTACACATGTACAGTAGCCTACACGTTTGCGATGTTTAACGTATAATTCCCTGTCATTTTATTGTCAGGCATAATAAATAAGACAATCAGGTGAAAATAAAGCTATTTTATTGTCAAAGCATTCAACATGATTAGATAAACTATCAAATAGTAAATTTCAAACACTGAATCTATTTCTCACAGACACAAAATATTACACTTTGTATTCAAACAAAACAAGTATTTACATTATCTCGAATAGACTGCATCTTATACCAATAACTATAATTTACATGCACTCTTAAATACACTTCAACATCATGTTCCCAATGTTCGATATCCTTATGCATATAGACATAACATGTCATTGAATAACGCTCAATGAAATGATCTGCATCTGAATTGATTTATATACATTATACATTAATATATACAAAATTCAAGGTACACTTACATTATTATTGTCCCCTTTTTTTCAAATAATAAGTGCTTCATATAATAAATAGATTTTAGGTTTTTAAGTCAAAATGCATCTTCATACACAAAACATGACATTTGAAGAGATCAAACTATTTAAACAGTAATGTCTTGAAAATGAGAGCAAACTTGTTGGCATTACTCCTCCAGGTTAACCTTATTCCCTTTTGATTAAAAATGCAAGAACAAAAGAAAGGAGGAAGGAAAGACAGTAAAACAAATAAATCCCCAAAAATTCAGTTGTGAGAAGTCATGTGCCGGGAAAGGTGGTGCCGCTCCCTGAAAGACTCGTTACAGATTGGACACTTTAGCTTTTCTTCTCTCCTTCTTTTAACAAGAGGTTCCATGGCATACTCCTTTTTGTGGTGCGAGCGCATGTGGTAGACCAGGTCAGAGGTCATGCGGAAGGAGGCATTGCATTTGGCACACCAGTTCTGGGCAGGCAGACAAAGGGAAGTAAACGAAGGGGGCAGGAGCGTGAGAGCAGTGGGCATTTGCAGCTGGATGGGGCCTGAGGTCTTGGGCCAGAAGGCTGTGGCGTATAGGAAAGGGTTCTGTTTCGCAATGCCACCCGGCACAGGGCAGTTACTGCCTAGTTCTGAGCCTTGGAGCTTCGCTGCGAGGTGGTCCGCCTGGTAGAGTCTATTGGAAGAGACGGTGTTGCCCACCGCAGGATGGCAGTCAACTGCCGGCAGAAGCTTGGGTGCCATGACAAGAGGTGATAGCTGCGAGAAGGTGCGAGACGGCTGGCTAAAGGCACTCTTTCTCTCCGAGCCCCCACCACCCTGCTGGGGCACCGAAGTGAAAGCGCTGCCAATTGAAGAGGTCTCCATTCGGGACTGCGGGGGCTGAGTCTCGCTGAGAACCTAACCTGTCTGATGTTAAGGTGCTTTTCAGCCGGGTTGCTGCTGGACCGGCCAGCCTCCTTGTTCTCCGAATTGGAGCTGGAGTTTTTACCGCTGTGCTTCAAGCTCTGAGGTGACTTCTTGACCTCGGTGAAGGCGCTCCTCTTGGTTTCTGTCGACTCTGAAACAGAGGGTGAGAAAGCCCGCCTGCCCTCGTCCAGACCGTACGCTCCGCGGTACTGCTGCGCCGAGTTGGCCAACTCCTCTTTGGATTTGAGAGGCTGAGATAATCCACTGTTCCTGCTGTCCTCCATGTCAGAGAACTTGCGCTTTCCAGAGCTCTCGCTCAGGATCTCAGCCTCTTTGTTGCTCGGCGGACTGGTTCTGTTATTCTCCAAATCCCTGGCTAGATTATGGAAGTCTGTGGATGGCTTTCCTTCCTGTGGATTGGAGAAGCCATCAGATCGGCCCAGTTTGGGACTGGACCTGGCAGGAGGTAGACTAGCCTGGTTACTGGCATCCGTGGCCTCCTCCTCTGGGCCGGCCATGCTTTGTAGTCTCTTAGTGCAGCGGAATCTTAGATGAGCCAAAAAGGGAAATTCGAACTGGAAACGCTGGCTACAGTCTGGGCACAAAAAGGGCGATGTTCCTGCATCAAATAATTAATTGGGGTAGGGTTGGGGGAGGGAAGAGAAAAAGAAAAGTGACATTTTAGAAAATGTGTCCTTCAACGGGTACATAATGATAGCATGATAATGATTAATTAAACATAACTAAAAAAATATGACTTTATATCTATAAATGATTGACTTTGTTTAACGTTTCTGCATTTTTAAAATATTTGATAAATCTATATTTTGCAAACTCATCAAAACATATTTACTGATTATTTAAACACAAATAGTTTTTTAATATTAGATCACGTGTTGATCTTCAAAGTGTACCTTTACTTTTGGCTTGATTTCTGCTTGAGCTCAGCAGCAGCAGCTCAATGAGATCCTTGCCATACCACACCAGCATCTCTTCATCTTTCTCTATTCTCCTCAGTGACCTGTAGAAAAGCTGGCCGTTCTTCACATAGGCCTCTAGGTTCTGCTCGTCTCTGTCTCTCGCCGACTGAACCAGCCTCAGCCACATCAGGCCTTCTGAGGAACTGTTGGCAGCGGAGGTGTCCACCTGTGTCCAGCAAACATTTTAAATATTTAGCTAAAACCTTAGAACCATCAGCAAATACATATCAGTAATCATTTCAAAAGAATACATTTCCTCTAAAGTTTTACATATTTGTAAAAACGATATATAGCATATATATATGAGTAAGGACTATATGGCTGAAATAAATAGGCTACACATTTCAAACTCTCGACTTATGAAGACCATACCCTGAAGATGTAAGGCGCCGTTCGTTTGTCTGTGGACTTGAGAGCGATGAAGGCGATGCTGTCATACAGTGAAGTGTGACTCAGAACACATGGGCCAAAAATGGCATTTTCTGGAATGTCACAGGTGGTGTACACGCTGGTAAATATATCCGTTAAACACTGCTGCATCGCTTTCGCGTCGCCATCCCAGCCCAGTCTCTGCGAACTGGATTCCTCCATCATTTGCTGTAAGACAAAAAAGTGTGTGAATTCATGTGAATAAACAGAACCGCGCATAGTCACTATTTCTCAATTATAAAATGTATGTAAATATATTTTATATTTTTCCTAATTCTTATGTGCAATTCCAAGTGAATCTCCGGAACAACGTTTAATAAAATCTCAAAGCACGCAGTCTTACTTAGGCTCGTGCTTTGTTTGTTTGTTTATTTAAAGCTATGTTCCTTCGATAGTTATAAATTAGGCCTATATATTGTTGTTATTTTTATAGTGTTGTTATTTTTGAAACTGTTATATATTGTATGTCATTTAAAATATAATCTAGCCTATATAAAAAATGTAAACGTAGAATTAAATTAAGTTGTATTAATTATATAAAAAGCAGAGAAAGTAATCGAAAAAAGATCATTTCTTACAGTGCATTATTTCGATTTTAAAGCGTGACTATGAAAGTATTACATTAGTAACTCTCAGTGCGTATTTTCAGATTTTTCTTTCACTTGTTGGAGATATTTTACATGCCTTTGACAAGGATGAAAATCTGGCCTTATGAGAGCGCTCGGTCTATTTTACCATCGAGGACCGTATCGAATGGATTGAATAGCGCTGTCAAAGTCACCGATTTCACGTCAGCTAACCTTTAGCTCCATTCTACAAGAAGGAACGTATGTCTCCTTATTACCATAATCCACCACTTTCCTTCTGAGACTTTAATTAAGGCAGCACGCGGAGTTAATTATTTTTCTTCTCCAAACCCCTGATGCACATTTACAAATGAGCTGAATGTCCCGTAGCTATTTTGTTACGCGTGAATTGCAGTTCACTCGTGCAACTTGTTTTAGAAGCATTTAAAAACGGCGGGGAAATATTTAATATATACAGTCTATTCCATGTTGTCGATCATCTCTGTTTCGAATTGTTTTATTATAGTTTTAACATATAGGCTACTAACAGTGTGGCATATTGCTGGGATTTCACATGATTTCTCAGCTTTTTGAAGAGGTCAAAAAGAAACCTCAATAAAAAAAATATTTCTACACAAGGACAAGAGTGGATGGAAATGTTGTTACTGCAGTTAGTTGCAAATCAGGTAAAACGCAGCTCGAATTGTTACATTTTGAAGCTGTTTTTCAGACGCGTTTTTTAAAACGTATTACATTTACAAAATCGTATAGGTTTCGGTTATAAAGCAGACTTTATTTTCTTTTCTTTTTATCTAATGCTACTTCGTATTTATCGCTCAAATAAAGTAGGCTATGGTTAGGACACTGACGTGCTTAAAAAAAACTACAATGAAATTGTGGAAATATGAAACACATATTTCTGCAAAGCGTTTAAATGACAATTTACTTATGATGAAGATGTTTGGCTATTTCTGAAAGACACGTCAGGCTCTCGATTGTATTATCAAGACACAAATGCTTAAAGTTCCCTTCATCCATAACAAGCCTTAGTGTGAATTTTGCCCTTCTTTTCACGATCCTCTCCTTTTGTAGGTCGCAGTCTCACTCCTTAGAATCACACAAAGGACCCAATGAATATGCATTTCAACTAAATACTATAATAGACCCATGAATATATGCGCATTTCTAAAACAGGAGACGAACCCATTGACCTTATTTCAGGCTAAAATTTATTGCGCTTTTTATCTGCGGTCTTGTTGTTATTCCAACTTTATGACTTTATGATGTGTAGCCAGTTTCCCTCTCTAGTCTACCATCTGCGAGCTTTCTAGACGGTTGCGAGGATGCTGCTGGGTGCTGCATAGGCTACAGCCCCGTGCATTAGGCTACTAGCCTCCGGCTGTTTTTATTGCAAAATTGTCTTTACTCACCATGATACCAGGATAAAATAATCCACAAAATGTCACAATTGCCGTCAATATATCTTCAAGTATGTGCTGAGCGTCTCCGATGAAGCCCGTGCAGTCAGTACATGTCCCCGTCTGTTGAAAGTGACAGTGTTGCCGACCGTCTTATGATCGCGAGCGCAGAGAGGCGTGCAGATGGGGCCGATACACTGACTGAGTGGCACCCACATACACACTTTTTGTTTGCTGCACATAATCTGTCCAATGAGGCGTGACACGCTTCGTCTCCTCCCTTTAACTCTTCGGTCGCCGACAGTTAGCTAGTAGATGCAGGGTATCTCTGCTGAAACATTAACTGGACCGCAGTCACTAAAACAGATGCATATTTCATAATTCATATTTTCATACATTGTAAAACAAAAACATTTGCTATTTTTTTTATTTAATTTAAATGTTGAAATTATTATCAAAAGATGGTGCTTATGCTGCTTTTGAATGAGTAGGCTATTGTACAGTGTTGCTTTACTGTAAAAAATACAGTGGCGATGTTACATGCAAACAGGATGGAATTTTGATCATAAATAGGTTATACGTCATTAATATATCAGTCTGTCTGGACTATCTTTTTGTTATATGCTACTGTTACCTATATGGATAATAGCACAGGTGGCACAATGGAAGGTGGCACATGATGGCTACTATTGTGGCCAATAATAACAAAGACAGAGCCCAGTTTAACCATAAAAACACCACAAGTGCAACACACATGACACCAGAATAAAGCAGTAAACAGCAACTACAACATACAATGCAATGTAAATCACCTGAACTCCTAACTTTAAAAAAATAAAATCCAAACAAATGTGATGGTTCAGCATTGAATTTTGGCAACGCACCTTCCAATTAATTAGCTATAATAACATTGTAAACAATCTAAAATTACATTTTACAGTAAAATAACATGTACTGTTTTTTATTGAAATTTTGAAGAAGAAAAAACATCAGCATTTTTCATTATTTTCCTATGTGTTAGGGAAAATAATTGTGTTTACTCGTGACTGCATTTGAGACCTGCCGATTAATAAACATGTCAATAGCTAAATGGGCAAAAAAAGTTTATCCTCGGCTAGTGTACTGAGTAACTGTTCATTGAGTGTCTTTGTCCCACAGCTTCCTTAGAATCGTGGACGATTCCGCCTGTCTTCGCTTGGACTTTTGAATGTATGCAGACAACATGTCGCCACTTGCAACGGGTTCCGGTTTACATTATGTCGTTGTATTATAATTATCATGACTTTTTTTCCTCAGTGCTGGTTCGCCAACTGACAATTATCAAACTGTTCTATTGATACTTATCTGTATCTGGGGCGCTCTTTCGCTTTGCTGCAGCCAGAGATCCGGCTCATGAGCGCAGAACAGAAGCTCGTCGCGTGCACACCTGCTGTGGCGCTCCATCTCTAGAGGAGAGAAGCACGAGAGCCCCGCGTGCTCAACCTGACCTCAGCAGGACTGGATTGTGATGTCTGTATTAACATCTGTGAGAGACAGCAGTGAGTATTCAGCAAGCCAAGTGCACACACCGGAGCTTCCGTCAACGTATTGCGGCGGTACGCTACAGTCCCGCTGTGTTTTAACCGATATGGCGAAATGTTTTAAACATTAATCAGTCTGAAGATTTGATAAGCACCACAAATCAATAGATTTCTCTGTGGGGTCAGTTGGTGGTAGGGTCACAGGGACACGGTCGTACATAGTTCTTTTGGATGTCATCCAACTCATAACCTCGATTGAGAGAATTAATAAACCGACATAATAGATAAGAGAGATTTAGACTACCTTTTGCTGACATATTCATCTTTCTTGTGGCTTTTACCCCAAGACTAGCTCTTATCAGAAGATAAATGTGTTGCTGCCATATAAAGAGCGTTTTGTATCTTTTTTTGCAAAGTGGTAAAGTGCAATTATTAATAATAAGATTAATAATTAAAATATTTTAGATTGTAAATGGATTAGGAGAAGCTAAACTGACCAGATGCTGGCCGATTCAAGAAAAAAACAAAAAAACAATTACATTTGTCATATAGCCTTCTTTAAAATGTGACTGGTTCTTGAGCACAAGTGGGCGACTGGTTACTTCAGTGCAAGTTAAAATGACATCAAGTTTCTCAAAAAGAAAGAAACTGAAATAAATGTAGTGTAAAACAGTTTCTGCTTCAGCATGCTGCATATTGTCTTGTTGAGGACACATCAATAATCTTTTTTTTTTTTTTTGTATGTGATGAAAGCAAGGCATTAAAAACTATCATCAATATTGTAATTTAATCATCTCAATGCATTTCAAATGAATCAGTATTTGAAATGAACACAGTTTCTCTAACTAAAGAGGTCTCTCTGATTTTCAGGGTCATTAACTAGACAAAATAAGTATTGTCTTATATTACAACTATCATCTTCCATTATGATAATTCAGTATGTATTAATATGTATTTCTCAGGAATTTTATACGCTCAAATGATACTTTTTTAAAAAGAGGACTAAATGAAATATTCTGGTTACACCATTCTTCCCCAAATTATAGCTTAATGCAAAATGTAAAAAATATTAGTACATTAGGTGTATAACTATTTATATAACCAATATTTTTTAAATTAAAGATAAAATATTAAATGCAATTCACGATGCATTTCAAATTATGGGACTTTTACCACCCTTCCCTGCACAAAATAGTTTCTTTTAATGCTGAGGCCTTATTTGACATTATAAAGATTTACTCTTAACCGTAAATCTCCTCTGGCTCCAAACACTTGTCCAGCCAAGCATGATAAGGACACTTTTTCCCATACAGTGTTCTGAAAGCTTGCTCAATCAGTAGCCATCTGCTTAGCTCATGAACTGCAGGTTCATGGTGGCTGGCAGAGGCTGTTCGGTGGACAGAATTAATCTCCCCTCCTCCTCCTTTATTGTCCTAAAACATATAGCCCCTGTTAATAGCGGCGCTTTACTGGGGCAAGCTGCCTTCTCAGTGTAAAGTGTAACACGGAGCAGATTTCTCTGTGGCATCCTCGTGCGGAGGCTAATTGTAGTGCTCTGATGTCAGTTGCTCAACATGACCCTGATGTTAAATAACTTTTTTTTTTTTTCACAAAGACTTTATTGATTATTAACTAGGGACAAGGGATTAAGATATTCTTTTGTATTAAAAGTCCATCTGATTGTGCGAAAATAATCCTGTGTTTAAGAAGGAGAAAGGAGAGATTGTGATCTTCAACTGTAAGCTTCTAAAGGATTAAGAACAACTCCATTCTGGACGTTCAGACATGCCACGCACCAATCTAGAATGATATGATTTTATTACCAGAAAGCTAAAAAGACAAACGTGAACATATTTCAAACAGATGCAAGTCAGAGTATAATTAAAATTAACAAAGGTTTTTTTTATTTTTAGTTTATTTAGCAATTCAGCTGTTGTGCTGCTTTTCTTGCAGGAGATTAAGTATGACAACGTATACAGCATGTCATGATAACAATAGGGATCATCTGATGGAGGAACAAGGCTCATATTTATCAATGTTTTGATTAATGTTTACATCTGCTGTGGCGTTGTCATATTGGCAGGAGAACACAGATTTAGGCTGTTTTACAATATAAACTACAAAGCTCAGTCCTGACTGTTCATTTCCTCAGCAGTGTCAATCAAAATACATTTTATGAATTTAGCTTATCAAAGATGATGCAAAAAGTCGATAACACTTTATTTTAAGGTGTCCTTGTTACATGTTACATGTACTTATTATCCTGATAACAATAAATTATGCATAATTACATGCAAGTAACCCTTAACCTAAACCCTTATCCCAACCCTTACCATATATTAAGTTGTTTAGTAATTAATATAAGTACTTACATTTATAATTATACTGTAAAAGACACCTTAAAAAAGTGAAACCAAAAATTATTTATGATATATGGCGGTGTCACTTAAATGTAATAGAAAGAAAGAAAGAAAGAAAGAAAGAAAGAAAAATATGTTGATTAGGGCTGTGCACTGAGCATTCTGAAGACTTAACATGGTCTTTCCAATGGAGGGCAGAAGAGTAAAAGGAAGGAGTCTAGACCCTGTAAAGAGGAAGACAATACAGCGGTCTTGGTATACAAGTGTTTAGAGCAGAGGGAAACAAGCAGAATTAGGGACTCTTTCTCATAATCATGTACACACAGGTGCTTTTGCAGTACTTACAAAAGACTCAGGTAGAATCCCAAATCCTTTTTGTAAATGACCAAATGTTCCTATTAATATGTACCACAGAGCTGCACTTGCATAAAATGGTTCTTTTAAAGGGGTACAAAATGGTAAAAGGAATAATTAATAATGAGCCACTTTTATATCGGATCCAGTGATCATACAAATGGAGGAAACCGCCAAAAATATTCTGTTATGGCATATGGCACTTCAGCTGCCATATGTGCCAGTTTTCACTAAAATTGGCACCACGGCTCATGATGGTCAGTTGCGACTGCCAAAAACACAGCGAGGGCTGTGCAGAGAGAGCGAGAGGAAGAGGGGGGGAAAAAGCTTCATTGCCTCAGACAAGTGCACTGATGTCCTTCTGCAACTCCCACAGCACAATCAAGAGCGAGTTAGTAAGTGTTGGAGGAGAGAAGATTTGGGCAAGAGGAGAAACTGGTGCTAGGGCCACATTTTACACTCACCCTCACTTTCCCTGCACTTATTCAGCCTTTAGACTCTGTGTTTATTCAGCTTTGCTGTAAACTGGAGGAGAGACTGATGCATCTTCAAGGGGGGAATCATTGCTTTGGTATCCAGAGCATGAGATTTATTACAGTATGTAGTCCCACATTCTCATCAAAACTCATTTGTATGAGGTGGCAAAATTATATTGGCTTGTATGAAAATGTATAACGTTTGTTTAGGTTTTCAGGCCATTTCACAATTTCATATGATGGGTTATATATATATATATATATATATATATATATATATATATATATATATATATATATATATATATTATATATATATTAAGAAATATTCATATCAATTATGCAATTTTGCTTTTCCATGTACAGAATGTTATGAAATTGCTCTAATTAAAAGTAGGGATTCACTGATATTTACATTTTAGTCATTTAGCAGACACTTTTAATTCAAAGTGACTTACAAATGAGGACAACGGAAGCTGTCAAAATCAAGAAAAGAGCAATGATATACAAGCGCTACATCAAGCCTCAGTTAGCTTTATGTAGTACACATAGCAGTGTTTTTTTAAATAATGTAATAAATAAAAAGAAAACAGGTAAACAAAAAAGAATATAGTAAGATAGTGTTAGAGGTCTTTCCTTTTGTTAATTGTATAATCAATTAAAAGAAAATAAATACTATCTGATATTGATAAGCCTATATTTGTTTTTATAGCTGATTATTGATAAATGGCAGATATTAACATTTTGTCCAAATAGAAAATAATACACATAAAACTTAAATGCTACGAGTGTATAACAGCATTTGTATCAGAAATTGATTTTTTTTATTTTGAAATCTTCTGAAGATTACATTTAACTGCTATTAAAATTATTAGCATTTTTAAAGATTTAGTGACTTGAGGGACTGTTACGATGATAAAGGAAAGTAAATATAAAGAAATGTAACTATAAAAATATGGTGAATGAGGATGCAATTGGGCAACATTTTGGCCATTATATGTTAGATATCGACTGAAAATGATTAATATCATTATATATTTTTTTTAATATATATATATATTGCAAATATTCCTAATAATAATAATAATAAAGTTAAAGATCAAGAAGTAAGTTTTCTGTAGTCCCTCTAATGTGTTGAAATCATCTGCACTGTGGCCTGTACCTCTCACTGCAGAATTCTGGAGATTTGTACATTCTGTTTGTAATCGATGATACCTGTTCATAGTGCAAGGCATGGAGTCCAGCCCTGGCTCTGACTGCAGGCCCAGTCGTCCAGGCTTCAGATCTTCCCTCGCAGCCAAGCTGCCAGACTAGCTCAGGGTTCATGGCTGAGCTGAGCCACCATGGCAAGTTTTAATGTTCCAGGTTTTGGGCGGCCCCAGGGCATATGCTCACCCTCCCTTCACTAAGAGGAAAGCTCACTTCTGGCTGTGAAGGACTTACACAGGCCTTTCACATGCCACTTCATCCATGGACAGGATCATAGAGTGAAATATTATATAGCACAATGTACTAAAAGCTTAGCTGTTATTTGTTATTTCATATATATGCCCTTAAAATTTGATTAGCATATTATACAACAGTTTGTTGTATTCTTCAAATGTGACTGGCCAAGGTCTGTGTTCCAAAGTGCTGACAAAGTCCAACAGAACTATGATTTTTCACTGTTACAGACAGTCAGTCTGGATGATAACCTTTGGGATTTGTCAATAATGTTTTATACAGGTTATATCCATACACCAGTAGGTGGCAAAAAGTGACTTCATGAGTTTATCATTGAATCATTCATTCACATGATTCGTTCAAATACCCTGATTCACTGCCATGGCTTTTGTGGAACTGTCTGCAGAGCAAAACTAGACAGTACTGCAGCAGGTTTAATATTAAAAATGTTTATTTGGCCTATATTTATTTACAGTCATGCCCATGTACAAAATGATAATGCCCTTATATTTTAAAATAGTCTTAGAATTAATAAGTAATAATTAATGACGCATTAATATCTCAGATCACTGACAAAATCACCTCTGGCTTGCTTAGTTGTGGACACTTATTTTCCAGCAAGATCGTCGACTTGATTGCTCGGATACTATTTAAACTGAACTGAGCTGGATGATGACATCACTGTATTCAATGAAGAACTGCCTTTAACTGATTATTAAGTGTTTACTATTATCCTTTCATTGTTCCATCGTTAACACACTATTTTCTATTTAATACTGTAAAGCCGCTTTGGCACAATCTGAATTGTTAAAAGCACTATATAAATAAAGGTGAATTGACATGTCAAAACACTTGTCATTATACAGTAGCTAGTAGCCTAATCAAAGGAAAAAATCATTTAGTGCTCTATACAATGACCGTTATAAAATATGAAACATCTCACCTGTGAAAATGATCTCTGTCTTATCATCCACCTGTTCATTATGGCAAATGCATGTATGGTTCTGTTGTTTCAGTCTCAGTTCAAAATTAATTTAACTATCTTCCCTTGTCTCATTTTCAGCCTCATTTTGATTGGAAGCAAAAGACATCTATTTTCTGATTGGTCAGTCTAGTAATAGAGGAGCCTTTGTTTAAGGAAAGAGTGAAAGGAAAGAAAGAAAGGCATGTAAATTATGAAGAAAGATATGTAAAAAAAAATGTATACTAGTCAAATTTTTGCGCATTTACTTACAGTAAAAAATACAGTAAAAATACAGTAAATAAGTAATATTGTGAAATATTGCTTAAAATATCTGTTTAATATATTTTTAAAAGTATTTTGAGTTATGTCAAAGCTGAATTGTCAGCAGCCATTACACATGCTCCTACAGAACCAATATTAATTTTGTGGAAACATTCTATTTATCATTATTCAATTCTGAAAAAAAGAAAGGAATTGCTTAGGATTTCTATAGGAATATTAAGCTGTAGAAACTGTTTTCAACACTGATACTAATAAGAACAGTTTTTAATAATTGAGCACTAATAATGATAATAATTGACCTCCAAATCTACATTGGAGTGACTTCTCATTGTTTTCTCAGGAAAACTCAGCTTTGCCACCACAGGAATAAAATACATTTTAACATTTTACATAAATCATTTCATTTAAATCCAATTTTTTTTGCATATGATTCCAAATAACTTCCAAATAATTACAGCCTTGGTGAACATAACAGACTTTTTTTTTTAAAAACTTTATAAAATCATCCAAACTTTTGACCATTTTATGCACAAAAGTGAACTTTATCACCTTTGTTATTGTAGGATACAGACCACTAATGTTGTTATTTTTTATAACAATATCACAACAGCAACACTCTAGCTCATGTTATCTTGCTTAATTGTCATGTGATTTTGAACTGTTTGCCTATTTTTCTATGAGCTAACTAAAGGCTGAATGCAGCTGTTGTTCTCCATAAATTAAACTCTGCCATGATAGCAGCAGCACACTCAGGGGTATTGACATTTGATGTTGTTGTTTCAGTTGTGTGTGTGCGTGTGTGTTTCAGAAGGTGTGTTTGATGTTGCAGAAGAGGGGTGAGATGGTAAGTTGATGGCAAATGCCTTGAGGAGAAGCTGTCAGCACAGCCGGTTCCCTCTGAAACCCTGGTGGCCTGAGCCGACCGTGGCAGAGCGAATCAAAGACAGCCAGCAAACCCACGGAACGGTGGGACTCTGAGGGCTGGCCCCTAGATCACCAGTGTTTTTGAGGGAGTTTTACAGCACAGAGGCAATGTTCTGTATTTCTGATTCTCAGCTCTGGGAATGGATAGTGGAACTGAGGAAGAAGTTCATCAAAGTTTAAAATGCCAAAATAACAATGAGCAGAGGATATGTGAGGGGTCTGTAGATATCACAGCTGCGCCCGCACCTCCATTCAAATTACAGAATATTTTGCACATTGGTAAAACCTGAAATACAAAAGGCCAGAGAATAGAATATGTAGCATCAATGGCAGATCAATTCTCCCAGGCTCTAATAATTCTACCCATGATTTTAGCCTGAAGGAAAAAGCTTGATTTAAGTATGAAACGCAGTCCTGCCACACTTCTTGTGTAACCAACTGCAGTGTATGTCAATGATTGGTCCTGAGCTTTATCAAAGTTCTACTGAAGCATGGCTTCCATTCTTCTGTCCATCAGAGAGCGGAGGAGTGTGTGGTGCTTTGTATTAGGTTAATTTGGGTTGAGGCTGTGCAGCTCAATGTCCAGCTAAATATTGCAGAGATTGGCCTGAGCTTACTGGTATCGTAAGAGTTCACATTTAATCTTGTTTAGGTGCTCTGGAACACACATCCATGTTGTCTATTAGTGTTAGAGTCATTTAATGGATGGTTAGTGACCTCATAGAAGGGAGACACGTTCTCTAAGTAGGCCGTTAAGAAGCTGGGAGATATAATCAGAAAGCGTTACTATGCTTCCTGGCAAAACTGGAATATCGCATAAAAAAATGGTGACTAAAGAGAGGACAAAATCACTTCCTGATAAACTGGCACTAAATATGACTAAAAAAAATAGGAGAGGCCACTTAATACAGTAATTTTCATATTACGGTCCTGTCCCAAATGAAAAATTTTATGTGCACTTGTGGTATAAAGGACTTACAATGGCTTCTGCGTGTGTGTGTCCGTTAAGTCCACGAGAACGTAGGGTGTCCCATTTATCATTTTAGCATTCAGAAGGGTGCTCATCCCTTTGAGGCCGTAAATGCGTGGAAGACCACAACGGTTTAGAGTGCCCTTTGGGACAGGGCATATTATGAATTAATAACACCTCAGAGTGAGCAGATGAAACACAATAAATGTGGTCATTGCTTTTGGAGATGGATGCCTGCTGTTTGGGAACACAGTTGTGTAAGACCATTATACAGAAATACATTGATTACAGACTTTGCTCAGGCATTTCAGAACAACCAAAACAACATTTCAGGATCAGGATCGGTCCACTGTTTAGTCAAGTTATCCTGTCTCATCGTGCAAAGTCACATGACTTTTTTTTTTGATGCGCATGGTGGAATTTATTCGGTAAATGTGTTTCCATCGTAGTTTTTGCACATTTTTTTTTTTTATTGGATAAAAACTTTATCCTAATCAGTTGTGTGCCAAGTTTCTATACACATTTTAGATTGTGCTTTTTCGTGTTTTCCAAATATTCCAAATTGCGCATAAAAATGAGTTTTTTTTTGTTTTGGTTTTTTTCGTTTGTAAAATTACTATAAAGCATTTACATTCTGGCTTTTTGTTGTTCTTATATTTAAACAAAGGATGACTGAGATGACTGATGAAGATATGAAGGAGGCCAGAAACTTTTTATTCATCATGGTGATGATAATAATCAAAAACAAATTTCTTGAGTACCAAATAGTATAATGATTTAGTGCTGGGCGATGTTAAACCAGTTTGAATCACACACATGGTATGAATTTAAAAATAAAATAAAATAAAATGGCATACCGGAACGAGTGCTAAGCGACATAAACAGTGTCATGAATTGAGAGGAGATCCCCGTTAACGGCATACACTTCTGATTAATTGTTAGAGAACTATTAATGACACAAACATTTATTTAAATGGGCAAATAAACCAACTGTAACTGGCCATTAACAGAAGCCAGAGACGTTGAATACGAATGCAAAGAGTACTGAAATACTGAATTGGGGTGGCAGGGTTATGTGAATGTATTTCTGAGGGAAACTGACCATCTTGATATTCAATTTTTATCTTAACTCCATATGATGCACAGTAATGTAATATTTAAAATTGTAGCACTGCTTTGTTTACAGCGGTAACCAAGAAAATGTTCTATCGCTGCTGTTCCATTAGTGCTGCCTGTTGTAAGAGAGTGAATCAAGTTCTCATGCAGCCCGTCTGCTGTTTTTGTTTCATGCAAATGTTTTATCACGTTGTAATAAACTGTGAAACTGGCTGAGTTCTTAAAGGGGTCATCGGATGCCCATTTTCCACATGTTGATACAATCCTTTAGGATCTTAATGAAACGTCTGTAACATAGTTTGGTTAAAACCTCTCAGTCTACTAAAATCTTTACTCTTTTCTCAAATCAAGCCGAACGCAGATCTTTTTGACATCATACAGACAGGCCCCTCCCATGATAGTTTGATTGACAGTAGCGTTTCTACAGACTGGACTGGCGTCTTACCTTAGACCCGCTCCGAGTGATCTGTCATCAGTCCACCATTGTTTCACTGCCGAAGCAGATGTAGACAGGAATGGCTCCTAAGCGACTGAGGTGTTTTGTTGTTGGATGTAATAATGAACATGGCAGTCATCATTTACTCCCGACATCTGAGCCGCTGAAGATCTAGTGGATTAAATTTGTTTCTGAAGGGAAACTCTCCACGATCTACATAAATGCAACTATCTTCATTCAATTTTTTTTATGAATCTTTGCAAATTGCCTTTCCTAATAATGTGCTAATTAGCAAATTTCATGATGAATGCGGCTAAAGTAAACAGTCTCTCTCAGAGCAGTTCGGAAGAGAGGGGCGGGTTCAGCAGAGCTCATTAACATTTAAAGGAAAATGCTTCAAAATGGCTTTCTCTGAAAAAAGTTTTTTTTTTTACATTACCATTGAGAAACATAAACCAAACTATGTTACAGACTTTTCAGTAAGACCTTAAAAAAATCATATAAACTTGTAGAAAATGGGCATCCAATGACCCCTGTAAAATAAACTGTGATACAGATTGTATACTGAAGCTTTGAAAATTCAGCTTAAGCATCACAGGAATAAATTACCAGAAATTGCTAAATGTATGAACCCCTAAAACAGGCATAAAAACAAAAACAAAGGCAATTACTCAAATATTTATGTTCTTGACAGGTTTCTAAAGTGTTATATAGTAAATTGCATAGTTTGATGCTTGAAAAAAAGCATTTGTCTCCTCATCCTCATGTTTCTATAGGAACATCTGGCAAGGTAACAGTTGTTTGTTTCACTGATGCCTGGTGCATTGATGGAGCATACAAGGTTGTTTGCACATACAAATACATCCAGTATCTCAATGGCATCTCAAAAAAAAAAAAGGAAAAACAAAAAGGTGTGCATGTCCATCTGTCTGAAAATGTGCAACTCGGGACAGTCAATCCAGACACCACATAGAAGGATGTGCTAGAAGAGTGACCATTGCAGCTTTGACTGCCTTGTTTTTGGCCATTTGTATTCTGCTTGGCTGAAATGACTGATATAATCATCTGCGATGTGCACTGACATGGCAGACAGCACTCTCCAATGAATGAGCGAACCTCACATCGAGCCATAATGGCAGGTGATGTGTTGCTCACGCTAGTTCAGAATCACACTCAGGTTGGCTTGGTGTGCTAAATGAAAGTAGAACAGTTGATTTGTCTATTTATTTCCTAATATCTATAAGCATAAAGCAAAAAAAAAAATAGAGACGAAGTAAAGCATAAATCTTCAGGAAGACGAGCTTAAATGAAGATAAAGAAACCCTTCCCTGTAAACCTACTGGAAGGTCCCAACATGCCCTATACAAAATGTACCTTCTCAACCATGTCATAAAGTTAGATGTGGCTTTCTCGAAGTCTCCTTCGAGTTTCCACTAATCGGATGTGACGCTGCTGTTTTTCTAATCTCTGTTCTGCAATCCTGAGAAGGATGAGGTGGAAAAAATAACAAACGTGGAGCGTGATTGTGCAGGCGGTGGGAGCAGCGCTGGGTCACTGAAAATGGCAGCTGTCAAGGCAAGCTGACAGCGAGAGGAACTTGCGCAGTCTCTTGCTGTCTGAAGACTTTGTCACATTGCTGTAGAAACCTCAAGGAGTTCCGAGGAGATGTGGGGTGGCAAGCTTGTCATATTTATTAAGGAGATGTTTCGCCTACATGTGAACTCATGTGTGACCACCTTAGTAATTGCATTTAAAGGAACAATTTATTTTCCAGTTTGTGGTACTGGATTTTTTAAATGGTATATATTTTGTGTGTGTGTGCGTGTACTATATATAAAAGTTTAGATCCCTCAATGAACTGAAAAATAAATTAGTTGAATTAATGACAAGAGTATCTCGCATAACATGTGCACTGTACCAAGGAAGCTTGGTTTTTATTATTTGAACTGATAGCACAGAACACCACATTTTTGGACTGTATATGCACACAAACGAGGCTTCAATAAAATAACTTTGAGACAACTGATTGCAAAGACGTGACAGCGCTATACATTTCAGAATGAGAAAAAGTGCCCAGGGCAAATGTTATTGGAGCATGTAAGAGAACAGTTAAATGGCTGTTTGTTTTGCATTACGTCAGCTAGTCAGTTCTGAACTTGTTTCTTTGCAAGCTGAATGTGTTTCCCCAAAGGGGTTTTTCTAGATTTTACAACCGTTTACGTGTGAATAAGAGTTCTCAAAGACATGACTTATTGACTGAAGCTGTATTATTAATTGGATTTTATTTGTTGTCTATTGATTGGGCATCCGCATCTACTTATCGTGCATGCTATATATTTTCAAGCTCACAAATGATATTCAAGCATCTTGTGAGGGAAATGAATGCCTTACACCTTTGCCGCAATATTCATGTTGATTCCTTTTGTTTATCTAGTGCCTATAAGACATTTTGTGATGTGATGGAGATGAAAGAAGTAAAGCTAGCTGGAGTACAACACTGACATTTATCTACAGAGCTCTGGACAGGAAGTTGAACAAACAATCAGGAGAAGCAGGTGTCATTTGATGGACAAAGCTGCCAGCACAGGCTGCTTGTCAAGAGAGTAAACAAAGAGAGAGACAGAGAGAGAGAGGAAATGACATATTTAAATTGTGCTGAGAGACAGATTTTAATTTGCTTGTTCTCTGACTCCTTTCAACTGCTGTTCTCATGGGCAGAGCGGAGGGGTGACAGATCTGGTGCTGGAGTGGTTCACCAAATTATTTTATAAGAGCTGGAATGGATGTGTGTAACTCTGTAAAGAGCTAATTTCAGCTGCAATGTATTTATCAAAACAAGTATTCAATTTAAATTATGATGATACATGATACAACTTGCCCCAACCTGAACTTTAATATATATCTATATTATAATTATAATTATATTCCAAATAAATACAGAAGTTCTTTTGAACTTTCTAATCATTAAAGAATTTTGAAAAAAGGCATCCCTTCACTGATAATAATGTGAAATGAACTGGAGTGATGGTTGCTGAAAATTCAGCTTTGCCAACATGACTAGAATAAATTACATTTTTAAATCTATAAAACTTGTTGTTTACGGTATTTAACTGTATTTTTGACCAAATAAATCAAGTCTCGGTGAGCTTAAATTAATTAATGAAAAAATTAATAAAATAAAGTGAAACCTTAACAGACTCTAACTCCATTGAACACTAGTGTATGTATCATCTCATCTTCCCTGTTATATAAATATTTTATTTTACATTGCAATTTATCCAGCCTTTTAACAGAAAAAAGCAATAAAATGCCATAGTCAGATCAGGATGTGTTGTGGTATCTCGCTCATGTCATGCACGTCCGAGCATTTTCCTCTTCCGACATCTTTTACCTGCTCTGATTGAGTCTTTTTTACAGGTCAATCCTCATGAACCCAGCCCTGTCTTCTTTGATTTTCCCCTGTTCAGTCCTACTCGGGCACGTTCACGGACGCCTGCTCCATGCAGAAGAGGAAGGACGAGCAGGCACTCTGCAGAATCCTCTCATTAAGATGACAGGCCCAGCCATGGCAACAATTAACTCCATTCAGCCACAATTCATCCCTCTCTTCAGGGTGCGCAGAAGAGATGAGAAGAGACATGCAGGTCAGATTTAGCTGAGTGTTAGCCTCGCTTTGTGAAGGATAATCTGAGGTACTGACGAAATGAATGACACTGATGGAGGTCTGTCCGGAGCATATCCAACAGGATATCCCATTCTAGGGATGGACTGGTCATAGGGTGCACCAGGACATCCTGCTGGGCTGGTGAACATATGGAGTGCTATCAAAAAAAAAAAAAGAGTACAAAGTATTTATACAAGGATTTTAAAGCAGGAAAAGGACCCCATCAGTACAGTCATTTAAAGTACAAGTTGTTCCAGATACCTGGTTATTTAAAATGCCTAATTATGAATTATTTGGGCCTATATGATCAAATTGCATTACATTTTGCTCTTGTAAACTCAAAAGTTTGATACCAAAAAGATGTTTCTTTGTCTGTGTGAATCTTTATTTAACGCTTTGTTTTAAGAGCGAAGAAAATTCTGCCCGAAATTATGGATACCTTTGTTTTTTGTTATGGACTCCTCTGATAATGAGTTTCAACACCTCAATGCATTTCACAATTAGTTGAATAGTTTTCCCTGTCATTTCCAATTATTCTTACCATTAAAATATCCATGACAAACCAATGGAATAGAACTTCCGACATTCCGATGAAATCTTCAGTACATCACCATAATCAAGCATGTAAAACACAAACAGTGTTTACACTACCACACCACTTCAGATCCATCATCTGGATAGATAACAATTATCGGTATAATGCAAGCTAATTATGAATATTTGACTGTGTTTGATTCACAGCCTTATTAAAAATTCATGGTGGCTTATGATGGTTTCTGCTACTCAAGGCATGATATTATATATATTGCATTTAGCGTAACGCCATCATTACATTACATTAGTTTTCAAAAGTTGTAATCAAAGGAAATGAAAAACAAAAATGTATTTGCATTGATGCTGGTAATTATAGCAATTAAAAATGTGAATGGAACTTAATTAAATGTGTCGTGTCATGGTACAGTGGAAAAGCAGACTAATGAAACAATTATCTGTCCCGAACAAATAAAAGTTATCAGAAACACCATTTTTATTATATTTACACCAAATTATTTATCAATTGTTCTGCATGAAATACACAGACAGATAATCCAAAGAAACAACAATAATGATAATATATATGTATATATATATATATATATATATATATATATATATATATATATATATATATAAATATATATATATATATATTTATTTATTTATTTTTATTTATTATTATTATAAAGAAATTTGTTGTCATTTCAGTGTTTCTGATAACTTATTAATATGATATTCATAATAATACACATTTCTGACCTGGAGACTTTTCTTTGGATCTTCTATAGTCAAACAGCATTTTAATAATAAAATTTCACTTAACACATAAAATATATATAAAATCATAATAGGCCTATGTAAAGCAAAAGCACATATCATGCTGTGAAGAAAATAACTTTCAAGTTTAAAAATGTCTTAAACAATAAGTTAGTCGAGGGCTTCTGTTTCAGAATCTAAATGTAACCAGTTTATCTCCGCTTGTTTTTTTACAACCACAGTATGCCTTGATGATTCACTGAATTGTCTGTGGATAAATAGCTAATCATTGTAATCGCGTGCTTCCTAGTATTGCCCAATACAGCTTGGTGTTAATATATTACATATATGGATTTTTTTGAACACACAAAAAATTCCCCACACAGATCACGCAAAACATGACTCAAGGCCATATCTTGCCACATACAGGAACAGGGCTTGTCTGTTAAAGTCTGCTATCCAAATGCAATCACTATTAAGTATTAACCCTATAGCAAATAGAATCAGTGTCCCACAGAAAAAAAGAAGCCCTGTTCCTTTTATAGTCCTATTCAAACACACATCCTGCTAAAGGGTAGCAGCTGCTGCTGGGTGTGTGCGCGAGCCAAACGGCATTTTGACCTCAAAAACCCTGTTGCACATCTGGGCGGACGCACATGCGCAGCAAAAAACTTTTCAAACAACTTTTCTGCGCTTTTCTTGTCATCACTCGCAAAAGCCGACACTGGTCAGTTTGTTTTAGGGGTGGCGTAAAACAGATAAGTGAAGAAATCATATGTAGTGACGTTGCATATCCTCTGTTTTACAGGAAGATGTTGAACTTTTCTGCAACGCTATAAACTGGATCATGTTGCGCCAGACCGGGGGACGCAGCGCCGTCGTTTTGAACTTGACTTTGTTGTTATCCAACTTCATATAAGAAAACGCCATTCATTCGGGTTTTAGGCCCACTTTTTATTATTTTATACCGCGAATGCAAAACTCGTCGTCATGACAAAGAAAACTCTCTGGACCGTGGCGACCACGTTGATGATTTTCTGCTGTTTATATTTTTCATCTATTAAAGCAGACTCCTCTTCTTGTCACGGAGCATACGACCTTTACTTTGTTTTGGACCGGTAAGTACTCTCAAACTTTGATGTTCTTCCGAATTCAAAGTCATCAAGACAACATAACGCAGAGATTTACTGTTTATAACGCTGTATGTCGTTTACGTGACACCAAACTCGTGTTTGTAGGTTAAGCGTCAGGTAACTGTGAGGTTTTCTGCAGTTTGACCTGATTTTACATCTGTTCCAGACACAATCTATCTATCCGTTTGTGTATCTGATGTACACAAGTTCAGGAAGACTATCCGTTCCTTTTTTTTTTTTTTTGCCTGCGTATCTAACTGCCTGTCTTTCATCTGCATGTGTAATGTTACATATTAACTGGAACTCCTTTGAGAATCCTTTGTTGGCCTCAGTGCAGTCCTCCATCCTGTCTGGGAATATTACAGGATGATGGCACAGATGCACTCTTTCCTCTCTTTGGTGAACTTGGAGCAGCACAGAACCAGCCAGGCGTAATTACTGGTCAAGACCAGCAGGGAAAACAAACTTCCCTTCACTGGTCCAGACCGTTTCTCTTGCTGGATGTGGTTTGATGTTCTCACTAACGCTTATCTAGATTCTCTGACCTTGGCTTGAGACAAGGAAGAAGACAATGCATAAAAAAAGATTTTCTAATTACCTATCGCTTGTGTTTTATGTTCTCAGCACATGCAGTGGACTATAATTATTAGTTCAATTACCTTGTAGCTATTACATCAAGGGCACATTTTATACACTTTTCTCATTAAAGACACTGCATTACACTGAGGTTAGTGTCACAGAAGTCCACTTCCTCTTGAATTGATTAATGGATTGTGTGTACATATTTTGCAATAATGGATTAATAATCAAAATGATTATGAAATCATCGCTGTCTGTATGTATACAGTTGCATTCTGGCTAGGCATTCATTATACCACAGCTTCATTTGATGTTGATGTGTGTGGTGTTCTTTGTTTTTGCTATAGACCTTTTTGGCTTTGGAGTACTATGTAGCTTGGCAAAAGTTGTGTCTTCTCTGTTACCTATCTGTTACCATTACTTGCCAGTTTAAAATGATTATGCCAAACAGAAGTGTAAGTGTCCTTGTAATAAGAGCCAGTAAGAACAATAAATTGACATAATAGTTAATATAAACCCACAGAATAATTGTAAATGCTTTGTTTTCTTTCTGTTAAAGACAATGACAATAGATTTTATGCTTTGTTGGATATTTTCATCTTGTTTATCTTAAAATGTAATTTTTTATTTTATTTTATTCAGCCGGGCTAATTAATAGGCGGATATTTGGCAATTTTAAGATGATCAGCATTGCTTAATAACTATGTTAGCTTGGCCAGTTAATATGTGCCACTTTCGTTATCTACCAGCAGTCTTGTTAATGGGCAATAACATTTTCTGTTCTGGAATTACACTGCCATTCAAAAGTTTGGAGTCAGTGAGATTTTTATTCAAACGGAATTAATTTATTCAAAAACAAAGCATTCAGCTTATCAAGGGTGACAGAAAATACAATAAAAAAGGCACAATAGATGACAATTTCCTTGAAATTCTTTTCTCTAGTACTCTTTGTTTCTTCTGAGAATTCCCCCAAAATATTAAACCGAATGATTTCTGAAGGATTCCTGCGACACCTGAATACTGGAGTAATGGCTGCTGAAAATTCAGATTTTCCATCACAGGAATAAATTGTACAATATAGTGAAATTGAAAAAAAAAACACATTATTTTTCAATTATAATCGTATTTCACAATACTACAATTTTCTTTTTAAAGTACATTGTTATTTGTAATATTTTCAACAGTAGTTTATGTGGTTTTTTTGGCGCATCTCATTTGCTGTTATGTATACACTGGACATCCACCACTGACTCGCTAGTTTGATGTTTGGTGTTGGAATGATGCAAAGGTTTAAAGACTGAATGATACTGGGAATTGAAGTGGTCAGCAGTAATAATGAAGTGCCTTGACTCATACTGTGTGTTTTGGTCATAGCTCATCATGGTCTGTCCTTAGCCCATTATAGATAGACATCATTTTCTGAGACTGTGTTAACCCTGGAGTGTAACTGACTCAGCAGCTTGTTTGCCAAAGAGTAATCAACAGCACAACTCTTACAGTATCCAGATGGGGACATTTCAGGGGTTTAAATATAATTGCCTCAAGCTGTTTTTTCTTTGGTGCTGACTTTGTTTTTCATGTGCTTCCTTACAGATCTGGAAGTGTTTCGACCGACTGGACACAGATTTACGAATTCGTCAAAAATCTTACAGAGAAATTTGTGAGGTAAATATTCTAGCTTTAAGCTTCCTGACAAGTTGCCTGTACAATTATGAATGTATCTCCAAATTCACCAGATCAAAGAAAGTCATCCATCACTTGAATCAAAACTGAATACTAATTTGGCTGAACAGCAGCTACACATCCGGTTCTGAGATGGCCCTACAAGGCACAGGGAGGGTAAAGCCCCCAAAGCGTATCAAAAATAAAATTAAAAAATGCCAGATGAATGTGAACTTATGTAACGTTGACTCAATGTATGTGCCAGTACAGACGGTAGCGACCTAGCCAGAAGAAAGCAGTCTGCTTGAGAAAATAGCAAAGGGAGCAGGTGGGAGTGGGTGGCAAGGAGGCTCAGTCTTCTGGGCTGTGAGAATGGCCATTTGCACTGCAACTATCCAACAGCACACTTATCCCTCACACATGAAAGGAGAAGACGCAGCCAATGTACTTTAAGTCATGAGTGCAGGAAGACCAGTGCAGTCTGCCATAGACTTTGATGGTCTTCTGTTGTGCCATGTGGTCTGCATTGGCTCTTTTTAGGGTGCTTTTTTAAGCATTGAATGGACCTGCTGTATGAATGTATCATTTAGGAATTACCTTGCTGTGTAAGGGGTAACTGTGTTGTCTGATAGTGTAATAAGGGACAAAGCTGAAAGACGATGTAGGAAACAGTACATCTGTATTCTTTATATATGCAGGAACATTCAAGGTCATTTCCTTTCCAGGACAATGTTTTGTTCAGGCTGGGTATCGTAATACCATTTGGCGAGTCATTGTTGCATTTATCACTTAATCAGCTTGCGAAATGCACAGTTCTCTTGCCTCTTCTTCATCTGATTTTTGTTACCAAAATTTGGCTGCTTGGATACATTTGGATATTCTCCCTGAGTATCTGATGTGGGGGAAGGTTGTGGATTGGCTGCATGAGTGAGAAAAAGCAGCACCTCTCCTTATGCTCAGTCCTGAGACCTGACTTCAAATGTGTAGAGGAACCCAACATGTTCCTATGCTGTGTCAGCTTTCGTGACAGAAGGTTGTGAAAAAGACCAACTGCTCCACTGAAATGTACTTGTCATAATCAGCTATATATTTGTTGTCAGATCATGTGTCAGTTTTTTTTTTTCTGAGAAAAGAATGCTGTACCAATATCATTAGGAAATAAAATCCCTGATTTTGTAAATGCATGATAGCATTTAAAACCGTTAAAAAACGTTTTTTTTTTTACATTTTTACTATAACTAGAAATGTTGCATGGGCGAGTAACTGAATTTTTTTTTTGTTGAAGTACTAAAATTATTAATAAAGCTAAAACTGAAAAAAAAAAAAGAATAAATTGAAGCTAAATGAAAAATATATATATAAAACATAACAAAATTACTAAAACTTTAAAACTAAAGTATAATTAAAACCCATTTCAAAACGGTAATAATGGTAACGGTAAATAATACATAATGGAACACTGTAATCTTTGATAAATAATAGGAAAATAAGACTGGATAACTTGAACAGTGAAAAATACTCTTTTTAATGTCATTGTTCTGCTTTTTAAACTTGACATAAGTCCAAATGCACATCACTATTGCATCAATGTTGTGTAGAAAAGTTGTGTGGCTTCTTGTTTCTCCTTCTCTTATTGCAAAAAGTAGGAGGAATTTATATAGGAAGTGACAGGTATAAATATAATCACCAACAGGACATCTGCATGAATCACACACAACAACCTGTTTCCTGTCTGCATACCAATTAATCACTTCCTTGTTCCAGGCAGAAGGGTTATTTTTTTTTTTTTCAGTCACAAGATTTTATTAACTGGTCACACTGGCGTGTGTCTTAAGGCATGAGCAAACTCTTATGGTTACGAAAGGAGCATGAGGACAGCTAGATTTTCTACATCACAGGATCTCTCCACATCATTTGCAGCAATGTTTGTCTTTGTAAATGACAAATACAAGCAATTAAATAAAGTATAACATCAAGAAGAGCTTTTTGCTGTGGTTAAAAATGATATGTGTCCAACTAGAATTTACAGCAAGGCTTGTTTTTCCATTTGTCATTCATTTACAGCATTTGTAAAATTTTCCCTTTTTTTTTCATTCCAGTCCAAATATGCGAGTGTCCTTCATAGTGTTTTCATCAAATGCTGAGATTGTGTTAGAGCTCACTGGAGACAGGTATGGAATCAGGCTTGCATGAAGTTTTTGCAGTCTCTAGTGTAAGAAAGCTAGTAATACACCATGTGTTTTTGTTGTACAGTACAATAAAGAGGAGTAAATATTTATGGTTACTCTTATATTACAATTACATATTACTGTGAATATTCCTTGCCTTACATTACCAGGGCAAAAATAAATAAAGGACTGATGGCTTTAAAAGCAGTCAATCCAGCCGGAGAAACCTACATGCATGAAGGAATGAAAAAGGTAAAAAAAACTTTCATTTTTGTGCCGAAACAGGAGTGCAAATATACTCGACTGACTGTATTTCCTGGACTTTAGTCTTGTACTGAAATAAAATAAAACATGGTTCTCCTCGTGACCAAGATAATGTATAATTACATCATCTTAATAAGTAAACACACAACATTAAATGACCTCAATCTAGCTTCAAGATGCCTTCTGTGTCTTTGAAGTGATGTGACATGCGGCCAAGTATGGTGATACATACTCGGGATTAGTGCTCTGCATTTATCACATCCAAAGTGCACACACACAGCATTGAACGCACACACACCGTGAACACACACCCGGAGCAGTGGGCAGCCATTTTTTGCTTCATTGCCCGGGGAGCAGTTGGGGTTTCAGTCCCTTGCTCAAGTGCACCTCTGTCGTGGTATTGAAGGTGGGAAAGTGCGCTGTACATTCACTCCCCCCACCTATAATCTCTGCCCATACGAAACTCGATCCCGCAACCTTGGGTTACGAGTCCGACTCTCTAACCATTAGGCCATGACTTCCCAGTATTTGTTGTATCAATAATACATCATATTGATATAAGTAAAAAGTATACTACTCACGCAACCATCAATCCCTTTCTCTTTCCAGGCAACTGAACAAATGAAAGCACAGCATAAAAAGTCCTCTAGCATCATTGTGGCTTTGACTGATGGAATACTTACACCATATATCCTTGAACTCACTGCTGAAGCGGTGAGCTGGTGAGCTTGTACATATTTTTCTTAATTTAACAACTGCATTGTTATGACTGTTTGTTGTGTATGTAGGCTGATGTAGCAAGGAAACATGGGGCCCGTGTATACTGTGTCGGTGTAAAGGACTTCGATGAAAAACAGGTAATACTGGCTTTTCAGCAGATTTGAAAGTATTGTGAATGCTAAACAGAAATCATGTGTGGTTAACACTTACAAATTTCTCTAAAGCATCACGTAGTGCAGGGGTTTTGCAGAGTTGCTTGTAATTATAGGACTGTTGCTCTCTTCCTGTCTCTGCAGCAATGACAAACTGAGTTAAAGGAGAGGAAATGTCACGTTTTTTTTTCTTGCTTGGCTATCAGCCCTGTTATTATTATCTCTTTATTTGCCTGCCAACAGCTCGCCGAAGTGGCTGATACCAGGGAGCAAGTGTTCCCAGTCAAAGGAGGCTTTCAAGCTCTCAAAAGCATTGTGAACTCGGTAAGTTGCCCATGCCAGTGGCACTCATCCCCTAAAGGTGTGATAGAAGCCTCTAGTCAGCCAAGACAGATACATTCTTTGAACTACTACTAGGTAGTAATATTAGCTGACAATTTCTTGAAAGTGACTTACAGTAGACTAATTATGTGAACAACCCCCTGGAGTGGAGCAAAAAGAGGTTAAATACTTTACGCAAGGGAAGAATGCTGAGAGAAATGACACCAAGTACCCCAACTAAACTAGCCTAGACAGCCCTTTTTGGGTAACATTTCCTGTGATCTTTGAAAATGAACATATTTTTGCAATTAACAAACTGGGTTCAGACAGATGCTTGATGCTAAAACAATCCAGATTTGTTATTTAACTATAGCAAAATTTCCAAAAAGACTGTTTTGTAAAGCAATTTAATAAAATATAGCTTTTTTTAGTAGCATCATTTGGTTGTAAATTGTAGTTGTTTTTGCGAAAAATTATGTTTGCATGAACTTGCCAAAGCAGTTTGCTTCATAATGCTTTGAAATGTTCTTCAGCAAGTATTTTTCAGTCCATGTTTGCTGCTTTTTGTGCATGGCATGGTGTTGTTTTGTGACCACAGGAATCAATTTCTGGGATATTTTTCATGTTTAGTCAAAAGACAGGAACTAACTTATTGTTTTGTCCAGAAAAGAGATATGAAAAAAAGACCAATCATCTTGTTACCGAGTAATCTTGTTTGGCTAAATGTAGATTCAGGCCCAGCAAAGCACAGGCATTCTCTAGTGATTAGTTATCTTGGAGGCTGGGCTATTGGCCCCTCATGTTGCTCTCTGCTCAGATTTCCAGGATTTGAGATCATCTGTGCAGCTTTGCAGTCCGGGCCTAAAGTAGAATTAAAAGAGATTAAGCAAAAAGCAAAAGCCTAAAGAAAAGATTTATCCAGGCCTAATTTAATGTTCCAAGAATGTTTTGATTGATGGCAGAGAACTTTTTTTTTGGAGGGGTGGGGGTGGGGGGGCTTGCACCTGTAATGGAGGGAATGGACCTTGCTTAAATGGCTAGAAAGATCTAAGTGTAAACACAGATTTCTGAGTAAAAACATAAATATTGACCCAGTTGTGATATGAAAGGGAAGGATTTTTTTTGACAGATGAGGTCAAATATATTTTTGGCCTAATTCAAAACAGTACATGTAAGGGTTCATTCTGACAGCACTGAAACCTCATATGCATCATATAGTTAAGTCATGGCAATATCATGCTGTGGAGCTGTTAATAGTGAGAAGATTCTCAGAATATCAGACCACAGGAAATACTCTTTAAGACGGACTGCAGCTGGAAACAAAGGATGGTGATTCAAAGACAAGGCAGAGGCGGAAAACAGCTTAAAAAAGGAATTCGTGTCACTGCATGAATGTCATGATTAGCCAATCAGAATCAAGTTTTCTAAAACTCTATGTACTAATTGTAGATAGATGGCTGATCTAATGCTTCAAGTCTATTCCTATGTGTGTATAGATATCTGTCAGAGAGAATAAGTTGAAACGTCTTGCAATGAACCCCCCTTGTATCGTGTTATATCATAACTCATTAAAGAGCCATAAAGACCATTCTGAGGATTTTTTAGCCTTGACATTCAGTCGGTGTTCCTTCTCCCCTTTAATGATAGCAGAGTTTATCAGGTGTCATATTCAATCAGCCTGTTTTATACATGTCCCCCACTTCAGTCTGAAGCCTCATCTCCACTGCAGGTGATTTTGAGGACCATATCTTTCTGTTAATGTTGTCTTTTTGTCCGTTGTGTACAGAGATTTGCATAGTTTGTCCTCTGTTGATTTATGTGGATGATGGGAGAAGTGATGGTGGCCTCTCACAGGCCTGTTTATATGATAATGTCAGCCTGCGGTCTCTAATAGAGCTGAAGAGGGAAAATGGCACCGAATAATTTGCCCATAACGGCTGACATGGGTCTATCCCACACTGCACTGTACGTGATGCTCATCTCATTGAGCTTGATTTGGCATAGCAAACATCCCCAGCGTGAATGCTAAAGACCCGGACACTGTGATAGCTGATACTGTGATTCAGCAGTGACAAGTACTGATTTGAATACATTATTATTCTTTTTTCATAACACAGATCCTCAAGCAATCATGCACAGAGATTCTAACAGTGGAGCCGTCCAGCGTCTGCGTGAACGGTAAGCATTTCAAGGGCTTTTACAGCTGTCAGGGTGGATGGAATTGCGTTTGTGTGCGTGTATGTGGTCATTGATTTGGGTGGATGCCCAGGAGTGCTTCTCATTTTGTCCTCATCTGCTTTACATACCTCAGAGACCTTTGACATTGTTTTGAGAGGGAACGGGTTCGCAGTGGGGAGGCAAACAGAAGCAGTGCTCTGCAGTTTCATAGTAGATGGAGTTACTCAACGTAAGTATGGTTATTATACTGCATAAACTTACCTCAACCTTATTTGATGTGCTACTTAACTGACAAAGCCAAATGATTTAAGAGGTTTTGTGTCTGAAAATCAGTTGTGTCAGACAGGAAGTGAAGATGGCCACCAAGCAGGCCACACCTAGGATGCAACACACCTAAGATGCAAGATTTTTTGTGGCTTAACAGTCCCATTTGGTTACTAATGACAGAATAAGATGCTGAACTACAAATATTTTAAGCAGTGATGACTGGGTCCACCGAGAAACTTCAGAGAGGGCCCCAGGATGACTTCAAATTATTAAATTTAATAAATAAAAAAAAAAAATCAATAAACTTAAACATATAGTCTTACTTAATATGCTGAAAATAACTATTCATTTAGTTACACCAATAACACATTGTTTCTGATAATATATTATGTTTTTTTATAATATACTGTATCAAAAAGTTCTAAATCTAAAGTAACGTATTTTAAAAGGGAAATTTCACCCAGAAATGAAAATGTACATGCTGTTCCAAACCTGTATGACTGACATTTTTTATGTGGAACACAATGAAAATAATTTGGAAAAAATGTCTCTGTGGTTCATACTAAAGCCAAGGGCTCCTACACCACACTTGACTTTCATTGTCTGGACACTTCATTGCATGGATACTTTTCAATGTATCTTCATTTGTGTTTTAAGATATATAAAGTCAAATAGGTTTGATATGATTTGAAGGAAGACACCAACGTTTTTCCATATTCTGCTATGTTCTTCCCTCAACTTAGACGAGTGGATACATACCTCTTCTGTCTCAGTGTGTGCACTCAATCGCTGTAGCGCATGGCACCACTATGTTAGCATTTAGCTTAGCACCATTCATTCCTTAGGATCCAAACAGGGATGAATTTAGAAGCTACCAAACTACCAACTGAAGAGCACTTCGCTGCACTTTGACCTCGGTGCAGTAATGCAATCACTACTGATGTCATCTCACTGTTTTCAGGAGTGATGATATTATTGCCCGAGGTCGAAGTGCTGCAAAAGTGCTCTTCCGCCATACATTATAGTTATCATTTTTTATCCGCTTAGAAAATTGGCACATTTGATTTTGCGTCACCATACTTATTTGTGTAACTACTCATGTAACCGGGAAATGTAAATAGGGAAAACATGGAAGTATTTGGTGGCTTCTAAATTCATCCCTGTTTGGATCCTAAGGAATAAATGGTGCTAAGCTTAACACTAGCATAGTGTCGCCGCGCGCTACAGCGATTGAGTGCACTCACTGAGACGGTAGAGGTATGTATCAACTTGTCTTAGTTGAGGGAAGAACATAGTGAAATATGGAAAAACTTTGTCATTTTCTGTTAATTGTGCATAAAAGTGCAGTCTTCCATAAGCAGCCACATGCTATATAGCCACTACAGACAGCTCTCTAGTTCTGTCCCCTTCAGACTCTTAAGGGAGTTTGCTTTATGACTGCAGTATCATTATATGACAGATCCACATATGGCAGCCACATGTTTGCTCGCTTCTTTTGTAACTAGACAGGAAATACATAAACGTTGAATTCTGGGTGCCTTCTGCAGTGGTGTGACAAAGAAATCATTTTCAAGTTGAGATGGAAAAAAAAATGGCACTCTTCCCTAAACTCTTCCCGAGCACACGTCAGCAGTTCTAGTGAGCCTCTTCATCATGATAAATGGCCTGACGGTACTCCTCTTGGGGGGAGTTTGTTCTCCAGCTAGTTTGGCAGGGGATCATAACATGATCAACTTTCTGTTCATTTTGCAGAGGTGAAGCCAACCAAAGTGAAGAATGACTATGTCCTGTGTCCTGCTCCAGTTCTGTATTCAGTGGGACAGTGAGTATTCATGTTTCTTAAAGCAGCAGGTGTCAGCCTATTGCACAAAAATATTGTGTGATACACTAGCCTCAAATGTCATGGTACAGCATTACGTTATTGAAATAACCGAGAGACGCAGCACCCCGTTTAGATCAGGGATTAGCTGTGAGCAGCTTGTGTGAAATTATGCTCTGACTTAACCGGAACATTTGATCCACTATACGTGGTCGCCATTCAAAAGGCTTGCTTAATTAACTCTTGGCTGGCAACTGTGACCCATTAAGTAGTTTGCTGCTATGAACGGCTAGTAAACACATCTGGTGGAGGGCTTTAAAAGGATGTGCGACAGATGCACCGATTCCATTTTCCACGCTTCCATTTAAATAATTCACCGCATACTGACAATGGGCTACCACATAACACCTGCAACACTGTTGAATGCTAGAAATTTTTCTCTCTGTCTTTTTGGACAAAAAACTGCCTGTAGGATATGCGACATTGAAATCAAGTCATTTATATCATATATGCTAACGTACTGTGTATGAGGTTGAGCAGACCACTAGGGATATCAAATAGTGTCTTTTTGGGATTTAAAGGGTCTTTGTGGTTCAGTGACGTAGTGCCAGATATCAGGGTCTCATCTGCAACGACAGCTGTTGGTTCGTCAGACCAGGATCTAGGGCATCTGTCAGCCTGCCCATTAGCGCTGGCCGGCCCCGTCCCTTTGAGTGTTTGGCTGGAGGGGGTGAGGAACTTTTGTCTGGCAGCAGCATGGCCTCACCTGCGTTTTCACAACAACAACGGAGTGAGAAAAATAACTGAGGGACAGACCTGACACCTGCCTGCAGCGTGAGTGGTGGAACGTGCCTCATCAATAATCAATCTGATCTGTCAGGCCGCCATTTCAGTTCCATCTGCACAGGGGGTGGGAGATGCGCCCAGATAACATGGCAGCGCTGCCTCCACCAGTGCTCCTCCTCTCACTCTGCTAGATGATAAAAGGATGGTCACTCTTTCTAAAATGAAAGGCAATGACGTGCTGAATGGTTGATTTATTTTTGAATGAAAGTTTAATGCTTTCTTATCAGGTTATGTCATATTGGCTGTTTTCACCAATGCTGGAAAGCTTAGTCAGCGTATTCTTGTGGAAATGTAGTGAGTTGTACTACTGTTCAAACCGTTGGGTTTGGTAAGGTTTTATAAATGTTTTTGAAAGAAGCCTCTGCTCACTGAGGTGGTTTATTTGATCAAAAATACAGCAAAATGGTTAAATATTATTACAGTTTTCTACTCCTAAATTTTCAGGAGTCATTACTTCATTGTTTAGTGTGACACCATCCTTCAGAAATCATTCCAATATGCTGATTTGGTTCTTAAGACACATTTCTTATTACTGTAAGTATCAATATTTTTGTGGAAACAGATACTTACTGTAAAACTAAATTAATAGAAAGTTCAAAAGAACAGCATTTATTTGGTGAAAAAATATATGAATATATACATAATCTAACTGACCCCAAAATTATAAAGTATAGTTAATGGTACTACATGCTACTAACATGAAGTAGTTAACCAAATTGAAACTATTTAAGGTGTCAATGTTTTTTTTTTTTTTATTGATGTAACTTGATTTAACAAATGTATTTATTGTTAGCAGAGCAGCATTAACCTGGCATAAAAAACAATTAAATGAAAAAATAATAGCAGCATTTCATTTCAAAACAATGTGATGTCATTACTTGGCAGTGAAAGATAAATAAGATTTAACTTTGCTCAAACTTCAATCAGGCCTGTTTGCCATTGTGTTGCTCTCTGTGAGGTCGGATGCATTTGTTAGGCCTTCAGCAAACACAATAATGTCCTTAGTGACACCCGTTTCATCCCATTCATCTACGCCACTTTCAGTTTCTGTCACCATGTGCTTTGTGACAAGAAATCAAACTCACACACCACTCTCAGTCTCCTGTGGTGCTATGAGGGGCCTTCTGGGACTGCAAGAGCACTTTTGTGTACATGTGCTTGACTCATTCTGCTGAACTTCTGTCACATTTTCCTCTACTCTGCATTTCTAGAAAAAAGAAAACCATTAGATGAGGCATTTTTAGCATGGGATTCACCTGATTTCAATATAAATGTAATCAGAAACCTTTTGGGGATGCCTTTTAGAGTTTACCACAGAGTTTCCTCTTTTGATATGGGACATTCTGGCAGGCATTGTGGTTTACCTCTGAAGATAAATAAATCAGCCTTCATTGATTGTGGTGTTTGTTGCCAATTGCAGTGTGTCCAAGAATACTGATCAAATGCAATCAGTTCTCACAGAGCATCACATTTAATATTCCTCCAGAACTACTTTGTGTCCAACAAAGACTGAACAAAGTGATCTGAGAAAGTCAAGAGAGTCAAGTGCAAGGAAATAAAATCCTTTTGTGAATCAGTTCTCCTTTCTTCACCAAACATACATATATCCAGCTTGATTAACAACCTGCCTCCCATTTGCATGTATTGAGAATGTCAGCTGAATTAGCCTCTCCTCTCATCCATTCAGAACACAGACCTAGTTAACATGCAGAAAACCCTTTACAAGCTTCCTGCAGCCTCGGGACTAGATTTGACCATTCAAGCTAATATCATGTAAAAACCCTCAAGAGACCAAAAAAAACAACAACAAAAAAAAGAAAGACATTATAGTGCAGTACAGTGACAGATTTTAAAGTGTGGGTTAGGCTGTTCTGGGAAAAGTTAGTTCTTTGGTTGTTTTTGTGAAGTAACCTTGCTATTCTCATTGGTAATACTTTGCGCAAGACCCAAACATTACTGAAATGTTTTTTTGGTTGCTGTAGATAATGCTTATTCTGCAATGTCTCCATTGCATCGTCATTGGCTCTGCAGACAGTGGTCTGTCTTTTTTACATATTCTCTCATTTTGGGAAGGATCTCAGGCGTTCAGTCAGTCGATTTCCTGCTTGAGGATTCTCATTAGCCCCATGGTAATCGTCTCCTGCATAATAGACATATGGAAATTACAATGCCGTTCATCATTAGTGCCTTAATTGCAAGCCACCTTCAACTCCCTCCTCAGTAAATAAGAGAGAATTTCAACTCAAATTGTGTAGGAATTAAACTTATTAAAATAATCGCCATGACACCAGTAAGCATTACTAGTTTATTAGTTAATTATATGTATTTTTAGTTTAATAGTTTTAATTTTGAAATCTTATATAATTGTATTTATCTTTTTTTGTGCCTATTTTGGTTTACATTCGACATGAGTTTAAAGAAATTCCCCTTTCCTTCCATTTAATCTGTAAGAACCAACACTTTTTATCAGAAACTAGATCATATTCTTAATAATTCCCAAATTGACCTCTTCCCTAAAGTAGCTTCTCCATTTCTATTGTAACTGTCATCACATTAAAGAAAAATCTCAGCAAGTAAAGCAGAGAATACACTTTTGCTTAAAGAATGAAAATGTTATTTTTATTTTCAAATTATATTCAAGTCAATGTGTAATTACCATTACATAAAAAAGTAAAAAAAAAAAAATCAAAAGTCCAATAATGAATTCTCTTCTTACAGACAAATGGAGGTTCTGATCAGTTTGAACAGTGGCACATCGTATATCTCCAGTGCTTACGTCATCACTGCCTCCACATGTGTAAGCAAACATCAGATCAGAATTTTACAAAAATGTATCTTCATCTTATATAACAAAATTTTGATTGATTTTAAATGACATGTGTTTACAAGTGTTTCCTTTGTTTTTTTCTGTTTTTTAACATTTTGCTGTTGTTCCCTAATGTTCCCTCTCTCATTAGTCAGACGGCATAGTGGTGTTCATTGTGTTCTTGGTGCTCTTTCTCCTGTTGGCTTTGGCTCTGATGTGGTGGTTCTGGCCTCTCTGCTGCACTATTGTAAGTGTCACATGTCTTCCAGCATCCCAGTGTGAATTTTATCCCTTTTACCTACAGAATCTATATTGAGATTGAACTGGAATTGAGATTAACATTTGCATTATTTATATTTGCCTAGATGTTATTTTAACACTAAATTCTCTTGAAGTTTTCATCATTCGTTTACTGTAAGATACGAATTTAGTTGAAGGTGCTTTATTGCTGTAATATGAGGGAAGCAAAATACATAGACCTGACCACATCCTGAATAATCTTGTGACGCGTGCAACCAGACAAGTGTTTCCTGTGCGAAAGAAAAATTAATAATCTATCTTACAGTTCCTTGTGTTTTTAACCAAACAAAGTATATAGTATAGCTCTCCTACACTTAAAATAATAAATAAAAAAGCAGCTACGCTTCTCGGGCTCTGAGGTGGTTGTGTATACAGATGGTGCACTTACAAAACATCTAGAATTCGTGGAGCTGGCGAGTATCTCTATGGCAATCAGCATCACTGCACCACAAAATGATATGCACCACTTCTCTTTGAGAACCTGGCGGGAACCTTTCCAGGATGAGATGGAAGCATATTTTGGAAAACCAACAAAGGCATTTAATTTAAATGTAAACCCCCCGCAGCATGTCTGGACTCGGCCCTGTTTGTCTTGGTGGAGGAGCTGCTGTTCCTCTCCATCAGGGACCCCGGCACAAGAGAAGGGCCATGTGTGCTTTGTTAATATTTAAACTCAGCCTTGCCAGTTTTCAGCAATCAGAGAAATACAGAAGCACCTCATCCCCAGAAACACACAGATTAGTATCCACAGCCACGGCAACACGTTTTTTTGCAGAAATGCCATAATGTTAATAAAATAATCATTAGAAAGGTCATAAGAAAGTAGAGGGTCAGGTATGAAAGTAGTGTATGTGTTTTTCAGTCCAAAATTGACATCGACTAAACATTAAGTTCCATATATGTATGTAAAAAAAATCTATAAAACTTTTTGTTTATAAATTATTTTTTTTAATTAAATATTAGAAATAATTTCAAATGGATAAGGCATGTTTATTTATGTTTTGATAACATCATTTATTTGTTGTTTTACAGCAAAAAGGTTAATTTCATGTTAATAGAAATGCACCATTTTAATTTGCAAATATGCTACCTGCTAAGTGTCCATGATCATGTTAAGCCTGGGAAACAGCTTGACACAACAGTGTGTTCAGAGGGGTGAAATGGACAGATTATAAACTCCAATTGGATATAATTATCCCGGAAGCCATATGGGGGACGTTGCACTGCTGGACTGTGATTGGTCGATTCCACAGCTGTGCCACTAGTTTTTAGCCCCTCGCGCGAGTGTCAGATGGCTAAGTACACTGACATTTTAGGATTTAATTATCAGCTCTTTATCATCCAAACCACATTTAAAGGGTTGTCCCGGCTCCACATCTGTCCGTCAGGTAGTTTGAGAACCTAACAGCCCAGCGTGTCATTTGTGTAATGCCTTATTTATCCCACAATATGTCTGGCAAATATAAATCTGCTCTTTAATTACTCAATAAAAAAGCTAATCCTTTAGCACCAGGTTGTCTCCGAAGTTATGTTAATCATCACACGCTGTGGCCCCACGGACGGATGGGACTGGATTTTCCAGCAGTCAGTTGCAAGTCAAAGAGCAATTAATTAACTCTAATTGATCATTTTCCATCATTATAATGATAACAATGGCTAAATGGTATCAGTGCGCTTTAATGTGAATGAAACAGCTGTTCTACCCGTGATATGTGATGATTAAAAGGCATTTTTTCCCCCTGAAAACTAATTTAGTAAATGCTTAACCTGCAATGGTAGTGTATCCATCTTTCATGTTTAATGAGACAAGGCTTGCTTCTATTTTGGAAAGGATCTGCAATGGAAGGGGTTACATGGTTGACAGGTGAAACATGGTCACATCCAAGACGTTTTATCTAGATTGTTGGAGTCTTCAAAGGGTCACCAATGCTGAACTTTTCGAATGACATATGTAGCCATTATATTGCAGTAGTTTGCCATTTTAACCTCAGTGAATGGGACTGGTAAATGACATTGAATTCGAACATAAACTTTTGTCTAGTAACACATTTATCCGTCATGTTGAAGAGTGGTTAGATGTGTCAGGTCCGTTAAAAAGCAGTTTGCTGAGTGATCACTAAAATGACAAAATTTCCAGTTAGGAAAATGTGTCTTAACTGTGAGTGAAGTCACTTGCTAAATTCAGCATACTGTTTCTTGTGAAAGATAAACAGTCACAGAAAGTGCTACAGGAAGACATCTCATCCTGTTAACTCTCCTCTCCCTTGCACTGGGGATCGGCCTGGAGAGAAGCCCAAGTTTCCCTTCTGCATTTCATTGCAGCTAATTAATTCCTCAGGACTTTATGATTGGGGGATTGCAGGGGAGCATTGAACCTCGTCCAATTAATTAAGAGGTAAACGGACCACTGTGCTCACCCCAAAGACTCCCCTGTCAACAAGTTGATTTTTGGGCTTTTTTATATTGCACAGGGGCCTACAAGGTTAGTTTACAAACAGATCCCTGTAATTAATTGTGGTGGTTCCAGGCTCCAGTTGTTCAACTGCAAATCAAGTCCTTAGACAGCAATAACTAACTTCGCTTAATATAATTACGAATTATTCTTTTTCTTTTCTCAGGTTATTAAAGACCCACCCCCTCAAAGACCTACTCCACCTCCGCCTGTAAGTTTTTATTTATTTATAAATTATAAATATGAATTTAATACATTTTCAATGTATATATTTCAAAAACATACAAAAAGGTTCATTACTGTTCCTTTGAAAGTATTTTTTTAAAAATCCTAAAATATAGTCAAAAGTTTTGGGTAAGATTTATTTATTTATTTCTAATTTTATTTAGATGCATTAAATATATCAAAAGTGACAGCAAAGATATTAATGTTACTATAAATGTTTCAAATAAATGCAGTTCGGAAATAAATATTTTTTTTTTCTTACAAAAATAATTAGCAACACAACTGTTTTAAGCATTGATGATGATAATAATTATAATATATGCCTCTTGAGCACCAAATCAGCATATTGGCATGATTTCTGAAGGATCATGTGACTGTTTTAAGAAAATCCAGTTTTGGCTGCACAGGAATGAATTTCATTTTCCAAAAATATTATTGATAAATCCTAAGATATTAAAATCTTAATGACCCCAAACTTTTGAATGGTAATGTGAATAAATATAAAAGTTACACATCTGCTGTAATTGCAGTGCTTTATTTGAGGCTGGAAGTATCGGTTTGATACATTTTCTGTCCATTTCTTTTATTTTTTATTTTTTTTTAAAGATGCCAGAGCCAGAACCATTACCCAAGAAAAAGTGGCCAACCGTGGATGCATCTTATTATGGAGGAAGAGGAGCTGGTGGAATCAAACGCATGGAGGTGAACATCAAGACATTACACTTTAATGATGCTTATAATGATTTGCAGCTCTCTGATGACAGGAAAGGTTTTGATGTCATCACAGCTGTCTTTGAGCATTTAGCAGTTGTCCACCACCTCCACTCTCTCTCACAGGAGTGTTGATGACCTGCCTGACATTATTAATGCTTTGTATGTTTATTAAGTCATGTATTTCTACATCAACATGCTTCTTTCTCTGACAGTTTTCATAAATATAGGACTTGCATAAAAGTGTATTTCAATACAACAGTTTTGAACGGTTAATGAGCTGTGCAGTGTTCAAGTGGGGGTGTGTAATTTCGCCTGGAGACTGGAGCTAGAATGTTTTTGGAAAAATGGTCTATCCTGTTTTTTTTTTTTTTTAGTTTAGCAGAAAATGGAAAATCTGGATTGGACATAGAGTGGGGTGCTTAGATTTGGGTCACACATAAGGATACACAATATATTGCTACCATATTGGTTATCGGTTGACATTAAAGTTTTTTTTTTTTTGCCAGTATCAGTCGATATTTGATATACATATATATATATATTTTAAATGGATATTTAATTGTTTTTTTATTTCTTCTTTCATCTAACCCTTATCTAAAGTTAGCCTTTAATAATAGAATAATTGTACAACACAGTAAAATGTCATTTTTAATAAACCTCAAAGATATAGGAATATTTTACAAAATAAATATATATTTATTTTTATACTCTACATGATAATGTTGACATTATAATTGGCTAAATTGACTTTTAGCATTTTCTTTTTAATGCAAAATGTTATACTTCATTTAGAAATATTTTCATTGGTGTGAGACCAAAAAAAAAAAAAAAAAAAACTAACAGGTCAAAGTCAATCTGAAATGTAAGTTACTTGACATTCACTTCTTCAAATATTTAAAGAATTGCAAGATAACTTACTCTTATTTAGTACAACAACACCCCAGCTCATGTGATATTGCTTTATTAACATAATTATATTGTTCATTTGATAAAGTCATTTGAGTCATTAGGTATGGTAGTTCTACTTGTGTTGCTTTAGATGTCAGATATTCTTGATCATTTTGGTCCAGACCTAAATAATCAGGTGGAGGATTAATGAAGTGAGCTTGGAAAAGAAAACATATTGTTTTCTTTTGATCCACAAAAGAACACTTGCTCTTCTTGGCCATCTAAAAGCCTTTGTTTCTGTGATGTCAAGCTCAACACAACTCTAAGTTTCTGATAGAGATCCCCTTAAATGTAGCACAGTCCCTGACTGATGCTTTTGACATGACAGGGCCCTGCCAGTTCAGCTTCCATGATGTCCCACTGTCTTAAGTCATGTCGACGCTGAAGGATTGTGAACTGCTGTGACGAGATGAATTCATCTTGCTGACTTCCATTCTGTCATTTGACTTTGTTCCGCTGAAATGTGCTACTTAGCACTGTATACATCTCAAAGCTGGTTTGATACATGCTCAGCCATCCCTTCTCCAAGCTCCTAAGTAAAGGAGACATCACTAAGGATCCCTCTGAAATCGTAACTTTCCCCATGAGTGTATAAAGCTCAGGGCTTACGGGATCACAACTTTCTTTATTGTTTCGAAAGCTTTCATTCATCCAGACAACCTATCTACATTTCTAAAGCAATCTTAGGATCTGGGGAGGAGGTTTACCTAAGAACAACCTGCCTACTTCCTCTTAAAACACATCCTGACATGTAAAGAAGAAAATATGGTATGCAGAGAATGTTTTATCGATTGAGAGTTGTTGCAGAATGGGATGTCCTGGGAAGCTGTAAAAAACTGTTCTATTGATGTGTTTTTTAACGTACAGCTTGAGGAGTGCAGTTTTAATTAAGCTTTTCAAATAAGGGACAGACATGAATTTATACATTATTTCATGTCTTTTTCTGTTTATTTATAGTTGTAATTATAATATAATATAATATAATATAATATAATATAATATAATATAATATAATATAATATAATATAATATAATACAAATTTCTGTGTAGGTCCGTTGGGGAGAGAAAGGATCCACAGAGGAGGGTGCACGCCTCGAGAAGGCCAAGAATGCAGTGGTGCAAATACAAGAGGAGACAGAGGAACCCATGATCAAAAAGCGTCCCACACCCCATCCCACATCCCATGGATCTGAATCCAAGTGGTATACTCCGATCAGGGTGAGGGGATCTCTTCTTTTCTTCCCTTTCCTCATTTTGAGTTGTAGTTTATAATGTTTGATGGCTTTGTTTGAGATCAGTGGAAAAGAAATCAAGCTGAGGCCACAGGTGCACTTTGGATGGGTTAAATGCAAAGCACCAATGCCGAGTATGGTGTTACGCCACTGTCTCATATTGATTTTATCATCATAGGGGCGGCTTGAGGCACTGTGGGCTCTTCTGCGGCGACAATATGATAGAGTTTCACTCATGCGCCCAACTACCACAGAAAAGGTAAGCCACAGATGGTTTACCCAATTGCAGTTGGCAAATAATGTTCATAACCCTCACATACTATACCAACCTAGAACATTGCTGCAAATGAAGCATAACAGGGTATCATTGTGTGTTGTAACAGTTCATGGGCATGCGTGTGTGTGTGTGTTTGTGTGTGTGTGCTTGTGTGCGTGTTATACTGAATACGTGTTCACAAGTTTCATAAACCTTAGCTGCAAAGACTTGAAACAGGATGTGACTGACATGAGTTCATATTGCAGACACTTCCTCTTTTGTACCTTTTGTAATGAACTGATATGTTTGTAAAAACAAGTCCTATGAATGTTCAAAAACAACATTAAAAGCCCTACATTTAGCAACAGAAGGTGCCACTTAATTTTAGCATTGTACAGATTTCTTATTATTGAAAATGTACATTTATTTGAAATAGAGATCTTATTCAGCATTAGAAATGTTTTTACTGTCACTTTTGATCAGTTAAATGCATCTTTGATTAATAAAAACATTAAATAACCCCCACATTTTTGACCGGTAGTGTATATAAAATATGAAGTGAACTTGAGTCAAATGTATCATCCTCTTGTGAGACTAAAGTAAACAGGCTTGAAGTAAACAAGTCGTGCTGACAACGTGCACCCTACAATTTAACTTTCCGAAAGAAGGGCACAGTTTGAAGTATTTGTTTGGGTTTGTTTCATCTCGAAGAAGCCCTCACCGCATGTGTGGCACTATTGCTCCCTTTAGCTGCAATATCCCAGTCATGCTTGAGCCAGTTGTTCTGTTTTACTTTCTTCAAACGAACTGTTAAAACCTTTGTAACTCTCAATACATGTGAGAGGAGGGTATGGAGCCTCCAAGCGGGACCCTGGCACACTTCAGTCAGACCACAGCTCGATCGTGCAGACTTTCAAGCCCTTGATCAAGTGCACTGGGTGCAGGCATGAGCTATCAAAGCCCGAGGAGTCCCTCGCTGAAGCCAAGGTGGGCCGCGTACGCTCGGCTAGAGAGAGGGGGGGCTTTGATGCCCGACAGGAACCCTCCGGGGTCATGAATTTTTCAGCGCCCTATCCGTGGGGTTATGAGGACTCGTACAGGTGTAAGGAAGCAGGTTGTCGCAGACATCTGTTCAGCTCTGAGACCTCTCCTGGTCCCTCCTCCCACTCCGCCCACAGACAGACTGCTGGATTGTCAGCAGATGTAGTTTTTTCAAGACAGCCTGAACACTTTCTGCTCTCCCATTTACCGCCTGAGGGGCTCCAACACCAAAGGTAGAGCGGAGGGTGGACACAGCTGCACTGCCGAACTTGCCTGGGGCACAAATAAAGAGATCTAATGTGGTTTGACTGTGTTGTTAGGGAGACCGGGGAGCCAGAGAGGCACTTCAGAGCCAGCTTAGCACTGCAACATCTGCCGTCAAGTTTCCGGAAAGAGCGGCAGGGGACAGCAGGTAGAGAAGGTGGCAGCGCGTCAAGGGCTGGCCTATTACTGGCGGGGGCTCTTTTGAACGCCCGCCCGCCCCTGTTTTTCCCTCTCTCTCTCGCTCCCGCCTCTATCTAACCATCTCGGCAGGGCTCGGTATTGTTTTACAAAGCAGCAGTCTGCAAAACACACTAATAAGCACCTTAATAAATGATGCATTAACATACATTAACCCCAGAGAGACGCAACACAAAGGCAAACTCGAGACGGGACCTGCAGAACAAGCTTTTGTTTTTTTTGCCCTGCTGCTGTGGGTCTTAAAGGGATAGTTCACCCAAAAATTACAATTCTGTCATTTATTCTAACATTCAAATGATTAGGATTGGTAAGATTTTTGTAAAGGTTTTTAAAGCAGTCTCTTATGGTGACAAAGGCCGGATGTATTAAACCAAAAATACAGTAATACTGTGAAAATTATTACAACATAAAATAGCTGTCTATTTGAATATATTTTAGAATCCTGTAATGGCAGAAGTGAACTTTCATAGTGTCATATGAACCTTCAGATTTGTTACCATTTATTTTTGAAATCTTGTATAATTGTATAATTAGAAATCTCACTTTTGATCAATTTAATGCATCTATGCTGAATTAAAGTATAAAATAATAATAAAAAAAATCTTATTGACTCCAAACTTTTGAATAGTAGTGCATATAAAATAGTTAAATATTTAGATTTTTTTTTTTTGCCCAAAGTACTGCACAGTTTAAAACATTTGTTTGTATTCAGAAACCTGTTATGTGGAGGGTAGGGATGAACTCAAATGCAGACAGGAATGCACAAAACACAGGATTTATTATACACAAAAGGGGAAAACAAAACCCACGAGGGGGAAAACAATGACAAGGGTAGAGGCTAAATAACTAAACAGGACTGGGTTGACAAGATAAACAAAGACTCTAAACACTAACTACAAACAAACACTCATGGTTATACAACGACTTCTTCAAGGGGTGACAATGATACAATATCTCACAAGTTGACATGAAGGAACACATATGTAGACACAATCACAGGAACCATGTAGAAGCATATAGAAACAATGAACCGACAAAAGACAGAGCACACTAGGGGATATAAATAGGAGAACTAATTAAGACACAACAGGTGGTACAGGTAAGGCAATCACGACAAAACTAGGATAACAAGGGGGCGGGGCAAGGGGACGAGACAACACAAGCACATGGCCCAAAGACAAGGCCATGTGCTTGTACACAAAACACGGGTCTGTCATGATCCTGCCTCAAGACAAAAAAGTCAGGACATGAAGGCAGAATCATGACAAAAACATTATCTCTCATCTTTCCAAACCCGTATCTATCTATCTATCTATCTATCTATCTATCTATCTATCTATCTATCTATACAGTATATATATTAGGGGTGCACCGATCAAGATCGGGTTTTGATCGGTGCACTAGCTGCACAAATCCACGTTCATTATCAGCGTTTATTTGCGCAGCTAGTCAGTTAACAAGGTCTCTGTGTAGTAACAGCTGCTCTTTGTGAAATCGCGCACCTGATTGAATTTACCGCTAATCATTGAACCGGCTTTACTGACGAGATGCGCATTAATAATCAGCTGATCTTGATCGGTGCACCCCTAATATACACTTACCTAAAGGATTATTAGGAACACCATACTAATACTGTGTTTGACCTCCTTTCGCCTTCAGAACTGCCTTAATTCTACTTGGCATTGATTCAACAAGGTGTTGAAAGCATTCTTTAGAAATGTTGGCCCATATTGATAGGATAGCATCTTGCAGTTGATGGAGATTTGTGGGATGCACATTTGGGTCATGAAGCTCCTTTTCCACCACATCCCAAAGATGCTCTATTGGGTTGAGATCTGGTGACTGTGGGGGCCATTTTAGTACAGTGAACTCATTGTCATGTTCAAGAAACCAATTTAAAATGATTCGAGCTTTGTGACATGGTGCATTATCCTGCTGGAAGTAGCCATCAGAGGATGGGTACATGGTGGTCATAAAAGTATGGACATGGTCAGAAAACAATGCTCAGGTAGGCCGTGGCATTTAAACGATGCCCAATCTGCACTAAGGGGCCTAAAGTGTGCAAAGAAAACACTCCCCACACCATCACACCACCACCAGCAGCCTGCACAGTGGTAACAAGGGATGATAGTTCCATCTTCTCATTCTGTTTCCAAATTCTGACTCTACCATCTGAATGTCTCAACGGAAATCGAGACTCATTGGACCAGGCAACATTTTTCCAATCTAGCCCATCCACCTCAAGGTTGTGCGTGTTGTGGCTTCACAAATGCTTTGCTGCATACCTCGGTTGTAATGAGTGGTTATTTCAGTCAAAATTGCTCTTCTATCAGCTTGAATCAGTCGGCCAATTCTCCTCTGACCTCTAGCATCAACAAGGCATTTTCGCACACAGGACTGCCGCATACTGGATGTTTTTCCCTTTTCACACCATTCTTTGTAAACCCTAGAAATGGTTGTGCGTGAAAATCCCAGTAACTGAGCAGATTGTGAAATACTTAGACCGGACCGTCTGACACCAACAACCACGCCACGCTCAAAATTGCTAAAATCACCTTTCTTTCCCATTCTGACATTCAGTTTGGAGTTCAGGAGATTTTCTTGACCAGGACCACAGCTCTAAATGCATTGAAGCAACTGCCATGTGATTGGTTGATTAGATAATTACATTAATGAGAAAATGAACAGGTGTTCCTAATAATCCTTTTAGATGAGCATATATATATATATATATATATATATATATATATATATATATATATATATATATATATATATATATATATATATATATATTTAAAAAAATCTCCCTACAATGAAAGTCAGTTAGGTAAACTATTGTTATGGACATCATTAACTTTTAAAATTTCACCTGTTGTGTTTCACAAAAAAATAGAGTTTTATGCAGGTTTGGAACGGCAAGAGGATAATGTAACGATGACAGAATCAGAATTTCTTTTCATTGCTTTGGTTTCCTCACTGGAGACTTCTGGGGGTGGTATGGGAGTAATGATGTTAACTCATGGTGATTATAGATAGGATGGTTTTACAATATTAATTTTCAAGATGTCGTTCAGCAGGATATTTCTTCTTTCTTTTTTTTCAATCATTCATTTTCTCTCTGGTTTCAACTCCCACTCTCACTTACTCAGGCTGAGTCGATACTGTCAGAGGTTTTGAAGCCAAGGAAGGCTCAACGTGTTATACAAGCTTGGTGCAAATGCAATATTTGCAGATTTAGCACCAATGGCCCCCCACACCCCGAGAAAGCATTGTTCAAGACGTATAATGTCACTTTAGCGTAGCCTCTGAATACATTAAACCCTATTAAAATCTCTCTCTCTGTATAACACATACCTTATTAGCCCATGCAGACTGCTTGCTTCCTTAGGGCAGTGCTGTAATGAGGTGGAGTGTATTTTTAAATGGTGTAAATTCCGACCTCAGACAAAGAAAACATGTCAGCTCACAGTCCAGAGGCCTAGTGCTTGTGGCGGAACTCGCCCCAGCAAAAATAATTATATAAATAAATATAAAATATACTGTTGCGGCCCAGTGTGACAGCATCTTAATTTAACAGTCATCGGTCACATAAACAGAGCGGTGGGAGCATTTTAATTAAGAGACTGTGAGCGGGCAGCACGGCAGGGCCGGCTCTTGAAGAATGCTATTAGAGGAGGCAGGAGAGAGGAAGAGAGGAAGGCTACACTGGCATGGAGAAATAGCAGCAGGGTAGAGGACGGAGGAGAGAGTGAGAACGAGGGAAAGATTAAGGCTCTAGGCTGGCAGGACGGGTCCCTCAGGTCGGAGGCACACATGGCCAGGCTTAGCCGCAGTAGTGTTTAAGAGCCCAGTCTCATGACTGGATTAGGGCGCAGAGCGGCAGACCGCGAACTGTTTGTGTTTTACCCCGGGAGCCAAGAGAGCGAACGGTGTCCTAATGAACTAGCAAGGCCAGTATGAAGTGGGTCTGGCAGCTGTAGTGAGGGACAACTGCCTAATGAGCAGAACTGAGCTGCTCTGAACAGATCAGCAATACAACAACCGTCAGAAATGTGGTTTGCTTGGCACTAGGTAAAAGCAGCATCGTTTAGTTATGCACTCTCTGCGTTTCGTTTCAAGCTTCTGTGTGATGATTTTTTTTTTGCTGTACAGTGTTAAGATACTTTTTCTTATTCCAGAGACAAGTATTAAGCTATTTGTAGACTTATGTGTAAATACTGTAATACTGTTATTTTTTTAATAGACACTTCTTTATTGTATTTTTTTATTTGAAATATCTATATATTATTTAAATAAATTTCAAAGCAAATGAAATATAAACTAATAAAATGCTGAGAATCATATCTGATATAAGGACTTGTTTTCAGACACAATATCTTGAATAAAATGTATTTTTATTGCCTAATTTTTAAATTGTAGTTTCCTTGTTTTAAGTATAAACCTACCTATATTTAGTGTAGTTTATGTTTAAAACAAAGACAAGAATGCGAGAAGAAAAATAAATTAATTTAACATATAATAATCATCTAAAAGGTGTATTGTTTAAGGGATTATTATATTTTTTTTCAGCAGTTGAGGTGATTTTTATTTTTGAATTTGCAGTGATTGCAGTGATGTGAGTTTGGAGCAAGGCAATCGGCTTAATTGGATTTAACAGTTATTACTTCTGTAGTTCCATTTAGTGATGCTGTGTGTAGAAACGAAACACTTCAGCTTTGAGGCAAATTTGTTTTTTGGTTACATTTAAATGGCTTAATTTTTCGGCCATAAATTATTTCGTGATGTATCCCATTGATATGCAGATTTTGTATAATCAATATGCTGATTAAACAAGAGCACAAATTGTGGACTTGCATCTCAAGAAGAATGACAGGAGATAAGACTGCTTAATAGTATTTAATGATTCAATCTCTCTCTGATTGTGTTATCACAGGATGTCATGTGACAAATACAGAATTGTTTGCCTCTAGGAAAAAAAAAAAACACTTTCTGTTCTGTGAACAAATACAAGCAAGTGCTGGTCTCCGTGTACAAATAAAACCTGGCAAATGTTATTAAGTTGAAACATACTCTAGATCGTAGGGCACAAGATTTCTAATTACTGGGGTAATTGGAATTAAATCAGAGCGTCACAAATAATAAAGGAGAAGAAAGCACTTGTTTATGGAAGCAGAGATCTGACCGCGCAACGAAACGTTAACATATTTATAGAAGCATGAGTCTTTTAGCTTCTGCTGTAAATCTTCACATCTTCATAATTTTCTTGAGCAGCTAATTTTTGTAGCCATTACAGCACCATTGTGTTTGTTATGACAATCGGTGTGCATCCTTTAAACGTGCTTGTGTCTTTTTTCTGGTCCTCATTAGTGCTCTCAGCAGACTGGCCTGTAACCCTTAACAAGCATTAAGTAGAAAGCTGACAGTTCAGTTAAAGCGCGCCGGCCCCAGAGGAGAAATGACAGCTTTAACAATGACTGGCTTGCTGATTCCATGAAATGGCCCCTTGCTCTTTGAACCAGGTCTCTCTCCATCTTTTTTGGGGGGGATACGTGAAATGTAGAAAGTAGGGCAGATGTCCATGTGGCTGGTTGAAAATTCGACAATGTCTGCCGTGTTAATCTATGAGCCTCCTCAAACAGCCAGACCTCCTGGTAACAGGATTAGGTTGGGGACCCCAGTAAGCTGGTTTGGAGGGTGGCACTGGGAACTAGAACCTGGGGGGCAGGGGGGAATGCCAAAGCGGATGACAGAGCTCGTGGGTTAGAGTAGTGTACACATTAGATGGGTTTGGAGAGGAACTAACCTGTCCACAAATGTAGATAGATAGCAGTTTTGTTATTTGTTGGGGCTTTTGCCATTGTCTCCAGTACATTAAGCACTATTCAATTACTATTAGTGTTGTTGTATAATCCTCAGCAGTGGAATGAAATTTAAATTTACGTCAAAGTAAAGTCTTTGTTTATGAGATAGATAAATGACAATGGGATGACAACTATAGAACATGGTCTAAATTGGGGAAAACAAATATTCAAATCATTTATGTCTTTCTTACAGTTTCTCTTTATGCTTTCAGTTCCTTTTATAAGCTTTCAGCTTGGCTTTGTTTGAAGACTTGATCCAAGTATAACAAAATGCAATCCATTAACAATCATATTTTTTCCCCTTCCTCTTTGTTTGCATTGTCATTTTTGTTCCCATATTGAGGTCAAGTGTTTTAGCCTACAGAGGTTTTTATCTTAGTGATGAATGTGACAGAGGCATGTGCTCAGAAATCTTTTTCCTCCTGTATCGGAGCAAATTCTGCTGATTAGCTGGGTGAGCTGGTACCTGCCCCCTTTAGCAGACTGTTTAACACAGGCGCAAGCTTCTGTGTACTTCCCCTTAACCCCCTGATTCAATCCGAGTTGATGTCCTGCCGCGTTTGTGTGTGTGTGTGCGTGTACATTCTCTTTCCCTTGGCCAGACTGGCTACAAATGTGCTCGCGTCAACATGCGGGCCATTTCTTCATCGTCTATTAAAATCAAAGCCCCGTTGCAATGAGAGCTGGAATCTTGGCTTTAATTAAACAGCATTACTGTTAGTGTCAGACATTCCCTGGGCTGCTTTGTCGCATTGATTTTTCTCCTTGTGTGTGACAGACCTATGGAAATCATACAGGGAATCGGTAATGTATTGTAATTCACTCCTTCCCTCGTCTGATCAATTTGAATATTTAAAGTGATGAACACAGTGCACAACTGTTTAAAACGCAATTTGCGTAGATTTTTTTCAGTGGTTTGTTTTTAAGATATTTAAATATGTACATTTTGCAGCAATGATCATATTAAAATAGAGAAAAAAAAGAAGAATTGAGGATTTATATTTAATCATTTTTTTAAAATAATTTAATAAATCAAGTAATTCAAATGAAAGGAAGACGATTGTAAAATAGTTCAATTTAAATTGAATTAATACATTATGTTAAAGAAATAAAATTAAGAAATTTGTATTTAATTTAAGAAATCTTCAGATTGTTGAAGGTATGCCAATAGTAGTAATTTTATGCTGTTAGAAAATTAATCTGAAAGGGAAAAACTACTATAGCTTATAAAACACAACGGTTCTTTTTTCAGTTTGTAGCTGTTCTTTTTCAGCTCTCTGAATGCAATGCACAGGATTTCAGTGGCCTGATTATGCTAATTAGTTTTAATATGCAAATTTGGGAGGCCTCTTTATTTTTAACCGATCTTTATTAGGCACTAATTAATTGTGCTCACATAATGCATGACTTTAACAGTGTTAAAAAGCAGGACTTGATTTTTGTCACTATACTGAAACTCAGTGTTTGGCTAGACATTGTGAAACTGCACCGTAGGATCTCCCTCTAGATCTCATATCACATCAATTTTTAGATAAGACTCGTGGTCCCACGATGTGGGCAGAAAGTCACTTTCTTACAGGTCTGATGCAATGCAGCATGTAATTTTGAGCAGATGTATTTTTTAAGATTTCAAGTTTGGCATCCCTATATCACTTTGCGTTTGGAGTGTCTTTAACATTTCATCACTAGAGTCTGAATTGGCTATAAATAAGTTACAACTTGTGGTTCATAATTGATTGGAAGAAAGGACACAGATGCGACAATTATTGTGCAGCTGTTGAAAAAATTGGTTTATTCATTTATGTATTTGTTCCGTCCTGTCAGTCAAACGTTCTCTCAGAGGAGGAAAGCTAGTGCCCTCAGAAAACTCAATCAAAGAGTCCTGCTTCTGTTCCCTAATGTCACTTCAAAACTTGTCCTCAGCATGCTCACACTTTATAAAAATTACAGAGATGTGAACCACAATCCATATGACATTCATCATAATTATAGATCATCATAACAGTTTATAATCTAACATAGGAAGTTTAATGATGATGTCAACCTTAATGATTTATAGGTCACTCTGTCCCATAAATCATATCATAGATCAAATCAAGTAGAAACAAAGGACTCTGGGTTTGTCATCAGCAGAGAGATTTCGACATAAAGAGATCAGATCTGTGGGAAATGGCGTTGTTTACTTTCCTTTGTTTTGATCACAATCATCTGGATATGTATCTGTGGGTCTCAAAACAAATGCATTTAAGTAGTTCTGAATCCTGGTTTTTGTGTGCACAGATGCAGAACTGCTCTTGTGGTCTTAATAGTTTTAACCCATCAGATGGCCCAAACCCTTCCGAAGTAGCAGCCGCATAAATTTCCTTCCCCAAGAAGTTTTGAGTTTTACCCAATCCGTTCTGTCTATCTGTCCAACACCAATCCTTTACACAGATCATCTTTGTACACTGCTCACTTTATTTCCATGCATTTTATCTGATTGCATTTCAAAAAATGTTAAAGAATCTGTACAAAGTAGTAATTTACCAACTGAAGAGACAGTAGCACTAATTAAAGTTAAAGCGAGCAATATAATTCTAATTCTTCATAATTCTATAAAGTGCTATACACGCTTGAGGTATTCAGCTAATCACAATGCACTGGATAGCTGGCCAATCAGCATACACCTCTCTTTTCAGAATGATAAGCTTGGCAAAAATCAACACGTTTCAAAAAGGCAGGGCACAGAGGAATAGCAATAAAGTACATAATGTGGAACATAATGTGTTTTTTGAACTGCATAAACAAATTGCATTGCACCAAATACACAAAATAATATTTATTTAATATAATTATTAATTATTAATTTTAGCAACGTCGTATGACCCCTTTAAGACTTAAAGTGTGGATAGTGATGTTAACGAGAAATTATGACATGATGACGGAAGATCTAATGAAAGGCAAGGACTCAGGAGGACTGTGTGTGTATGACCTATGCTGGTTTTCTTGATTAGAAACAGAAGGCCTTGTTTGTTTCTGGTTTCGGGCCCAGTGGAATCATGGGGCAAAATGTGTTTGGTATCATGGATGTGTTCACTTCAGCATGCATGTGAGTAATAACTTTAAGGACTGAGGGAATTTCCCATGATTATTAATACATTGTGTAACAGTCCTGACTCATTTACAGGAAATCTTAATTTTTTTTTTATTATATCAGGTTTCATCGTAGTGTTTGTTGTTGATTATTATTTTTATTTATTTTTTATTTTACATTGGACATAAAGCGGTCACCCAACGCAGAACCAAAATTTTTTAATTTACAAAAGTAAATGTCTTCAAAATCAAGTATTTGCATTTCATGTCATCAGTGCTTACTGGGATTTGCATTTCATTGATTTCCATTTAGCATAGTTTTTCCCTGCCATCCACAACGTGACTCCAAGTCATGACACACCAGTTGAGAAAAACTGCATTATAGAATGTAAAACTGAATCCTAAATGGTAATTCCAGAATTGTGGATTTTCCTGACAAAATGGTTCAAAACTGTTACAAATCGTGCAAAAAGTATGCTACGTTCTAGATCTTTCTTTCAAAATGTTTTTTTTTTTTACAATGATAACTTCAAATTTAAAGAAATGCGGAAGAGCTTAAGCATTAACATTTTCATGTGAATATTTTTTGTCTCTGCTCTGTCTTGTAGATTCATTTTGAATAGGTTAACACTGTTGTCTTCATAGGTTTTTTTATGTGAACTTTGCTTTCAGGTACATATGCACAGACTCATGACTTTTCATAAGCAAGGCCATCGGGTATGGGTTGATATGATCCTCTGTAACAAGGATATGGAAAGTTCTGCTCTTTGTAAATGTTTGCATATATTAGCACTAATTCTATCTCTGTCGTCTGAGGCTTGGCTCGGGGGCACTGATTCTCCAGAATCGGAACATATGCAAATAAATCATATTTATGTAGATTTTTCTCACTGTAAGATATGTAGTTAGTTAACATGAAATACTTTTGGAAAGTTGACTTCTGTGTGTGGAAATCAAATGATATGCTTTATCTAAAATCAAAAGATAAAAAAAAAATACAAAAAATTATTTATTGTGCAAGCAGCCTTTATGACCTGATTTACAGTAGTAAATAAAAAATGTTAACACGGGATATTATATTATATTATATTATATTATATTATATTATATTATATTATATTATATTATATTATATTATATTATATTATATTATATTATATTATATTATATTAAACTGGAGCTAACTGTACTGAAATAGCACTGCATTGTATTTATCAAAACCATAAGGCTTATTGTAATGTGTGCTTTATTTATAAAACTCAGCTCTATTTGTCTGATGCAATTAACATTTCACTGTTATTGACTGCAGAAAGTAGGTGGTAAAAAAGAAATTGAGATGCTTTTGTACAATTTCTAGCAATCATGATTTCAGTGATTCATCAAATGACAGAAATAAGCATTATAACCAGACTTATTTCCAGACATGCAGTCAAGTCAAGCTCTTTAACCTAGTACTGTACTTGTCCACAAACTGGGAAATTGCACTCTGCAAATAAATTTTTTTTGGGTGTATTTTCACTGCTTTCTGATTTGCATAATTCACTAAAACTGCCACATAGACAGCGTGTGCAAAGGAACGCCGTTATCATTCTTAGTAAATTCCCTTCTTTGTTTTATTTGACTTACATTTTTCTTTCATTTTCTATTCCTCTGAGGAGACAGAAAGTTGACGAGTGCATGGGCAGTAAAATTAAAGAGGCTGTGTTCATTAGACAGGGTACAGCATAGCTACTACCAGGGCTGGGCTAACTGGTTCTAGAGGCACCCTGACGGTGGCCGGTTAGCGTGGTGGCAGCGGTGTGGGTCAGCCCACCTGGGAGGGAGACAGCTGTCTCATCGCTATCCAGCGCATGTCAGGCCTAATGACTCGCAGCTGACACCTTAACCCAGTCGCACTGCAAAGTAGCGCATTAGAATAATTACTCCCTGTCATCCTCCATTTAATAGCCAGTCCCACCCCCCTCCAAATATACCCACTCTCATCCACAGGGCCTGTCCTCTGCTAACACACATACACGGCCTCAGACGCTGTCATTGGTTGGACCATCAAAGCTGAGAGCGCACTCGCTCACCCCACCCCCTTGTTGTTTGATCTTAGCCGATTATATAGTATTCGCAAACCTCATTTAAAGAGAATGACTGGGAAGCAGGCCGACGCCACTGCCCAAGACAGTGTTTGGTTTTAGTGGGAGAAAAACATGCTCTCACACACAGATAGAGACGTGCAGTCACAATATCATCCAGCCTGAGCAGGCAGCTTGTTATCATGACATCTGCATAGCTGAATACAGACACTCGTCCTCCTGATACAGTGGAGACGGAGAATTTTATCTCATGGTCTGCATCGAAAGTGGATATACACTACCTTTCAAAAGTATGGGGTTTTTAAATGAATTCTTTTTTTCAGAAATACTGTGAAATAAATAACTGTATTTTATTTTAAAATATTTTAAAATGTAACTTATTCTTGTGATGGCAAAAGGGAATTTTCAGAAGCCATTACTCCAGTCTTCATAAATCATCCTAATATGCTGATTTGGTGAACAAGAAACATTTTTATCAAATGGCTGCTTAATATATTTGTGGAAACTTCTTCATGCATTCCTCGATTCATTGAAAGTTCAAGAGAGTATTTATTTGAAGCAGATTTTTTTAGTAACATCTACTGTTTTTGATCAATTTTATGAAATAAAAGCATGATCAAAAGTGACGAAATATTGTTTTCTTGTCAGTTTAGTCCAGGTACATATTTTGAAAAGATATGTTTAGTCAGCAATAAGCTGTGTTGATCTTAAATAATCTGTTAAGATTTCCTGCAATAGAAATGCAGCTGTGAGTTAATGGAAGTTGATGAGGAGATGAGCAAAAGGTCTGCAGAGAAGTAGCTGTGTAAGGTGTGACGTTGTGACTGGTGTCTGGTCTCCATGGGAGGCTGCAGCAGACGCTAGAGGAAAGGTCACGGGTTGTCTTCTATGGAACAATGGTGATCAAGAGGCTCAGACCGACTCAATGTGGTTATTTCTAGGTATTTGTTGTGATTATTGGCTTGAAGCATTGTTACACCTGTATGCAGATGTCTTGTCTTTGAATAAGTGCTTGCACCCTGGAATCTTGAAAATGTTGTGAAGATTTTTGGTGTGTATGTCGGAAGAATGTTGTTCTATTAAATTACTAGTTTTATTCTTCAATATGTGTGAGTGTGTGTGTGTTTGTGTGTAAGTGCCTGTGTGTTCTCCTCCTGACCAGTATGTTGTCTGACCAACTCAGGTCACATTAACCCAGTTCTCACAGTTGTGGTCTAGGAAAAGAAAAAAAAAACACAAACACACATACAGCTCTCCTTAGTAATGTAGTGTGGCCTGAAGCTGCTTCATGCTGTTAGATTTCCGCTGTTGCTGTGCAATGATCAAGTTATTTACTGCTTACATTACCATGCGGCTTGATAAGCATATTTTCCCCAGTAGACATAACAAGATGGTTTATCACCAGGGTTGCTACTGAATATAGCAGGGTGTGCAGCCAGTGTGTATTTACACTCCTGTGCTTTATAGCACCACATAAATAAAGCTTTTCTCTACTGTAATTTAAAGCTGAATTTTTTTTGCATTAAATAATGAGGGGGACTTGCTCGTAAAGGCATCATTAGGTCATAAATCAAAATAAAATAGAATATGTGCAGACTCAACTGTTTGGAAACTTTCTGAGTAAATGATGAAGTATATACAAACTTCCCTTTTTTTTTAATATGGACATTTGAATTTATTATAATTTGTTTAGTTTCAATTGATTAGATTATTTAAATTAAATTTGACACACTTAAAATAAACTTGTATAAAATTTGAAGACATGATTATTAACGTATAACTAGTCCATAGTCTTTATAATCATTTACAAGGGTTACACAAAAAATAAAATGAGCTAGCCGATTTTCGTAGTATTTTAAATAGCTGTATACTTTCCTATACATTGCAGTTTCTCTAACAGGTCACCCATTGACTTCTTTGTGGGCTGGGTGCCAGAAGCGATTCTACACACATTAGCCTCATCACTAGTTTTAATGCATGCCACCCCATGGGATGGTAGGCGCCCTGGCACGTGTGTGTGGTCGAATCCAAATGGCAGGAATCTCACACGGATGCAACGCTGCTCCATCCTGACAGCTCCCTCCAATTACCGCCAGTCCTGTCGCATGCCTCCCATCTCTCTCTGGCCCAGATCACATGTGACCCCGCCTGCCGCCACGCTGGTGGAAGCGAAAGGGGAGACAGAGGAGTCCAAGGGGAAAGGGAGCCTCATACAGTACAAACATACACTTAGATGCTTTTTGCGCATTACTCTTCTCAGAAGCTTCTCTTTAGAGTTTTTGGTAGAACTGTTAGTCTATTATTGCATTAACACATTAAGTAAATTTCCCAAAAACTGTTTTTTTTTACAATTATTTTTGCATTTGTATTTGCAAAATTTGATTCGGCTGTCTAAAGATTGAATTCTGCAGTAGTTTTGGTTGTTTTACGATAAATACAAAAAGTACTCTACATATAGACATAAAGTATGTATGTACTTTATTTACAAATTTCTAAGAGAGGGTTTGTGGTTAACAAAATGCTATAATTATAGAGTCAGATTAAATTTGCAAAAATAAATAACATGAAACATATTCAATCGCAAGTGTTAACATGCTGATTTTGACAGCCCTAGTTTTTAGATTGTGTGTTTTCTCTTGGACTGTGAGCCTGTGTGCAAGCTTATGGTTTTTGTGCAGCTGAATGTTTATCGTGTCTAGGGGCCTGACTGCAGGCCAGTTGAAGCTGCAGAGACAGGCCAGAAATGAAAAAGTACAGATGAGCCCAACAGCTTTGTTTGGATGCTCATTTGCAGTGTCGTGAGATTTCTCTGAGGAGGGGAAGAAGGGAAATAGTCACATACAAGCAGAGGAGTGAGGAAGTGGAGTTTTCAGTGGCTTGAGGGGTTTCGGTAATTAAACACAGGAATTACAAACATGTTACGGCTCACATCATTTACAGTTTTCTCTCATGTAAAACAGTTTCAAATATTTGTATGCTTTGCTGCGCACACTTCAAACATGAAAACAGTTTGAGAAAATACAGCTTTCACAGAGAGGAAAGCATTTTACTTTTTAATATATATATAAAAAAACATTTTTTTTTTTTTATATTTTTATTTTATTTGCAGTTAGCAGCTGAAGTATTGCTGAGAAAAAAAGCACGAATGAGCTTTACATTATATAAAAATATATATCATATTTAGCAGACTTTTCATCAGCAGCTTGTGAAAATTATGACCAGTGTATCAATCGCTAAAATGAGCATCATTTTAAGCGTGAAGCATGAAACATTTATATATTTACAGCATTCACAAACAACATTCCCTGTTCTTCAGATGGCAAGCTGGAGTAAATACCTGCTGTCTCAAGTTTTGCTATTCTGAAACATGTATTTAACTAAGAACAATCTTCTCCCATCTGATCCGCTGGCATCTGGCCAAACAGATTTCTCCCCCCTTATGATTATTTTATCACTTTAAATTCTTTATGATGAAACGCTGCAGTGGTAACCTTGCTGAAGCTGAGCAGGGCCTGGCTTTCACTGCTGCTATTTGGAATAGCTCTCCTCGGTGGCTCGTTCCTGCTCCCTCTGTTGGATTCTGCTTGTCCATTAGTGCCATCTGTGCCCGCCTGTGCCGTCTGTGAGCGCCTGCGCTCCGCCAAAATGACTGGCATTTTCTCTCAAACAACCAGGGGATGGTGCCCAGAGCTGTTAGCTGGCAATCATGTGCACTTTTTCTGACAAACGCGGGGACAGAAAGACAGGATGGGGAGCAGAAAACATCTGCAGATGTAGTGCAGCTTTGCATAAGCTACGTTCACAGGAAAATAGTTTTCTGGTGACCATGCTGCTAAGCCGAGCTTTGTAAACTTGGGCCTGGTTTCATAGACAGGGCTTAGCCTAAACCAGGATTAGGCCATAGTTCAATTAGGACAATTAGGAGTTTGCATCTTAAGACAAAGTAAAGGCATTGACATGTTTTAAGATCAGTCGGTGCAAGTTTCTTTTAGTTAAAACAGCTCAGATTTACATATTAGTCTAGAGCTTAAGCCTTGTCTGTGAAACCGGGGGTTGATCTTTTCCAACACGTTGGTTCCCCAGAGCAAGTCATCTCCAGAGATCAGATGATCAGCAAAATTACAAAAAGTCTACTTTGGTACCGAACTGACATAGGATTCAAGTAGGTTTGGGAACTCGAGAGCTCGTTAGCAAAAGAAAAACATTTGAAAAGTAGTTTGTAGTAAAAGAAACAATACTTAAAAAAGAACCAAATCAAATCAAATTGTTCTATGTAGTTTATGATTAGAAAATCAAACTTCTGTCAACTTTTGCTCACCGTAAAGTTGTTTCAAAAACCTCTTTCAAAATATAGTTTTTCTTCCACAGAAGAGAAAAAGCTCATACAGGTTTCAAATGAAATATGTAAATGAGAGAATTTAATGAGCAGTAATAATTAAGTGTAATCTGAATCATTCAATTTCCCTTACCTGCTTGTATTGTACTGTATGTTCATTTTGACTGCATCCGTGATTAAGATATTACTGTGAATATTTAGATTCTATTGTGTCTTGTACATGATAGTTAAAGGGATTGTTCACTCTAAAAGAAACATTTCTAAAAGCTTTCTCACCCTCATTTCATTCCAAACCTGTATCATTTTCTTTCTTCTGTGAAAACATAAAAGATGAAGATTTTAAGAATGCTAGTAGCCAAACATTTTGGTGACCACTGATTTGTATTGTACAGAGAGAGAGAGAAAGAACCAGAGACATCCCTCAAAATACATTCTTTTGTGAATAACATGATGTGTGAATTTCATGAATTTCAGTTGTTTAAGATAGACTATAACTTAAAAAAAATAAATAGTGATTGACCAGTCATAAGTCATTACCTATTACCTACACTGCTGAAATATATATCATTTTTGCAAGCATTTTATTTCCTTTCATTTTGTGACTCGCAACAAAGGCAAAAAAATACTTACATTTGTCATTAAATGTTATTGTTCAGAACTAATCTGCTTTATAAGAAGATCTACATAACTAGATTCAGTCGTGTGATTTATATATATATTATTTACAGTGTTTGCTTGAATGAACTTGTAAAGACAGATCTGTGACAGATGCTTAAGCAAGCAGAGGTTAATGCTTTGTAGAGTCTGTTTTTGTTTACTATCAGCTTTGCCTCTAATGTTATACCTCAAATGTGAGCCAGTAATGACCAGTATGTAAGCATAATGACACCTAATGCCAGTGTTGGGTTTTTTCTACCGGTCTCTCAAGATTAAAAACCATCATTCTCCGGTAGTCGTCAGTTCTTGATTGCTGATCATATGCCACTTTATTTACCCAGAAGACTTGATTTGAGCCAGCAGGATTTGCTGAAAATATTGTGTCAGCAGGAGGGGGTATTTTATACCCTTGTAATTTACAGCACCTGTGTGCCTCCAAAAGACATTGTGGCTCATTGTGACTGTGGACTTAAATTCCAGGGATCACCACCACGCAGTCTGCTCTCGCTTTCAAAGCAAGCTGCGGGTAGAGCATTATAAGGTCGTCCGGAGCCTGTGAGACTCATGCTGACATGCTTTTTTCAAAATTGAATTCTTGTCAAAGGACCCGTTTTGATTCATCCGTGACAGCTACAGTTTCTCAACTGTAAAATCGAGAGCTTCTCCACTGTTTCTGGTGGCTCAAACTGTCCTTTTCTTGAGGCTTTAATGTATTCACTGTTCCAGTGCCTATATCACTTTTTAATGACTGGAAAATTTATCCAAGTTGTCAGCAGGCGTTAGATTTTAGGCTCTCTTGGCTTGGTTCTGAATCTCCACCAGACCAGATGGCGGTGCTATGTGGGCCGTATGTGGACCATGGGTGTGGAGATAGTGGGGGCCAGCTCTAGAGTGCAGGATTGCTCACATTCTGGCATTTTCCCTAGGCCTGTTTGCAGCTGCACTTCCTGTTCCATTTTGATCTTCTAAAATGTTCAATATGTGGGAAGGGTTTTGGAGGCAACCCTTTTTCTTTGTAATGTCACAGTAGTTTTTATAAATAAGACAGAAAGGTTTCAGTGAAAGAAGATTATTTTATATGCAGTGTATTGCATGTAAACTTTGCACTTTTGCAAATAATGCATGCTCTTATAATGTATAAATCAAATGTTTATACAATTAAAAGTCCAAAATTGTTATATAAACAACAATTCAATTCATATATATTAATATAGCATTTTAAAAAAGGATCCTCAAATCTGGGGGATTTAGTTTAGGGTTTAGCTCTAACCCTAATCAAACACACCTGAGGATGCTAATCAATATTACAAAATCACAGTAAGGTGAGTTTGATCAAGGTTGGAGCTAAACTCTGCAGTGCATTGGCCCTCCAGGACAAGATTTTAGAAACCTGATTTAAAATTTGCAAACACACCAACTACCAGTCAAATTCCATAATAAATGTTTTTAATATTTCTTAAAGGGGTCCCTTATGCTCACAAACGCTGTATTTATTTGATACAAAATACAGCATAGTAAAACAGTAATATTGTGACATAGTCTTGTGCTGTTTTTCTATATTTAAAAATGTAATTAATTCCTGTGATGGAAATTATCATAACTTCAGTCTTCAGTGTCACATGATCCTTCAGAAATCATTCTAATATTCTGATTTGCTGCTCAAGAAACATTTCTTTAAAAAAATGAAAAAAAGTTGTGCTGCTTAATATTTTTGTATTTATTTTATATTTATGTTGTGTTAATTTTCTTTATAGAACGTTAAAAAGAACAGCATTTATTTGAAATCTTTTTAACATTATAAATGTTTTGATTGTCAATTTTGATCATTTTAATGCATCCTTGGCCAATACAAGTAATAATTTCTTTCAAAAAATCTTACAGATCTTACTGTCCTTTTAACAATATAGTGTTAAAAAGTATAACATTTAATTGGATTTTATATACATTATATACACACATTTTTTTTGTGTGTGTGTATATATATATATATATATATATATATATATATATATATATATATATATATATACATATATTTTTTTTTTTTTTTTTTGAAAATCAGCTACAGTACATGGACAAATATGTAAAGACCAAACAATACTGTACACACTGTTATACATCTTTTGAGGGGAATAAAATACTCATCATTGCATGAGATTAAATGGTCCTGAGAAGGACATGGGCTACTTTCCAAGTTCCACCTTTCTCAATTCATGGATCTCACTCCTTTTAAGAACAGAAAGTGCAAGACGGCTCCTCTGGGAGTTCTAGGGTTGGAGGAATCAAGCTGTTCCAGAGAGTGGCTAGCAGAAGATGAGATGCAAAAACACATGCAGACCCCTCTTTTGGACAGGTGCCCAAGAACACGGCTAATCAGAGCAGCAGACATCTTTCTGGGAAGTCTGGTGGCCGTCAGAATGGTGCGGCTCGGAGAGCGCTCCAAAGAGCAGAGATGGAGGGGTAATGATGGCCCCCCAACAGGCCGTCTCTGTTTGACTGATCTGTATAGGTGTAGCATATGTGTGGGGTCACAGAGGTGAAGCTCTTGATGAACTGAGCCTTGTGTGATCTCTTTAAGATGGCATGAAACCATGAGAAATCTCTGATCAGGCCAATCAAGCCTCTTTCTAGTTTTTAATATACTCTGTGTGGTGTAATTATTCCTTCTTTTATGTATTCAGCAATTATCAACTGACGTTGTTTGATATTTGTGCCTTCATGGGAGAATAATTGAACGTTATTTGTTCTGCATATTGACCAGTTTAGTGCAAAGAACTTGAAGTCAGACTCATTTTATAAACATGAATCAAAATTTGCATCAGATTTGATTGAAATATAATTGTATTTATACTATTTAAAGAATTCAGACACAAAGGAAGTGTAACATTTTAAATCCATCTCCTCTTGACAACTGCATTTTGCAAGTCTCAAGTGAGAAGAACAAGTAAAAATGTCTCTTCAGCGTACTCTCTCTACTTTTACCCACGACACCCTGTCCAATGCCATCACCTTGACATCTAGCCCATGGTCCTTCTATTCTCGTGACACAGGTGGGCTCTGTCTGTCTCAGAGTGTCCAATGCCAAGTCCTCTTGCCTGGGAGCGATAGAGTTAAAATGGGTCTGACCGTGCCGTGGGTTCGGGTATGACCGTATTGCTCGGCACCTGGTCGACTCCTATAGCAGAGCCTCACGCAGCCTTTGTAGCGAAGGCGGACAGCTTTTCAGAGTTCCTGCTTCAAAGCCTGCAAAATCCAGGAAACTTAGCCACACAATCAACCGTGGCCAAAACAGCATCTGATGTGCCTTATTTGTTGACGGAGTGAGATCTATCGCAGAGGGTGCGCCTCGCTTGGCTTACAATGCAGGGACAACGTAAAGCCCGTATTCATGGATAGTCTATGAAGACGCTGGGATTCTTCCAACATCTAATGCCAATTGTGACTTGAAACTAGGGCAGGCTACTGTGATGTTCGTTTTTCATTGTTGGTTGTTACACACTAGTTATCAGTCATACATGCCGGGAAAAATATATTAGCTCTCAGTGTTAAAAATGCTTAGGTTCTGTAGAACATTTATAAATCCTGCACATGTGTGTGTGTGTGTGTGTGTGTGTGTGTGTGTGTGTGTGTGTGCGCGTGTGCGTGTGCGTGTGCATGCATGCGAGAGTGTGTATGGTGGTTATACGCTAGGCGAGAGCTCCCTCTTGGTGCCAGTATACCCTGTTTCTCCAGCTGATGAGACACACACTATATAACAATGAGAGATACGATGACACTGTGTGCCAAAATAAAACATTTTCCAGGATTATTTAAAATTATTTTCAACAGAAATACTCAAAATGTATATTTTAAAAAAGTAATGATAATAAAAATAATAATAATACACTTGTTATTTTTGAGGAAAATGTGATCATTACATTTAACCCCATGATATGATGTTTTATTATGTATATATCAATATTATATATATATATATATATATATATAATATACACTATTCATGTATTATAATATTTTATATGCAGTATGCATATAATATTTGAAAGTAAATTATATATTTGTGGACAAGTGAGGTGAGGGCCATTGTGACAAAAAGCCATGATGATTGATGTCTGTACATAGTATTATACTGTACATAAAGGTAATAAAAAAAATCTGAAATACTGTAATTTTATATATATATATATATATATATATATATATATATATATATATATATATATATATATATATATATATATATATATATATATGGCACAAAAATGTTTGTATTGTTATTATTATGATTTTTATTTTTATTGTTGTTGTTATTGTTTACAATAATTTAATGAAAAATAGTTATAATACTAAAACATGAATTACTTAAAATGGAAGAATCAATCAATCAGTTAATTATCCTTTTCTTTTTCTTCTAGGGACGCTGTATGAACTTCAGTCGGGTGCAGCATCAATAGATGACAGCATCCCGTCTCTGAAATACTTTGACTTCCAAGTTTATCAGATGGAACAACGGGAAAAAAACAGAATTTACTCGAGATGACATAGCTTATCATTGGCCACTTCAGAGTATCTTGTTCAGGCTTTCCAAAACTTATAATTCTGCTATCTCTCAAGCTACTCAATGGCAAGCGGATGACTAGATAGATCAACAACAAAAAAAAGTGTCTGATTTTGCAGCTGATCTGGTTAGCTTTAATGCAAAGCACAGGCTTTTTCATGTTCTGACCATATTGTGTCTTCTGTGAAAAAAAGAATCTTATGGACACAGACGGAGGCTATTTCAAAAAAAAAAAAAAACGAATGAGATGAGGCTCTTTGCCGTTGGCTGAGAAGTAGAACTAATCCCAGTAGGCTCATGGAGTGCAGTAGTACTTTGCCTCTTGGCAGTGTCTCTTCACAAAAATCTCTCCAAGCCCACTATTGTCGGATGCCTAGCGGGGCTTCTTTGACTGGAGATCTTGTCATTTTAAGTGCACACGCATGACAAATTGTAGACAGAACGCCCTAAGGTATTGGACGCAGTAAGACTTTGCCCTTTAGTTTGTGAAGACACCTTTCTATCAATGCGAGGACAGCGCAGAGAAATTAATAGAGCGTTATTGCACCGCAAGACACCCTGTGACCAAAGCTTTCCGGCAAGGATTTGAGGGACAGATTTACCTCCGGTGGTTGGTGCTTCCTCCCCATTTATTTGGCAGTCTGTTCTGTGCTCACTAATGCATAGACCTTTCACAATTCAGAAACATGCCCCTCATTTAAAGTTTTAACACATCAATAAAGCTGTCCAGCCACAACCAGATCTCGCTAAATTTGTGCACAAGTTGGCATTGGAATATCAAACTTTGATCGATCTTAAGGCAACTTTAGAGATTCTTCTTTTGTATGAGATTTTCTGTAGAAATTAAAGAGTTCCTCAGCTGTGCTAATGTGACACCCTCATTCGATATACTCGGAAGATCAAACCGAAAGGGGCGACGGACGGATGAGTATTGTTCATTTCCAGAAATTATCCACATCACACTCCCCCCTCCACTTGCGCACAGAAAAGCGAGCAATATATATTTATTTTAGATTTCTTTAACGCGCTGTCACGACGCCGATCGCGAATGATGTCAGTGTCAGTGGAAACACTGTGGGGGAGGAAGGGGGCGGCAGCTGAAGAAAAAGGCTCGAACGATCCAGTCACTTTCGATACGCTACTTCAGATGCAAAATGGATATTCGAGTCGAAATCTGACAAAGCGTGCCGGCTTTGACGGGAAGTGGTATAGACAATGACCAGTGGCTGGGTCAGTGGGATGTCTCAGTGCAAGCAGGGAAGCTTATCAAATGACACTAAAAATAAGTTCAACAACCATCAAGTTTGAGGGGGGAACAGAATGGGGCGCAGTGGCTCACATTCGGTGGGCATGCAAGTGTGCAAGATGGCAGGACCGTTGGGGGAGAAAAAGCCCTTGTTTAATGATTTCTTTGTTTCTATCATCCTAATTGTAGGGACATTAATTATTGCTCCCCTCCACCCACCCACCCCAAAAAAAGGACAGAATACATTTATAGAAAAGTTCAAACATTTGAAATGGTTCCCGGAGTGGCACTTATAAGTTAAGCTAAAGCACTTCTTTGGATAGCTAGGTGAGTGTCATTTTCAGCCTCATTTTTATGTGTATTTTTCTTGTCACAGATCATAGAATATCAGTTCAGTGTTAGAATTTTTTTCTATTAGGTTAGTTATAACATGGCTTAATATTTTTATCAGCTCCTTACATGCTATTAATCCTCCTCAACATCACCAGCATCACATCATCTGCTTTCTCTTTATTATTGCTTTTTTGTATTTACCTTTTACATTGTTATATTTATGTTTTCACTTCATTTGTGATCCTTGTGTATTTTTATGTATTTTATATGACCCTTTAAAGTATTTGTAGAAAAACTGATTGTAAACTTTGTGTAGCAGGATTGGGTTTGTTCTTAGTATTAATGAACTTAGCACACCAGCTATTAAAAAATAATGTTAGCAATTTTTGTAAAAAAAAGAAGAAGAAAAAAAGAAAGAGAAGCTAATTGCACCTGTTTTAACTTTAAAATAGAATAGGGTCACAAAGTTTTGATGTAGAAATTGGACTGCAAAACAAGGATTTATTTCATTTTTAAGCAACTCTGTGATGACAGTTGTGCACTATTTGTTGTACATAAAAAGGCAAGGAAATAATGTATTGGTACTAATAATTTGTTAATTTAATTAAAACCCATTATGTTTAGAGACAAAAAAATTTTTCTATATATATTAGCACTTGTGGCCTTTGTGATTATAGTGGCTCATGTCTCGCTGCAGTCCAGTCAATGAATGTAATTTCAAAGTAACTTGTATTTATTTCCCTCTGAAAACAGTGGGTCTGCAGATATAAAATTCACCAGTGCACTGGTTAAAAAGTACTATTAGTACTAGTAGTGCACAGAAAGAAAAAAAAATGTTAAAATGTACATACATTTTAAAGTAATGGTAATAAAAACAAATACTGAAAATTGTGAAAAGCAATGGGCAGTAAATTTGCCTTCACTGAAGGCAGCGCTCTTTATACAATGGCACTGGCCAGTGACCACTGCATTTTACACTCATTTTACAAAATTGACATTCAACTTCTTGATTTGTTTCTCACCCACATGAGAAGCTAAGAAATCATTTGATCTGTTAAAGAAAGCTAGAGACACTCAGATCCACCATGAAAATTAGATTGTGTTCACTGTCAGTCATACTGTATTAGGGTTTTTTTCTATTTTTCTGCAGTTGTCTTATGCTATAGTGATGACACCATACACATCATTTAGTACATCTCAGCATGATCTCACATGACAGATTTCAGGACAATCTCATTTAATCTCACTTTCACATCTTCCTTTATTCAGCCATCATTGAGTTTCAGATATTTGTGTATCTTTTGTAATTGCATTTTTGCATTTATTTCTATTAAATAAATGGCACTTTTTTTTTTTTAAATGAAGCTGTGTCCTTTCTAAACACCTGTCAGTATCACTGAACTTCAATGATTCATCACACTTAAGAAGATTACTCACTGTTCATGATTCAGAACAGCTTACACTCAGTAATAGTGAGTTATTAAAAGCCATATTTTCATATGATAAACTGCTTTAAACCAAAACATCTGCTTATCTGTCTTATCTGACTATTAGCAGAACTGGACTTGACGTTTTGAACTGTTTTAAATACACATCTCTTCTTTAGCTAACAGTATTTGAATGCATGTTTAGAATGCCATTTTCAATGCAACACACTGAAAATGGTTCATTTCTGTTTTTGGGGCTCATGCAGTCACCATTAGTTCGTTTATACATATATACTGTATAATAACAAATGAGAATCTAAATAATTTCGAGTTCTTGCTACACTGCACATGTACACATTTAGATCTACCTTACAATTTTAGGCTGTGCACATAACTCATTTATCTCTATCCATCCAGCTGCACAAGGGCCTTGTTAAGCATATATTCAACCATCATTAAACCTACAGGATTCCCACCTAACCCTGCTCAGCTGTGCGTCGTACTCCAGCAATGCGAGACCAAAAGCTTCACAGAGTTCAGTGCTGCTCATAATTTCCCATTGAAATGAGGCATTGAGACATTTTACACACCTGGTTATGACCATAAAACCACCTCTTTTAAAGTCAAAACTTGTGCTTTGACACAACATTAGGTCTCAAAAGGAAATTTTCCATTTAATGTAAGGTGAGTTGAGTGGCATGGCTCATTATCACAGGTTCACACTGTTTGATAGAAGTGTTATGGGGCATAAATGCTGAATTATACAATTTTTAATTCATCTTTCAAGTTTGATGAAGTGGAACGTCAAAATATCTACCAAAAAAAATCGTTGGAATTAAATGGGTTGATTTTCATTTTTGATTTAATCCCTACATACACCCTTTAGAATTTTTTCAGATTGTTATTGTTTTATATTTTTTAGCTTTTTCTGAAAAAAAAAAGTTACAGTTTGTGTTATCAATTACAGAAAAAGGTTATATTGTTCTAAAAGAGCAGGAGGTGCTTCCTGTACTAAATCAGACAGGATTTCCTCACCTAATGATGGCCATAAAACAGAATCCTTACTTCTTTGATTGTTTTCACGGAAAAGCCCGATTAATGCAGCTGTTCTCTATGTAAGCTGGTCTGGGTTTACAGGTTATCCCGATTTTCACAGTTGTCTAAGAATTGTGGTTACGGTGATTAAACGCTGCGGAAACAAAGGTTTCTTTTAAGACCATCTTGTTAGACTTGACACTTGAGTTTGTGCAAAGCATTTCAAAGTGAATAAAACCTAATCCTGCTTATGCTGTAAAGAGTAGAATCGCAATGCGCCACATGTGGAATGTGCAGGTGGTGGATTACCGAGTTATGGTATTTTACTCAATGTTTTTTTTTAGCACTTACAACTATTACATGCGGTTTTAGTGATTTTTCCCTCCTATAAATGTTGAAAAAAGCAAAGCAACCATGAGGCATTAGCTGACACTGACTCCAGCACACTCACCTCAGTGCTGGGAGGGTTAGAGGGGGAGCGAATCGCTCCGTCTGTTAATGCTAAAAACCAACATACGAGTGTCAGTTCACTTTTGACTCCAGCTTGAGAGCAAAAATATTGCTCTCCACACACTGTGCTACAAAAGCCACAGACACAGCTCTCAGCCAATCCCATCAAGCTGCACCAAATGAGGGCGGAGCTTTCAGCAGCTTACAGAAGTCACCTTGCCACTGGTCAGAAAAGTTCAGTTAATGTACATGGAAAGAAACGATGACCGGCGGTGATTTTACTGCTGGTTTCAGAGCCGTTTTGTAATCAAATGCCAAGAGCAGCTTTTAGAATTTTACAGCAGATGTTTGAGCGAATTGTATCAATATTTCCGGTTGCAGCAGTAGGAAAATTTCCTTTTATTTCCTCATTTGCTGAACAGTTCTAAATATTAGCAAAGTGAGAGTGATCAAAAGATGATAGCTGTAAAGCGATCAGCGACATATGTCTGACAATGCTTCAATTGTCATTTACGAGGGACGTTTGAAGAATGCAGACTATTCCAGTCGGTTCCAGCTCAGCCAACACTGCCCATGATCCAGCCAGCCCACCGCAGACATGCACTGAGAGAAGGCAATTACTACCTCAGATGCTCCAAGTTCTCTAAGCATAAACACAGGCCGCCCACCTCTCCCAGTCGCTGGCATCATTTAACATTACGATATTTTCTCTGTGTTTTTTGACGGATGATGGGGCCTCATTGCTATGCAAGTGCCAGATGAATCATAAACCTATACCATATGCCATTGCAATTTGCTGATGGGACCAAGCTGTTTTGGTGGATATAAAATCCAGGGATTATAAATGCCTGATCCTCAGTGAATGGTAGAGGGACGAGGTGGGGTGAACGCAAGCCATCTTATCCAATGAATTGGGTCAGTGAGCAGCGGTAAAATGCAAAGATCCACCAGCATCAACCTGCTACCTTTACTTTGGTTAATCCTCGAAACGGCAGAAGCGTTCTGGACAATGGCATTGTTGAAACAAACAGTTCAGTGACAACATGTTTGTCACCTTCAGTCAATGTCAAAGCTTTACGACGAACAAACAAAATAAAAGGATAATCTGAATTTTTTTTTTTTATAATTTCAGCATGATTTTTACTTTTGTGTGGACACGTACATATTATAACCAACAGCAATTCAAAACATTTCAGCAATGTCCACTATTTGCATGTTGGCCTTTGATAAACTTTTTCTACTTTCATATGCTTTATATTTTATAAGACATAAAAAGCTTAATAAATTATTATTAATATATTTCTTTATTGTATATATAGGGTTAAGTAAGATAATTCAAATAAATACTTAATCTCAAGAATCCATTAAATTGTCAAAGTTGACAAAAGAGTCAGAAGATTTTTATTGAAAATAAACTTTTATTTATTTATTTATTTAAATTCTATTCATCCAAACATTTGAAAAACGTGGTTTCCACAAAAAAGTAACATTTTATTTTAAGGTGTCCTTGTTATACTTTACGTGTGCTTAATATTATAAAAGCAATAAATTATGCATAATTTCATGCAAGTAACCCTAAGCCAAACCCTAATTCTAACCCTATCCTAGTAAGTATGTGTAGTTAATTAATATTTCTCAATATTTAAATGTATATCTACACCGTTCACCTTTAAATAAAGCATAACCCACAAAAATATTCTTTAAAATTCAACTTCTTAAAAATCTTACAGGCCCCCAAATGTTTTATTTAATTATTATTTTTTAATCTTTATTAATGTTAATAATATCATTATTATTTAACTTTACAGTCTCTTATTGCATGTAAAATAGCATTTTTTTTTTTTTTTTATTTATTTTTTTTTTTTTTTGAAGTTTCTTAGCACCTCACTAATTGTATGCAAAAGAGCAGAGCAAACAACAACAAAAAAAGTGTATATCTTGTATTCATCATTTTTTCTAATTGCCTTAAATAGCTTCTGTTATTTAATCACAAGCCTAAATAAAGAAATCCTAAATCATTGTTAAAAACCCCAAAAATGATTTGTTTACACTACAAAATTGTTTCACTTATTATGACATAAATTGCTGGTGAAATGAAAATACGCTAATCCCCCGGCTAACGTCACCTTCGCCATAATCCTTAACAGCCAACAGCTGCAATGTGTTATGTGATTATGATGTTCACAAAAACAGTCTTTGAAACAGCCGCACCAACAAACTGTTTGTTTGTGTGTGTGGATTAGTCATACCCCAGGTGGTCAGCCTTTCTCCAAACTAGACGAGTTAAGCTTGCTACGTAATGTATACAATACATAAAGCCACAGTATCACAGAGCTCCATCTTTGGTTCTGTGTCTACAATTGAGGGTCTTGCACTGTATACCATTGAGGTACTAGATAACAATGTTTAACATATTTGTGTTGGAGCTCAGAGAACTTGTTGACTTCAGCAATCTGGCTTCAGTCCTTTGCACTGAAAAGCTGCAGTGGCGACTAACTCATGTCCTGAGAGGCAGAAGGCTGACCACCACCCTCCCATTTTTAATTGAGCAGGTCTGAAACAGACTTTATGTCTTACCTTTTACGAGCCGAGGATCCATTAAAGGCCAAACTGCTGTAATTCAATCATTTTCATTGTGGGAAATGTTCACGATCAATGTGATAGATTTCTTCATCAATCAGTATTACATACTGTAGGTTCACAGACTCCAAGCCCTGAATAGAAGTGATCAAGCCATGAATTTCAGTTTTATGAACCACATCTCTTCTAAAAGTTCATTAGTAAAGCCAGCTATGTGCTGATCTATGGCTGCATCAGGAAAATTTAATTAAAACCGGACAGACAGCTTTTAGCATCTCTATTTGTCACTGTATCACTTTAAACCACTACATTGAGTTTTTCTAAACCTGTTTGTAAGGCGTCAGCTTAAAAATAAATACATAAATAAAGCGCACCTGTCATTTTCAATGTCACCTTTATTTCATGTAATAATACATTAAATAAATCCCTTTGTGATTTGCATTTTAGATCCCCTTTTCCTTTCAAAATCAAATGTCCAGTCAAAATAATCTGTTATTTTCAAATCTAGTCTAATCCTGTCCATATTATCTTGAATAACTCAATATTAATCGAAAGCTGTAAACATCTAAATATCATAGTTAAATCTGAATTTTATTTCCCTTGAACCTGATTACGTAAATAAATAAATAATTTGAAATTTTAATATTAAATTTTATAAATATAAATAATTAAATATCAACAATAATATTAAATTATTGCATTTATATCATAATCTAAAATAAAAAAATGTAGAAGTCATAATTCAGCCAAATTGTTACTTCCCTTGAGCCTAATTATGGAAATGAACAAATAAACTGTAAAATAATATTGAATGATAAAACTTCTGATTTTCCTGATAAGTTGTAAACACTTGTAAATTATAATTAAACCCCAGTTTTACCTCCCTTGAACCTATTTATGTAAAATAAATAAATAAACAAACTGTAAAATATCAAACAATTCAACTTCAGATTTGAAAAACTATTTTCACTATTTCACTATTTATGATAATTAAACCACAATTGCGCTTCCCTCAAACCTGAATATGAAAACATACAAACAAATAAATACAACAAGACTGTCAAATAATATTTAGGCATGTGATTTTCCTGAGATTGTACTCATATCATAAACAAGGATGAGAAAAACATGTCTTTTTTAAATCCTCAGATACAGTATGTAAAATCCGATTATATTGGTGATAATATCACACAGACATTATATGAAGAAGAGAGGAGCCCCTGATACCTGTAGTTTTAATCTGCTGTCTATTTCTACAGGCAGAGTCCAGGATGTTGTGTTTTTTCATTCTCTCTGTTTGCTGGTGAAGATAGACGGTGACTGGAGGTTGGGGGTAGAGATCGCTGGCGCTCGCTCTCACCCCCCACCCCAGGGCACACCAGGTGAGAGATGGAGAGAAAGAGAGACACACAGCTGTGGAGTTCTTTACAGGCAGGCGAGAGGGCCCTGCAGGCACATCTCATTATTTGAAGGTCATCCTTTTTCATACGACCAAACCCTGGTGACATGTTAAAGTCTGTCCCAATCGATCTGCTGGATCCTATTTGATGCTCAAGAGGAGTAAACAACAGTCAGAAAACTGAAAAAGAATTTGTATATGATGACATTATTATAATTTTTTTTATTCAAAGAGTCTAAAAAAAAGCAGAAGGCCCAAAATGTTGTGTTTATGCAAAGGAATGCAATATAAATAACACAATAAAGCAACAAACCACACTTTCCTTTTTTTTTTTTTTTTTTTTTTTTTTTTTTTTTACAAAAACCTTTTAATAGACTTCATTTAATGAAGAGATTTTTTTTCATTTTTATTTAGCCAGTTAATTGTCTATTGTTTGTATACAGCGGTGTTTGATATGCATATCCACTGTCATTATTTTTTTTTATTACAGCTGTTCAAACATTTACTGTAAACTATAAATGATGGCAACATGTACCATCTGTACATCATAAACACAAAGAAACCGAAGCAGAGGACAGTGGTATCTTTATTCTTCAATGGCTGTTCCTCAGGGCCTAGCCATGTAACCCAATTAGCTTATATTTGACGCACTTTGAAAATTAATTAACTCTAAAACCAAAGGCTTGCTTATAATGAACTGTCTACATGTCGCATTTAGAAGAAGATCACTGTTATTGATTGTGACTGAAGCACTACTGTGACCCAATAGCTCACTGTTCAGTACTGCCATGAAGTCATATGTTAGCACACAGGGCACCAATCGCTGAGCTAATTCTCGTCTGTGCTTTACCTGGTGTGTATATACTGCATGATTTCCATACGATGAGACACAGTGGCAATACATATTAGAAACACCTCCGATTGTGCAATTCACTTCAAGTTCAAGTTTTAGAAAAATCAACAGCTGTATTTTACATGAACCACTTTTGCAGGTTCCAGAATGGCAAGATTTTCTCTCATAGCATAGACTGCCCAACACAGTGTTGACTGCCAATGATTGTTTTATTGGCAACCACTCTGTGATGCATCATTTAGAGTCATAATTTTGAATATGCTCTTTTCTGCCTCAGCATGTATATTTTATCCGTGTCTCTCAGGCCATAAAATGCATCCACCAGATCTGCTTTGGGTCACGACTCACTGCAGGCCCAGCGTGCATCTCTGCAAACAGATGCTCAGAATTAGCAATGAAATGAATAGGCCTTACATAGACTGCAAAAGAAGACTTTAAGAGACATATTCATACTTCTAAAATGAGTCAACAATGTAGAATTATATCTATATCTATATATGTATATATGTAGATAGTGTTTTGTACAGATTTGAAAATGTAATTGGATGTCAAATAAGCATCTACTATAGAAACACACTAATACATACAATTAGTTAATTTACATAAATTAGTTATTGTTCAAATATATACACATCACTTGTTTATATTTGTATAGTTTTTTTATATTTTTCTGTCTTCTCTCTCTTTCTCTCTGCTATTCATTATTAAGCTGCATGTGGTTTGCTCTAATGTTCTTATATCTGCAATCATTATTTTTTTTTAATATTACAGCCAAAATAAAATATAGACAGTGAAGGAATACTGTAGGAAAGGATTATGTTTTTAGATTTTCATGAATCATCTTCATGTACTTCATAATGGCACTAAAGATTACATTGCTGAACAAAATCAGAAAAACGGAATTCTGTAAGAATGAGAATTAATGAGAATTAACCTGTAAATCAAAAAAAAAAAAAAAAAAGTATTGCATTAGTACTGTCTGCTTTCAGACATTTTAAAAATATATATATAAAAAATGTAAAAAAAAATAATTGAATTCATAAATAACTAATACACTTAACAAAATGAATTATGCTTTCATTCACACTGCTACTCCTCATATTATTAGATATATGTATCTGCTGGCATTTATTTTAGGTTTTAAAACTGCATTCATTCCAAGAGGAAAATTCTCTTGATATGCTGCTTATAGAGAATTAATGAGTTCTTGACGTTGCCGGACAGGAAACTAGCAGTGACAGAAATGTTTCTCCTTGAGAATGGCCATATGGGGCATGCAGCGGGAAGACATTCCCACACCAGACAAATTGTTCTCTGAAACACAACGACCGTCTGGCTTTGCAAAAAAAAAAAAAAAAAAAAGGGAGAGAAAAAAACAATAATTTATGCATGGCGAAACCACACAGCCCATGTATGAAGCCATCTTTAACAGAATTGTTTTGTGTTAGTCAAGGAAAGATATTGTTGATATTAATATTCCATGATTTGTAGTTTGGACTTCTAAAGACTGATATAAGATGATTTGTGAGTTTGGTCGTGTTTTGGATGGTAACATTATGTAGTATTATTTGTAATAATATTGTTAAGAATTACCATATTAAAAAAAAAGGTTTTCTCATTTTCAGTCAGTTTGGTCTTTTTTTTTTTATTATTTTTTATCATAACACATCTTTAGAAATACACAGTAATATTTATCCTGAAAACAAACATCCAGTGTTTCTCATCACAACATCTGAATGTTAAACACAACAGCTCCTGATGCCTGGCAACGGCCACAGCTCAGTGTGTGTGTGTGAAGGGGTTGTGTGTCCGTGCCATCTTACAGATGTCTTTGTCAAAGCGTCGCTGTGGTGACTCTACAGGCTGAGATGGCTACTCTCTTTCCTCCTGATAGATAGCATGAGACACGCGGGGTGTTTGGGATGGTTCAGCATCTGTTTTTCTTATGCAGCTGCACCAATGTGGATGGAACATTTCCAGTTCTACACACCCTCTCTCTCTCTCTCTCTCTCTCTCTTTCTGTGTGTGTGTGTGTGTGTGTACACATGCTTAACTATTCTTTGAAGGCAAATTTGTCTCAGAATGTCAGAGAACATTATAAAATACATCAAAAATAAAAATAAGAAACATAAAACTAATATGATACCAAGATGCACTATCATAAAGATTAAATAAAATACTTTTATTCAGCAAAGACACATTCAGTTGAAGTTTCAGTAAAGGAATTTATTTTGTTACAAAAGATTTAAATTTCAAATGAATACTCTCTGTTCATCAATTATGAAGAAAAAAAATATCAAAAACATGAATTAGTTCCAGCATTAAAAATAGTAAGAAGAAATGCTTCTTGAGTACCAAATCAGCATATTTATATCTGAAGGATCATGCGACACTGAAGCAGTGTTATTTTAGTATCACCATTATAGTTCTTATGAATATATTTTTAATATTAGTTTTTATACATATTTGACATTCCAAAATGTAAATTAGAAATATTTAAACTGTATGTTTCACTTTCAAATGAATGAGCATGTGCAATCAGAACTCATCTGATTGCTTTCCAGTAAAGCAGCAAGGTTCACTGCTTACAAGCATACTGAAGTGATCCCAGAGTCGCATAGTACTGTCTACTGCAGACTTTTTATTGTGGCACAGCTGTTTGTTGTGCAGCCCATCAGCCAGAAGGCATATTTCACTTCACACAAACACTGAAGCTGACCAGTAGATGCAAAGAAGCCTATGTCAGCAGTCTGCATATTTTCAGGGCCTATTCTTATTCTTATTCATCCTCTGGAGGACAACATTCACACTCACTCTGTCTCCCAGACCAGATCGGAGAGGACAGACGGACTCCTTGACTGTCTCCCAGAGATGGAGAGAGGGAGAGAAGTGTCCTCTCAGCCAGTGTCATAGGGAGAGGAGCTGACACTCAGTGTATGTGACAAGGCCAGTCCGGAGTGGAAGGGCCCCCCTGCAATATTAACTCTCATTTGGAGCAGCTGTGGCTGAGAGCATGAAACATTGAACAAAACAGCTGCCATGGATCCACTGCCGTCCTGCCAGCTTGCACTGTCTGTTAGTGCGGAGCGAAAACACACACGCATACGCGAACAGACACACACACAGCACTGACCTTTTCCAATTCAGCTTTCTAAGTGAACTTGGTCCAGTGTCACAGTCTAGCATACTGAAAGGTCTAGATTTCGGTAATGCCCACCGACTCTGCAGAAAGGTCTAAGATGGCATGGCTTTTAAATATAAGAGATGGCATACAATGGAAAGTGCATTCAGTGAATCTATGAATTACGGCACCACTGTTAGTATACCATTACATACTGTAATATTTTTTTGTTAAATTCATTTTTCTTTAAGTTAGTCATTTGTTGTGTGTTAGTATTGTATTATCTAAATTAGTTATCTAAGTACTTTATTTTAAACTAAATGAAAATGAGAAATATTGCATGGCATACCATATATATATATACAATTACTGAAGCACTTTGACCCTTGACCAAATTTGTTTCTGAGCTGTTTAATGATTCTCCTCCTGTTATATCAAGGTACTGTAACTAAGATATATATTTTCATTTATATATATATTATGTATAAATACACCACTTTTGCCTCCTTCTGTATTTATTTATTTATTTTTTCATCATTATTTAACTATTGCATCATTCATGTTGTATTTTAAGTTGTATTACCGTTATTGCAATCACTGTTATTATTCTTTATAGGCAGTGTATTCTGGGTTGGTTGGGGAGGGTTTAAGATTGTAAAAAAATACAGTTTCTGTAACAATAGCAATTGTATTTGGAATACAAATAAATTGTTTTTCATTTATATTAGATTTCTATAGTCATTTTTATTAAAGCCATAATACTAAATGTGACCCTAGACCACAAAACCAGTCATGAGGGTCATTTTTTTAAATTGAGATTTCTACATCATCTTAAAGCTGAAGCTTGATGTATGATTTTTATGATATGACAATATCTGGTTGAGATACAACTATTTGAATATCTGGAATCTGAGGGTGCCAAACAATCAAAATATTGAGAAAATCACATTTGAAGTTTATCCTAAAGTCCCTAGCCATGCATATTACTCATCAAAAGTTAAGTTTTGATATATTTACAGTTTTTCAGTTTAAAAACCTCTAGATTAAATTGTAATTTATGCTTGTGTTTTAAATCATTCAATTTCTCACTTCTCAAACCAGCAACCATTCACCATTCTGATCACCAGTAACCAGTGGATGCCACACCATCCTCAAATGAGTTGCAGAATGATCTATTTTTAGGGCCGATCTGAAAATGTCACCCAAAAAGTGCTTTTACAAATAGAATTTTCTTAAACCTCATAACATGTGTAATCTTGAGTTAATTAAATATATACTAAATAGAATTAACTTCATAATTAAAGTTGTATTTCTTTGTATTTAGTTTGCAATCTCAAAATATCTTCTTAAAGTTCTACAGACAAGAGTGAGGTGAAGATATAACCTGCCTAATGTAATGCTTAAAAAACATAGTCACAGCTATAATGTGTCACTAATCAGTGTCTAAACTGCTTTTGTATTTCACATGCCTGCTGCAATTTAAAAGAGCTAGGGGTGTATAGTTTGAACGGACATGTGTTGATTTATTCAAGACAAGGGAACATGGACTCTCTGAAGAGGTTCCTTCTGATTTTAAGTGACATGTCAAAAGTGCACCCAGCGCTCTACAGGAAATAGGCTTCTTGAAAGTAGCTCTCTCAGGGGGGCTGCCCCTGTCTACCATGTATCCAAGTGCTGCTACACGCAAGCGCTCGCAATGTAAAGTGTCAGTGACAGATTCAAAGGCAAATGGGCTTGAATAATTGATCGGGTGGGGGCTAGCTTTAGCGGTGGTGCATCGACTTGCTAATGACGGCAAGTGCATCAATTTTACAAGAACAATTAGCAACAGGAGTAATTACACTTATCACCGTTTTATAAAATCACCTCCCCTGCACACCCCCACACACTCATCATGTAAAAGAGTTTAATCAGAGGAGTCAGGCTTAAAATGGATATAGAGGATTTCATCGGAATGGGATTCAGTGAAGGGGATCGCCAGAAAATGATGGTTACACCACGTACATAGCTTTTATTTCTGTGGCTGCAGACTTTAGATCATTTAAAATAATTTGCATATTAAATATCATATGATCGACAATTACCTAATTTATTTAGCTTCTTTTGTTCCAGGAGTTTTGTTGCTGTTCAGTACACTGAATTTATAAAGACTTGAGTCTCAACTATGAAAATGTGCAGCATTTAAAGCAAATCAACCTCAATCTAGACACCCATGATAGGAACGGTCATCTTGAAATTCTAATCTTTTCAGTAAATGCTGCATAAGTATCCCACAAATAACAACTTGATCATCAGTAGAGTCAATCAAGCAACTTAATAGATCTCTTGAAAAGTTGCTGCATTCTGGGTTTATAAGCCCTTCCTATGCTAAGAGAGGAAATCAAGACCTCTCTCGCAGTCAGATTGGACAGTGGAAAGTGGTCAAAGGCAGCAATTTGCATCTATCATCTGCAATTTGAAACCAGTCCATCACATCTGCTGTTTGCCCAGCCAATGGCCACTGCAAAAGGACACCAGAAATGAACTATTAGTTCACTCCTTCTCCCCAGCTCGCTCGAATGACTGGATATTTAAACGATTCAGAAATATTGCCGCAAACAAAGAATTGAACTTGGCATTACCTAAATTGTGTTAATTTGTGTACACCGACTGTGGTTTACCAGTGGAAACACTTGTTAGGTGAAGGTTGAAATGCCTCAGGTCTCATGCTGCCCTCACAATGTTGATATACATAGAAGTTGCATTTACTAAGAAATGCATGCATTCATGATTATTTGATTTATCAACATTCCATTAATATGTAATGTTTTGTTGTGTTATACAAACACCTGACTTCCCAAACACCACAGAGTGGTTTATGTGAGAGCTAGAAATAATACAAACTTCCTATATATTAGCTCTTTATGAGCTAAAATTATGATCAGTGATGCATATATCAAGAGAATATTCACATTTAAACAATGCTTTATTGGCAACTTTTGGGTTAAAATTTTAATTACAAAATTTAACCCAACAACAGCTGGGTTAGTCCATATTTGACCCAAAGTTGGGTTGAAACAGCCCAGCATTTTTTAGAGTGTAATTGTATATGTCAGTAGACAAAACATTTAATGTAAATTTAACATGCATAATAATCGAATACACTTTTGATAGTTTAACAACGAGAAAATGATCAGCTGGCGCATGGTTTAAAAGAGTTGTCAGCCAGTTGCACTCGCACCATGGCGGGTTCGCTATTTACATGGCGGAATGTCATCTTTTATTTTTTTTTAAATAACAAAGAAAAAATATTGCACCAGTTTTTAGACCAGATATGAGTTGGTCTATGGCGCAGTCTATAGCAACGCACCAACAATGCGTTTGAACACCTCTTATTTTTATATCAGCACAAATGGGCGCAAATGCATTTGCTATTTAATGAATTGCGTTGGACTGAAACTAGCAAAAACACTTGCGGATGTATGATAGAGCTAATTAATCTATATTGTCAAACGAGAGTTCACAGTTATGAAATACATCTGGACTAAACATTAAAATTGACAAAACTTGATGATAAAATAATGCTATTTTCCTTCACAAGGTCTTATTCGAGATGGAAAGGGAGAAGTGCACAGCTTGACTAAATCTAATCTAATATTTAACAGAAGTACAGAAGCACACCTTGAAAGCATTCTTTTTAAGGTAAGAGTATATTTTAATGACTATGAATATGATAATGAATATGATAATAAAAATAGAGTTCTCTGTCACCTTTGGCTTGCTAGATTTTAAAGCAATAGTAAGGCTCATTTGGAGTGATTTGTGGATTGAATCACCTGAGGCCTCGAAACATGTAAACTTATTTGTCAGACTCTATCACTGAAATAAGCATCTTAGCAGTCATGTTTGGACTGGTCAAGTGTTGTGTGGGATGGCTGTTATCAGCGACTTTGCACTTCGTACCAGAATAAGGCAACCTGGCCAAAGATTCATTGTCAGCTGGACAACATGATGACAGCTTGATGCAATTCTCTGTAAGGCCTACAGTAAAAGTATGATAATGTTAATGATTATATTTGATAACTTGGTTAAAATTATATAATCATTAGTGTTAAATCATTTAGGGGGTAAACGTGTTTTAGCCTGATATATTTAGCTAAATCTACTTACTTGACATCTTTACATACAATGGCGCCTTCAGTGGCTTTTGTAATCCCATTCCTCACAGTAAAAATGAACAGAATTGACTCTCTGCCAGCTCAGCTACTTCACTCATCCACTGTTGTTGAGATTGTGGGAAAACATGGGCTCAAGGAAATGTACCAGTACTCTTCTCTCTTACTTTGTTTCAAAGTTCTAGCCTCTCCTCCCTCGCGTTCACAACTAGAGCTTCCCTTCCGACAATTAGCATGATGTTTCACAGAACAATGACTTGTTCCCCCTCATCCCATCCAGGCCCAGCATTTCTAGGCCACATCTTTAACCCCATTGTCATAGGCTGACAGCATAACATTTAGCTTGCCTGACATGTCCAGTTAGCTACAAGCAGGGAGTTTACCTGACAGAGGGTGGCATTACTAATCACTCTCCACTTCAGCCCATTCTCCGCTTCTCCCTGCCCTTTATCGTTCTTCTCATCCCCACACATCTTATTTGAGAGAATTAGGAAGGAATCAATCATTTGTCACGTCTATGTGTTGTTGGGGGCCTCTCCACCCGGATTTTTGTCTCCAGGCTAGCGGGGAACGGGAAGGATCATGTAGCGTGTGGAGGAATCCAAAGTGACGCAGGTTGAGGCTCTGGTACTTTCTCTGACAAACAGACTCCCGTTTCCCCTCAAGGCTTTTCTCTTCCAGCCTACACTACTCTGATGCACAGCAATATTTCTTGAGCAGACTCAGAAGAGTACTGAGGTCCCGTTAAGAGCATACAGTCCAGAGAGTTTCAACTCTGGTTGCACAACGCAGGAAAAAGTATAAGACATCCATTCCACTCTAAGTTAGATGAGCTGGAATCTTCATGGGTTCAAGGATGATGGATAAGTTTCACAAGTTGCTGCGGCATTTGTTTGAGAAGTCATTGTTTATGCTATACAGTCATTGCACAAATTATAGCATCCAGTCAAACAGAGTACCCATATTTTTATTCATAATACATAAAAAAAGAATATCATATATAATAAACAATTACTTATTTTTGTGTGAAAATGTGACAAAATTATATGGGCATGTATAATGAAAGCTGTATTATTCTGTTTAATGCCTTAACATAAATACTTTTTTGTACTGAAAATATACACAGTTTAGGATAGTTTTATGTTTGCATAAAATTATGTACCCCTTACCTTTACAGACATTTCCATACTTAATTAATTACTTTTAAAGAATCCTACGTTTACAACTAGATTTACCAGGTTTACACATAAAACATATGCTGATTTAGCTATTTGAATCGTAAAATAGTTTCGAAGGGAAACAGTTTCTCCTTGTGATTGCAATTTTTTTATGAGAAAAAAATAAATAACGTTTATTCATACCAAAGAAAGAGAATAAGTTACCTATGTTGCTCCTATGTGTATATTACAGTCATCCAAACTACAATTTTATGCTATCTTAATATTTAATAAAACAATTTCTAAATACTTTAGTATTATTTTTTTTTGTCATTTAAATATTCAGTAGTAGTAGTTTTGGCCTCACATTTTTAACACAAGCAATGGTTTTCAGAGTTTTTTTTTTTTTCACTTATCATTCAAAACCTTAAGTTCACAATTTTTTCTGTGTCCCTTTATATAAAGATGGTCCTCTCAAAGGAATATGATCCAGTTTTTACCATCATGACCTCAATATCGTAATTGCTCCATTTTCATTCATCTGCCCATATGAAAGCAGCTTAAAGAAGAGGTTCATATTCATCCTCTTTTTATAGATTATGAAAGGAATATGTTGCAGATTATTATGCATGTTATTCCAAGAGCTCTTGTTAATACAAGTGGGAACTACACAGAGCAGAGAACAACAGTCAAATGATTTGAAAAAATTCTGGTGCAATACCAACTCCAATCAGTAGATGGCTTCATAAACTACTGCAGTCTGAGGTAGACCCAAACAACTGGCAGTCAGTCAGTCAGTGGATGGAAGCAAGGGCTGGTGTGGAGAGCGCAGTGAGACTTGATGAATGTAGAGCCTTGGTTGTCAGTCTAAACTGTCTCATGCTGAATATTTCTCTTGCAGACATAATGATGTTACTTCAATCTAGGATGTATATCCTGGCAAGATCAATTCAAGGCATACAGAAGATAACATTTAACATATTTTCCTGGATACTAGCTGTTGTGCTAAAGAAAAAGAAAAAGAAAAACTTAAAGTTATTTAGCATAACTTTACTGTTTTGTTAAATTCATAATTCTGTTGGTCACCAGTTGACCACTTTAGAAGAAAACATGAAGCTCCTTTCACAGATTGGCATTGTTAGATAATGCTTGATAAAATAAATGTTTCATCCAAAACAGTAAATTTAAGATCCTCATCATAGTTTCAAGAGTTTATTTCATGCACATAATCCTTACTTTTCCAAAAACAACATTAAACTTTTTTTCATATCCATATTTTACATATAAATGTGTTTAAAGAAAAACAAGATTTGCATATAAATACCTTATGAATACAGGAAGCCTGTGTAGCAAGATGTAACTCTATGAGCTCTCTCTATCTTTTGGTATCTGTGTTTGGTTATTGTCATTTTGCTGATTTTTTGGTATTATTCTAATTTTAGCTAGCCAACTTTAGTGCTCTTTTTAAGTTTTAAAGCACCTTTGCAGAAAATAACGAAAATTATAGTGAAATTATAATCTTTATCATTTATAGTCACATTTAGCAAGGGCTGGGTGTTAATATACTGTAGTACAGAATTTGTGATGATATGAACAACATGCACATATAGGCCTGTCCAACAGTATATAGAGAGCAGTGTGAGAATATGGTTTACAGAATTAATATTTTGTGTTCTCTTTGTAGTTTCACACATTCAAGTGTCAATACAACCACAAGAGAAATGAAAAATAACGGTACAAGTGGAAAGACCCTCCTAATTTACATTTTATTCTTGAAGCAGAGTAAATGTAATATTACAAAATGTACTGATCCACTTAATGGACATAGCCCTTTTATAATCTACATGCACTTCTCAGTAGAGATCTAGCTGTCTAACAATAATGAGAATTAAAACTACAGGCTTAGGGTTCAGTTTTGTAATCTCCATAATAGCTAGTGTTAGCAGTTGCTCTGTTAGTCAATGGGAGCTCGGATATTGGGGCTGTTTCCATTATCAGAGTGGGAAGCTTGGACATGGTTCATGCTAGAGTGCCGCTGAAAGCATGTAAGGCTTCAAAGCGTATCGGCCACAGTGAGATATCAGAGCTGTGTGGCAATCTGTGACACCAAAGCCTCTTTGCCAGATCTGAACGCCACATAAGTCCATTGTCACACAGCATGCTAAGAAGTGTAAGCCTCAGCCCGGCACAATAGACTAGCATTACAGTGAGATATCGAGTTGAAAAGGATCTTTAAGACCCTATATGGGCATTTACCCATTTTAGGCCAGATTAAAAAGGGAAATATAGGTTATCCCACAATTTATGTGACAAATGCTCTTCATTGTCACCTCTTAAGTATGTTCTGCAGGAAGCTGGTTAAAATACAATGCAGATCCCTTTTGTTTTGATATGTTTGTTTGGGGACAAATTTGCATATGCCCTTGTTCTCACATATGTATTGTAATAGGAGCTAAATTTCAATTATAATTGTCATGTGCATCATTCATTTCGTTATTATAACCATTATGAATTAGAATATACTGTAAAATACATGTAGGCTATGTTTAATCATGTTTGTAAAAAAAAAAAAAAAAAAAAGCTTTATAATAAGCCATCTTGTTCTCTGTAAGTTTTGTCATCAAAATGAAGAAAACAAAAATCCTGCAAATAAATAAAACCGAAGTCTGGAAAATATTCTGATTTGCAACACTGATGAGATAATTAAGATATTCATCATTCAAATGGGAACTCATAAATGCCTAACAAGCATTTGTTTTGTTGACAGTTAAATGTAAGCAGGACCTATTTATATTTGTTAGCGCTTATGGGTCATTATGCTGCTGTCATTTGTCAGAACAGGGGTGTTTACTCCTCTGGATCTCCAGAGAGGCACTGCTCACTACAGCAGGGCACAGATCTGTGTCTCTATTTAGAACAACCATCCATTCTCCTTAAGCTCTTCTCTTTGGCCTCCTTATGAATTGCCATGCTTCATAACTCAACAAAACAAAAATAATCTCCAAAAATGCTTCCAAAGTCCAGAAAATTTTAAGTTTGATCATTAAATTGTTGAACTGATAATTGGTAAGGAAATATGCCACTTTATCCTTGTTTTTATGATGAATAAGTCTTGGTGTCACCTTAAAACAATGCCTGATCAGTGAATATTACAGTGGATTTATTCCTTGCATCAACTATTGGAGTTGCATGGAAGAAGAGACGGTGGTGATGGTCAAGCATCAACTGACTTGTAATCAAAACTATCAATTAGTTTTATGACATTTATCTGTTTGAATTGGGTTGGACATAAAGGAAGTGCAAAATTGTCACAGTTGAATTACTTTCATACCTGAGAATTTCCCCTCTCTGCAACAGACGTCTTATCAAACGTGACTGATTACCGTAATCTGTACTCTGGGCAGCCATTAAGCAAATTACCTGAATCATTGCAAGGATTAGTCTCATTAACACATGATTAGCATCAAATTAAAATAATGAGTGTTTAACTTGTGATGTCTTCCAGTTGTTAGAACGGCTTGATCAGCCACACTGGGCTTCACCGAGACTGGATTTGAGAGGGAAATGTTAGCAGCAGTGACAAAACACATGTCAAAATATGCTTAAAGCACTGTGAAGGAGTTTCATAATTTAAAGATATGCCATTCAACCCCTGTGCTAGATACTTTCAGGTTTTAATTTTGATGCTTTATGATGCCTTCCTTTGCACAACCAAAAATGTGAAGGTTTATTGATTATTGCAGTTATAGTTTAAAAACTTTCCCATGCTTTATAGGTTTGTTCAAAACATAACTTTATATGATATAAACTATGAAGCTAGTAATTTTGCATTCCAAATTAATACATTTTATCAATAAAACATGACAAAGTCGGTCATTGGAGACTTTTAAAATCATATTCAAGGTCTAACAACAACTGTTGCCTCCCTCTTTTAAAATTGTTTTAATTAAAAAAATGCAATAATGACATCTGCGACATTTTGCAAACATTTCTCAATGGCATTAGATTGAAATAAAAGCAATTGCAATTTAAAAGAAGAGTCTTACTCAAAGTAATAAATAAAAGTTATTCCATTATCTTAATTTCCACTGTGAGAGCTGATAAATTGCTGTTATGTGTAATGCTCCTTCTGCTTTTGGATTACTGCAACAAAAGATTTATTTTAATACCAAAAATGCATGTTTTTCCACCATTAAGTGAAGTGTAGTTAAAAATCATAATAGTAACATGTTGGTGAGAGATTAAAGCTGGAATAAAATTGCGTTTCAGCGAGAGGCTGTGGATGACAACAGCCTCGTTCTGTATTATGAGACGGGGAACAATATCTTTAGTGCTGATGAAAACAATAGCTTGAGATAAATACTCAGAGCTTACATTTAATTTAATCTACAAGGGATTATGGGTCTCCTAATGTCAGTGAGTAGGATCCCCACTGAATATTAAATACATTTCTCTGCAGATGGTTCTACAACATTATCGGGTAATGTTCACAGATTTTTTTTCCATTTCTAATACTGCCATGTGGTTTGAGCATCTTGGAATCAGCGTTAGTGGGGCAGGTTTTCTCGCTGAGTGATGCACTTGTGTGCAAAGCCATGACAGAAAACATATAGGGCTTTTTCTGGTGCAAGCTGTGTCAGTGGATGAAACACACTATGTTGGGGACAAAGCCTTATTTAATGCATTACTTTAGAAGGATTTGACACAGAAGCACAGTTGTGATATTATTCAGTTGGTCACTACATTAAAGACTTAAATATGGGTTACTTGGAGGATTATGATGGTTTTTCACACTGACGCCCATATTGCCCTCTGAAAAATTTCCCAACCTTTGTTACACTCTAATGAACTATAAAAATGACTGGTCCACAAAATAAATAAATTAAATCATTGAAACTTTTAATTAAACACTAGCTGTACTGTTCTTTATCCAACAGTAAGACATTTAATCTTTAGGAGCAAAATTCCAGAAGAGATCGTTGTCCTGAAATTAAAATTGTTCAGGTTTGATGAGATAATGAACTTTAGATAGGAGGACGAAAAAGGTCCCTCTCCTACTACAGCAAATAGCCAAGGGCAATAGCCGATAACTAATGTGAATAATATTGCAATTAGCATAGCAAAGTACTTACAGGGAGCAAATTAAAAAATTCATTAACGGAGGTACTTAATTAAGAAACAGTTTTCGGTTTACATGATAAATTATGACACCTATTAAATCTTCGACTACAGGCTGTAATGGCTTCTTTGCTCCTGGGCAAAGGAGTGTTTCCTTTTGGTTTCCAGGACGCCTCAGAGGACCTGCAGTATGTCACAGCATTTGTTAGGAAGGATGTCCCTGCAGCTTTCTGCAGCGAACTCAACCATGCTCTCTTGAACTACTGTAAAACACGCTACCACATTTTCGTTTGAGTGAATGGAGGATTTGCTTTCTTCAAAAGTATGGGGCTTATTTTGTGGACTGGATGTCTTACTAACAAAATGGAGTAATTCAGTGCAGCTACACTTAAATGATTTTTTTTTTTTTTCAGAAATATATATATTTTTTTTATCTAGCATTTGATTAGTGAAAATGTAAAGTCAGTACTTTATGCACAAAGTTCTAAAAACGTTACAACTTGTAACTATTTCTCAATATACAGTATGATGACCAACATCTTCAATGGAATAAGTTACTAAATGCCCTGACTATCCAGGGAACATCCTTATCTATGTGAACATGAAAGGCCATAATCTCTAAAACTGTTTGAAAAGCTTCTGTTTCTATAACGTCAAACCCATACTTATTTCTGACTAAGGTCATATAAACTGTATTTCTTCACCCTTAAAGACTGTATTCTACAGACTGGCTCCAACTAATGCAGCAGCCAGCGATGCCTCAATCAAAAACACCATATTGGCTGCTGCATTGTCATGTTAAATAAGAAAATCTTCACTTGCAAACAAACTAATAAGGACATGGAGAGCAATCCACATGCAACTTTTTCCACAGGTCATAAAAATTGCCCCCGGGTTGCATCATGTGACATGACTTAAGTCACTTTCCATCCATTACCTGAACTAGTTCTAACTGAGCTACAGTTGAGTCAGATGATATCAGATCTGCTGTTTGCATCATAATATTTACCAGACATGACCTCCCTACATCTGTTTAGCAAGCAAACAAGTTATAAAATATCCGGAAGAGCCGATAACACCGAACATTGAGGTTAATTCAGGCATCAAGATGGGCACCTTCACTCATTTCATATTCTTTAAACAAGTGGCCAGAGTCGGAAGCATGACTGAATTATTAACTGTGTATTTCATAACGTTAGTGACAATATGTTAACGTGTTTTTTTCTCCCTGTACCCCTGCTGGGAACAGATGGCTCCTTTTACTTTATTTTCCACATCAAGTATGATTATTTCTTTGTGCCAAAAGCCACCTGCCGTTCCTTGGTCTCTGCACTAATTATTTATGTTGGTAACACGCAGCAGGACTTGTTATCAGTTGGATGGTGTCTTAATAAAGGCAGGCACATCAACATATTGACATCATGTTCAAGGGGAAAATTTATCATTGGCCCGAGCGATGGCCGCTGTAACGGTGCTCGGGTGTAGGCTGCTTGCCAACACTGCCAAAGATGACCTCCTTTTGTGTCTCCTCTTTCTACCCCTGCTCTGGACCATGTGATGATAATTAGGTAAAAGCCTATTAAAAAGTCAAATAAGGGGGAATACATTAACATTGAGACCAGAACCTGATGATTCTCCCGGTTGCGGCGTGACAGAGAAGGACGGAGAGTCCAACTGCTCAGCGCGACATGCAATCCCAGACATGAATCCAGCTGAAAAGGGTCCTTCTGTCAAAAGCAGGCTAAATGTTACATCATCCCTCTCCGACTCTCTGCGTATGTACGGACACAGCCGAGCGAGGGCCAAAAAACACAAGTACCAATTAACTTAAGTATTCAACGAATTTCAAAGCAATTTGTCTGAGGGATAGGTCAGTTTTAATCACAGATACAGCCCTGCTCAAATGTAGAGCATTTCATAATTACATATCCTCAGTACTGTAATCCTCCAGGGGTGCAGAGCGACTATCCAGTAATTAAAGCCTCATATACACATATTCTACACTTTGACTTTCTATAATGCGACTGGAGACAGGTTCATAGATATGTCATTGCTGTAGATGCTAAGCATTGTGAATAATTACACTCTTGAGCGTGGAGTGATAAGCTCTATCCTCATTGGACCGAATACAAAACCGAAGGCCGGCACCCAAGCTCTCATCTATTTAAGACTCTTTATCCACCCATTTAACTGCACACAGAGGTTTGTTCGTGAGCACGGAGAGAATAAAAAAATGCTATTTTAGGGTCAGACAATGTCCCAGCCTAAGTAAATCTATAATAGCCTTTAGGATTAGAAATATGCTGTCTGAGTTTAATTACATATTGCTGTCGAGAGGTTTAATGCTGTGCTACGGAGAAACATGCAGTTACAGATATTCTGTCACAGGAGGCTTGAACCATGAACAGATGTATTCCTCATATTAAACACAAAGATTGCTGGTTCGCTTAAGACGGTGCATCTGCTACGATCAAAGGACATTTTAGTCTTCCTCTTTTTTTTCCTGGTTGTTTCCACATAATCTTGACGGCCTTATTAGATAAATACTCCAGATAACATAGGCTACAGTATTGACCATCTAAAGTGGCTTGTACAAGAACATGATGATGATCTTCATGAGTAAGGCCTCTAAATCTCTGTGTTGACAGTTTGCTTTAGAGGAAAAAGGTAGGTTTTGTATTTTATTTAGTGGCTTGTCATTGAAGTATTTTCTTTATTGTCGAGAAAATAATGAAGAACGCACAACGTCTCACTGAAGTTCTGATTAAAAGTTAATGCATCGTTCCACGAAATGAGTGCAGAATGAAGTGCCCGAGCTTCACATTAAATTGAATTATGAAGCACAACTTTAAAAGTCAAAAAGTACTTTGCTGAAAACATGTGAAAATGTGTGCATGTTAATGCAATCAAACCTCACAGTCCTGACTTAATTATTACATGGTTCTTCAATAAATTATACCCAATGCCTTTTCTTAGACATGTTTAAAGAATATTGGCTGTGTTAATTAGTATGCAAATGTATTCTTTTATGATCACCTTCTTCTCATTATATTTAATCTCTCTATTTATCTGATAGATTGAATCCATGTACAAGTATGATGTAATTTATCGCTGGACAATTAATTTCATATGCATTGCTGGTTAATTGTACAGTTCTGTATAGTACTTTTTAATCAAGTGCCACAAAATCACAAATACATGGGTTTTAATGTACTACTGTGTGCCCCTCACAATGTATTTTATTATATAATGGCATTAAAAATAAACCAGGAACTTGTTTAACCTTGAAATCAGTGATTCAGAAATAGATTCCACTCTGTATCAGATGGCCGGTGAATGTAGGCCACTGGCTCTCTTAGGCTCCATGACACCTTGAAATGCTGTGGACCGCTGCCCATCAAGCTGGGGGGTTCCCTCTTGTCCAAAAAAGTCATTATTGAGGAAGATCAGTAGACTCTTAATCCTGGACTATCTGTCTATGCATGGTCTCTGTTATGACTATCATTATTTAGATACTGTCTAATGCTCATAATCCTGCATGGAAGCCCTCCTCTGAATTAATGTAAGCCCCTAATACATACTGCGGGCCTAACCAGCTAACAAAACCCACCTGGGTTGTTGTCTGAGTAAATTTACACCAGCACATTACATATAAAACAACGATCGAAATTCCAGACACCGCTTCCCACCACGTCAGACACCAAAGCTTCATCTTTAATCACACCCCGTCTAATAAGACCCCAGAGAGTAATCTTGCCGCAATTTCCGCCTATAAACAAGATCATATTGTGGCGGGTCACCTGCGCTAACCTTCTGTCGAATTACGGCCCAGCGATCCACTCTGATTGCTTCAATCACTGCAGCAGATTTGAATAGCCACAAGAACTTTCCAGTAAAACCCTCAGTCTCCTGATTTATCCCCACATTGAGGAAATTACATTCACTCGCTGTCCTCTCTGTTTGGAATCCATTATAGTTTATTATTATCCTTGCCACACGCGCACACACGCAGCCAGCCACACAAAAATAAAGGCAAAGAAAAGCAGAAGTTCCAGCCGAGATTGAGGCATAAATTATGGCCACCATGCTGTTGCAAAACAGTGATCTGAATTTGATTAGGCTTGCTTTTACTCGAAGCACGCGCGTGTGTGTGTGTGGTATATCATATTTAATCATGATCCACTTGATGATTATCAGTTGGTTTGTTAAAACAATAGTTTAGACTACAAAAAAAAAATTCCATGGACACTTTTACAAATGTTTTTGCCGTAACAAATATAGTTACAGCAGTTATGCATAAAGTAACACTGAAAAGACTCATACAGCCTTAGTACTGATCACCGTAATGGTGACATCGAACTAAACTATTATTTTCAATAAACCATCAACACCTCTGTTAATCTCAATAATAACCTTTTTACATTTATGACAGAAATAAACTCATTTTTGTTTATAATAAGTGACGTTGGTAATACTGTTTTTGGAGTTATTTACGCTGGAGTTTGACACCAAACAAAGGTTGGGTTTTCACTTTCAACCAACTTTTGACTTCTGAGCAATACAACTCCACATATAGTGTGATGGGAAGCTTTATTAGAATGTTAGAGGATAATGTTCTAACAATGTTATCAAAAGGCATTTTAGAATGTTTTTAGAGAATGTGATCCTACCTTTAAGCAGAACATTCTGGGAACTAAAATAAAACTTGCCGCTGAAAACATTCCCAGAACATGAAAAATTTCTAGGTGGGCAAGCCTTTTTCAGTGGGGGGTGTTTGTCATCAACAGTTCAAAAGACATGAAATAAAGTGCGTGCATCCATAATGAAATGTCCCTCACACAGCTCCAGGGCATGAATAAACGCCTCCTGTAGCAAATCCATGCATCTTTGTATAAAAAAAAAAAAAATTCTAAATTAAAATGTAATAAACACTTTTCGTTGTTGTTGTGTGAGTATCAAGCGCAGTGAGAGAAAAAAAACGAATCACCGTTTACTAATTAGAAGCACAAAATGAGGATTTGTAAAGAAAAATGTTGGAGGATCTCAATGCACTGTAATACAACAGGAGACTGGTTCTCCTTTGCTAAATTAAGGAAACTTTGATTTCTTTGCCCCTGCATTTCTCAGAAGCGCGTGCACGATGCACACGTCCTACGTCATCTGCCTGAACGTCGTCCACATACCACAGTCAGCGGAAGTGAGAAAAAATTGTTTATTACAATTGAAATATGGATATTTCTCTTACAAAAACACATGGATTGGCTACAGGAGGCCTTTATTCACCCCTGGAGCTGTGTGAGGGATGTGTGCTTAACCTCATTGAAAGGCTTGGAGGGGCTAGGACAGTTTTTAAAACAACTCCGATTGGATTCATCTGAAAGAGGAAAGTCACATACACCTTAGATTCAAGGCTAATTTTCATTTTTGGGTGAACTAACCCTTTAAGATTTTTTTTGTATATCTTATTTAATTTCAGCTTCAATTTAACAACAATGTTTTTGACAGTTTTAGTTAATGATAATAACTCAACACCTGAAATTGCATAAAATTAGCCAATCAGGTTTGAGCTTGCTAGAACAAGAAAGTACAGTACATAATATCACAGCAGGTTGAGACCACCAATTCATTCGACTGTCTTCATTAACGCCGTACCCCATGTTTCACACCTCTGTACATTCATTCTTCTGAGCTGAAGCCCCAGCACACACATGCACACACACACACACACACACACACACACACACACACATACAAACCAAGGCTCTCTTCAACAGCTGTCCCACATTTCTCTGAAACCTTAAGCCACTCTGTTCCCAGTAATCAGGTGGTCCTCCAGATCAAATAAAAGCAGAGGTAGTGCCATTGTAATATGAATTAAACCGCTTTAAGCCCTATGTAATGCCTGTGGTTAGACAGAAGTGCAATCCTCGCACAGTCCTCACTCTCTCACTCTCTCTTCGTGCTGCCGCATGGCCATTCCCTTAAGGGACAGATACTAAACGTGTGTTTGGGGTCATCTGCCTCAGACAAACATCTGTGTCTCAGGGAGCAGGTGAAGACAGGAGGCCGTGAAGGAGAGGTGACACTCCCCCAGCCACCAGGGGGAGAGGGAGGTCTTCATAAATAATCTTCAAACAATCTGCCTCTCTTGACTCCCCTTATTAATTACTTTTACGGCCAAAATCAAACATCTGTCACTGTGGAATATACAAATTAATTATGCAGCTTCTTCCCATCAAGAATGATGGGAAGTCAGTCTGTGAGTTTTGGCTTGTGGGGCAATAATGGCACAAGACACTCTGCTAAAATTTTTGGATTCCAATTTATACTGCGATAATAATGTGATATTAGTCAGTCTCACTCTTATATAAAGGTTCTTTATTGGCAAAATAAAAGGTCTTTATTGGCATCTTTAATTCCATGAAGAACGTTTAATTCCACTGAATCTTTCCATTCCACAAAAAGGTTCTTTCTAGTGGAGAAAGGTTCATTAGATTATTAAAATATTCTTCACACTAATACATTTTTTTTTTACAGAAATGTTCTTAAGGGAACCCAAAATGGTTCTTCTATGGCAATAACACACTTTTGAAACCCTTATTTTTAACTAACCGGGCACCTGTACAAATAACCATTATAACCAGTTTAAATTTCCAAACGTTAATTTTGATATATTAATTTTAATAATTGCAAAGAGTCTGACAACAGCCAGTGCTCCACACAGAACTCTGATCTCTTCATCATCCGGTCGGTCTAGAATGGCATGAAGAAACCGAACAAATAACCATAAGAAAAACTAAACCTCTAAAGAAACATACAGTAATCACTAATACATAAAAAAAAGGGTGACGGGTTTGAAAATCTTCAGTGTGTTCATAAAAGTTTGCCTTGGTCTTGAACAAAGTCAAAACCCGCTTTTTTTTTCTGAAAGTTTCCTCACTATTGGCTGGAAGGTGGGGGATCTTCAGCTGGAGCTGGCTGACATAAGACAGCTGTCTGCCTGTCCTCCAGCTCTGCAGTGAGGTGCCCTGGGACTTTGCCTGCTCAAGGGTCAACACCTTTGTTAGAAGGCAACATTTGGTACCAGTTATTGAGCGGCAGGGGTTCGCCTTGCTCTCTCCTACCATCTTTCAAGGGAAAGAGGCCAGACTGAGGCAGACTCTAGGCTTGCCCATCATCCTTCAAAGCTGAAGGAGGAAGTGACCTTGAGATGGTGTGGGGTGCTGCTGCGTGCTGGGTGTAGCTGTGCTCTGCTCCAAGACTGATGGTGAGAGGAGTTGACTGAGTATAGAAGGATACACTTAGTCTTATGAGAAAAAATGGGTGCACAAGCTGTATTAGTGAATTAGCATTTTTATTAATATTCACTCTAGGAGTTTCACATCTAAACTGGACAGTTTGGTTTTGTGAGCTGTAGTCGTCAGTGCTATTCCAAAGGACTACCATGCATCTACATTTAATACAGAAATATCAAATATCTAAATTACATTCCCGAAGCTCAAGATCAAGATGTAACATTTCTGGTAAGTATCAAAATCATAGTTACAGATTTCAAAATCTCATCCAGCACTTGACCTGGCTCAAAATCTGTATCATGAAGACTTTGCTGAGATATTCAAATTCACAGTTCTGAAGTTCTTCCGAAAGTTGCTAATGTAAACAGCCAATAACTGCTGCATGGCATGGCATATTATGACAAACAACACATGCTCCATTATGCCAGCTGGTGTAATGATGTGATAATGTCAGACTCATTAACTTCAGCACACAGTTTACGGTGACCTTTTACGACACAATTAATTGACTCACAGTTACATTAAAACAAAAATAACTCGACTGAAATGCAGGCTCACATCTGATCTGTCATAAACACTTTTGATGGTAAATTGAAAGTGGAAATCATTCACACTACCAGCAGTGGGACAAAGAATAAACTCCAAAACAAGCATGTGACAGTTAGCTTCTCATCTTTAGTTATTAGTAAATGAGCCTTCACTATGTAGTCTATTCTCTAATGCAAAATGCAAGTTTAAACAATACAAAGAATGCAGATTATCAAATAGTTGTCATATTGTAATCTTCAGTCTAATTGAATGGAATACATGTAGTATCAAATTGCAGATTTCTATTAAATTCATAAGTTTTAGCTTTAAAGGAAAGGGGACTCAAGACCTAAGGGACTCAAGACTTTCCTTGAACACAGGATAGTGAAAATCTGACATTTAATCATGTATGAAGACAGCTTGAAAAGAAAAGGAAGAAAAAAGAAAAATGATGCAAGCTGGTGTGTTAATCTGAATGACTTATGTTACCATGTTATTGCCAGTATTTTAGAGCCATATGTTTAAGCATTTTGTTCAGATCTCCAAGATGAAATGAAGAAAGGATTTAGCTAAGAGATAATAGCTGAGCCTCTTCAGATGAAGGTCGAATCAAAGTATTCCAGGTTTTTATTTTATTTTTATTTTTTTATTTACCAGTAATTGAATACAAGATGTCCACTGCCGCAAGATGAAATTGATTTTTCTTAATCCCAAACTGGCTGTTATGGGCTATGCAGTTATATCTTGAAGTAAATAATCCTTCTTGTGAGACCTCATTGATATAGGTTTTAGTAAAGGATACCATGTCCAAACAAACAGCTTATGACAGCTCATGTTATAAAGGGTCTTATTGACAACTGCATCAGACTAGACCTATTACATTAATTATCCCGACAGGTCAACCGCATTATAGGACTTAACCGGTCATGTGGACTACAGAAACTAATTAGAAATGGATACCGTTCACAGTGTCATTATGTTTTCCACAAAGTCTGAGCCTCGTTCCAAGAATTGTTGTGCTCTTCTGGTTGTAAATGAAATATGTTTGGTGATTCAAGCTTTGGTCATTGTGTGTTTGCAGGGGACAGACAGATGTCAGCGAAATCAGTGACAGCCGATCATGCTGATCCTTCTGTAATTATGTCCAATCATCCTGCCGTGACAGTGCATGGAATAAATCCCTCAATACCGCCTCAGTGTCCATATGAGCCCACCTCCATTTCCACCTGTCTTTCATTGGCATGTCCTCTCATTTAAGGGGGCAGTCAGTCACACTGTACACTTTTCGTCTATTGATTTCCATTCATTGATTTCACACATTCAGATATGGATGACTGAAAATGCAAGCTCATGTGAAAGAGTCCATGTACCTGCATTTGCCTTTTTTTTGTGTGTATTTGCAACGTTTTATGTCTCCATCCACTTGGCATTGTTGCCATATCTTTTAGTATTAGGCTATATTAAAGGCATCTGGACTATGAGTCACAGATGATTCTGTTTTGCACTGCTGTTTGTTTTTTGTGTGTCCTCAATGACATCACCATAAAAGGACACTAAAAACAATACCGTTCTGCATATTTTGCAGATTTTGGCATATGCTCCACTAAAACAGAGGCATCAAACATTTGTGCAAACCTAAGCAGTCTGTGACACTGCCCAGTGATGCCCCTACGAGGCAAAAGGTTTCCAAACAATTTCCTGTTTTTGTTTTGAAAGCCTGCACAAAGAACAAGAGAGCTTTGCATATTCACAGCTCAGTGCTGGCGGGCGAGCGTTGTTTGCAGTTTGTGCTAGTTTTTTCCTCACTGCTAGCAAAGCCCTTGACTAAGGTCACAAACTATTTGTCCGATTCTATTATTCAAATATAGAAGGAAAGTCATGATGATCACTGTGCCTAGCAGCTAGCTCCATCATCTGTAGCTATTTCAGCATATGCTCACAAGATAATAAAAATGTAGCATTAAATATGGTGGCAAATTGAATTTTGTTCCAGGGTACATGCAGCAAACTCACCCGTTTTTCACCGAACCTGTTAAGCGAAGACTGTTAATGCCGTCCCTGATGATGATGTTTTTTGCATAATATAATTTATAGCGGATGGAGGTCCATAAAGGGGAAGCATTGTAAAATATTTCCATTATGCCAGAATGTCAGTAGGTAGTAAAGGCTTTATACAGCTTTTATGGGTCTCAATCTGTTGTTGTTCACGGCAATTTTGGAATCTGTTAAAATTTCACTGATTACTTTAATGCCTCTCTTCAGAATTCCGGTAGCTTCTTTTTCCTGAGGATGTGCGCTTATACCTTTGACCGACATAAAAGTGATGCCAAGGCAGCTAAAGAAAAGTTATGCGATTTATGTTATCATAGAAGGTCTTTTTTTTATAGAAGTTATATATCTTTCTTTAACAGGGCTGTAAAGGTTACACAGTCGTTTAAGCAGCAGTTGAGACAGATTGATGTTTATGTCATTATGGTTACAAATGAAATGTGCCTGACTCGCTGGCCCCCACATAAAGCAGAAATGAGCTTCATCTATCATTAAAGCTGCTGATAAACTTCCTGTTTGCTTTGCCCTTTGTTTATATTTTACTGTTTTGGGGATTTTCAGAAAGAATGGACTTAGTCGACAGTTTGTTATTTAATATTCCCATTCACTCTCAAAATGTGTGTTTATCACAAAATGTTAAAACTTGGTCTGATGTGACTAACAGTATAGTAACATGCAATCTTTTGTTGTTCACATACAAATTACTGTGCCGCTTAATGCAAGTTAAGCTCAGTCAACATTACTGGTGGCACAATGTTGATACCACAGAAAAAAATTTTGAGCCATACTTTTTTTTTTTTTTTACTTGTTTATAGTTTAAATAATAATGTGCACATTTGCTCTAGGGTTATTGGGTTTACAATTGCATGGCAAAAAAAAGTTGTGTGAACATTTTTTAAAAAAAAAATAACGTTACATACTACACTATTATCATGTTAACACATATTGATTACATTTAGTTTTTTATAAAAAAGAAAAGAAAAGAAATGTTAATTGTGTGGTTATTATGATTATGCCACAAAAACTCTCAATTGACCTTGATTTATCCTGAAGCTAAAATATTGCTTTAATGTAAATTTTTGAGTTGTGATTAAAACTAAATATCATGCTACAAAAAAAGGGGCATTGCAATGCCAACGAGACATAGATTCTGAATCCTTGTTTGAATTTGCTGACATCTGCCAGAGCTGAATATTCCACACCCCTCTATGTAAAAGCCCATTCTGTGAATAAGGGAAAGTTAACCTAAATAAACATTTTTACGTAAGTAGGAGGGTAGTGCAAGTCTACACAGATGAGAGCTTAAGCGGGACTGTTGAAATGAAGCACTGCACATTGTTCTTAATACCAAGATTCAGCAGGGAATATAATAAAGCTCACTGCACCATATGCTGAAGAAATAATGCTGCCCCAAGATACACCTTATCTGATTATTCATAATTCAGAAAGTCTATGAGAGTCTCATATATTTTCACTTGATTATTATACACATAAACCTGCTGATGAGGCCTCTCCTCTCCTGCGATCTAATCTCCTTTTCAGCGACAGCCTCAGGGCCCTTCAGGAAAATCCCCCATTACCACACACCATGTGTTGGGCTGTTTATTTATATATTTTTTAAATATTACGAAGCCCTGTAAACATCTGTCTACTCTGTGTATAATCTGTCCAATGAAAATGTTCGTGTTTTCTTGAGCCCCTTTTCAATATGTCGCACTCTTAAGAGCTTAATGTCAGAACAGTGGAGAGTCAAAGCCTGTGAGGACGTCCTCTCCGAATCATACTGACCCCCTCATCACACTCCTGTGGGAAGAGCAGGAGAGCTGTTGTGATTCTTCACTCTGGTCAGATCAAGAAACAGACGTTTGAACCAAATGTTAGCTACATCTGTGATCAGTTCAGGAACTGAATATTAAATGATGCTTAATATAAGAGATGCAACTGATCATGTATGTATGAACTATAAACCTAGTCTGTCGGGTTATGGCTTTACAAAAACAAAATCATTGTTAATATTCGCAATAAACAATAAACAACAACTGCGGATGATACTCATGTGTAACCGATTTCAACTGTAATTCGAAAGTAGATCAGTCTGGTTTACATCTCCATATTTTAAAGAAGATATTGGGGACTGAATGTTATTATCTGTGCTACATAATTGTATTGTCTGTTTCTGTGCAGGTTCATTTTCACACATCTTCCTAATTATGAAAATATATGATAAAAATGTTCAACTCAAAAATCATGAGATTTTAAAGGTTTAGTGTAATCGTGGGTCAAATTCATTCAGTTACCTAAAGATCAAAATCAAGATTTGTTTTTATTTTGACTTACAAAATTGGTGAACAGTAAAACAATACAACATTCCAACTGTTATAATTTATTTTATTGTATTTATTTATTTTTTTGGCGGGGGGGGGGGGGGGTGACTTTATTGTGTGTGAAAACATGCTAATATACCTTTGGGCTGTTATGAACACTTCGACTTTTTGCAGCAGAATCAAAACAAAAATATGTTATTGAACAAAACAAAAACAACCCGATATGAAATCAGCAGAAGTCCTGTAGACTGACATGGCTGAAGCATAGAACATGATTTAATCCAATCTAAACGCCACTTCAGATCAGGACTAGATTGAAACAGAATTGGACCGAAAGAAGATTGAAGAAATCTGGGGGGAATAATGACGTGCTTATTTAAACACCAACATGAACATATTTCTAAAATACATGATATGGATTATTATGCTGTGACTCCTCAGAGCTGTAAATACATTTAGAAGATGGATTTTGTAAAGTCAATTCCACAGGCTGTGTCCTGAAAATACAGTATATGGATTTAATTCCAGCTAAAAGGATATGGAACATCACAGAAGTTTATGAGAGGCGTAAAATATCTTGGAAGCCATCAACAATGTACACTACATGTTGTGCTAAAGAAGACCATACACAGTTTCATAACAATTGGACATTTGGGACACATTTGAATCCAAAAGAGGCTCATTTTAGCTTTGCAGTCAGCATTGTCCTTTTCACTTTGCTAAAAGCGATAACTTAGCAAGCTATTTCTCCATTTGGGACTGTGGTTTCTGCCAGGCTATTTTCAGACTCAGTTTTTTGCCATTGGTCCACAGATCAGCATGGACCAAAGCCAGAGCACATGCTTCTGTTTCAGGACTCCCAACTTTTAATCAGGAAGAGCCGGAATTTATTTAATATTGAACTGAATAGGTGACATACTGTAACAAGCTTTTCACACAATGTGTTCACATAACGTCTCCTCTTCACGTAACACTTTGACGACTGGAGTTCCACAGGCTTAGAGCAATTTTAATACATTCTGTATAATAAGAATCCAGTTGGGTAATTAAAATATCTGTAAGATTTATATCAGCAGACAGTGAAGGTCTGAAGCCCTGAGTGCCGTGTGATCCATCTTTCCATCAAAGAGTGAGAGAATGACTGTGTGTAAAGCTATTGAAATGAAATAGAAGGCCATGCTATCTTTTCTGAGGATGATTTATTGCCTAGCTTCCTTGACTCTGCCCAAAACTACACAAGGTTTTCATTTACTTGATTAGTATGTATATATTTTATTACATATTTGTTTTCTAGGTACTAATCCATCCATCCAAACATGTTTACCCATTTATCTGTGCATCTAAAACCACATAGCACTGCGCTAAAAAGCAGTCAAAACACCTTAACACCCTACCAACCACCCACGACACACTAGCATTATGACGATACTTTTATGCAAGCAACCACTCCTCAAATTTGTATAAATGTACTATAGCTGATATTTAGCTCTTTTCTGGAAAAGAACTCATCTGTTTGTCACCTCTGGTTCTTGATAAATGTGCGCAACAAACTCGAAGCCCTGTTTGCTCAGCCTTTGTTTAGTTTTAGTAGAGCTCGCACTCTGGGACAATATTTCATTTTGTCAAGCAGAGTACGTCAAATTAAACTGTATTAAGATGAACTGGACTGCTCACTTTGACATGTGCAGTGAACTTTTTTTTTCTCACAGGCAAATCTTTTCAGTGACATGGAAGCTGTCACTAATATAGACGTGTTGTACATAAGCTATTAGTTTATCCATCAGTGTCCCTCGTAGTGTTCGAAAGACAAGAGCTTTATAATTAAATCAGCGCTAAGCGAGGCTACGGTCGCCATAAGGACCTTTGTGTTATGTGTTTCGCTGGCAGTCATGCCACTAAATTACACATAGCAAATGAGTTGCAGGGCATATTTTTGCATTAGTCTTGGAGAGAGAAACATCTCTTGCTCTTCACAAGGGATCTGGCTCCTGTGATTCAGATGCATGTGATTTGCTTTGAGAGGTCAAACCCGGAGATGCCTTTTTTTGTTGTTGTTGTTGTTGTTGTTTTTTTTGTTTTTTTTTTTTTTGCTGTGTTGAGACTGGTTGGGCATTGCATGGCAGTATTCCCTATAGACTCAGATACTCTAGATGTATATACGCTAGATACTGGGTAATGGGAGGCCGGTGAAGGAGGGGGAGGGGAGACAGGGAGGACCATCTGCCAAGTTTTAGGGAAAAAACACTACAACACGCAGGTGCTGCAATATTTTGCACAGCATGCAAGGTAAACAGGAACTTTGCACAAAAATAAATGTATGATGTCCAAACATAATAACACATCTGATGCAGATGTATGAATTCTTATGCAGCTGCTTGGCTGTATGCCTGCCTTCACAATCAACTGTTTCTGTGTAATCCTGCGATCAAAGAGAATGAAATTAAACAGATATGCTTATCTAACGTATTTATGAGAAAGACGTAGGCCAGAACTGAGATATAAAATCTGAGCTGTAATCCTAATATGTTATCAAGGGCCAGGGATTGTGATGCAGTCGTTCAGGTGTACCAGACCCAAAGTCAGGGGATTAGTGGAAAGGTTATTGTAATTTTTTAAATAACACAGAAGCAGATTTTATTATTAAAAGGCTGAATGTACCATCTGTGCTGGAATACTTTTTTTTTTTTTGGTTGTAATGCATTACATCCCAACGATTCGCAATTTTGCTTTTCATCAAGTCAGATGTTCTGCTACAGGGAAATCGTGAAGTGGTCCAATGAATTATGTCTGATACACTCTGAACATGTATATGAAAAGATAAACTGTAGCCTCAAGTAATTACATCAGGCCATTGGAATTAAAGTAATATTATTTTTGTGTAACTCTGAGAAAAAAAATGATTGAGCTGCACACTCGCGTTCTACCTTTTTCTGCCATCTCTGTCTGCAGACGGAGACCATCTCTCTCTGTCTGCAGACGGTGCAGGATATTCTGAATCTATAGATAGATAGATAGATACACTTCAGTCTACATGTTCCCACTTAACTCATTTACATCTCCTATGCCTCAAACAAAATGCTTGAAAAGCTGACTTGGATAGCCATTCAAAACTATTTTCCTGTCTTTATGTGTGTGTGTGCACTCATCACCATGTCACCATATGGCCTCATGTGGCACTAGCCTCCTCATTTTTGAACTGCAGCTGCAGCTTTCCATGACAGGTATGCCAGCCAAAATCAACACATCTAGCCGGGTGTCTCATCAGGCCTCCTCTGGACTCATCTGTCCTGACGGACATTTTCTGCTTGTTGCCTGAGGGATTACAGTGTGGACAGAACAAAGGAACAAGCATAATGTTTAGTGCTGCAGCAGTTTGTATCTCCTGTCCACAGGCATAGAGAGGCGGAATATGCAATGATGTTTCTACTGTGAAATTTGATAGTAGTGATGCCCATGAAACCTTCTGGATTGAATATTTGATCATTTTTGGTAGATACTGATGGATTGTCAGTACACACTTACACTATACTTTTTTTTTGTTCTGGTCAACTGAAGCATAAACTACCTTTCAAAGGTTTAGCATCAAAGTCTATTTGTTCTCCACATCAGCATTTATTTGATCAATTATGATTATTATAAAATTATTACGACTTGAAATGTCTGTTTTCAATTTATTTATTTATTAATGTAATTAAATATTACAATATTATTATTATTATTATTATTAATTAAACAGTGTTCCTGTAACGCAAGGTTGGGGGTTCGATTCTCCAGGGACACATGATAGGTACAAATATATAGTCTGAATGCACTGTAAGTCACTTTGGATAAAAGCATCTGCTAAATGCAAACATTTTTTATTTTATTTTATTTTATTTATTTATTTATTTATTATTATTATTATTATTATTATTATTATTATTATTATTTTATCCCTGTGATGATAAAGCTGAATTTCCATTATCAGTGTCACATGACCATTGAGAAATCACTTTTTTCTCGAGTTTTGATTTGGTGCTCAAGAAATTTAAAAAAGAAACAAGCAATTTATGCATGCAATTAGTTATTAGTTATACATATATATTACCCAGTAGATAAATGAATAAATAAATTACTAAATAAATCCATTTTAAATGGAAGTTGGAAGAAATGTATAAGTGAAATTGTCAGGCTGCTCAAAATAGTTAAAATTAATTTCAAACACTTAAATATGTAACAGACAAATAATGCTGCCGCCCAGATCATGAAAGGAAAGCAGACGTTTCCCTGCTACCAAAACAGCCGTGTCTGTGTCTGCTGAACTGTGACCCTCCAGAACGCCGTCTTCTGGCTCTCTCCAGGGTGGCAGAGACTGATGGTATTTACAGCTGAAGAGAGCTCTCACCAGGGGGCTACTGATAGATCCAGGGGAAGCCACAGGCATGCATCAGTAAGAGTAATTCAACAGACTCCACGCAGTGGGGTCCTCCTATCACTGAGGTGAGGGGGCTGTGGGTAAAGGTCATTGGCACAGCCCTCACTTACCTGAGCTTCAAGACCAGAAAAGCTATTTATTAAAGTGGAGGCTGCATGAGACAAGAAAACCACAAACAAAGATTTTATATTCCAGTCCATTATTTCTCAAAACGAAAGTTTACCAGAAAATTAAACTGCTGTCACGATTTACTGACCTTTGCACTGTTTTAAATCTTCATGACTTTATTTTCTTTGTTCGTTTCTAATAAACTGCTGCAACTAAATCAGATCTGGCTCAAATGAACATTCCCAAATAAGACATCTCTTCATTTCTCATGAATACACTAGGAGCTAGAGCAATATTTTCAGTGAATAATGACTTTAATTTCAGTCCATTTATCACAAAAAAAGGTGTTGTATGGCTTCTGAAGACTTGAAATATGTAGTGGTATGGACTACTTTAATGATGATTTTATGGTCTTCTATTCATTTTCCCCATTCATTTTAATTACAAAGAAACAAATTACCAACTGCAATACCTTATTTATTTATTTTTTTTCTTCAAAGAAGAAAAGTTAAATATGTTTGAGATGACATGAGATATACATATATGTAAATAATGGCAAAATGTTACTTTTTGGGTGGACTATCCCTTTAAATACAAAGAAAATGAGTATTAAAGAGATATTTAATCTAAATTCTCTAACCATTTACTCACCACCATGCCGGTCCAAACTATGTGTCTTTCTGCATTTTGCAGAACACAAAAGGAAATATTCTAAAGAATGTTGGTAATAAAACAGACTTTTATTATATTGACAAAAAAATACTGAGAAATGTCTTAAAATACTGTACATTATTTTATTCTGCAGAAGAAATAAAGTCATACAGGTTTGGAATGACTTGAAGGTGAGTAAATGACAAAATGTTCTTTTCTTTTTTTTTTTAGCATTTATGTAAAATAGTGTAAGCCATAAACAAGTTTGTGTTAAATAAATGTTTAATCAAGGTCCACAAATGTGTTACTGCTTATATCTGTGCAGAAAGGGAAGCTGAATACATAGCCTTTCTCCTGTACTCTTTTAGCATGGGAGGGGCTGCATTCATGTTCTTCACAGATCAGTACCAGTCCTGGAGGCCCGGTGCTGTTCTGATGATGTAATTATTTCCCAGTGGCACCTGGGAACAGGGCGGCTTAGGAAGGCATCGCTCACCGCCAAGTGTGCAGATGTTTCTAATTGCTTTCCATTACCAAGAATAACAGCTGTTTATATCTATCAGCAAATAATTCAGCGGAGTTCCAGACTGTTAGGATAACATATCCCACCTGGTGACCATCACCAGTTGTCAGCTTTAGGAGAAGGACACTTTGCCATGCCTTTGTTAGAAAGTGCTCTTGATGAACTATTGGTAGTGTCACCTTCAGCCATTTTATCCCACTTATTCGGAAATATGTTTGGTTGTTAGAAGCAGCTCTTAAAGAGATATTTCACACCATAAGAGAAGATACTGTCATTATTTACTCACCTTTGCATAGTTATAAACCAGTATGACTTTCTTACTTTAGTGAAACACAAATGAAGGTACTTAGAAGAATACTGATTACTCGTCTTTATTCAAAATAATGAATGGAAACTCAAAAAAAAAAAAAAAAGGCCCATATTCCAAAGTCATATAATCGTGAGAAACAACCCAAACTTTATTTCACTGTAAATCTTGAAATCCACTTAACTGTAGGATAACTATAGGATACCTAGTCATGTCTAGTATTCAAATAATCGCATTTTCTTGCTTGATATTGTCCTGACAATCATTTATTTGTAAAATATATCATAATCATGTTATAGGAATCATGTCCAAAATTAGACCCTGTGAGGCAAGAACCACATGCTTGGTAAGATAAACAAATGATTTATGATACCCACCCCAAGAACATATCTGATTGGTCAAGGCAACATTTGAGGGGTGGCCAACAGGAAAGTTTAAAAACTTTGGACACGATTAAATCTGGCTTTTAGTTCTAGTCTAGCTGCTGCTATTAGCCATGTCGGCTTTTAGTTCTAGCATTGCTCGTGCTATCAGTCATGCCTGCTCTTAACTTTTAGCTTGTAGCTTTGCTACCTAGCTTTAGCTTGTAGCATCTAGCCATGCGGTAGTCATCATTGTTCTTTGAGCGCGGTCCCAGCGTGCCTGCCTGCTGCTACTATGAGAAGGAACACAACCTAGTCTCGTCAAACTTTATTTCTTTTCTTTTCCGTTTGAGAGTTTCGTGTTCTGAGTTAAGTTTTGTAACGTCCATTCAACTTCAACCAGCGAACACGACTCTGCACTTTCAGCCAACGCCCAACAACCACGGGCTTCCCAAGACGTCACTTCAGAGACTGAACTTCCAGCCAATCAACGACCTCGGGATAGCCCTTTCACCGAGGCTCCTTCTTCACAGGAGATGCAAGTAACTTTACCTCCAGACTGTGACCTTTACTGGTGTATCTAATATAATTTTAACCTCATTGAGGAACTCAATGCGAGCGCTAATTACGTGATTGATGGTTGTTCATGTTTATGCAATTTAACGTATTGCTGTTAACTTGGGATTCCATATTTCCATTCTCTTAAACTCATCTTTCCCTAACTTTCGACCTTCCTGCAACTTGTGTGAATGTGTGTGTGCGTGCGTTTATGTGTTAGATTAGTTTGTATGTCTTAGATTTATCTAATAAAGCCTTATTCATATTGAAAAGAGAAGTATCTTGTGTTTTGTGCTTACAAGTTAATGTCTTAAACTGTCGATCTTGTTACTGTGCTAATTGATAGTGTTTTCACTATAGTTTGGATATTAGTATCCAGCGCAGATTTGATGATAAACGGCTCGTTCAGTGAACCGCAGGCGCGTCTCCGTGAACAGCCGTGAAACAGTGATTCTGTTCAAATTCCCTTTAAAATCTTAAATGATTCCCTTTGAGCTAAATTGACCTGTTTCCCTTACAATGTGTTTAAATAAAAGTACAAAGAATTGCTTGTCATTTCTTAAGACCAACTAAATCTGAAACCGTTAACATACTGTAGGTATGAGAGCTCTGAAACCACTCTGATAGCAGGCAGCTGGTCAAGTTCCTTGCAAGTAAGGTCCATGTTCTGCTGAGCTAGGCAGGAGTGGACAGGACAGACTTACAGTGTCCACAGACTGTTTTATTTCACAGCGAATGACTCCATCCTACAGCCTTTTGGAAGTTATTGGCTTCGCTCTTCCTCATACATTTCTTTTCATGGAGCATCAACCTTAATTTCTTCCATCGCTGACAGCCTGATGCTTATGAAGCTGTTTTTCCTCACTATTGCTTTTTTCTTTCACAGAGATGAAGTCAGTTCTCCTACTTCATGTTCGCAATAGTGCAGTGAGATGTCTTCTTCCATTACTGTAACTGGTCAGCCGAGGCCTGAGGCCTAAAGCTGAGCGTGCTGCAAAGCTACAAAGTAAGCCACGCTAGTTGGAAACTGATCTGTGCTGTGTGGTGCTAACAATGCATTGTGGACAACTGGTCATGGTAACAAAATATTAAAAAGTTCAAGCTAAGCAATGTGCTGATCTCAGTATCTTACCCCCTTACCCCTAAAAATAACAATAACAACAACGATAATAATAATAATTGAAATATTGATAATGCAATTTTCTTTCCTTTCAGATATATATATATATATATATATATATATATATATATATATATATATATATATATATATGTGTGTGTGTGTGTGTGTGTGTGTGTGTGTGTGTGTGTGTGTAAAAGATAATTTTTTTAAATATTAAATAATATTAATACTGTCATGAATATTATTTTAATTTAAAATATTTATATAACATTTAAAAAATATATTGTGATTTTATTTTATTTCATTTCATTTCATTTCAATTTGGGTACTTTTATTGAGAAGAAAATTACCCAGAAGGGAAAGGGAAAGTGTTGCAAGCCAGGTTCAAGCTACCATTGGCCGTATGAGCACCTCACTAGGTACAAATCTATAGACCACAGCTGTGACAAAAATATTATTCTTCTCATTCAAATAAATGTAACACAAGGGTAGCAGAGAGATGTTAACATACTTTTCCAGTTCCACAGACAGATCAGCTCTTCACTGTATTGCAGTTGTGCACTGTCTGTCACTCAGATGCTTTAGAGTGAGCTATCTGCACGGGAGCCCTGCCAGAGAGAGCAGAATGTCATTATGTGTGCAGGCTGCAGTGAACTGTGCCACCATCACCAGAAGTGATGATGATAATGGACTTTGCTGCAAATGACTTTGGATGAGCTGCACTTCTGGCAAGCTCTGCAGAATCGGCAGCAATATTTATGAATAAAAAAAGATGGAGTGAGGGATTTTTATTTATTTTTTGTCTCTTTCACTTTTGGCTGGATTAGACATCAACCACTTGCTGGACCTGATGTGGGTAGAGAATGGTCTGGGATGGTGATGATGACAAACAGCTTTAATGTCTTTTGTCTCTCACTTGTAGTCCCAACAACATTCATGATTGTTTTTATATTAGAAAAGTGTTTTTCCACAATGAAAAGAGTTTATTCAGCTGTTTTTGTGACCACTCTCGCTTTCTCTTCATAAGTGTATTTTTGTTTAGTTTTTTCTTCTGAAATGGCAGACCCATACATTGTGTACAACTTACGATGTGTCACGTGAAGTCAAGTAAAAAAGGTTGAGTCAAGCAAAATCAAGGTAAATAACTATTTGCAACCATTTTTCTTTCACAGTTCAGTATAGTTATATTTGCAACAGGATAATCAACTAGTAGAAAGGCTATTTTATTTAACCCCTTTGCGTGCAAACATCGCTGACGGCCCCAGTTTATTATTGTTTCACTTTCACAGCACATTAAACATCACTGTCTTACTTCATCTGGACAAATGTGCATCAATGGAAAGTTTAAAGACTCAAGATTCGATATTTGACCAATATTTTGATAAAACATTGTTGCAGTGACAGATATTTAGTGATTTATGTCAGGAGTGCAAAATAATAAATCCGTATTATGCCACATTTTGAATAGAAATTCACAACTCACTCATTTTCAGTCACGTCAAGAGCGGTTTATTTGTGTTCACATAGACTCACTGAACAGCGTCAATAAGGATTTATAGACCAAAGATGCATATCTGCGGAGATATATGGATATATTTACTGATGTTTACTTCATATTTCTTCAGACAGAATCGTCATTTCTATTCATTTTCCACGGATTTACGCGATCAGATGATAAATAGCCTCTCCCAGCGATCTGTGTATGTGTTTGCTGTGCCGGCAGCTCGTGCGGTGTGTGACTCAGACTCTGATTGGGTCTTTCAAACGTCAATCTAGAGTTTCATATCTGGACACCGCCCCATCGTGTCACATGCTTCCTGCACACTTCCTGGTAGTTATCTGGCCAAAACAACACTGAAACACCTCTGTACACACAAAATATCCGAATAATAAACCCGCGATTACGATAGTAAAGCTTGGTATGAGAATTTCTTGAGATCTGGGGCGTTTTTATAAAAAAAATCGAAAATGTACATCGGAAATGCTAACTTGTGCAGCGATGAAAAAGGCTACAAATAACATATTTTTACAACAGTAAACGACCAAATTCCACCCCTGATCGCTAAAGGAAGTTATTATAAACACTCGATCGGGGTTTAAAGTGAGTTTTGAGTAAAAGTGTACTAATAATTTCATAAATTGTCAGATGTAGCTTGATGCTAACGTTAGCACCAATGCTACTAATAGCAGGTGCTTTTCTTCTTCACAATGCATTTTTGTCTCAATAATTCACGTAAGGTCGTAAGAAAATGTTTTGTTGTATTTTTATAGTAAGACTTTTGATAAATAAGGGCTAAATGCAAAGAGAGACTGAAGTGAGATCGCTGCTTTGTTGCTTTGTAAAGCCTGAAAAACCACAATCAAGGCTAATAAAGGTGGAATTAAAACAAAAGAATAATGATAAAAGAATAATGCGGATAATGTGTCATACTTGGCGGAGGTGTGAAAGAACCGTTTGGTGAGAACAATACAATCATGATTCGGCAGTTTTCAAGAGTGAAACATACACAAAGAGCACAGGAAAGTTTACATGTGAGATCTTACAGAGATGACAAGGGCCATAAATCAATCTGATTAGCCTTCTCTAAAAACACACATGACATGTCCTTAGAAAATATTTCATAAAATTCACAGTTTTACAGATTCGATTATGAAATTTTTTATGAAGTCTTGGAAGACTTGTGGCCTTAGCTACACTGTGTTTTCAAACTCATTTCCTACATCAACATTTTTGTAAATACATTTAAAACATATGTTTTTAATATTTTTATTTTTGTTTTTATGTTTGAGCTTATATATCTCTATTATCATAACAGTCTGAGTGATTCTGATTCCTGAACAGTAAACTTTAAAGTGTCAGCTTTGTGAGCAAAGGTTGATTATGTATCTAGTCAGAAAGAATCATGAGCAGAAACCTTTTTATTTTGGGTATGTAATTTCGGTCTCCATGCCAAAAAAGGGGGGTTACTAGTAAGGGGTTAAGGAGGGAAAGGGAATAGAATGGGCAGTTTCATAGACCCAGATTGATTTTGAGTTTGCTAAAACAAAGCCTAATTAGATATTTGGCTATTGGCAAGCATTAACCAATAGCACATTTGGCCTATATGATGTCAGTGGAAAACAGTAAAGTTGTTTCAGATGAAGTTATAAGATTTTAATAAATGATTACAATGTTTTTATCTCTCTCTCTTTCTATTTTGCATCAAGGAAGTAAATAGGGTCCATTTTTAATATTAACTTAATTTTTGGTATTTCACACTTCACCAGATAAACTGCATTTAAATGTTTTCAGTGTTCATTGATTTGAAATAATAGGTAGCAATTTGGAAGCATGCTGGAAGCCATATCATAACAAAATAAAATTACAATTTAAAATTACATAGCTATGGGGTGATAGCAGAACTATAATGACCTACTCAATTAATAGAAATAGATAAATAAAGGCATGATAAAGAGATTTGCTCATTATGAAAGAATGACAAATAACGCTGAAAAATGGTGCTGTGTAAATTCCCTGGATGCTCTTCTAGCCCAGAGAACAACTCCAAATGTTCTGTGCCTCATTAAAACAATGCACTTGAAAGCTTCATGTTGCCGTCATGAAGGCGAGGTTTTATGTGCAAATTAAACGGAAGGTACAATGGCATCATGGCAGACTGTTGACCACATAATTAGCCGTAGTATTTTCCCCCCTCCTAATCTGCCATTCTGTCATGCATATTAAAATATGCACTCTGCTCTGCCATTTTAATTGGTTAAAGAGTTCAAACAGACAACAGAATGCCGATTTGTCCCCCCCCCCCCCACCCCCTCACCACCACCTCTCAGTACTGGCCTCGCCTGAAAGCATTAGGGTTTTTCTGTCATGCAAAACATCTTACGGCTTGCTAGATATTTTCTTCCTTTTATTTCCTCCAATTTGTGTTTACAGCTCAGAGCCGTGGAACACATTTCCCTGGCTTGTAATGTGACAGTTGCACTCTGGCGCTCAGTTGAGTGGAGATGTTGTTTTGGAGAGATAGCAGGAGGATGCTGCCCAACTTATCTGATTACCACCGATGTACATCACACGTCCTGGAGTGCAACTTTCAAAGAGACACAAATCAGTAGGATCAGAAAGAGGGGAGAGCGTAAGAAGGTCATAGAGAAGGGAAGATCCGCGTTTTGGAGTAAACAAGACTGTTGGTGAGTGACAGCGGACCATACGATGCGTGAGGCCTAGCTGAAGATCCGTGCCAACCACGTCCCACTGTCCATGCAAGGAAATCGAAGAGGACGTTAACATTCAGTGAGCAAACCTTCTTGGACAATGAACATTCGGGTAACACTCTCTGTGTTACTTCTAAACTACAAGCAAACTGTGCCCTAAATCCCAGACTCTGCATAAATTTTTAGCTTTCTCTCTATTTCTCTAAATATAATTACACACACACACACCTATAATTAAAATTTATACTTAGTTTTTTAAAAGTTAGAGCAGTGAGTAAACCTTCTTGGACAATGAACATTTGGATAATACTTTCTGTGTTACTTCTAAACTACAAGTAGATACCCATTAATATGCCCTCTTTTTCTCTAAATGTAATATTTATATAATATATTTATGTATTGTCTGTAGCCTATGTGTATTCAAAGCCAGTGAGCAACGGAATGTTTTTTTTTATGTATTTTATTCCTGTGATTTCAAAGCTGAATTTTTACCATCATTACTCCAGTCACATGATCCTTCAGAAATCATATTCTGATTTACTGCCCAAAAAACATGTATTATTATTATTATTGTTATTATTATTATTATGTTGAAAACATAATATAATTTTTTCAGGTTTCTTTGATGAATATAAAGTTCAGAAGTAAAGCATTTATTTGAAAAAAAAAGTTTTTTGTAACATTATTAATGTCTTTGGCATGACATTCGATCAATTTAAAGCATCTATGCTAAATAAAAGTATTAATTTTTATCATTTATTTTCCCCAAAAAGTGTATAATGTTACAAAAGCTTTTTATTTCAGATGAAATACTTGATATTGATCTATAATAATAAAAAATTATGATAATAATTCATATTATAAATAGTAAAAGTATATCACAATATTAGTGCTTTTGCTGTATTTTGAGTCAACTAAATGTAGGCTTGGTGAGCAGAAGAGAATTCTTTAAAAACCATTAAGGGGAAGTCGTGGCCTAATGGTTAGAGGGTTGGACTCCCAATCGAAGGGTTGTAGGTTCTAGTCTCGGGCCGGACGGGGGAGTGCATGTACAGTTCTTTCTCCACCTTCAATACCACGACTTAGGTGCCCTTGAGCAAGGCATTGAAGCCCCAACTGCATAAATGGCTGCCCACTGCTCCGGGTGTGTGCTCACAGTGTGTGTGTGTGTGTGTGTGTGTGTGTGTTCACTGCTCTGTGTGTGTGCATTTCGGATGGGTTAAATGCAGAGCACAAATTCTGAGTATGGGTCACCATACTTGGCTGAATGTCACTTCACTTCACTTAAAAAGTCATACTGATCAAACATTTTTGAGTTGTGGTGTGTAAATGTACACTTTTGCTATATAATATATACTATATATATATATATATATATATATAAATATATATATATATATATATATATATATATATATATATATATATATATATATATATATATATATATATATATATATATATATAATACTGACCCCTAACATTAAGATAGTATTTAGATATTAATATTCTTTGGACAGCTTGTGGTTAAACATAAACACCTCCGTTAAAATGGCCAAACATCCACAAAAATCAGCAAAGAATCCAGTGGGCTTATTCATTGATCCATGGCTATTTTTTCACAATTCAACCACAAAGACCAATAAACTAGCCTACGAATGCTACACCTAGTGGTGATCTCAATTTACAATGCATATGTTTTTAGAAACAGTCAACAGTTAATTCATCCAAAGCCTCTAGGGCCAAAATTCAGGGGATTCAGCCTCCTGTGATCATGTGTGAGAGAAAGAAAGGGGAAAGGCCCATTAATATGCATGGCTTTGCTAAAAGCTTCAAACTGACCTACATGACAAGGTTCAGTATACACTCATACTGTGTGCCAGCTCTTGAGGGACTCTGTCATCCATGTTCCCCACCCTAATTAGTGCCTTCTTTCAGCCGGCCAGCTTTTCGGAGTGGCTGTTGAACTTAGCTGAGCACTCATGTGTTGGGGTAGATGTAGGCCACAGAGGTCACTCCATGAGTCCCAGCCCTTCACAGCCCGGGCGGCTCTCGAGCGCTTTGTGATAGATGCATTAAGTGGATGAAGAAGACTGTGGATTGGCCATACACAGCACTTTCGACTCTCAGAAGGTGCTCCGGTGCTTGTCGATGACTCTTCAGGCTCTTTCAGATAATCCTCCCAACCCTTTTTAGCTGGGATGTATTAATTAACAGATTTATTTTCTTTTCTCCCCTCATGCATCATCTGCATCGTTTCCCATTGTCTCTTCCTCTCCTGCACCAATCAAGAGGAACGTTGGCACGGAGGAGCAAAAACTCTATTAGCATACATATGAGTGCACTGTGGCTTTTGTTAATTTAAAGTATCAGCCTGAAGTGGTCGGGGATGTGAAAAGTTAGAAGATGTTAGCCATGGCTTTTGGTAAATCATTGTTGACACTGATGATCCTGTTTTGTTTTTGTCAAAAGGGAAGTTAGCATCTATGATGCTAAAGGACAGCTGTTGCTAGAGGGATTAGCCGATGGCTCAGACTAAACAGTAAGAGGGAATGTAAGCTGTCAGTGCTAGCTAGCCTAGCCTCAATCTGAGTCTTTGGGTGACTGGGGAATGTGTAGCTCTGGGCACTACGCATAGTAATGAGACTAAACAGATGTGGAGCTCCAGAGTGTGCCGGTCACTGGCTAGCTCATAGCATTTGTCAGAAAATATATGCTGGATGCAGAATTACACAGAGCATATCTATATACATTATGAGTGTTTCCCTTGTAGCAGAAAAAATACACAAGAAAATATGCAACATTGGAAAAGGAGCTCAGTGTACGTGTAGTTAAATAGATGCAAAAATATTTTTTTTTTTTGATAACTGACAGCATATGTATTGTGTAAGTACTATAAATCCCATTATTGATTAGACTGACACTGGACCTGTGTAACCACACTTCAACTATATGTGTAAAAGCATATTGTTTTATTGTGGCCAAGAACTGCCCACTTAGGAGGGACCATCTGCTTGAGATGTGAAGCGACCAACCAGAGTCCGGTTTGATTTTAGATGGTCAGTCAGTGGTTTGTGGGTGTGTTGTCTGAGAGACAAGGGCTGCGTTCAGCCCCAACAAATGTTCAGAGCCTGATGAAATCGGTATAAATACAAGTTTAACACTGCAAAATAAGCTCCAATGTTACAGTCACTGCCCTTGCCGTACAGAATAATAATAATAAAAAAACCATCCAAATCAAGCGAAGGGATTTGTGGAAACTGTGGTTCCTAATTATTGTGATCCAAAATTTGCCTCACATCTCAGGATCCTCACTCCTCAGAAGGCTAATCCACTTCATACCTCCAAGACTGTATTATGATCTAAATGGCCTTATTATTTTTCTTGTGAGTATTAGGCTTATCATTATGGCTGATCACTGTTTTTGTGCTATGATATTGTAATAATTGCCTTTATATAATCAGGAGTATAGAAAAGTTTATGAAATTGACACTCCACAATACAATAGCAAAATATATAATTATATATAGTATTTTTGCTAAATTATACTATATTTTTACTATAAAACGCTTGCGACAAACATGTCTTCTAATATCTTCAATTGTTGTGTATATAGAGAGCTGTATTGGACACATTTGTAAATGACTTTACTTGGTCTCTTTAATACCACGTGGTTTATATACATGTTGCTGCTGACCGGGCTGACACTTTTGACACACCAACCAAACAAGAGAAAACGGATCTCAAATTCTGTTGCATACCGTTGCAAACCATTTCGTTCAACTGGGAAACTGTAGCAAAATGTTGTGTATCATCCCAGTAGCTCCTGGTAGCTGAAACAGGAACTACATCATTATAATAGCAAAAAAGCATTTGCCCATTGAGAACAAAATCCATGTATTTCTAAATAATACAAACCTAGTGGGTTGTTGTTTTTTTAGATGTCGGTTTAGATTATTACAATTGTCTTGTCCACATTTTAAAGTATTGGACAGAAATGAAAAAGAAATTGTTAATAATCCAATTTTTGAAATTTATACTATTTACACTGAAAAAAATATTATTACATTTTTTCCAAAAAATGCTAAGGTAAGGGGTTGCAATCAATTTATTTTATCTACATGTAAATAAACACATTTATTTGACTAACTTTCAATTTTTTTATTTATTTAAATGTAACTAAAATAAATTGTTTGCAACCACTTACTTAAAAACTAATAGTAGCCTATAATTTTTTCAGTGCATGATTACTCTCAAAACTAAATATTGAACAAAGAGGGACACTGTAGTTTCTTTTCTTCACACCATTGATCTCTTCCATGTTCAAGCTTCCTCAGTTTTCTTTAGCCCATCTATCTCGAACAAAGACAGAGCGCACTGGCAGAGCCGCCAGTCACACAAAGCCCACTCATTCTCCACTGAACTCATCTCCATCTGCTGATGTGTGACCATGTCCATACATCCGCATTGCCTCTACTCAAGCTTATAACAAGCACATGAGCTGTGCCTTATGAACCGGAAGCCTGTTGGCTGAAGAACATTCACAACATGCGTAATGAGAACAAGAGACTCTTTGACAGTCCCATGTGTTTAGCATGTTGACATTGCACCACTAATTAAGATGAAAAATGTAAGGCCAGAAAATAACTAGGGTAAAGCTTTATTTGAGGACTTTTGAGGAAAATAAAAACAGATATTCAGAATGTGATTAATGGCATGAGCTGCGGTTTGGAATGTGTGAATGTCACTTGTTGGGTATGTTGCACAAAATGGTCTACATTGACTGCATTTCTTCCTTTGCTGTTATTCCTTGTTTTTGATACCTATTTACGCACTATACAGAAGACCAAGGTTTGTCCTCATTTAAAATGTATTTGCATTTTGATGCATTTTACCTTTTATTCTTACTGCTGTCTCAACGTATTTAACTACTTGATGCCAAGAAGTGAGCCAATGATGATCCCTTTCAAGGAATCCCCTTTCTAAAACAAAGGAAGTTATTGGAAGATTGTGAGGAAAGAAAAAAACTTGATTTATCACCAATCTTTAAGCAAAGAATACTAATTGTAGTATGTTTTACTTTAAAAAACAAAACAAAAACAAAAAACATGGTTTTCTTAAACACTATATAGCTGAAATGTGCCAATAAATCATTATTTTTATATTTATCATAACATAATCAATGTTACAATAATAATACATATATACAATAATAATAATAATATATATACATATTTTTTATAATTTATACTTAGCTTTTACATAACAATTTTAAATGTTTTATTATCAGTTATATTTATACATTAGTTATTTATCTTCTTTACAGTCAATTAAGGAAAACCCCTAAACAATAATCCCATCACATAAAATCACATGCTGTTACATGTAAGTTAATGGCAATTAATTTGATGCACATGCTTGAAGCTTTAATTCAACTTGACCTTCACCCTATTTTAATGTTTCTTATTGTTGTAGTGCATCAAGACAGTAGCAGGCAATTCTATACCTCCGAATGTTTCCTTTTTTCCTTAACACGATTAACTCTAAATCTAATGAGCCAGCAAAATGAAGTGGTTTGTTGTCTCAACAATGTGGGCAATGATTAGGAGCAATTTCTTTGCCCCTAGAAATAAATAACTCTCTTCCATTAATGTACATATTTTACACCTCATTAGAACTAACATGATTGGATGAGGCAGGGGGGGGCACATTTGCATTTCAAATTAACAATATGTTTTTTTACAAAAAAGAAAAAAGAATTAAATAAAAAGAAAGAAACACAGCAAGTGAGTTTTCTACCATTACGGGCAAGAGAGAAGAGAGATAGTGGGTTAAATAATTCTGGACCACATCTGTGCTTACTGAATTAGCTTTAGGAGACAACACATGATTTCTCCTAATTAGCGATACACATTCTCCCGCTACGTTTTTGTAATGTAAATGGAAGCTGCAATCAGTTCTTGCACACTGAAATGTGCATCGCAGGGTGAAACGGGCAAGATGTTAACTAATTTTATTTTTAATCTTCCTCTTTTTGCCGCCGAGCGTGTCGTTCGGGTAAGCGTCGTGTCTTCTGAAAATTCCTCGCCTCTTTCATAGAAACATATTGGGGCAGCAATTGCCAGATGTCCGCTTCCTCTGCCTTCTGCTGCCATTATCCTCAGGCACCACCCCACCTTATGGCTGGCCAGCCTGCCAGGAGAATGGGAGAAAGGGAGGGCAAGAGAACAAGAGACAGAGGGAGAGAGAAAGAGTGAAGGAGAACGAGTAAGAGAGATAAAGGGTCCTTCCAAAATAAGAGGGTGTCTCTTCAAACAAGGCCATCCTGGCAGAGTACATTTAGTCTCCATTTCATTGTGATTGGGAAGAGTGCTCATAGCTGTCCCAGCTGTGTAAAATCATCTTTAGAGCTTGGAATCATAAAGAAACTACCAAGTTTTTTGTTTTATTTTGTTTTTTTGATAAAGTTTATTGTTGATCTTAGGAAGCTCTGTTTGACCTTTATCAACTTCTTTACCTGGCACTTAAAGCAAGCGTTTACCCCAAAAATTAAAATTCTCTCATAATTTACTCATCATTCCAAACCTGTATGACTTTCTTTCTCCTATGGATTCAAAAAGAATGAGTTTTGAAAAATGTCCAATGAAAAGTGTTCTAATGTTGATTTGGACCCCATTGACTTTCATTCATTTCAACAGGTTTGGAATGACATGAGGGCAAGTAAACCCATTATCAAAACCTCTTGTCCCTATGTTGAGTCGTGGGGATGTTGGAGACTTTGAATTTTTGGGTAAGGCTCTTTGGATTCTCTACAACCTCACACCCTTCCATGATGACACCAACTCTGAGCAGCTCTATGCTCACAGTCCCATTAAATGGGTTATTGCAGAAGGGAGGGCATACCCTCTCAGCATACACATGCACAAATGGAGGCGTGTTGCTGGCACATCCTCATTAGACTGTTTGTTAGTCTCATTTTGCCACTGTCACAGGCAATCTCGGCTCTTCTACTCCATAAACACACACAGATAGAGTCATGTTGGAGCATCTGGGGGAGAGGTCCCAGCTGCTTTACCCCCTGAAACATGCACAAGCTCATGGGACCAGTTAAAGAAGCTCAACACACATTTTTTTTTTTTTTTTTTTTTTAGAGTTTAGACTGTCAGTATATGGATTGCACTGAGCTGTCTATTTGATATTGGAATATTAATGCAATTATTAATGCAATTATTGATAGCAGCACCGTCTATATTACAATTAATAGAAATATGATTGATAATACTGATGTGTCACCATTGTTGGTTCTTTTTTTTTTAAACAATTTATTATAAAAATGCATCAAAAATGCCATTTACCTCTAATGAGCATTTGATCAAATATATATATATTTTTTAACCAACTCTCTTAAAGGGATTGTTCAGCCAAACATTTTTTTCATTGACATGAACATTTATGCAGTCATTTACTCACCCTCATGTTGTTTCATACCTCATGCATTTCTTCATTTTTTTTTTCTGCAGAACATAAAAGAACCAGACAATTTTTGCTTTCACAGTTTGATAAACAGACAGTTTCAGTTCTCATTCACCTTTGTATGGGCAAAATTACAGTGAATGTCAATGGTAATCAAAACAGTTTGGTTATCAAAATTCTTTATCTTTATTATCTTAGAGAATTATGTTATATTATTAGAAGTACAGGTTTGCAATGACATGAGGTTGAGTAAATAAACCCTATTAAGACCAAAAATCAGGATGAAAAAAAGATTTTTCTTGTGTACAGTTTGAACTCTTTAGTTTTGGTATGAAACTTATTTCAATAATTCAGATTTACAATTAAATTAGACAAAATATGTTATTGATGAACATAGCTAGCTTTTCACATTTTATTGCTGAAATATATGGAACAAAATTTCCTTTTCTTAGATATGTCTAATAAATTGTGTGGGTGCTGTATTGACTTGGGGGGTGGGGGGGGGGTCTCTGTGTAATGCAGCTAATTCTGACTAAAGCAAAGGGCTCGTTAGTTGTAATCAGTCGTCTAACTGTGCCCTGTTCTGTCAGAGCCTGACCTTTCCTCGTGCACTGCCTGTAAAATCTCCTGCTAGGGTTTCACCGTTTCATGCCTCGCTTAATTGGATATGATTTGCGTTTTGTGCTTCTGCTTTTGTTCGTTTGTCCAATTCAGCATGGAGCTAATGGTTAAATGTCACTGCGAATCGCAAGCTATGTTAGCCTGGAGAGAGCTTAATTTTCCTGACAATGTACACAACTAACAAGACCCAATGTCAACATCTCCTCATTACCGATGTTGTCAGAAGCAACAGCAACAGTTGTGAACATGCAGCATGAAAAAAAAGCAAAGGAGAAGATAAACAATATTATTCAGGCCTCGGCGGTCGCTGTCATTAACCCATGGCCCCAACATCTTAAACTTGGCTAATGAACAGCAGTGATGGGGTGCGCGATTGGCATGCAAAGATAAGACGGCGGCAAAACTATGGCGTTTAATTATGCTTGTACACCTCACACTGTGTGGCATTTGATGGAAAGGTCAAGAGAACTCCCTCGACTTAATCTGTGGAACCTGTGTCTTCAAGCCCTCTGGTGACAGCTGTGCAGAAACACGGACTCACCGAAGCTGTACACAAATGTAACATTGCTTTACAGTGTTTGGCTTTAGATTAATATGTTTTAGTTTTAGACTTGTTATCTTGCAACTCCATTTTTTATATCTACCTTTTAAATGTAATCTGTAACTATAAACATATGCTAAATGAATCAGTTTGCAGCCATAATGCAAGGAAACTAAAAATGAGGTGTTCGTTTTGTCATCGCACTAATTTCTGGCAGATTTGCTGTAAATCCACCCCTTTGCAGTCATAATAGTTCTTCCCATTAATATCCTGTTGCCTAAATCTGAGAGCTTTATTTGAGTTCGTTAGAAAACACATATTCTTTATTCGATCTGTAAGTTGTGCTCATTTGTACACAAAACATAATGTAACCAACCATATGATGCTACCAAAAATTCACTGAGCTGGAGCCTTTGGCTGGAGAATAAATTCATATCAGTCGATTTAGTGCTCAAGCAGAACTCCCAATAAAGACATGCAAGGTTTGGGTTCAGAGAACAGAAATCTTTCATTATAAACGATTCCTTCGTTTCTCCTCATGAGAGTATCTGACTAACGTATATTGAATCCCTCTCACGAAGAAGATTTTACAAGGTCTGTTGAATTTGGCTTTGAATGCTCAATTTTTCAAATATCTACCTAACCCATCACCCATAAAGTATATAATCTGTCAGAAAACTGATTATATTTCTGCAGTTAATTTGAGTTGTAGGGAAAAACAGAGTGAGCGTTGCTGAGATGAGGAGGATGGGGTGGGAGAATGGAAAGGACGTTCTTGATTAAAGTAAGATGCATGTGCCTCTGTGAGTGGGAGAGTGCTCACTAAATCAAAAGTCAGTGTGGCACTGTGAACATCTGTAAGACAAGAGTAAACAGATCATTAAATTGCCTCATTCAAATCATCAAGCTTTGAGCTTCTCAAAATATGCTTTTAAACTTAGAATTGCTTTACGTTTGCAGACTTTGTTGTGCTGTAAAGTACATCCTTTTTGCATCCACCAAATCCCACATTAGCCACTTTTCCACTGTTGGGCCAGTGCGAGCCAGGGCTTAAAACAGACAGAGATGTATAAAGTACTAGAGAACCATACTTGAGTAAAAGTACAAGTGCTCTATCAAAAAAGTGACTTGAGTAGAAGTAGAAGTGCTCTTTAAGCACCACACTTAAGTAGAAGTACTAAAGTATTCAACATTTTTTGTACTTAAGTATTGCAAGTAGTCTATTTTAAAATTTACTACTCAAGTACTGAAAGTAAAAGTAGAAGTATTGTGTTATGTAGCTATTAAAGGGGGGGTGAAATGCTCGTTTTCACTCAATATCCTGTTAATCTTGAGTACCTATAGAGTAGTACTGCATCCTTCATAACTCCAAAAAGTCTTTATTTTTATTATATTTATAAGAGAAAGATAGTCTGTACCGATTTTTCCCGGAAAAAACACGAGCGCCTAGAGGCGTGACGTGTGGGCGCAGCTAAAGAATCACGAGCGCCAGTAGGCTTTTGAGTTGAGAGCTGGTGGAAGCTGTGACACAGATCCAGAGGCTGAAATTTAACAAGAGCAGCATCAGCAAAGGCGGTATGCTATGTGGTATGTACTGAAACTATATATTTGCTTAGCGGTTTTGGAAAATGACTAAGTTCCACTTTGTCGTCTTTTTTTTTTTTTTTTTTGTGGAAAGTGCAGTTTGATGCCAACATCGCATGTTGTTTACTTGATGTGCTTATGCGCTGATAGCTAAGTTAACAACACAGAGATATTTGAAGCAGTTTTACTCACCGCATGTGGTTCCAACACACAATCGTGACCCTTTTCCGTTGGGACTGCATTATCCTTAAGAAATAAACGATGTGCAATCCGAAATGCAGGGTACAAACAAAAACACTTGCACAACTCCGTTGATGCTCTGTAAAAATAAACTCCATCCACTGGTCCCTTAATGCTGTTTCTCTTTTGGTAATCTGTGCAGGGTTGTCTTGCCCTGGCAACCAAAAACACACTTCTTTTGTGACTTTTCGCGACGCTCTCGCTCTGATCAGGCTGTGCTCAGCCTCTCTCAGTGCTCTGCTATACTGGAGCGCGTGCTCTTCCGGTAGAAGAGCGCGCACTTAAGACCCATATAAGGAAATTCCGCTCCATCTAAGGTCACACAGAGCCATACTCGAAAAAAAACTTTCCGAAACTTGTGACAAACCGGAAGAGGTTTTTTTGGAACAAAAATACTCCTTCAAACGTACAACTTAATTTTTAAAACTTTGTCCATGTTTAGCATGGGAATCCAACTCTTTAGCAGTGTAAAAAACTCAGTATGCATGAAATAGCATTTCACCCCCCCTTTAAAGAAAGTAGTCAAAAGTTTGAACATATTGTTTTTACTATTTCAAATGATTAACCTAAAGGACAATCACAATTCCTTTGACTGTAACTTCTTGTAAACAAAAAATGGTTACTAGGGTTAGTTAGCCCAATTTGCAAAATGATGTCATTAATAACTTACCCTCATGTTGTTTCAAGCCTGTAAGACATCAGAGGGTCATTTAGAATTTTTTGAAGCATCGAAAATACATTTTGGTCCAAAAATAACAAAAACTATGACTTTATTCAGCATTGTCTTCTCTTCCGTGTCTGTTGTAAGACAGTTAAAAACAAAGCAGTTTGTGATATCTGGTTCGCGAACGAATCATTCGATGTAACCGGATCTTTTTGAAACAGTCCACCAAATCGAACTGAATCGTTTTAAACAGTTCGCGTCTCCAATGCGCATTAATCCACAGATGAATTAAGCTGTTAACTTGTTTAATGTGTCTGACACTCCCTCTGAGTTAAAACAAACCAATATCCCGGAGTAATTCATTGACTCAAACAGTACACTGACTGAACTGATGTGAAGAGAGAACTGAAGATGAACACCGAGCCGAGCCAGATAATGACTCGTTCACGAGTCAAGAACCGTTTCTGTCAGACGCGTCCGATTCGTGAACCGAGGAGCTGATGATACTGCGCATGTGTGATTTAGCGTGAAGCAAACCGACACACTGAGCGTCTGGAACCGAACTGATTCTTATGGTGATTGATTCTGAACTAATTCTGTGTTAATGTTTTGAGCCAATGTGCAGTCAAGGCCAATGACGCCATTGCATCGAGCGCAAAAGAATCGGTGAACTGTTTTCTTCAACTGGTTTATTGAATCGAACTGTCAGAAAGAACTAACGTTACTGGTCATCCGAAAACCTATGCAACCGGTTCTTGACTCGTGAACGAGTCATTATCTGGCTCGGCTCGGTGTTCATCTCTGTCTTCACAGCTGTTCAGTCAGCACGCGCAGTCTCGCTTGATTCGCTCAATGATGTGGCAGCTTCATCAAACCTGCCATCTACAGTTCTGGCAGTGGTTTGTAATGGAATGATTCGTAACATTATTATAATTGTAACGAGTAACGATGCAGCACATAAAAAAAATATCGGAGTAAAAGTATTAAACTCAGCGAAAATATGTACCGAAGTAAAAGTGGAAGTAGGCGAAATAAATAATACTCTAGTAAAGTACAGATACCGCCTTTTAGTACTTAAGTACAGTAGTGAAGTAGTTCTACTTCGTTACTATACATCTCTGAAAACAGACCTGTAGCACTGAGGCCAAAATAGTGCTGCATTTCCACCGGCGGGCCATGAGATCCGCTGCGCTTCACTAAAACCCGCCCTTTACACGCCTCTCAGGAACAACGTCACGGAACCCCTTCATTTCACCAACGAAGAGAAGTAATTAGAAAACGAATAATCACTGGAATTAGCGTGATCACAAAACAAACACGATAAAAGCGGTCGTTTGTTTGCATGATTTGTTGAATATTTAAATCCAAAAGCATCAATTTTTTACTATAATAAGTGATACATTGATCATAATTAATTTATCAGGATTGAAAATTAGTCATACAGAAATAAATGTTATGAACATAGTCTGTTATTCGGTCAAGTCTGTTTCTGTTTATTTGTAGTCACAGTAGCCTATATACATCACATTTAGAAAGAATGATAATTTAGGCCTATATATATTTATAAAAGCTCCCCAACAAATACCATTATTATATTTTGATGACATATGCTACGCGGAGCTAAACTCTCGAGATGAGACATATGACAGATAAAATATGTTACTAAATAAATACACGATTGTGATAGAGATTAAGAAGCTGACATATGATTCCTCCAGCGGCCATATTTACCATGTTTACTATGGTAACTTTAATGCCTAGCGTGCATAGTCTTTTGCATCGCTTATAAATATTTCTGCCTTGTATGCTGATTATAATCATCATTGGATCAAGTTATTTCAAACACTCGCCGCTGACTGAAAGTGAGTTTTGAGCTCAACTAATTTAAAAAAGTCTTTAATACCGGTGTTAAAGCTGTTCTCTTTCTGAAATGATCCACAGTGCTGATGCTCTCCAGACGCAGAGAAACTCCGCCTTTGTTCAGAACCCCTCCTCTAGCCCCAGCTGGCCCTCTTTGGCCCAAGGTTTTCGTCGGGCCAAAAAACCCAGGCCATTGGCTCCAAGGAAGCACCGGAAGTGACTGTGGAAACGCGACTGGCCCTGGCACGCACTAGCAAGCCCGGTTTAAGCTTGACAGTGGAAACGCGGCTATGATGTACTACACTGAAAAAAGAAGAGAACAAATTATTTTTCAATATTTTTGTTTTCTTTGTGCATAAGTATTCTCATAGTTTCATAAAATGAATGTTTAACCACCGATGTCACATGGACTATGTAGGGTCAGAAAGCTCTCAGATTGCATCAAAAATATCTTAATTTGTGTTCTGTAACTTAATGTCTTTCGGGTTTTGAACGAAATGGGGGTGAGGAATTAATGACAGAATATTCAATTTTGGGGGAACTATTCATTTGCATTGTATATATATATATATATATATATATATATATATATATATATATATATATATATATCAGAAAATCTCAGTTTGACAGTTTTATAGCTAAGCCCAAGCCACTGTTACTAATTCGAAAACAGCACTTTAGAACTAGAAACGAAGGAACATTGTGTCGCTTCATTGAAAACTTATTGTATTACTGTATTAAAAGCTCAGTGTATTATGTAGAGTAAATTATTATGAGAAAGAGATGGATCGAGCAAGTGTGATTATCTGCATCTCTGAATTCATTCTTCAGCTTAAGCTCATATTCAACATAAAAACATCAATTTGAATGTCTGCTAAGGAAATCAATATTTTTGTCATACTATCCTTCCTGACAACCCAAAAATATGACTTTTAACAAAGAGAAAATGAGCTCCTACATATAACAGAATAAGTAATGAGTGAAAGAAAGCTTGAGACTGTTGAATACATCAACTCTAGTCTTCTTTTTCTCTCTCAGGAGAATGCTGAAATTCTGCCACAGTGGCCAAAGATCACTGAGACAATCAGTAGACACAGTTCTCTAGCTTCAGGTCTGACATCACCAGAGGACTTAAGTCACTCAGGATCTCGTTACTGCACTGACAAGACAGAGCCCAGTCTGAGACAGATCTTGTAGGCTGAGCCAAGGCCTGAGGATTAAAGCTACAGTTTTTCACTAGCTATCTTCATCTTCATGGCACGAGGTGCCATGATCCCTAGGTGTTTCCAGGAGGCTGAAGTGTCAATCACAGCTGGTTCAAAACGGTCAGGTGCAAGACCTACGCAAGGCCGATGGATGGGAAGAAAATCATCATGACAGCTTCACAGTGTCAGCAGTCACATTTTGCCAAAAGCAACATTCATAGAACATGCTCTTGTGTGGCGTTTAGACATGGTTTGCTGTGGCGGGTAGTGTAGGGCTAGTTCTGAAAACATGCATATCAAGCTTAGAGAATTAAATCCCCATGCACTCTTCTTTGTGTTATCACAATAAATACTATTTCTGCAGCCTTCCAGCTGCAAATAAACACTGGGGGATAACACCTCGTGCACTCATATTTTAAAGCAGTGTTTTGCTGAAGAAAAAAGAAATTGTATTTGACATTGACAACGTCAACCTTACAAAAGCTTCTGTAAACCAGTTGCTTGCAGTGTGTAAAATAAACACAAGCAATTGGCGGTAACCCCATTATGGATAGCACTCACTTACCACTGTCTGGCTTATCAGCAGATCAGTTATGGACAGATGTCCTAAACATTCCTATTTATAACCGAAAGCACACGTGGCACAGCAGTTTTGTCTGACTGCCTAGTCATTGTTTTTGTTTCAGACAGGCTTCCAATGCATCAACATCATGTCATTACATTGAGGAAATTAATATACTCATCTTGTTGTTTATGCATTTATACCTAATATATATGATAAAAAAAAGGAAGGTCTTCTGTCCTCAAATCAATCTTTTGGAAAAGAGAACCGAATTCCTATTAACTCTAATTGTAACATGTTCTGCAAGACTGAAAGCAGTACATGTAGTGCTGACTTTTAATTAAAGAGAGCACCAGACAGAAATAGAGAAGGGATGAAAAAGTGATCAGTACTGTACGCAAGAGAGAGAGAGAGAGAGAGAGAGAGAGAGAGGAGGTTATAGAGATGTCAGCAGATCCAGAGTCCAGGAAAAAAAAGACCAGCTGTATAATGCTCTTGCCAAAAACATAACTAAGTGTGATACTTTACGTTATTGATAATATTTTTGATGTTTAAGTTCACATTGAGTAACTTATACACTATAAATTAAAGAAACATATTTTCTAAATTTACACTTGTGTTTTTTATATTAATTTTGCAGTGTAAATAGTTTCATTTTGACAGATGCAAATTTGGAGACAAACACTACAAGATGCATAATTGTCATACCTGTTTAATGAAATAATACTTACTTATATAATACTTCATACTTGAATTACATTCATATAATATAAATTACATTCATATTATAGCCCCATCTGGATTAAGCAGCAAATCCAATTTCTAAACCTAGTTTGGTTGTGTGTTTGGTTACAATATTTTATTCCTGAATGAATATGTGTTTTTGTCTATTTTTCGGAAACTAATCAAAGAAATGAATGAAACAAAGACAGTGGCTGTGTCGGAAATGCCTGTATTCTCTTTTTGCCTGCTGTTATGTTTATTAACCACTGTGAATTCAGAAATACTACTCTTTCTCGCACCTACTATATAGCAGGGAAGTACTGTATGTGATTTTGGATGGTGAGTGAATTAATTAATACCTCATTTATAAAGACCCGTCACCACCTACTGGCATATCAATGTAGCTTGTAGAAACAATCACTAAAAAATCCTCACCACCAATGCAAAGACTGACACTCTGTCTTGACTATGCAAACACAGACAAGTGGAATGATACAAAGCGTGGAAAGTTCTTGTGCTGTTGGGCTAAATACGAGCTCTCTTGGAATGCAGCTCCATCAATTAAATGAGAGGAACGGACTAACGTTTGTTTAATTACAGTCGAAGCATGCCAAGAGAGTGAAGTTTATCACCCAGCTTTCATCGAGCGACTAAGCTTTGTGTTTCATGTGGATGTGGATGATTATCCATTGGGTGGGTTTTTGAGTAGCTGGGTCCCATCACTTCTCATTGTGAGCCTCGGAGAGACAGAGCTGACAGAGTGATGCACAGAGCCTGTCCCTGCTAATGGCTGCTCCATTCTCCATCATTATCCCCATCATTAGGAAATTAGGGGGACAGAAGGTATTTACTGTAAACCTGCCACCTCCCCAGAAGAGATAAATAGAAACTGATAAATGTGACTCTACTGACGTCGCCCATCGATTAACCTTCCAATTACCCAACTCCAGCATATGCACATTTAATAATCATTAATACTTGATTATTGGCACTGATTTCTGAATGTCGCCTTTTGGGTGTACATGTACAGTTTTGCTTAGAGGCACAATATGATTTATCCTTTGTGTTGCTCTCCAGTTTTTCATCTGGATGATTCGGTGAGGCTGGTGTGCGTTGGTTCATGGAGAATGGTGATTCAGTACAAGGGCAAACATCTTGCCAGCACTTAGAGACCTTGTCAGTCTTAGTGAGTGCATTACACCAATGTGTGGTCTCAGCATTTTTTTTTTTTTTTTTTTTACCTTTGTACATTAAATTTGACCTCTTAATGAGACAGAGCTGGGGGCAATGAGAAACCCTGGCCACACACACACACACATACAAAGAAATCACACTGACATGCCCTTGAATGAATGGACTTATGTACACGCTAGAATCCAATCATACCCACAATATTCAACGTATCGTAACAATGCTACAATAATGAGATGTTTCATTGCACGTGAGAATAAACTGATGATTATGCCTCCATTGTGTTTGCAATTGTATAATCAGTAAATAGATCAAGATGCTCTCAATGGATCCATTTGATTGATGCAAATTTGCAAACAAACACTTTAAGATGCATAATCACCGCACCTGTTTAATGAAATAATGCTCAGCAGTGATTATGCTCATATTATGACCACGATTCAGAAAGCGCTCCCTGTCTGGATTTACCATTGAGCGCCAAATCCAAATTCTAATTTGTTTCCGTATAAAAGGAAAGGAAGATCTGCCTGAACAAATTAGATAACAGAAGAGTCATTTTATAATAACAAACAAAAACAGGCTTTGCATGGGATGCAGCAATTAGGAGAGCCCTAATGATGGTAATTTAAGTTTTCATTCTGATCCCTCTAGTGACGGGCAGAGTCTATCAATTACTGCATTAAACCACAGAGCAGCTGCAGCTGCAGTCGCCCAAATTGTTGTCTAAACTGCTGTCGTCTCCTTCCCTTCCTTCTGCCTTAATTGCGGTTCAAGCAGTTCATCATAATCTATTTGCACACAGTCAGTTATTCCTCTTTCTAGGAAGGGGAGGTTGGAGGTTTCAGTCATTAGTGTGCTAGCCGTGAGGTAGCAAGGCTGCAAATGAGGTAGAGGGATGAGACGAGATAAGCGTGACACCTCCAAGTATGAATCTCTACAAAAGAATCTTAAATAAAAAAGTATGAAATATTTTGCTAATGAGATATTTAGCTGTTTAACATTTGCTTGCATGAGAAGGATTGTGTACAGTTGCAATAACATCTTGCCAAGGCCACGTTCGCCCTGGCGACTGGGGCTAAATCGCATGAAATCTCCAACCGTGGTCTGAGACAGACAATAAAACTGTTCTAGCTGCCAAATGCTGCTTAGCCGTGGTCCTTTCCCTCATTTCAAGCCATAGCTTCTGCCTTTTGTACAAGCACTGATCTGTTGTAGCAGGGTTATCAAGTAACAGATTTCTGAAGCCTGTATATGGCTCAAGGGCTTTCTCCCCATTCCTTCCTTCCCGAAATGCTCCGGCCCAGTAGACCATGAAGCCCTCGGAAATTCATGCATGTCCAAAAGTTTCCAAAGGAGCAGATGAAGGTAGCCGGGGAGAGGATCAGCTGGCCTGCGGTTTTCTTCTGCGTGCCAGACCGTGGGATTGGCTGCAGGGTTGGGGGGCCATCTTGACTGGCTGGCAGGGAAGAGGCACGAACAGTTTGCTTGTGAAGAGCTGTGGAATAAGAGGGAGAAATGTGTGGGTGTTTATATGTGCAGATCTGCTGGACTGGCGAGCCGCAAAAAGAGACAAAGCAAATGTTTGCATGTGAGTTCGAATAAAGCTGAACTCATTTTGAAATGTTCAGTGCAGTATCTTATAATGCTGAGAATGTTCGATCTGATCCACATGTAATTTCTTGTTAAATCCACATTCATTAAAATTATAAAATTAAAACTGATGGTTATGTTGACAAATATCAGTGAAATCACCACATCAACTATCAATTAAAGCATGAATGAATATATGCCCTTGTGAGAGGTAGAGAGTGTGTGTGTGTGTGTGTGTGTGTGTGCGCGCTAGTGAGCTTGAGTCTCAGATGGTCAAGCACTGCCGGAGGAGAGATTGTCAGTCTGTGGACTAAAGCAGCTTGCCAGAATAGCAAGTGCAAGCTTTAGGCTGTAAGTGGGGACATGGCTTGGGCGAAATGTTAAACCAAGGTCCTTTGTGTTATTGCTGACACTGAATTTCATCCGTCCCCCTGGAGGTGCAGGCTATGATTGGTAAAACATGCTCTAAACATCCCAGCAATATGTAACACAGACACTGAAGAAAGATTCATTCTGTTCAGCTTTATAAAACAGCTTTTTCTTCACATTTATAATACAGCTTGTGTTAAAGTTCTCTTTAAAGGCTTTTCTGCTTTAAAGTGTCCCTTTAAAGTGCATTTAACGTGTCCTTACGTGACCTCAGTTAACCAAAGTTACTTTTCCTGTCAAAACAGATGCTAGATGAAGGCAGAAGGTTTTCTCACAAACACTAACTTGCATTTATTTTCTTATTTTCTATTCAACTCATATCTTATCGGACATCTTTTGTTTTGTATACAGTATATATGTTTGAAGAGACTAAACTATGTAAATCTGAACATTTTGTTCAACGTCTTGTTGCACAAACAACTCGCTGAGTAACTGTGGTTTATGCATTTTGGACTTTATGTCCTTTGTTACAGCTAAAGGCTATTTATGCAGCAAAACGCTGCTATTTGTGATTGTTCTGCGTGCCCTTGTGGAAGCTCTGCAGACTGAGAACCTACTAGCTGCTGGGGCCCAAGATGTTTTCAAATCTCCTCTGTTCATGTCTTGCTGAGGGTGGCCATCTGTTTTTTCATCTCCTGGTGAAAATGAATCTGTATGCTCTCTCACAGCGTTTATCTCTCTCTTTTTCATTTCTTTTAAGTATGGGGACATTGTTAGCACACAGCTTCACTTTTCCTTTCAGTTATCATAGCTGACAAAGCTATTCTTTTTTTTTCTTTTGGTCTTTCTGCCTTTGATTGCTAGAGATTCATGAAATATACATAAATACGTTCAATTATTACTGTGATATAAAAGTTTTTTTTTTTTTTTTACCGTAAAACATTAAATGCTCTTCTTTTCTTTTTTTGCATACAACTTTATATTTCAGCAGTTTAAACGTCATTCTAGTTTCTGTTGTGCAAATATTGGAACATCTCAATCTTTTACTTTTTACGTTTCAAATGTTCAAATATGTTCTCTTTTGGCCTCTCCATTTCTCGTGTACTAATAAATCAGCATACACTCGATTTCTGATGAACCTAGGGAACATTATGGGCTTGTCATCCCTCACAAAACTCCTTTTTCCACATGAGAAGATTAAGCGACAGGGGTTGCCCACTTGAAATGTCCGACCTGGAAAGTCAATTAATTACTATTCAAATTAATCAGGACATTAAAAAGCAAAAGCAGGGTCACAGTCAGGTGCTTCTTTCAGTAAATGTGCTGATTCCAATACTAATACATGAAAGGGTGACTTCAGCCATAGATCAAGGTAATTGCTGTATTAGGCAGCAAATTGGAGCTAGAATAACCAGATGCAAAGGAGATGGCCATATCCCACTTGTGTGATGGTTATTCTAAGTTCAAGGAGAGTTCAAGCATAGAGGAGATAATCACAGAGGGTCAAGTGCATTGAGACACAGAAGAAAATTATCTTCTGCAAATACACGATTTTCCAAAGGGAATAATTTTCTTTGTGCTTATGGCAGTTCATACCTCATTTGATTTTCCATAAGTCTTTATTTTCCCTTGCCTATTACAGACGGCTTTCAATAGAGTGGGTTCTGAGATAATGTGTTTCCATTTCAGCATGCGGTATCTATCGCATATGGGAGCTGTAATATAAATGTATATGCATTAAGAGCACACTTGTCCCTGCATGAAGGTTGGTGGCACTTTACTAGGAACACATTAAACATGATATTGGCCATTATATGGTCAACAGTCATGGTCTTCATTGCAAATGTTGTTTACATAAGCTAATAAATAAGACAATTACAATCCCACACATAATCAGTCCTTATGCATTACTAGATGGTTTATCTGCAGAAATCAATGAACTTACAGTTGTTGTTGTTTCAATTGCTAACAAGCATTTACCAATACTAAATAAAGTACTTTTCTAAACTCTTAACACAGCAACAAATCTACCTCACACAATTAGCCAAACAGTACATTTTCTGGCCAAAACCACATTTTGTTAAATAAATACAAATTGCTCAATACCTTTTTCTACATATACTAACTCGGATCAAATCAACTCAAAACACCAAACCTGATTCCAAATTGAGTCATTCAGTCAAAACATTAGCACTAGTTTCTATCCAAGCAGAAAAGTCAATTATAGTCACAGTGACTGTCAAAATACTAACCGTTGATGGCTTAAAAAAAAACTGCATCTCTTATCATGTTTCAGTTCTACCTGCACATAATAGACAATATAAAAATCCATGTTTTTTTTTGTAATTTACCCTTCAGTTTACCTAAAAAACTGAAACCCATTTTACATTTTTAAGTGGTAATTCTTGGCAACATAATCTAAAACTGAATGAGTCATTACTTTATAGAATGTACAATAGAAAAAAAATAATAATCAGTTGAATCCTTGATTGAAATTGCTTTCCAGTGGGTGGAGGTTGGATGGAGACCCCATGGTAGCTGATCCCAGTGATCAACAAAAAATTCCCACACACAGTACATGGCCTTTAGTTACGATGCATTCTTGTTTCTGTCACAGAATAAAAAATGTAAAAACGTAACTGTGACTTTTTATTTTACAAATCGGACTTCTGTTACTGAATTTGCAAGTTTACATCTTACAGTTCAGACTTTATCAGAATTGTGAGATACTGTAAATTCACAGTTGCAAGAAAAAAGTCTGAAATAAAGTCATTATTAACATTTACCCTTTATATTCCATGCCAGAAATAAGCTTTCGTAGGTTCCACGTGTGTAAGAAACATGGAACCTTTGAAAGGTTGTGTGGCTAACCATCCTCACTCCTCTCCCCTACCTCTTCACCCTTTTCCTGATCCAACTACTCCTCTCCCTCGTACAACTATTCCTCTCCCTATCCCAGGCATTATATATTGTGTTTAGAGTTTTGAAATGTGACTAGAGATAGGACAAAAGGGTATTAGCAATTGAAAAATTGAGAAATTAAGATATTTTGTACGTTTTTGAAAGAAGTTTTTTATTTTCACCAAGCCTGCAATTATTTGATTAAAATACAGTAAAAACAGTAATATTGTAAAAAAAAATAAAAAAATTCTTTAAAAAGAAAGAAAAATAGTTTTATTCTCTAATGACACATTTAATTGATCGTAGGTGATTATAAAGATATAATGTTTCAAATATTTGTATTATATTTTAAATAAATGCTTATGAATTATTTATTTATTTATTCAGTAGTGATAATGTGTCTGTGTGACAGGATTATTTTATATTGAAAAACTGACGTCTTGACAAGCACAGACTCACTAGATCTCATTTCACATCACTTCACCTTGTGGCCAGAGAGCAAGTCAAGCTTGACAAAGAGATTTCCTGCTGTGAGGTGCGACTAAACACAATCAACCTCTCCGCATCACTCCACATCAGCATGGCCTTCAGTCTCCTACTAATTAAAGTGATACAACATCTCAAAGGCCACTGAACACATCTAATGGTCTGTGTGACACAATGAAGTTCCTCACATTCTGGATTTTCTGTATTTAGTTTTCCTTGATCAGGGATGGTTGACAATATCTATATGCACTGTCCCAGTTTAGAACTGCTATAAAATAAATCCCACTTTCCATGATCTAAGTAAACCTGTGTGTCTCATTGCATTGTATTTCTTTTATAACTATTAGAAACATGTGTTCCTTTTTATAGTAATTAATTTCATGTTTTTCTTTTTTTTTTTTTTTTTTTTTTTTTTACAAATTGTAATGATGAACTATCCAAGTTATTGTTAGGAAAAAGAACCAGCATTAAGGTAACATGTTTGTAAATATTTTATCATATATATTTATAAAAAATTAAAATAAAAACTGAAAAACAGTACACATTTAGTTTTGTCTCCTTATATTGACAGTCAATATTTCCTGAAGATTTACAATATTTCAATTCACTGTGAATTCTTTGGGTGGGTGGGGGCTTAATTTTTATGCATTTTATTATTTTTTCTGTTCCGTGTCCTGTTTGGGGAAAAGTGCCAAATATGACGGTACAGCATAAAAGCCATACTAGTTAGCATTTTTGTACATTCCCATGGTTAATGGGTTAATCAGATGTTTCTGTTGCCTGGGGATCCAGTCAAATCTCCAGAAGTAAGCTACACTGCACAGAGTGACCTACTGTATATGTAATGTGTCCCTGACTCACCATTAACTTTGCTGAGATAACAGTTTTGATTGTATGACTAAATTGGGCCTCGGATTAGAGCAAGTACCGGCTACAATGTTTTATACCCTCCGTCAGCGAGGTTCCACCACATCAGCCTCAAACAAAGGGACGGTGATTTACCCACCATTTAAAAAAGCCAACGAGGAATTATCTGGAAAGGTCATCCTCAATTTCAGTATAGAAATGATCTTTTCCCACAATGTAATAAACATTTATCTGATCCTTTTATTGGCTTGATTAGAGCTGACAGCTTAGTTAAGCCGTTTTGCCTGGCCGTGCAGGGTCATGACAGTTAACGTTGCGAAAAGTTCCACCGGCCAGGTTTGGCATTCATTGAGGTTTGGAGAGAGAGCGGAAAAGGCAAGGACGGCGGCCCGACTCTTTATTACTACTGATATGGGCTGAAGGCACTGCCTGACCTGGTCATATTCATTTAGATGCCAATAAATATAGCCTTTCATCTTCACCTGATGCTTGCTCTCGTCTGCAGCTGGCTGTATGTGTGAACAGGATGTCGCTGTTTCCTTGTGTTTGTTCAAGGGTTTTATTACATGAAAAACTCTCTTAAGTAATATGATTCTGCTATGTATTTACATTGAAGCATAAGTGTATCATTTGTGTAGCATGGCTATTACCAAATGGAGTTGGCAAAATAATTATTCTTTTCGAATAGGTTTCCTGGACACGCCCTCTATCCCACATTGGCCAGACAAAGAGATAGTCTCACCCCTAAATCATGCCATTGGTTGTTCCAGTGTTGCTGTGTCAGACTGATCTAGTTCCTTGGAGGAATGCATAATGTTAATAGCATATTTAAATTAAAATTAAATTAAATTACATTTATGCATTTAGCAGACGCTTTTATCCAAAGTGACTTACAGCGCATTCAGGCTAACATTTTTTACCTAACGTATTTATATTTGGCTTAATTATAGTTGTCTCTGCATATTAAGCTAGTTTAAAAGAAATGTACACTTTTTCCACTGTTATGCTGGGGAAAATAACCTTTATGTAATTAGATCAACTCATTGTAGACAACCCCCAAAAATCGTTGAAATACAGCCATGCCAACAACAAGGTTTTGGAATCACTTTACAGGAAAAGCATAGACTGAAACAAACCGAAAAAGAATTGCACCTATTATACGCTGCTCAGATCGTCCCCTTAACATTACTGTTATCGTTTGAGAAGATGTAATGGCACAGCACAGCTTTCAGTCAAAATCAGCGGCTCGCAGGGGAGAGGAGCAGTGACGCGGGATCATTTACCTTGGAAATAGATTAAATAAACCTTTCATCTCTTTTCATGGCTCTGTCCTCAAGGACGTCTCCCTCGCCCCTCAGATTAAACGCATTCTGTCTCCTTTTCTATCATTTGCACAGATGAATGTCAAGAAGCCTTTGAGGAGAGCCATTATTTGTCTGTTTGAATGTTGCAGTATATTTATTCAGCTGTCAGGCACGAAGTCAAACGACGAGCCTGCTGATAATCAGCGCGCATATTTTAAAAACCTATAGCAAAAACAACATAAAAGCAAAAGTGAGTCTGCGTCTGGCCTCGGTGTACCTATTTAAAATAGAGCCACTTAATGAGATTTATCACAGACCTTGCCACGGTTGTAGTGGGTGAGGTGTCAGAATTAGTCATTGCCCTACAAGGTTAATTAGGTGATCATGTCTTTAAATAGCAAGATCACTTTGCTCTTCCTCATAGCTCCTCTCTCCCTCTCTCACCCTTCGCTCTCTCTCTCCATTCTTCTTCCTTCCCCTGGCCAATGCCAGAGCTCGGGGAGCCCCCACTCAGAGAACCTGTCAGCCACTTTAAGAATGCTTGGCGCCCAACGCAGGGCAAACGGGTAAGTTAGTGCGAAAGTGAAGTTGTCACTCAGCGACAGCAGAGGTGCAGTTTGGGACGGAGGAGCTAACGGCTCCTGCGCTGCTCTGAATCCAGACCATCTGTGGCCCCAGCTGGAGCTCCGGCAATGGTCTGGCACTTGTTCCGTGCCATATTTACAGATCTAAACACAAATGGCTACTGCCTGATTGTTTCACGATTCATTAGTCAGACAAGCTCCCGTCTCTCGCCAGCCCAGCTGTTACAGAGTGAACCTTTGTCACTTAATAGGGCTGATTATAACTTTCCATCAAAAGTATTGATCTGTGGCTGCGGACCTTGATGATACCTCATAGGAGTTGTCAAATGGTGGAAGAAGGTGAAATATACTGTAAATATAATATTCAAATATAATAATAATACAGTTAGAATATATTTATTTAAATGTGTTAATTTAATTTTTTTAAGTGGCAAGGATCAAAACATCTTTAGTGATTAAATTGTAACCTACCTAAATGCCTGTGGCTTACGATATTCCTCCACCTAAAATAGTGAAGGGAGAAAGAAAGCATATCTTTAGGTCAAGCGTTTTATTCCACAGGGGCTTATTGATTTCACATAAAGGAACAATAATGGCCCCCAGTAAAATAACTCACTGATCTGGGACTCCAGACACGAGTTTGTATTGGCTTTCTGCCATTCCTGATCCGGCTCAACTCTATGTGTTTAGATCTCTGTGTAAAAAAGGAGCAGGAAGCATATGGTGGTTTAAATGCCCATCTGCAGGACTGATCAAATCTTCATTTATTACCACTTTGTTTTGCTTACACACCACGACTGATCAGAGCTGAGGAGATGAGGCGAAACACTTCAGAGGAAGGAACGGCGTGTTTAACATCACGGGAGTAAAGGAGAGAAAAAGAACACTTCAAAAAAATCTCCTCTCTCTCTCTAACTCTCATTCGTACTGTACTTAGACAACAGCAAGACTGCCTTCACGCTGCCTGAAGACTGAGGTTTGCACGCCAGAATAAGCATTTCATGCCTCAGAACTTTAAAGAAGAGATTTAATTAACTTGTTATCAGCTAATTAGTTCATATTGATTAATGCCCTATTAATTTTCTCCAGACCCAAATGAGTCTTTAATGACTACTGGACATCAAAGTACCGGTTGTATAATTAGTGACACAAGGATTTTTTTTCAGTATATGTTAGATATAAAATAGCATTCAAAATTCAGTTTTATTTTACACACAAAGAAAAAAGCAACAAAGTGATTAATCTAGACTATGGTTTTTAAAGAAGAAATTGTTGACACCAGTGAAACTATTTTTAAAACCCGCCCTGTAATTTTGGTCATCTCTAAAAAGCACAATAAGTTTGCAATCTGTCTTCATTCAGTAATCACTTAATTTTGGCCAGCATGTAACTTCGTAGTTAAGGAAGTGGGCCATCAGTCATCAGGTGTTAGGTTTGATCCTTGGGGACAGATGCTTGCGATAAAAATACTCCAGTTCTGTCCACTGCCTCTGCACCCTTGGCACTTGTCCCCATGTATCCCTAGAGACAATGGAATGAAACAAACCTGGTGCACTAATTCCCAATCTATGTGAATACACACAGCTGCATGAATCAAAAAAACAGACACGCAAAATGACCACTCTGACCTCTTTTTCTCTTAGTGCTGAAATCCAAAATGTCCATTGTAGACATCCTGCATCTGTGCAGAATTTCGCACTGTCGAGTTTAAAGGGACTTTACTCCAGGATGGGTTACAGCCTCATTTTTTTCCTCTTCTCCCATCCCACAGAAGTGGCATGTCTCAAATGGTCCAAAGTGCATTCTACAGGGACCCTTCTGCTTCCAGTGCATCTGTCATGATGGTGACAGTTCCGGCCCCTCACACTGTTCTAAGTGATGTCTTCAGTATGGCTGCTTAGGAAATAATTGATGGGGTGCTTGGGAGTTTTAAGGCGAGAAGCCGTTAAGCATCCATTGAAGGAGCAGTTCTAATGTGACGCGTGATTCACTCTTTAGTGAGTCATAAAGGCCATGACAGAATAACAGAGATCTCTCGGTAATCAGCCACTGATGCATTCCCTCAAATTTAGCCTAAAAAAGGAATGATGTTGTGAGCGCCTGCACATGATAATAGGCTTGTTTCAACGAGTCGCTCTGTGCCACAAGAGGACAATAATAACGATAATTATGAATATCTAGAGCTCAATTAGTTGATTACTGATATAAAAAGACTGAGACACTTTTTGGTGTCAGGTTAGATGCTAGCATGAAGTATGTTTACCAATATTACAAAGCTGATTCCAAAACAAGATCTGGATGCAAGTAATAAATGCTAAAGAAAAAGAGTTACTTTTTACCAAAATAGGCAATTATTATTGAATAAAAAAATAACAATTGAACGGATGGGGCAGGAACAGGAAAATAAAAGAACATTTTGCTCTATCACACCAATCAGCCCCCATGGCACCCGCATCACTACGTCCTGGCCCAGTGAAAACATGCTCCAGTGCAGAGGTGTAGCCTACTGGCACTGAATCTCATTGCCTTCCATTGGTGTTATTGTCCATCAGGCCGAATGGAAAGGAGGAAAGGCTGCAGTACCTTCCCAGCAGATGGACACCAAATATGTGCATGATTTATCTGCCCAGTGATTAACTGTGAGAAACAACACCCCACCACATGGGTGAGATATATTCATGAAAATGCATTTATTAAAAAAAAAAAGAAAAAAAAAGAGCAGAAGATGGAAAAAAAAGAGAGAACGATTATTGTGTTTGAAGCCGAACTCAACAGATGAGTCAATAAAACAGCTTAAATTGACAAGCGCTTGTTATATGGACAGCATTAACGCTAGCAGATGGAGCTACAACAACACTGCATCATACTGATGGACTGTGGAAAGAAGAGTGGGAGTCCCTGAAATGTGTTGTATTGCATCTGAAATATCACAAATCCATTTTAATCAGATGAATCAACTCATCAGTATTTCATTGTAATTATTATTTCTTATACTACTATTTGAGTTCATTTGAAGTTTTATTCATGTATAAATAGCTCATATAGTCAGCGTGGCAGAGAGAAACATTTCACCGCCCGAGGCGTTTGTAAGTCATTGACAGGTTGTAACAGGGAGTTGGCTACTGCTGAAACACAGATAAATATCCACCATTATTTCCACCAGTGCGTCTGGCTTTTGGACGTGAGATGCTTTAGACTTTGGCAAAGTACCGGGGAACATCAGCACAAAATGCAAATTAATTATGCATTAACAATATCCAAAAAATGAGAGAGTTAGTTTTGTTTTGGTGTTGTTTTTCACTGTCTTATTTAATGAGCTGGAAACCAGAAGATATTTAGTAAGTGATATCATTGAAGCCCTGCATGTGTATATTTTTACCTGGTATTTATGTTGCAACCTTATGCTAAAATTTATTTTTTCCACATCAGTCTACACTCCATACCCCATGATGGCAAACAAAACCTAGATTTGTATACATTTAATCACCTGTTATCTATGATATTACTCAGATGTCCACTGACCTCTGTTATACTCCAACAAAAGGAAACCAATTTATTCTCCCCCTGCCACGGCCACCATCCCACAGTCGTGTTCCTCTCTAAATATCCATTGGATATTGGCTGCCAAAATGGAGCGAGAGACAGAGCGTGCATTATACCTAATGGTGCTTCCCTCAGAGTTGCTGAGTGCGAGACCTGGCATGAAACAGAGATATATGACCAGCGTGTCTGTGTTGCTGAGACGATGCATGAACTCAACTGTGAAGATGGACCATCGCATGAAGGTCAGTGCTCAACACCGGAGGTCCCGCTGTATTGCAGACATGCCACCCTCCTGCCCAGTCCAAAAGTCATTTGGAAGGAGACACCTGCTATTCACAATCATATTACAGGCACGCAGGGAGAATATGAATATTTCATATCTTAGAGTTGGTGTCAATTATTCAGATAACCCCCACTCGAAGGCTAAATTAATTATGTTGATAGAATGAGAATAGATTTTTGGAGGTTAATACGATAATGTTTATATTGAGTGTGGCGTGATGGATACAAGTCATTACTATTAATTGAATTAATGACAGAACAGAAACATGAGGGTCATTTACAATGATGTTACAATGTAGCCTACTGCATTATATGCAAGTACAACATGCTACTCTTCAAAATAAATAAATAAATAAATACATTAAAGTTACACTTTAGTATAGGGACCAAATCTTACTATTAAGTAGATGCTATTAGTATGCATATTATTAGCATATTGGCTGTTTAGTAGTACTTATAAAGCATATATTCTGTATGACCATGTTCTACATCCCTAATCCTAATAATACACGTAAAGTACTAATATATATATATATATATATATATATATATATATATATATATATATATATATATATATTAGTATTAACAAATATTAATCTGTCAATTCACAGAAAAAAAAATGTGTTTTTCTCCATAAACGTCAAAATCTGAACATTTGCTTCCTCTCTGTAATGGTGATGGCAAGGAGGTGCACTAAAATCAAACTGAAGTCAAGTTGGATGCAACTTCTGGTTCTCACTAGCTTTACAGTAAGTTTTATAGGTAATTTCCATTACAACTGATGTGAGTTGGCAGTGTGATATTAGATAAATGAAAGTAGCACCAGTTAGTAGCACTGACTAGTCAGAATCGAGTATTCCAGATAGATCTGTAAAAAAGTTTCTTTTGAGAACAGTGGTACATTCTTTCTGTATATAATGCTAAATTTAGATCCTCTACACATGTATTTGATAAATGGCCTTGCTCAGTTCTTGCAGTTACTGAACCTGCTGGGTAGGAGTTTCTGTCCCAGAAAAGCTTAATTAGCTAATTAAAGCTCTTCTTTATTAAACAAAATGAGAAAAGAGATAGAGTGCTTGGTGTTACACAGATGTCCGCTGACCTTATTAACAGCCAGTAATCCCACATATAGATCCTGAACAAGGAACATTCTGGAGGGCAGGAGCATCCGTCCACTTATAATAGCTTATACTTTAAGGGTCTGTGCAGTGCATAGGGGGCAGGGAAAGAGAAGATTTTTGTCCGACCCCTAAGCCAACACATCAGCTCTTTAAAATCCTATTCACCAGCCAGGTCCTGCTTATAAATTTCCTCTCCGTCTCATCACGGCGCTGTGCGGGACAGCCTCCTCTGACTCATATTAGCTCATCATACTTAATCTTGAGTAAAATTTTCTAGTCTGTGCTAAATGACTTGCAGCCTTCATAGAGAAGAGATATTTATTTTTCTCAGGGCTAATGACCTGTCCCTTGGACCCACCCTCTGATGGTTATTTACTAGGGCCCAGATGCTTGAGCTCAAAATGAGTGGTTATGTCAGTAGGGGCCATCCGTCATGGCTGCTTCCTGATTGAATCTGAGAGATCCCATTGACATTGACTGTGACTTTTAAGACCATTACCTACCGCCACTGCAAAATGATCGCCTCATCATCACTTGTGAGCTGACAGCTGATTAGCAACAAATTACCATCAGGAAGGTGCTCTGACATCTAGGGGGGAACGAAGCAGACGAGAGCTAAACAGTCTGAAGTAATAGGCCGCGTCTGGACTGCAGCGGTTGGTGTTGAATGCATCACGATAATGTTGTTGTTTTTTTTTACAGAAAGAGTTCACAACCAGTGCTGTAGCTGTTACAGTGTATTATTTGGTATGTATTACTGAAATAGTATGAAATGGAGATTGTCAAACGAGATCAAAAATCTGCAGCGATCTGTCTCACGTTGTTTGAAGGTTCATCAGGAGAGTCAGGGGACAATTTCAATAAATCATTATCCATCCACAATGTTCAGATCTTTGTTGAAATACAAAAATAAATAAATAAATAAATAGCTTCTGCATTCATATGCTTATGTGTGTATGCTCGAGTGTATTAGGGAGGTCTTTCCTTAACAGCTGTCACAGTTTTCCTTTAGGAGCTGTATGATCTCTGATGAGTTTGGATAGTCCATTTAGTGGTTGGGATTCATTTTTAATGCCTGTGGTGAACTGAAACTCTTTTAATTGAACTAAGCTCCCACTGCACCTAGAGTGGAGAAGTGCAATTGGCTTTTTATCTTACTTTTAGAATTTGAGCTGAAGTGATGGAACTACCTAGATGGTGATTTTCGGTCCAATTTGAAGCCCATGATGATGCTTCACTGTTGCAATGTTCTTGCATACTCACCAACCAGATGCTTTATCCTATGCAAAAAAAAAAAAAAACCTGTTCTCTTTTATTATTTTAAAGACAAATGTAGACTAATAATTTTGTCTTTCTCACCACTGTTTTTAAACAAAGAAAATATTGTAAATTGTATATACCTTTTTAAGAGCTTTGGAATTTTCTAGCTTGCTCAAACAGTAGAACATGTTAACAATGCCAAAGCTTATGGGTTCAGTTCCCATACCATGCATGCATTGAAGAAAGTTGATATGCTGAATGCAGTGCAATACACTTTTATTAAAAATTTCTGCCAAATGCAATTCTTGTTAAAGTATATTTAAATATATATATATATATATATTTTTTTTTTTTTTTTTTTTTTTTTTTTATGAGATCATATTTAGCCTACTGTTTTTCATCACTCGAAAACATGAAGACCTCTTTATCATTTATCACCTTTTCCCATTTTTTAACACTGTTGTCTGCAATTACTTTGGCTACTGCCATTATGAAAAACAATCAATGGTGAAATATCTATTGCTAAAGTCTCACTCATAATAAATCTATCAGTTTTCATCACTCCTATGACAACCAGCATGGAGATGCACGCAAAAGCAACTACAGTAAGTAGAAAAAATCACTTAATCAGTCAATCTATAAAAAAGTCACAGCACAGGATGTGCTTGAGATCATTTTCTGCTCATGGTGGCTCCTCAAGTACTGTTATACATCTGCTGCCTGTTCAATAATTGCTGGCCCTTCGTGGATGGGCTTAGAGAGGCTTAGGGACAAAGGTCTGTCTCAGGGCCCCTTGACACCAGACAGTGTTTGGAACAGTGATGGAGTTCCCCATAGCGTACAGTACAGTGGCATGTCTGACACTCCATCAGGGCTATGCTTGCCTCAGTAAAGCTGACAATGTGGCTGCCCAGGGACTAGCCGTGCACATGCTAAATTTCCATTTGTCTCTCTCAGTGGAGATCCTGGGCTGTATTTCAAAACATAGCATCGCTGTCACGCTGAGATGCTACCAACAACACGAGCCCCTCATAAAACATCATATCCGAATGAGCGCCACAGATGCGGCCGAGAAGGCCTTGTCAATCCAAACGGCCTTCTTTTAAGTGACTACTCTGTCAGAGACTGGACAGCCACCACATAAACACATTTCAGGGAGAAATGATAGGTTGCTCTGTTGAAAACACAACATGGACCATGATACAAGCTGCACAGTGGGTAATAGAGCTGTAAATGCATTCTTACATCATGGGTGATTGTCCTTGTGGCCAAAAGCCATCACTTAACATTTAAAATGTCTCTAACAATATGATGTGTCTGAGCCCACATAAGTAAAACTATGCAGAATGAAGACATATTTGGTTATCCGATATTTTGGTTAAGTCTGCATTGTTTTTCTCAAGGGAAGTGTTTATTGTCCTGCACTTGTGCTGATGCACGTCATCAGAAGGTGAATATACATTTTTTTGATTAGACAATAAAGGCATTTATTTTTATGATGTGCATGGATAAATCAGTTATAATAAACACTGGAATATTCCATTAAAAATGTCTGTTCTGATTTCATGTTGACTTGTATGACTGTATGTAACTGATTTGTCAATCTGTTAATTAAAGGGATACTCTACCCTAAAATGAACATTTTGTCATAAATCACCCCCATGTCGTTCCAAACCTGTAAAAGCTTTGTTCGTCTTCAAAATACAATTTTAGATATTTTGGATGAAAACCGGGAGGCCTGTCCCGACACAGAAGAGTGCAAGCAGTTTGAGTGACATGGAAAAACACAGAGGAGACTGTTGACAAAAGAATTGTTGAATTAAAGGGTTAGCTCACCCAAAAATGAAAATCGCTTTCTGTCCCTCCATTGGGGATACCTTTCTGGACATGGACAGTATACCATAAATACATTTTCAATTTCATATATAATGTGTTCATTTAAAGCATATGCATGTTATATATTTAACATTTATTTATACACCTTATTTAACAACTATATATGGAATATCTATATACAACAACTATATATACATGTTAACAAATTTTGAGGTCTAATATTATCATAAAATTTGATTTCACTTAATTTTTTTTATTACTGATCTAATCTTAATGCTTGTGTGTAGCCATTGTGTTTTTCTTAATATGGAAATGAAGGTCCCAATTCAAATATCTGTTGAGGTCTGGGACAGACGCTCTCCCATCATTTCAACCCTAGCAGAGAAAGAGAAAGAGAGAGAGTGCTCTGTATGCGTTATGTCCACATTGACGTGTCAAGTGTTAGATTAACTGCCCTCTCAAGCTCCTTTTATTTCCCTGTTCCAGGGCAACGCTCATTTACATAAACAGATAATCCCTGATAAAAATTTCCATTAGACAAAGGTGAAATGGATCAATTTTGTCTGCCAAGATAAATCTTACGTTTTACACCGACAGGGTCATTACCCAGGCCACATTTCAGAAATAATGTATTTAAAAATCAGCCGATAGCAGCCATTTCCAGGTTTCCAATTACCTTTAAGAAAAGCTTATTCTGTGGACAATAAAGCACATTACGGCACAATATGATACAGTCCATAAAGATCACACTGTTTGATGAGAGGTGAGAGAAAGCTCAGCATATTTAGGGGGAATGTCACAACCCCGCGTTCCCGCAGACGGCTCACTGCAGGTGCCAGGCAAATGTTCTATTACCCCAGTCCAAATAGATTAACAGTCCTGTTAAAGAAATAAACAGTATTTTTCCTCCGCTTTTTTCCACCTACATCCCTCTGTCCTTCTCAGCTGATGAACGGTGGTAGATTGACAGGGGGGTGCAAGGTGATGCCACCAGCGCCGCAGAGAAAGAGAGAATGAAAATCTCATTAGTCTCTCCTTCCACCCCAATTCCCAGACCCCCCTAACTGACCTTGAGACACCCCCACCTACCCAGCCATCCCTCCCCTTCCCGACTGAGGTGAATCCCTCGCATCGCCTTGGGTGGGTCTTCTTGGAGCGCCACTACCGCTGAGGTCAGACGCTGGCGCTGCTGAATTAGTGCCAATCCTCCAAACAAGCCTGGGCGTGGGGTAGTCCTGTGGCGGGAGGCGATTCAGGGCCGTGGAGGGCAGACGGCCCTCCCTCCCCTCCACCATACTGTCTCTTACTCTACACTTCATATCAGGGAAAAGCAGCAGGTCTTAGACAATCTACCACAATCGTGGCACCAACAGCCGTCGATGTGCAAGAATGCATCAAAAACATCAGTGCAATTCATTCGCTCAGGACAAAGCTATTCTTTTAAATGGAGTTATCTTCTACAACTGAAAAAAGAATCATCATTTATGCCCCGTGATGTGAGAAATCCATTACTGTGAGATTGCCGGCTAATGCTAGGCTAATCTGTACGATGAAGTGACCCCTAAAATAAAATAAAAAACAATAATTTAGTCGTGGTGTTGGAGGCCAGAATGACAAAATACATTACTGTGATAAGGGTCAAAGCTCTCAAATGAGAAACGTGTATTTCTATACGGAAGTATTAAATGCCAGCAAATGTTTTTGACAATTGACTCATTCATTGCATTGAGCTCGTTTGAGCTAGTTTTAATTCAAATTTGTTTTATCTCATTTACAAACTAATTAATACATTTAGTTTCGGATTCCCCCATGCTGTTTGATAATGTTTCGACAGGATTTAGACTATGAAACATTCTATTAAAATGTAAAGGAAGTATTTTAGGCCATTTTAAACGGCCGAGTTGAGCGGTGACGGTAGATAGAAACAAAACGAGTGACCACAGTACCATCTAGTGGATGTTTTTAGATCTACTGCCAAAATCATCACTAATCAGGACGCACTACAAGAGACTCATCATTTCTACACCTTTTCTTTTCCTTTTTTTTTTTTTTTTTAATTTGCTGTTTTACGTTTCTTTTATTCCCAGAACGCTGTCTAACTGGTGTCAAATTAAAGCGAACTATTCAAAATTATTAAATATAAAGGTGTTAAATTATCAATTTCAAAAATCCATTTCGCTGTATTAGCATTTAATGAATCGCACTACTATCTCGGGTTAATTGCATTCATTCTATATTAATTTATTTTATAAATAAATGACGAATTACTGTTTTAAAGTATGTTGTCAGAGAAAATAGATACAGAGTGACATCTACAGGAGAAGAAAAATCACTTGAGCTTTTACATTTTCGCTTTGAATTCTTGTAAGCTATTTTCAGTATTAAAAACGTACATTAAACATAATAAAAATGAATTCAACATTGGTCAAGCAATTTAAGTAATTCATATATATATATATATATATATATATATATATATATATATATATATATATATATATATATATATATATATATATATATATATATATATTATTGGTAATCACATTGTTGAATGTGATGGGTTTATCTTTCCCCAAATTACAATTCTAATTGTATAATAAAACACACACACACACACACACACACACACACACACACACACACACACACACACACCGTAACTTTACAGTGAACTAATTCCCCCTCAACAGCTCTTTAAATCCAAGAATATTCTATTAATTTTACATGGAAAAAAATCATTAGGGATTTGTAAGGGCAATATGTAAAAATAATCAGTTTTATCTGTAGACGGGTTAAATAATAATAATAAGGGTCCAGTGCCAAAAAGCTTAGCATGTCTGCTTGAGTCCTTTAGCCAGACTTATGATTTTCCCCATAAATGAGGATTTAGAGTATTTCATGCTGACAGCAAGAGTGACACACTGCAAACAGTCATTAATATCACAAGATATTAATCTCGTTCCAGCAAATGCTAAATGCAAAAGAACAATTGCATTGTCTGATCTAATCTCTTGCTTATTGTGGAAATTGTTTCCCTTTCTTTTGGCCTCTGGGGAATTATAGTCTTGGGGCCAGATGCACATCTTATTGAAGAGATAATTGTAAGTGAAAAAAGAGGATGCCTTTATATTAAATCTCAATTCCTCCCAATATTGTTTTTCAGATGGAACTTTCACTAAGCTGAAATCTCCGATCATTGCCTCATTTGAACTTCTTTTAAGCAGAAAAAATGGTGAACACAATAGTACATAGTAAAGAATAAATTGAAAAATGTTTAATAAAACTGATTACACTGGGTAACGGCTATAAAATTATATATATATTTTAAAGTTAAGTAAATTTAAAAAGTGAATTATTTCAGCTAACAATTGCTCCTTATAATTTAATATAAGAAACGCATAGTTTTTTTTTTTTTAACATAAGGAACATTTGGTAATCCGAAGTAAAAAACATATATTATTTAGTCTACCTTTTCTTTTGAGGAAAAGTGGTGGCATTTGAAGTCGCATGTGGTCTTCCTTTTGCTTAAAAAAACACAAAACTGCCTGTGCCATTTTGCGTCAAGGCCAGTGTAGTGGCCTGCTTGACTTCCCACTGTTCAGGAACTGGCTGCAAACTAGGCCTCGTCAGATGGCTCCAGAGCTCTCTCAAAGTGTCAGCTCCCCAAAATAGTCTTGTGACCAGACTACAGACACCAAACAAACAAAGGCACTCTGTGTGTAAGTATCGTGTAAGTATCAGTCTGAGTGCTCGTGAAGCCTCCCTCCGTCCCCCGTATCGTGCTAATCAGTCTCCAGGGAGTGGGATCGGACACGACACACATCCTATTGGAGCAAAGTGGTGTCTCCTGCCTCTGCGAGCTGGACTTCGTTGCAGGTTGCGGTGGAAACATTGATGTGCACCCTCTGTGTGGACGGCAAGGACAGAGGCTCGGCGGCAGCAGATGTCTCGTGGCGGAGATTATAAATAAAAGCGACCAGAGCAGCAGAGCACTGACGGGCCTTAGCGAGGCCGCTGTCAGGGTGGCAATGTCTTTTACTTGCTGGATAGTTTCTCAGCAAGACACTTGGCCAACCTCTTCTAACAACGACTGTGTCCTTGTTATTGGACTTGATGCCTGCTCTTGGTTGGGGGCCATATCATGGGCACCAGTGGAGAACCGTGTGTGGCGGTTGGCTTGCTACAAGAAACATGAGGTTGAAAGAGTGATTTGAAATGGAAAAATGAATGAGTGTAAAGAGGTCGGAGAAGGTCCAGCTGTGTGTGGAGTTTTGGTGTCTTCTCAATGACAGGTAGTAGGCCCAAGTCAGTTATATGTGTTACTGCACGTGTGTATTAAAAGATTGCTCAACAAATCAAATGGATTGAGGAACAAACAAAAAAACTAGTTTTATTTAGTACAAAGATTTTATGTAAAAAAAGAAAAAAAATGTGATGGCACTCTTTCGCTGTCTTGGTGGATCTGCTGCAGTCAGGCAAATTGCCTTGGCAATGCTGTTGACAGCCTGTTGAAGAGTGAAGTGCTGAAAGGTGAATTAAGAGTGCTAATGAAGAACACACTCCCACTTGAGAAGGTAATTATCTCGGGTGTAATAGCTGAGGGAAGATTAAGTGTGATTCTAGCCCCAGAGGAGTATCACACAAGATTACACCTGAGATGTTTATGAAAAGAGAAAGTCTTCTTCAGAACGTAATGACAGCAGTCTGCCACCTACAGGACTCAATTCAGTCGATGAAACAAATGCTATGAAATCTGGGTGCTATTTGGGTTTACACTTACTGTGATTAAACATTCAGAACGAAGAAATCAGTTCGGAGGGAAAACATTTAGTGTGAACTGGTGACAAACCCTTTTAGGTTGTAGCTATTTTAAGGTCAAACGTGAATCATTAAACTACTATTTTACTAAAATTTAAATTCTTATAAAATGTTTTATATTTATATTAATATAGAATTTAGTTTTTTTTTAGGTAGAATTTATAGAAGACAGAGGGATTATACCTCAGGTTACATGTGACATGAAATAATCTCTCTATTAGCCTGTTAGCAGCTAGTAACACAGCTCAACTTCCTGCTGTCCTCACCGCTGCTAATATGAGTCTGAACATGGGATACAAATTTTACTTATGAGCCTCTCCGACACAAACGCGGATTCTTCGACGCAGACAATTATCTGATCAATGGTAAGTTTAAATTCAGGCTTGAGCGAACACTTTAATCCGCTTCTGAAATAAACCCAGTGGATAAATTAGACGTGATTAGCATTTAGCTGCTTATCCATTTTAGATACAACACATTGATGGCGAATTTAGCGATAAAGGTAAATATTAGGCCAGTTGGTGCATTGCGTTTATTTAAATGAATCATTTTATATATTCAGCAGGTTTGTACGTCGTGTGTATATGTATGTATTTTACCATAAGCTTTGACAACTTGTTGGACCGTGAATGGGAGATCTGTTTCTTTAGCCCAGCCTAAAGCTTCATTTCATATTATTAACATATTTCGTTCCGAAGGTGGTGTGAAATTTGCATTTGTTTTATACAACCCTAGTACTTTGTTTTCGAAACGATTTAACAGCTAAGCAATGAACACAAGCAGTAACGTTACCCTTCTTGAGACGGGACTAAACATACCCCACATTACTTCCCAGCTAGTGTTAGATATTACATTCCATTTACATTTTACATTATCTATCATCTTTTAATTAATTTGATTATTCAGTGTTATTTTTATGTATATGTTATTATATTTTGACAAAGGATACATTTTTCTTTCAAATTTTTCATTAATTTTCTCACATACTTGTGTATAATTTATCTATTTTATCAAATATTATATTTTAGTTAATTTAAATTTCATTAACTTAACATTTAATTAATAAAAAAGTTTAATAAATTTAGATAACAATAACAACACTGATATTATGACATTATTAAATATAAAAATAAAAAAATCCCTCAGATTACATAGCTCAATACTTCAAAATAAAACATTACTTTCATGTCCCAACAGAAGGAGGTCGGCTATAACTGATATTTTATCAAATTTCACATCCATGTCACTTTTTGTTAGATATTGTATGCTTATAAAAGCGTTTATCCGTTAAACTTTGTGTGTCTATAGGGCTCTGAGTACGAGACTGGGTGATAATATCATCATGCCACCAGCGAAGCTGCTGAAGAATGCCCAGTACATTGAATTGGGCAGTTATCAGTATTGGCCAGTTCTGGTGCCCAGAGGAATCCGCCTGTACACTTATGAGCAGGTGCCGGGATTCCTTCGGGAAAATCTTTATATCACTGATGGCTACAGAGCCTATCTGACCTCTAGACTGTGCATTAAAAGGTAAGTGCAGGTCTTACCTGTAACCACTGTCAATGCATAGTTTACATATATTTTAGTGTTATTAGTGTAATATAATTCTAATATAATCTCACCTGTTTTGTAGCCTTTTCATTCTGTCCAATGAGACGGTAAACATCTGGAGTCATCTGTTGGGGTTCTTCCTGTTCTTCACGCTGGGAGTCTATGACTTGCTGGCAGTGCTGCCTGTGTTAGGAGCGTCCAGAGAGGACTATGTCATATACTCCATAAGCCTCTTCTGCTTCCAGGTATGTCTGTGCTGCTTGCATCATGCCCTCAAATTACTTGGAAATGAGGAGAAATATAAGCAGTTCAGAAGTGCATTTAATAGCCCCCATTTAAACTTGAATAGTAAACACAGTAGTTAGCAGGGAATATAAAGAGGGTTTTTTTTTTTTTTTTGGCATGACAAACAAACAATCTCCAACCATGGCTGCTTATTTGGATCAGCTCCATCCTTTTTTAATAAGAACTGATCTTTGTTCAGTAAAAAAGTATTTGTATGATCCTTGGACTGTTGAAGGCCTTTGATATCAGGCTTTCCACATTCAGTGTTGCCAGGGAGTTGAAACTTATGATTTTATCACCTAAACTCAGGCCTGTCTAATTCTAGATCTGTTATCAGTTGCTCTCGTGCCATCGGTTATAGACAGAAATGGCAGCTTCTCTCCTTGGCAGCCATTCTCTCAAGTATCAGGATTAGGCAAAGTGCCTCTACTACCACCCTTGCATATTCCCTCCTAAAGACATAATTATAGCATCTTTGTTTGGCTGCATAGTCTCATCATATGACTTTCAGCTTTTTTTTATTGTATTGTGAAAACTTGGCATATGTGAATCTGCATATATGGCCTACGCACGCGTCTGTATTTCAACACTTTCCGTTGTGTTCTCAGGTGTGCATGCTGTGTTCTGTGGGCTATCACCTGTTTTGCTGCCACCGTTCTGAAAAAACCAGCCGCCGCTGGATGGCACTGGATTACGCTGGGATCTCCATAGGAATCATTGGCTGTTATGTTCCAGGGGTGTTCTATGCGTTCTACTGCAATAATGTATGTGCATCTGTTATATTAGTGAGGGTGCTGCTCCTGTCCAATCTCTTATTTTCATAACTTATGCATGGAAACCTATTTCCATCATGAAATAATAATATAAAAAGGTAATTGTGACTATTAAAGGGATAGTTCACCCAAAAATTAAAATTGTCAACATTTACTCACTCTCATGTTGTTCCAAATCTCTGAGTTTCCTTCATACGTTGAACATAAAAGAAGAGATATTGAAGAATGCTGGTAATCAAAGAGTTTCTGGTCCGTATTGAATCTCCATAGTATTTCTCTCCCTACTATGGAAGTCAGTGTGGACCAACAACTGTTTGGTTCTTCAGAATATCTTCTTTTGTGTTCACCATAAGAAAGAAACTTATACAGGTTTGGAATGACATGAGAGTGAATAAATTTTTTTTTTTTACATTTTTGGGTGAACCATTCCTCTAAACTCGCAATTATGAAATTTTTTTCCTCACTTTCCTTCTCAGAATTACATTTGATATCTGAACATAAGTGTCCATACTTCTGTGTGATGTTTGAGCTGATTACTAATGTCTGTGTGCTGACTGGAAAAGTCATCGTGTATTTATTGTGGAATGGAAATGACTGGTCATGGTGTATGTTTGCACCATAATTCAAGACCAATTTCCATTTAGGAAATTTTCTGAACTATCAAAGTGTACCGAAATTAACTAAACCATTCTGGCTCAGGGGAGACGGAAATGTGGGCAGTACTGGTCTGGACGTAAACGTCCTATAACTTCATCAGCAAAGTAACAAATGTTTATGTGTAGAGTTCAATCCAAGTAGGACACATATAGTTCCACAAGAGTGACACGGAGAGCCTCCACAATGTGTGCGATAGGCGGTTATGGCCAATGTGGACAGGGGTAGATTAATTAGGTGGCTTGAGGTGTATCGTCCCGCAGTGGTCTCTAGCAGCAGATGGTTGGCCTGCTTTTGTTGTGGGCATATGTTACCTGTGCAACAGATACAGAGCAAGAGTTCACCTTTTCCTGGGGAAAACAGTCTGGTGTGTGTGTGTGTGCTGTGAATACTACACGGAGAGATTGATTATATGCGTTTAGTTAAGAAAAATCATTTTACTGTATTTTCAATTTGAACTGTTGTAGTACATTTATTAGTTAACCCGAAAAAAAAAAACACTGACATCATTTACTTGCAATCATGTGATTCTAAACTCTTCTGCAAAAGATCTTTTAAAGAACATCATTGTATGGACATAAACAAAATTTCTAAATAGCTAATACCCATGTCATTTGAAACTTTCTACTGTGAAACACTTTTTTTTTTTTTTCACTTTGAAAGTTTAAAATGACATGGGTTAGTCAGTAATAAAAGGATTAAAATTTTTGGTTTAAAACCAATTAAAGATTAAACTGTCGCTTAAAAGTGAGGAATAGTATGAACATTTAATAGGAAAGTTAGACGTGCACACACTAAGAGCTGTCGCATCTTGACATTTCCCGTGAGATTACTGTAACACTGTGCTAGAGTATCTTTGATTATGTTGTACGGTAGTTTATTCCTCCTTTCCTGTTAGTTTGCACAACGGACCCCCTGTGGAGCAGCTTTGTACTGCCTGTATAAAAACGACGAGGTGCCGCTTGGCGTGGAATCTTCTTTGTTTCAGATTCTTGGTGCAGTTTTCTGAAAGCTTGGATCTTGGATATCCTGAGCAAGCTGCTTGCTCTCGTCCCCTCTACTCCCACTTGCTGTTTGCCGAGCACCAGCGCTTTTGGCCACACTGCTCCACATGGTTCTCCCCACATATTGGAAGTGCTGGCTTATTGTGCCCCAGAATGCGGCAGAAATCTGCTCCAGCCCAAAGCAGATGGCCGTGTTCGTGGACCCACTCCGTCACTCCTGTTCCCCACCATATGACATTCACACGTGGGTGAGCCATCTCCACTCTCCCCCTGCCAAGTGTTTAGCTTTGCTTTTTGGATGACTACTCAATCAGCCAAGTGCCCCAAGAGAAAAAGAGACCGCTTTCTCCATTGCTTTTTCTTGCACCAGTTTTTTTCTTCCAGCCGAACAAGTGATTTTTTGTGTGTGTGTGTGTCTGTGTTGTGCACATGAAGAGGACTTCCATGTGTTTGTGGTTGATGTAGTTTGTGTCTGGTTTGTGTAACTGTCTGCAGTACTGGCGGCAGGTGTACCTGGTAACCGTTCTGGCCATGATGCTGGCAGTGTTCTTCGCCCAGATACACCCTCATTACTTGGTCAAGAAGTGGCAGAAGCTTCGCTCTCTTATATTCTGTGGTGTGGCGGGATATGGCCTCATCCCCACTTTTCATTGGATCTGGCTCAGTGGGGGTTTCAGCTCAGACATAGTCCAGGTAAGAGGCATCCTCACATTTAATAGGCAATCAATTATAAATTACATCAACTAGAGAAATATTGATTATTGGCAGACTGTTTTTTTTTTTTTTTTTTTTTACATGTATGAAAAAATATATATATTTGCCAGACCCATTTTTCCACCTCAGTTATATTAATAATAATAGCAGTAGAATTAGCAGTCAGTATATATATAATATATATATATTTGTATATGTAACTTATTGATTTAATTTCACTTTTTTTTTTTTTTTGGTAGGAATTTGTTCCCAGAGTGCTGATAATGTATGTACTTGCTGTAGCTGCTATCATCTTCTACATGTCCAAAGTTCCAGAGCGTTATTTTCCAGGTACTTGAAAATTGTTTATTTCTTACTACTTCATTTTTATTTCATGATTGGAGAGCTCAGCGTGGCATCCTGACATAAAAACAGCGTTGCATTTCATTTATGTTGTATTTGAAACTGTCCAGAGAGAGGTTTTTTTGCACTAAACTAGGGGTAGGCAAGTTCGGTCCTAGAGAGCCGCAGTTCAGCTCCAACCCTGAAAAAAAACCCTCACCTGCCTGTACCTTAGAAATCTTGAATGGCTTGGTGAGCTTGTTCAGGTGTGTTAGATTAGGGTTGAAGCTGAACTCTGCAGGTCTGTGGCTCTCTAGGACCGAACTTGCCAACCCCTGCACTAAACCAAGGGCCACACCTGCATTAATTTGAATCGACTCTCACTGCTGTATGACAGGACCAACCTTAGACAAGTTATTAACACTTTAATTTACTTTCTTTTTTTTTAATCTCTAGGTCAGCTGAACTACTTGGGCTCCAGCCATCAGGTCTGGCACATATTGGTGGTGCTCATATTCTACTGGTGGCATCAGTCTGCACTTTTCATAACCAACTATCGCCACGCTCACCCTTGCTCCGAATACCCTCTTCATTCCTAGAGTTACAGGATCGAGGGACACCACTGAGGACTGCTGTATATGATTTAAACTGATCTGAAAGCTTGAACACATTCAGTGTTTATAAAATATGATTGCAAGGTGTATGGATTTAGTTTAGTTTTTTTAAATTGTCTATCTATTTTGACACTTTTTATACATTTTGTAAAAGTACGCAGATGTTTCAGTATAAATACATTAAAAAGACACTTGAGGTAAGCAGTATTAGGCTTTTAAAAGCACTTTTACAGCATCTGCTTGCAGAGGTTTCTACATCTATACAAATGTAGTTCTTGGGTAACATGCAGGTTAAGTGGGCAAAACGTCTGTTAACATGGTAAGATTTGAACATTCAGTATTGTATTGCGAGTGTTATTTTGGTGTTTACTTTTTGTATTTGCACCTAAAATTCAACGATTCACAAGCTTAATAGTACCACACTTATGATTTATGTTGGGTTTATGTGAACTTTTTTTAATGTACATGTCAAAGTCTTATTTAAAACATTGAATAAAACAAAGAGATTTGATAGGGCTTGTTCAGTGATTGGTGAAATAAGCAAATGTAAAGAATATATTATGAGAGTTGCTCCATGTTGTAATACACACATCAGTATTATTTATATTGATGCAGAGAGATAACTCCTTGTTTACCATTTCCTTTTGCTATTTTTACTAAAAATGGCAATTTAAAAATCCTTCCGTACAATTACTGCATTTAACACTACTCTGTATACTGCATTGACTAATGTGAAAGCTACATGGTTTCAGTTCATCTTCTGCCTGTACAATTGCTTTTTATTTTTTACATAGAACAATGTGCATTTTTAGTGCTTAATTGTAGGGTTATATGATGTTACTGAATCATGATGCTTTATTATGTAACACTATTTTAATTTATTTTTTTTACCACATATGGTATGGTTGCATTCTTCTGTACACCCGATTAAACAGTCACTTTGTCCTTTCCAACTAACGTTTTAATGACCGTTCTTTTATTAAAAGACCTCACTGATAATAATAATAAAAACATGGACTCATGATCTCCAAAAAAATCTTTTATTGCATTGTTAGTCTAGCACTACATAATAAAAAAGAATCTTGCAATGTTTGAAAAAAGCTTTTTTTGGTCTTGAATGTTCCAACTGCAGATACTCAGTAAATGTAAAATTGCTATACTCTTCATGACTAAAATTTAATTTAAAAATTTGCTTCAAAATAAGTGACTGGTATATAAATACGCAAAATTGCAATGAGCTCGTTCTTGAATTCTTTTCCCTTTCCATAAGAACTAATTGTTCATGATTGTAGGTTACAGATGTAGTGGAGCACGCAATCACTTGATAACATCAAATATGTTAAGTTCAGGTTGGTGAACTATTTCTATGCGAGTTACAACATTGTCTAATAAACTGCAAGTTTAACTTCTCTTGTGTGGCCGGTTTACTAAAGAGAATGCTAAGTCCCTTTTCATGTATATAGACATTGTAACGTTCTTACAAAATGTAAAAATATGCATAAAATTGTCTATGTGAATGACATTAAAATGGAGAAGGCCTACACTCACAAACGGGCTACTACAGCCATTGTGTATTCGAGGTACTGTTAAACAGGGTGGGGAATACCCAGATAAGGCTTTATGGTGTTTCATGTTGGTAGATAAGAGTTGTACCAACTCAGTGGTCAACAAAGGTGTAAAAACTTAATCAAAATGCTGTTTCTACATTGGTAATTTCCTCTTAATCCTATTAAAACAAAGGATTATACACACATTTCAACTGTTCTTTTTTTTTTTTTTTTTTTTTTTTACTGAGCAGAGCGCTTATTGAAATGCAACACAGAAGGCTTTCTAGCATGTAAAGGCTAAAGAATATTCTTCAGAAGCCTATTTGAAAGCATCCACCAACCACAAGTTTAAGTCACCAAAAGGAAAAGAGGTGCTTTAGCTGTCCAGTTAGGTATTAAAATACTTGAAAAACTACAAAAGTTGAATGTTATTTAGTTTTAAAGGTCTATGTCCCAATAGGCTGCACATAAACAGAGATCACAGCACAAATCTGCCATCCATTAAAGACATTTCAGAAGGCTGCTTGGACTTTGCATAATGTAGCAGTGTAGGTGTGTGTGTGCCGGAAGACAAGACATTCACTGCTTTGAGGGGAAAGGTGCGGCTCCAAAAGGGTCGAGATCCATTGGTGGGGTTTGCGGAGCTCCGCTTTGGACCACCAGTTCTGTGAAAGGTACTGCTCCAAAGTCATCGATCTTGTTCCCGTCAAACACACTGTGTAGGGAGCTGGTTCTCGGCCTGCCGTTGGTCGAATTGATCTCACATTTGTTGTCGCCCAAGCTCTGGTGCTGACCGTGTCGACTGCCATCTTGTGGATGAAAAGGCTTGGCTCCAAACGGATCCAACAAGACCTCCTCCGGGGGTAAAGCAGCTCCTTTTTCCATCACCTCGCCAAGGGAAATACTGATGTTCTCTTTGGAGTCGGACGCGCTGAGGAACTCGTTGCTGCTCTGCGAGTCCCGCCTGCCCACTTTCTTGTGCCTTCGCACCCGTTCAGGGGTACGGAAACTGGGTTTGTTGCTCTTCCTGCCGCTGGTAGGCGTGCTGTGGTGTCGCCTCCCATTGCCTCCACTGGCCTCCTGCTTGGTGCGCCTTTGCCGCAAGGAGAGTTTCTGAAGACTGCGCTGCTTCTGCCTCTGTTGCTGGGGACTGGCTGCTTCGTCGAAAGGTGCTGTGCCAAAAACATCCTCTTGACTCATAGAAGTGGGTATTACTTGGCCAGGTTGGAAGGGCGAGAATCCGAATACATCCACACAGTCAGGAGAAATGGGTGGCGTCTGGCCGCTGGGTCCATCACTACTCCTGCTGGACCTGGAGATGTTTCTGTTGAAAGGAGCTTTGGTGAATACATCAGTGTCTTCTGCAACGTTCTCCTGGCCAGCCTGCCTAAAAGGGGCTTTGGCAAAAATATCTGAGCTCTCTGGTGACACTCTGGGCTGACCACTGCCAACAAAAGGAACAGCACCAAACACATCCACAATGCTCGTGACAGGCATGGCGATGCTTGGCGAATTGGGAGGAGTGATCACACTGGCTCCAGATTCAGCTTTCACAGTCCTCGGAGGAAAAACCACAGCTTTTTCATCTGACAGCCCAAGTTTTGCTTTCCTAGAGTCGCAATCGGAGTCTGAGCTGTGCTTGTCCTCCTCTTCCTCTATCTCTTCCTCAGAGTCCATGAGTAATGGCCTCTGACCCAGGTTCTCAGGTTCGGTGTCTTCGTGTTCACTGTTGAGACCTTCCTCCTCTTCCACCTCTTCATCTTCACTGCTTTTGGGAGAGGGCGGGTCAGACTCAAAATCACTGTCTGACTCCTCGCCTGCTTTCTGAGGCAGTGAACTAGTTGAGCTAGATTTCTTTGCAGATTTGTTTTCTTTGAACGATGGCAGGGTTGTGTCAGTCACAGCAACACTGGGCTTCTCAACAGGACAGTCTGCTGTCAGCACACCAGCTCCTGCTAAATGAACACACAAAGTTGACGATAAATGATAAACACAGCATGTGACTTGAATATGCTCTCGGTGGAACTAACGCCTTTCCCATAGAAACTGAATATACTAATTCCTATTATTCCACCCTTGTAGCAACAACAGCCACAACTGAGAGCATAAAAAAAAAGCTAAACATTTTTTTTATGTTATATTTAAAAACATGAAGCTACTAGAAACAGCAGCTATACTAAACTAGTTGGTGCATTTAAATTTGACAGTATAGGGGCAAGCAACCCACACATCACTGACAAACACACACACGTGCATATTTGACACGTCCCCTTTAAGAGTTAGAGAGTTTTGTTGATGCATAGTTAGGCTGAAGAAAGTGTGAAAATAATAAATATACGACTGTCCTGGTTTGATGCAGCAATCTTGAATCTGTGTATTTTTGATAGCTTATAAAAACTACAACAGCACTAAAACACAAAAGCTAAATATAAATAAATTGAAACTAGGAGATTTTGAAAAAAAAGAAAGAAGTCAAACTAAACTGACAATGATAGAAAGAAAACTAAAGATAATTGATTAGATGACAACAAAAGAAAAAAAGAAATATGACAAATAATTATGAACTACAATAACCTCATCCAAAAAGCTAAGAAGCATAATTAAATTTTTTGTGTAATGATAGTTCTTAACCTTTTTAAGTTATTTTACAATTCCAAATTTTAAAGACAAAGCAAATTTGTACTGTATACTGACAGAGATGAAACAACTATTATATTCGATGAAAAAATATAATTTATAACATTTCCTGCAAAATCTCACCTGACTAAGTGCTTGAAAGATCATTTTTTAACCTCAGGCATGACTTATGAAATGTTACAAGACCATATTAAACTGTATTTTAAAAAAGAAAAGAATTATGACTTGTGAGATACACTATTCATTATTTGTTTCTCCTGTAATTAAACTACTGAATCTTGCTACAGCGCATCAAAATATTTGTCAACATGAATAATTATTGAGATATTTGTCTAATTTCAAAAGACTGAAATTCTCAACATGGCTAGTTATTGCCATCCTCCCCCTGCTGAGCGGGCAGAGCTGCGGATCTGTTATCAACAGATCCATCCAAACTGGCAGAGAGACACACCAGTTTAGCCAAACCTGGTTCTATGAATATGATGAAGTGCAAAAATATATAAATAAAACAAAAGTTAAATAACTAATTAAATAACAACAACTACTTCTACTACAATAATTATAGTCATAACAGGACGGGCAAGAACGGCGCTTGGGGGAAAGGGGGTGACAGTAGAGCAAGAACAGCATGGGAGGAAAAGAAACTGGTGTTTTTTTCAAAGAAATACGAAGCTTAGTGGAAACAAAATATACGAGCAGACTGTTTAGAGAGTCCGGATTACAACACATCTAATCACGCCTACCTCCTGGAATATAACAATCTACAGCACAGCATAATGCAACATCCTTAATCATTTAAGAAGATCGCAACCAGAAGACGACATTTATTGAGTGTTCTTTTCCAGGCCCATCTGATTACAAGCTGATCACGGCTCCAGTAAAATCAGCCATAGCATGTGGATGTCCAGACCTCTTCCTGCTTTGCTTGAATAGGGAACATAATGGAAATATCATATTGCTCTGAGAGCTACATATCCTTCCAGTGGATTACCCAGACCTCCCTTCCCCAGCTCAGCAGATGCTAAGCTGATTGTCTTTTTGTCTTCACAATATATGCAAATGATTTACGGACACGGCCGTGATATGCTTCAATAGTTTAAAGTCTCTTACCTCATTACGTCTGAGTGCCTTTGTTCTACATGCAACTTTACCAGGCAAACAGAATATTTGAATCGAGTTCATAAAGAGATTATGCTCATTCTATAGTTTCTTCCCCCTCAAAAAAAAAAAAACAAACAAACAAAAAAATAAAAACAGATTAAGCATAAGAACCAACAGGAAAGCTACAAAACATAACTGGCCATCATACAGAATCACATACTTGGCATATACTAGATTTGAGGATGTTTTCACAGCAATATTTCAATCAAAAGGTTAACTCTATTAGTATCCTATTCAACCATTGTCAGATCTAAAAAGATTATGTAGAGTAAAAAGCTTATGCTTCACTCCAAGAGAGTATTTTACATATTCTGAACAGATTTGGTTAAATTATATATACACTTTACATTAATTATAAATGTATTAACAGCATTCATGTTGAATTAAACCCTCAGACAGTATATAATGTTTACACTAATAAAAAAAAAAAATAGTAGTCAGTGTCGAAAGTGGCATGTTTAAGACACTTCATTTAAGTGTGTAGCAACATATTTTGTCTTTATATAATTTGGTATAAACATGGTGCTGACATTATGCATAAAAATGAGCTAGAATAATGCTATACATGTTTAGAATAAACAGTTAGACAAAGACAGCCATGCTAATTATATAAAAGGAGGGTCATCTTGTTCTTGTGGCATAAAGGTGGAAGACATCAGAACCTCTTATCCTTGAAGCATTAGTCAAAAGCTCCTGATATGAGCTTCTATAACAAAAATCAACAAATATAACACTGCTTTTAAATAAGCTTTATTTATAATAAGCATTGTATAAAGAAACATTCAGTTATACATTGTGATACATGAGTATTTACATCAGTTTGTCAACTGGAGACTGAACATTATCAGCTTATGCAACTGATGCTGTATGTATGCATGTACGTATATATACAGATGAGAAGTCACTGAGGAATTGAGGAGCTATGAACCGCTGTCATCTATAGGAACAAATGCAACAGAAACAGTGTGTTACACAGCTAAGACTCCTGTACCATGATCTCTCGAGCAACATGAGGCTTGAAATGAAAGCTGTTATAGGATAAACTGTCACCTGTGCACTTTTAGTGTCGACAAAATTAAAAAAGAAAAATAACCTTTAATTCCAATTTATATGCAAGTGGGTTTAGTCAGTCATCCTCAAAAACTGTGTTCTGCTTACACTTGCACAATAGTTCACAATACGGCTCTAAAGACTTTTAATACAAGTTGTGCTCACAAGTCTGTCAGTTTTAACGGTCCACCAATATCCCACTCAGTCAAGACGTCTCTGAAAATGGCTGTCTTTATCTAATACAGAATGGTTACAAACATGTTGAACTTTATAAAATAAAAATGAAATAAAAAAAACACCTACACACACAAAATGTTACCAGACATGTTCTGATAAAGTAAAGTAACTTGAGTGGGTGATGAGATGATTGAGAACATCAAATGAGGAATCCAGAACATGGATTCAGTAAACATTACGGTCAACTTACCGTTGTGAAAATCAAGTTGGGTAAACATAATGGTAAGTCCTTCATGTAAACTATTAATAATTGCACTGAGCAAGAACCTCTAAATGCATGTGCTGACAATGAATCCGTTAATTAGGGCTCAATGCTGCCATTATGAATGAGACCACAACAAATGATGTGATGTGTCTGTGGTGTGACAACCAGTGTTAACATGTAAAAAGGCTCATACATTCTTAGACAGTGTTTTCTATGGAAAACATCATCTGTGACCAGAAAAGAGTTACTAGCATAGGCTACATAATAATAAAACAAACTATGCAAAAGAAAGGGGGAAAAAGGGCTGCCAACTCTTAGTTGCTTCTGTAGATGTGACAGTTTCTGATTATTCGGCTAACCTTGCTCCAAATTAACCTGCCAATGTTCCCTAAATTGGCAACTTAAAGTATCTTCACAGTAAATTACAGAAAGGAAAAACAAGTCTCAATGAGGAATTTAAAGCCAACTCTAACACTGGAGGAGAAAGACTTGTGTTCAGCTCCATGAAAAATTGGCATGTTTACAAGTAAACAGTGATTATGAGGATCGCTGCAAATTTTCTATGGTTTGAGGTCTATAGAAATTGTACCTGAGAACATCTGGCACTCACTGTTTCCATCAACAACTTGCTATCAAGCACAAAATGTAGCTCTGAAGTAAAGAAAAAAAGAAGGGGGAAAAATCCACCAAGTGGAAAATTAGGTTGCTCAAGAATATGAAATCTATTATATCATGCCAACCTGATGAAAAAAAAAGAATGGCAAAATAATAGAAAGAAATTACGAAATTTTCTTTTCTAACTAATGGAAAAACACTTTTTCTGCTCCGCATGATATAAACATGTTGAAATAAAAATGTTAGTCCTGAGCAATAAAAAAAAATAATCTAAACTGAGAAAAAGTCAATTTCACTTATACATATTGCAGAGTAACTGCACCACCATACAGGACTTACCTCAAACTATTTGATTAAAACTAAACTTACTAAAATGTTATTTAAAAATGCAGATGTGAAAAGAGCATAGCAAAAATTTACTACCATAATATCTGATAATATGCAAGTGCAAAGACAAACAAAGTTAAAGCTTGAAGAACAACCCTTAATAACAGTGGGGGGGGGGGGGGACTCAAGGCACCAACAACAAACATGGAGGTGCTATAAAGCTGTGGTTTTGTGAAGTATAAATCCCAAGAACAACCTTTAAGTCTACATTTCTTATTATCGCTTATAGTTCCAAATGATACATATACTTTTTTTAAATCTGCAAATTCTCACTATTTCTATGCTTGCATTTTACTATTTCCTGCCTGTTGGGGAGGGGCGCTAATATAAATATAATATCTACACCTATGTACTAGATCTAAAGTGTTTTTGATTAAATTTTTCTCTCATCTATACCTTATGAACAGTGAGAAATAAAAACAAAAAAGGATTTCTAAGACATACAGGGTTTGTTTAAATAATGACAAGATTCTAACTGTCTAAATGTATGCAATTCAAGTTGTTTAAGGATTAAATGGTAACACTGATTTTGTTTGTCTCCCGACTCCAGATGTGACAGTGATATGTGGTGGAGAGCGGCCACATCCAGCGAGCAGAGACAGAAAGGGGTCGGGAAGAGCAGGAATAGGGGAGCACAGATATGAGGAGAGAGGAGGAGGACGATAAACAGGGAGCTTTGGTGAGGATCCTTTGAGAGCCGGCTGCTAGAACTTGCCTGCGTTGGACAGGAAGGGCACGGAGCCAAACGGATCCTCAGGGAGAGAGGGCTGCAGTAACGGCTGCTGTCTGTCTGTGCTCCTGGCCTCCATGCTGACAGATCGCTCTACCGGCTTTTCTGTGGGCGGACACGTAGAAAATGTTAGTGTGTATGCCCTCTGCTGGAGAGGGTGTAGAATAGAACACTACAAGAGGATGGACGTCTGGATGCAATTCTAAAACTACTCAAAGGAACACAGAGACACTTGCTTGCTCTTAGAAGGTCGAACTCTCGGTCAAGAAGCTCCTCTTCAGTGAGTTTGGAGAAATTGTCTTCTCCAAATGGGTTCCAAGCAGACATATCAGGAGGGCTATTGATAGTCTGGGGAGGAGGGCTCATGACGTCCACACTCGACACTGGGTTTCTACTACAACAAAAAAGAAAACATGTCAGAAATTTAAAGAGATATATGTTAATATATCAGATTACAGATCTTTATATAGTACAACTTGCACTGTATAACAAAAGTTATTTTTGTGCGTAACAGTGGATAAGTGGGTATCCTGGGTAAGCATAACCCATTAAAAAAAAGAGAAAAGAAAAGAAAATCTTACCAACCCCAAATTTTTGAATGGTAGTGTACATGTTATTTTCACTCAGTGAGACAGACTTGGTATGGAGAAGTACATTGGTAATAATGTTCAAAGTGCTTGCCTGATGTTAGCGAAGGGGGTCTCTACTGGAGAAGGTCCTGCAGGTTTATAGGAGCCCACTGGGGTCTGGAACTCCAGAGGGGAGACATAGGGCACCTGTTGGACTGGAGCACATTGCTGCTGCTGCTGCTGCTGAACAAAGGCCTGCTGGTACTGATGCATCTGTAAGGACACAAGTCAATAAACTCAATATAGTAAACTGCGGCAGGTTTAAACCATGGCTGCTGGGGTATGCTAATGCTTATCCTGGGTATTTTGTGATAATGAATAAATGGAAGACTGTGCATTATCCTTATCCCTTCCTTAATTTTTGCTTAAAGAGAAAAGTGTGCTTTTTCTATACAACATGGCATTGATGACACAGGGAGGTAGAAAGAGACACACAGACAGAAAGAGCGCCATAGAGGCCTTCGAATTTCCCTATAGTGTAATTGCCTCATATGTTACGATTTAACACAGAGAATTGGTCGATTTCACCACCCTATTCAATCCCCTGATGGTTTTGCATGGAGCAGATTGCATCTGAAATTAAACAGATGGTAACCATTCGGTGGAAAATGAGCTAAAAATTGCTCCGCCTTAACTTTATGTATTTAGCGAAAGTCAGTTAACAGCATTTCCCATTTTAGCATAAATACAATTCAAAGGAATTATTGACGGTTATGATTGGGCGACATTCACTTGGATAGAGAAACATACTGGCACAGAAGACTGCATCAGTTAGTGGGGCCAAATGAGTATTTAAGGCAAAGACGGTCTAATTTCAGACTTCCAGGAAAAATGATTAATTAAATACAAGATACAACATAACCTAGTGACATACACATAGTGGCTAAATTTACATTTAAAGCAGCACCATCCTCTTGAACACATTTTAAATTCCTTCACAACATTAATTTATACATTTCTTTTTTATTAGAACTGCATCTATTTAAAAATCTGGCAATTCTCCTATTTAAAAAGCAAACAAATGGCCCTGCCACTAACGCTCCAGATGTATGAGGCGTCTCACCAGGGCAGTGTAGTGAGCCTGCTGTTGCGGCTGGGGTTGATATATGGGCTGCTGAATCATCATCTGCTGCTGAAGCATATGCTGCTGCTGCTGCATCTGAAGGCTCTGTTGCATGGCCTGATGATACTGTGAAAAAGAGAAAGAGAGAGGATGTCAATGGCCAACCGTGATAAGTGTGGGAGTTTAATTTATGCTTCTCAATATATTTAGTAACAGTACTGTCATAATGTTTATTGTTTACCATTGCATAAAGTGCATTTAAAATTCAGGGCAGTGGGCTTGACCTCTAGACAACAAGACATTAAACATGTTTTCTACACAGTGCGATAACACTGCAATTCATGAAAGAACAGGAACTTTCTTTGCTAGTAAGATGAGCACTGGCGTGACAAGAGAGTGATGCGGTTTAATGAGTAATCATTTTCATCAAAGCATTGTGCAGTGAAAAAGTATGTTTGGTATTAATAATAGAAGGGGAAATTCAACAACGCCATGATGGACTGTTACTAAAACTTGGCTGTCTGTGCTAATCCTTTAATATTGCTGGTAATTTGAGTTTCCTTTGAAAGTTTTACATTTTTTTAAATGCATGTTATTTATCTTAATGTGAACAATTCATCAATGCTACTTCATTTTTTTAACATACAATTCTTAATCAAAATGTCACAACTTGACATTCCTGTGAAACGACAGTCTTGTTTCTTTTGACACATGCCAGACTTCTTCTAAAATGTAATCATCGTTGCTTTCTTTCAGTCAACTGCAAGCTCACATTCAGATCTGATCAATAACCAGTGGATAGCAAACAATTGCCCACTCCACATTTTCTTTCTTCATAAATAATCAGTTTTGCTCAATTGTACATCACGGAAGAGATCTGTATGATTAACCAGAGAACCAGAAGCTGTGTATTAATAGTCAAATTAAAAGCACACAGCGCCACCTGTGTGCGTAGAGATGCAATGCCAAGAAACAATACTATGGCAAATTAATTATTGTAGCATTTACAAATTACATTATAGGTCACAGATATTTCCAAATGTAATACTTATTAAATTGTCATTCTCAAGTCATTCCTTAAAATTGAAACATTTAAAATATAAAACAATGATTACAATAATATTTAAATCACTCGTTATTTGTATAGGCACCTAAAAATGCCGAATGTAAACAGTTCCACCATTCTCAAGGCTGTTTATTGTTTAAACAATGTAGTCATGTGCTCATAAACACATGACAATGATCCAAAGAAGAACCAACTGACTGTCAGATCATGCTCTAACACACACACACAAACTATTAATGCCACTGGGATTTTCCACAATTACTTAACTGAGCCATATAAATATTCACTATACCCATTGTGCCTAAATACGAGAGTAAGAAATTAGTTTAAACTTTTGGCCCAAAAGCTGTTTCACATTGGTGTCAAGCCCCTGAGCCTCTGATTACCTGCTGCATGTACTGCAGCTGCTGTGCAGTGACTTGCTGTTGATGGTGTATATTGTGCTGCTGTTGTTGTTGTTGTTGATGATGATGTAGCTGTTGCAGTCGAAGGTCTCCGGGCTGCAGCTGCTGTAACACTCTGTTCTGCTGACTGCTGTTCGGCATCTGCGCAGCCGCCTGCTGCCCGTTTCCAGAAGCTGAGACAAGCACACATACACAGTTCAGTCAAAGCCAATGTCTCCAAAAGGCAAAAAAAGAACAGACCATATTTAAGAAAATATACATAATACTGCTCACCTTTCTGGCCATTGCTAACCGTACCTGAGGATACAGTCATTTTCACAGGAGTTACAGAGCTGGGCAAAGGCAAAACATTACTATTTGCAGCTTTGGGTCTTTGCCTGGGTGCGATTGATGTTTCTGTTGGTCCAACTGAATCGGTTATTCTAATGGAAAAAAAGAACAAGGTGAAAACAGGCTACTTAAATGGTTAGTTGAATTCGAAACAATCTTAAAGCTCTAAAATGCTACCTGGCTTTTGTCAGGCTCTTTTTAGCAGCAATATCACTAGCAGTAAAGGGCTCTGGCAATGAGGTGGGAAAGGGAGAGTTCTGTGTGGCAAAAAACAAAAACAAACACTCAGTAATCATTTAGCATTCAGAATCATACAGAGTGTTAAATTAAAAAAATGTACTTGTGTGAGGTAACTTACAAAAAGATTTGGCACTGGACACTCTTTTCCAGCTAACCGAAAGGCAAAGTAAGAAACCTGATAGATGTCAGGTCTCTTTTCTTGATCAGGCTCTAACATGTATCCTGAGACACACACACACAAATGCTTTTAGGAAGCTCACCCAAAAAACAACATTCAGTCATTCACATCTAATAGAAAATATTATAAAGCTTTTTTGGTGCATGCTAAATTATGACAACTGTCAGTTTTGGGCAAATTGTCTCTTTAAGATGAAATATAACAACACAATATTAATAGACACAATCACATGCCAAGGGTAGAGGTAGGAACAAAATTAACTTTACTTTTTATTAATGGGACAGTTCACACAAAAATGTAATTTCTGTCATTTACTGACAGTCATGAATGGTTTCCATTCTTTATTAGGAACGGGAATATTGGTAATCAACAGTTTTGGTCAATAGTGACTTCCATTATACGGAGAAAACACTCTTAAAGTATCTTCTTTTATGTTCCAAGAAATTCATAGTCATATGAGTGTGGAATGACATGAAGGTCATAAAATGAGCGACAGAATTGTCATTTTTGGGTGAACTGTCTCTTTAAGAGGCGCTAGTATACAATTGACCAGTACCTCTATACAACCAGAGGGTGGCACTATTGTCTACCTTAACAATAAAACTCCACCAAAGCCCTTGTGTACACACTCAAATGACACAATCTTCCACAAAATCATTTGAAATCTCTTGGGAATATCTGAAAGCTGCTTACGGATTAAACAGTGCAACTTCGAGGAGAATTTTGAACCGTCCGGAACAGCAAAGGTTCCGTCACATATGGCAACTTGACTCTCCCCAAATGGAAGTGTGAAGAAACACAGCTTGTACAACAAGCATCCAAGTGCCTGAGAAAGAGAGAGAAAACAAGAAACTGTAATTCCACACAAGAACATTCAATACATCAGGTTTCATTGCTCTAATAAGAAAACACTGCACCATGACAACACTTATAACAGCTGACAGCTGCAGAAATGAATTCTAAGAATTCTTTCTATTTTCAGATGCAGCAAATGGGCAGGAAGTACTGTCATACATTTCCTCTTCTTACCCGAGCAGGTTCTGACATGATGACCATGAAGTGCAACCATTTGCAGTGCTGAAATTTAGCACAATGATACCTTTCCATTGACGGACTATCATGGAACTGTGCGTAGACCGTTTTTTTTCTGTTCTGTCCAGCATTTGTTTGGAAGGAAGAGCTGTGAAATGTGGCTAAGTTACCTTTCACAGCATGATAAAGAGGAAGTATGCTTTCATGAGGCCCTCATTTTGGTTTTTACAACACTGCCAGAAATCAGGAAGCTCTTTTCTTTACTGCTTTCCATCAGGCTCACACGCACAAAACGGCTCCTTAGCTCTAGTAAACATCTCTTGGTACAGTACTTAAAAAAACGAAATCTACGTATTTCCACACCACCGCACCCTGATACATGGCTCGATTTTTCATGACACAAAGCAAAACATCAACAAAAGGAAGGATCAACTTTGAAACAAAGCCAGGATTTAAAGGACGGCTGTAAAGCACACCCCTGAGAGACCTCATTTATGGAGGAAACCGGTTTGGCATCTGTGTCAGTCTGACCAAACCAGCTCTCCAGCTTGTGCAATGTGCTAGAGAATGACATGAGAGAGAGAGTGAAAGAGAGAAATAAAAGAGAATGAGTGGGTGGAGATGAGGGAGAGAGAGAGAGAGAGAGAGTGGGGAGAATGTGTGTGCGTGTGTATGTTTGTGTTCAGTGCATACCCAGATATCAGCCTTTGTGGTGATGGCTTTCCCTTGGTACAAGTTAATCATCTCTGGGGCACGATATGACAGAGTCGTGTACCTAAACAGAGAAGAATGAAAATAATGGAAGGTTTTAAAGCCTTAACATTCTGCTGCCAGAACTAGTAATGAGAAATTACATCATCTAGATAAGCTTAAAACATTTAGTAAATTCCTAAAGATTACATTGATAAAATAAAAACATGATGCACCAATGAGCTTCGCAACAGAGCAAATCCACTGATACGCTGAGGCAACACTCATATTCTGGTATTTTGTTCACAACCATAAGTCTGACACTCTCTAAAACTAAAATCCATAGCAATCGCTCACACACTACTAAATCTGGATCAAATGTTTTTTTCAAGAATTTAATACTGTTTAGCAAGAACACAATCAACTAATAAAAAAAAAGACCTTTACAATGTTACAAAATATTTTTTGTTTTAAATAAATGCTGCTCTGCTGTTCTAATTAGTAAAGATTTTTTTTTTTTAAGTTTTTACATAAATATTAAGCACTATTTTCAACACTGATAAGAAATGCTTCTTGAGCATCAAATCAGCATATTACGAAATATTTCTAAAGAAGAATGAAATAATGACAGCTGAAAATTAACTTTACCATCATAGGAATAAATAACATTTAAATAAATATGAAATGAAATCAAGTAGTCCAGAGAGCAATCAGTGCAAGTAAAACCTACAACACACAAACACAAACAGACACACAAAAAAGTACTATTTGTTAATTCCTGTTGTGTTTTAGCTCCACAATGTTCAGTAGAATTTCTTACTTCTTTATTTCATCCTCCACTGCAGTGATTCCATCTTTATGTGGAAGAAGAACTTTGTGTGTGGCACTTCCAAAGTCACACAAGACATAGTTTCCCTGGTCATTTAGGAGGAGGTTTTCTACCTGTCAACACACACATACCTGTTGGTGATCTCTGTTAATACGTCCAACCACTAAACTGCAAACAGTCAAGTGACCGAGGCAGGAGAGGAAGAAGGAAATTTAATGAAGTACTTAATATATACAGACATATGATACACTTTATATTACATTATACACATTTATTTTTTCAAAGTCATAAACTTGATACTTAGACCAACCAAATATCTCAATTTAAAAAAACAGTCAGCACTCTATAACTGACAAAGTGTAAATACATCAACTGCTTTTAGAAACATCAAGCTAAATGTAACAAGTGTAACCCATGGTTTAAATGGGTTAATGCTTTAAATACATAAAAAGAGGAAGTAAACTGGTTACAACTAGTCAATTTGGAACATCTCGATCAAGGGTTTAGAAAACATACATGCTTCTTGGAGAGAAGGGGACAATAATGAAATACTATACACTGTATTTGTATGTGTCAACATAGTTATACTGCAAAATAATATTGACAAATATCAACTAAAATTTTCCACACATATAGTACGTCTTTAGAAGACTTGCATTGACTATTTCAGTACATTAATATTTTTTTTTTGGCTCTTGACCAACTGGGGTCCTTATCTCCTTACATTATCTGAAAAATAACAGCCCTGCATGAGGAAATCCCTCTATTACAAACGAGTTAACATAAATTTCTTCCACTTCAGTGTTCAATAATTTCCCAATTATTTTAGACTGTGATTGGTTTTGACTGCTGGGAAAATGTGTTCATTTGAATAGCTGGCCTGTTCCCACACTTTTCTGCCAAAAGGGCGGCCTTGCTTCTTTCGAGCACTGCTGTTTTTCACAGACACAGCATAGCATGCCTGTCTTTGCCTGTGTTGTGCTAATGCTTGCCATTAACAACGTTTGTGAGCAGAGTAATTGGTTTGGGGCTATCATGTCTAGTATTACGGTGTTAAACTGGAAAGGTCGGCACATGGTTCCCTAAACTGTCAAGGAATGTCCTCAATTTACCTTTTCAGCTAGGCAAATAGTCAGAGAAAATAGTGATTTCTAAACATTTTGGAAATTGCAGTCAAAAAACACCAGTGTCTACATGTCTGTACTTGTGTCTACAGCTTCACACCTTACAAGTTAAATGGTTGGGAATGAACTGTAGGCAAATCATTTATGTTATCAATGCTAAGAAATATCCTGTAGTTGTCTCACTAAAGCATTTTCTGAATTGTACCTTAAGGTCCCTGTGGATGATTGGAGTTTTACACTGGTGGAGTCTTGCAACAGCTTCACAGGCATCACAGAATATGTTGAGCACCTCCGCTTCTGTGAATCCTACATGCAGCCGTTGGTTCATCTGCTTCACCACCTGACCAGCTAGAAGGCAAAAACACATTCATTCAGTCAACAACAAAGCAGGTTCAGATTAGGGATATCATGAGATTGGATGGGGGAAAAAAAACAAGGGCTTGAGATAATCCATTAAACCCAGATTTGTTCAATCTTATTTTAGTATTATTTAAATACTAGTATAGTATTCATTAATATTTTGAATGAGGTTAAAAATAAAAGTATTAATCTTGTGAGTGGGTAAAAATAAATACAAATTTAAATTATAATTAAAAAATGTTTTCTTTCATTTCTATTCTATCTACTTGTTTTTATATTTATTAAAAGAAAAATCTTTACCCTCTAACACTAGCATTCTCTATTCTTTTCCTACTCTTTTCTTACGTATTATAAAATAAACAAACAAAAACGACATTTCTACATGTACAGCATCTGACTACCAGGACTTTTCACAGCACTTACATATTATTGTTGCTCTTTTGTTGGCTTGATTGCTTCTATTGTCCTCATTTATAATTTGCTTTGGATAAAAGCATCTGCTAAATGATTAAATGTAAATGTAATGGTTTTAGTTTTGTTGAACAACAGCAACAGTTGGAGCAATTGGCTGCAATTCAGTTGGCTGGAAAACCAGATCAATTCGAGGCCTCAAAGCAATGTACTAGTTAAACTGCAACCAAGTGCTGGCTCTTCATCAGAAATACTGGAAATTCAGGATGTTACGTTCTTTAAAACAGCTGCCTCTAAAAAAGCATGTGAAAAATTAGAGTAAACAAGTATGAATATGTATTTGTTTGTTCATATTTACAGCTGCACTGTTCAAGTTGTTCCCTTTGTCAAAGTATTTCACTTTAAGATTATAAAGTCAAAGAACGTACAGTGATGCAAGTATGAGCTTGTATTTCAGGAATTTTAAATCACACAGAGATAATGTTTCGAGAGCATAATATTTAGAACGTAGTTTGGTTTAAAGCTCTATTACCCTTGCAATACTCCATCAGAATCAGAACCTCCCAAACACTGTCTCCAACCGCATTAGTGGTTGAATCCAGATACTGCACGATGTTCTTGTGACCCGACAACTCTTTCTAGAGGGACAAATGTAAAAAAAAAAAAGATTTTGTAAATGTGATGTATTGATGTGCTCAACCAAAATAAAAAACGCATCCTCAGCATGACTCACCATGATTGTGATCTCCCGCTTGAATATGTTCAGATCGTGGACATTGTTTACATACATCCTTTTCAGGGCACATCTTACTCCACTGTGTGTGCGGGCCAGAAACACCATGGAGAAACCTCCTGGACACACAAACACACAGTTACAGAGAGTTAGTACAGATGTTTATTAGGTCAGTGATCTCCATACTTTTGACCAATGATACACATTAAAAATTGAAGCTGAGAACTCTATAAATTCGCTTTGCGAGACACACAAATAAATACACAAATGTAAGTTTCCCAACAAAGTAATTAAAAGAGGAAGTTCATGGGAGTTCTGATATTAAACCGTAAACAATAAATAAATAATGCTATGTAGTATGATAAATGAAGACACTCGTTCTTTGCTTCGTTTTATTTTATATAAGAAGGTGTAACATGAAAATATATGAAAGTGCACATAAACACCATAGACTGTATAAAAACATGGACGTGGTGTCCGTGACGTCACCCATTGGTTTCAGAAGAGCGTTTTTGAAGCCAAAAGTGGGCGGAGACGGCTGTCACCATCTTGGCAGTGCATCACCAAGCCTCACTCCCGGATAATCGGAAATGGGCAAAAAGGTGGGAGCTGGTTGCTGAAACAACACCGACAAAGCTTGACAGCGGCAGCAATCCACCTGTCACTCAAGTGGCTGAGCCCTTAATTATGCAGAACTTTAAGGCTTAATATAATTTAAACAGATGAGTTATTTAAAAAAAAACTCACCCCCCTCACAGTTGTCATGAAGGGCAAAATTAGCTATATAGACCAAAATCTTTTAACCAGGCTGTAAACATGTTTTATCTGCTGTAAAGTAGGGCATTTTAGCATGGGAAGCCTATGAGATTGACTACCTTTTGCAGCCAGCCTCTAGTGGACAGTTGATGAATTACAGTTTAAGTCACTTCCATGTGGGCTTCAGGAGATTGAGTGGGAGGGTGCCGCTTGATTAACACACAAAACTCAAGTACATATGGAAGGATGGGCTCTAGCAGACCAATCACAATGCTTGCAGTCTGCATAGAATTGACGCGCTGTTAGATTTTTGGAGGTGCACGTCGGGCTACGGTTGAGGATGTGCGTCCATGCGTAGGCTAGACGCCAAAGTATAAATCAACCTTTACTCTCATTGCTTACATTTTTATACATTTATATAATTTTATTCATAAATAAAAAACAACAAAACAATATGAATGCTTCATGTTTGGGTTTACTTAAATGTTTTTAAATGTTGAGGATTTGGAGAAATGGTGATGAAAAGCAAAATGGTTGATAACGCTCACAACAAAAGCATTGCAATTTAAACAGTCCTGGGTCCTGGGTACCACAGTGTGTGCACCTTGAATGAGAGTCGGAAATGAACAATTTAAAACCCAATACAACTGTCCACGTCTCATTTTGGAAGAAATTGTAAGACACCTTTTGTAATGGAGTACTTTCATTTTGCTTTAGGTTTTTTTTTTCCCCTCTCATTTAAAACTGGAAGTTTAACGGACAGAAGAGGTTGAACTTTGTATAAACAAGATATGAGTTCAGGGATAACATGTGAGACCTTCCGTGACTCTCGTTCATGTTTAACGCAGGTATGAGAGAGAGAGAAAGAGAGACAGCTCAAAATGTCCTTCCAGCATGGGTTCTCTGATATTGCTCAGTTGCTCAATACATGTAATGGATTTTCAGGAGGAAAATATGATAGAAAAGAGGCCATCTTAAGCCAAGTTAGGTATTGGCTCACTGTTGGCAGTCGCCTGTGTACAAAGTTGGCCTTAGGAAAAAGACAACCTTATAAGGTTGGCTCACCTGAAAATGAAACTCTGACATATTTACTCAATATTATTCCAGACTCGTATGATTGCTTTCATTTGTGAAACAAAAATGACAGTTTTTTTTTTCTTTCTTATAATTCCATAATTCTAACTCTTCTTAAGTTAGAATGTACACTTTCTTTGTTTGAGAAAAAAACATTAAGTTCATGTAACGGTCACAGAGATACTAAAAAAAGCAATAAAGGAAAGACACAGTAAACTGTAAAAAACAACGAGGGTTAATAAACTGATTCCAGATGGGCTAACAACAGCAGTCTCAGAGTGAATTTAAAATAAAAATGCTCCACATTAAAATAAGGGCAATAAGTAAAAAAAGAAAAGAAATTTTTTTTAATATCTAGTCACCTGGCTTAAGTCTCGGTGCTTCAGCAAACCCAATGAATGTGAGTACTGACTGCCTACACAGTGGCGAGGAGCTCTGAACCAACATGCAGCGAAGAAGGCCGCCATGCCTCCACAACACTTCTCCCATCAGTTCCAGGGTGAATGAATCCTGGCAACGTATGACTGGCAAGCCTTTTCTCATTAACAGCATGCTGAGTCACGGAGCGGTCCACAGAAAGAGAGAGCCTGGCACAAAGGAGGACCCACAATGCTGCACTTGTTGCCTAACAAACTCATGCTTGTTTAGCTGCCCTGAATTGAAGATGTATTCGAATGGAGACCCACTAATCTGGACCTTTAAGAGGTGGAGAAAAACAGCGTTGCAAAAAAATCCCAAAACAATAACTTGGAATATACTTAAAGAATCTAGATTAAAGCAAGCATTAAATGGAAATTTACCCTATTTTGTAAATGCACTTGGTTGATTTCATAAAAAAAAATATTACTGCTTGTTAAAAATACAGTAAAAACAGTATGCTCACTTGTACTTCTACTACAGAGCTTTGAGCAAAATCTCTTATTCTTCAATTTAAAAAATAAATGAGATATTCAGGCTACATAAATGTGAAGGAAGAGTCCAAACTAGTGAGTATAGTGTGACACCCCAAAAGAATACCACAAACCATTTTCAAGCACAAAGACTGAACAAAGCGTACAGCACAGGGATCTCAGACACTGCTCAGGAAGTGTGTCAGGGTTCACGCTATCACTGAGCAAGGGAAGTAGATGCACACTGCTGATTACTAATACAGATTAACAACAGTTCAGTCTCACACTAACATGCTTCACATCACTAAACCCAAGTGGCTCCAGATATACAGATATGCACACAAACTTTGCCCAGAAATGACTTTTTTTTGTAAAACACAAAAGACTGACTGTATGGTTTGGATTTCATTGATTTTCATTGCATTATCCGAAATTCTATCTTCTTTAGTGTTCTCCAGAAGAACGTTGTTCAGGTTTGGAATGACATGAAGGTGAGTAAATGATCACAAAATTGGGTTAATTTTGGGTTAACAGACTGACACAGCAAACCTTGTGTGTTAGCAGGAAAATAAAATACACTGAGACTAACAGAAAGTGTCTTGTATAACATGAAAAGACATGTTGTGCAAGCAGACTGTTTTTTTTTTTGTTTTTTTTTATAAGAAACAGCAAATGTAGTCATGCCATAAAACCATACTTGTAAGACTTATAACTGTCCTAAATTACACCGGATTGTTACCGATATAGGTCAGATGCTATTCTGACATAAGTGTCAGTTATTTCTTCCTGTGATCTAGAACAGTAGCAAAAGGCCATTTACACATTTCAATAATCTGATGGATATCAGAAAAACATACAGACAAAACAGCCGTCACCTATCCAAATGCAGCCTCTGTTTTCTCATAAGGTGGCTCATGGTGAGGTAAGGGGCAGTGTGAGTGGTGTTGATGCCTGCTGATGGTGCCCATCTGGTGCAGGCCAGTGGTTTAGATCAGGCCATTGATTTAGCTTGCTCTCTTTTAGTGGGACGCAGTGATGTAACGATGCACCCCGAACTGGCTAAAAATTGATAAAAATGTGTGAGGATTCAAGTCAGTGGAGATGTTAAATGAATAGCAATAGGGTTGCAACAAATTATTTTGATAATCGATTAATTAATGATTAATCGACAAATCGATTATTCAGCTGATTGATCAGTAGACATTTACTGATTATTCAGCTTTTGCAATTAGTTAAGAATTAAGTTAAACATATTCTAACAAATAAATTAAGATAATCACTTCACCTTTTGAAAGTCATATTTTGTAACTACAGTTAAACAATTAATTTATACAAATAAATATTTGGCACACAAAATGAGATGGCAGAGAAACTCTTATTCACCATTGAATTATTTAATTACCTAAAATATATTTTTAAGTCATATGGATAAGTGAGAAGACATTTTATTTTTTGGATAAACTAATATTCACAACATAATCTCTCTCAAAATACCTAATAGGGTTATGATAATCAAAACAGTCCAGAGCTAAATCGAAATTTGATCTCTGTAAACCAAACTATAACTTTCATGAAATGTTTTTTTCCCCACTTATAAAAATATTTTATCATTTGCTAGCTCCACACTGGAGAGCTGCTTTATAACAGAAAATCAAGTTGTAATTCTAACTGAAACTTTTTGTTGTGTGATATATTGCCCCATAAATAATTGTTTTTTTCTTGTTTAATAATACTGTAAAGCTGCTTGATTTCGATAATTGTTTTTATTGTCGACTAATCATTTCAGTCCTAAATTGCAATTTAATTTGGGCCGGGGTTTATATGGATTTATATCTGAGGGGAACTGACTGTCTTCAGAAACGTTTAAATTGTATTTTCTTTTAATCTCTCCTCTGCATGATGCATTTTAAAGCAGTGTTTGAAATAACATTTATGCTTTGTTTATGGTGGTAACTAAGGAAAAGCCATATGGCTGTCCCAGAAGCACCACCTGAATCTGCGTTCTCATTCAGCCCATTTACTGTACTTTATTTTTGTGCAGATGTTTTATGTAGTATGGTTTCACAAAGCTAAAAATCAGACCATTCTGTTTATGCTTAATTTCAAAATTATAAAATTAATTTAGAAAAAAAAAAAAAACAGCTGATGCTGCACATGTACAGCAATTTGTAGAAGTGAAGCTCATCAGCGAGAGTCTGGGCAGGATTTGTAAAGTCTTAATTCAAACGTTCTTAAGTTTTTCCACAATTTTTTTTTTTTAACTGAAAATAGGTTTGGAGCATCATAAGGGTGAGGAAATAATGGCAGAATAATTATTTTTGGCCGAGATATCCCTTAAAGTAACGATGTCTGAGGCATTTGTATTATTCAGCTCCTTTTAGACTTTGAGAAATATGCTCTGGAGAAGCTAAGGCACTTTAATTATATGGTTGAAAAGAAAATGAACAGGATGAAACTTAACAGAATGGAAATGAAGAAATGAACAGGATGTTGAACAGGATGAAATCCAACAGGATGTAAATAAAAAGCTAAACTTCCCATGGTGAGATATGCGTGTGTGTGTGTGTGTTCCTGCAGATTAGGGTTGGGCGATGTCTTCAAATTTGGCATCAGACGATGTCTACAGTGAAACATCATTTCATACAGTGAACATAGACGATGGCGGGGGTGGGGGTGTTTGGTTTGTGGCTGGCGGGGGTATTGGGGGATGTGTGCCCGAAGCGTGGATCCTTTTAAGGGAAAACAACTAACGATTCCTAACGCCGTGTCTACACCGGATGCGAGCAGCGTGACAAAATACTATAGAACTACTGATCTATAATAGAGATTCATTATATAGAGATCAGTCAATAGAACATATTATAATCAGTGATGCTGTCTACACTGGATGCGGTGCGGCATGACACCACAAATGCCTGACAGTAAACTTCTGCTGCGTTCTATTTATGACGTGCTGACACAAATTTCAAATGATTTTCAATGGACATTTTGTCGCGTCCAGTGTAGACAGTCTTTAAGTGATGCGGCGCAGTGCCACACGACACCAGTGCGTCTGGTGTAGACACAGTGTAAAGAGACATGGCTGAGGATGGTGATGGCGAATGACTTGCAGATCCTCAGTACCACTGACAAACATATAATCTTGTAAAATGTGGTAAGTACTGCCGCTCAATAGTATAAACAGAGTAGGTGCAATAGCGAATCTCGTAAGTGATAGTGAAAGCATTGTGCATTCAAAAAGGGGCAGGGGGGCAATGGACGATGGCATTATCTATCGGCGCAACCCTACTGCAGATCTTGCTCAAGTTTAGTCCTTCTCCTTTTTCATTAATAGAGCCAGAAATGGGCGATATAGCTTAAAACATCAATAATTCCAGTTGTTTGACAAAATTTATGTTTTCAAATTTATGCCAATGGAATACAGCAGTTCTCCCATTGTCTTTTGTTACCTCTTTTCACATCTGCTTGACATTCCCCAGGTCTGGATGTCTGGATATTTTATTTTAACAGAGGAATCTTTCATAAACACAAATGACCCACATGCAGCTCACAAATATCTGTTAAATAACACTGCCTAATCAGTTTCCCTTGAGCCCTCCAAGTTACACCACAATGATGCTCACAAATTTATCTCTGGTACAGACTGACCTTCTAAAAATAGAGACATGTCTTGCTTTTGGTAAGAAGCTTAGAGATTCTGCACTTTGCAACAACCTCCTTGATGGCAACATGAAGTTGACTTTTCATTCTTTTTTGGAACTTTACAGATGGCCTTCATATTCTTTCTCATCGACTTGATGATTACAACAAAATGTTCACTTAGAAGTGCTGCATATTTTTTTTTAGCAAAAACATACCCCCTAGAGAAATGTCATTCTGCTAGATTTATCTATTACCAGTAAACTGATGTGACTCTAGACCACAAAACCAGTCTTAGGTGTATTTTTTTCTAAATTGAGATATACATCATCTGGAAGCTGAATAAATAAGCTTTCCATTGATGTATAGTTGGTAAGGATAGGAAAATTTGGCCGAGATACAACCATTTAAAAATCTGGAATCTGAGGGTGCAAAAAAAATCTAAATACTGAGAAAATCACCTTTAAAGTTGTCCAAATGAAGTTCTTAGCAATGCATATTACTAATCAAAAATTATGTTTTGATATATTTACGATTTAACTAAATTGAAGGAACAAATGAATAAATCAAACAAATCCTTATTTCACGAAAAAATGGGACGTAAGGAATTGATGAAAAATGCGATGCTTTAAAGAAAATGCATAGCCTATGTAAGTAATAGGCCTAAAATAAAAATAACAGTTTGTTTTCATAAACAAGTGAAATATATCTGACTTAGCCTAAATAATTAAGATAACAGATTTAAAAAAGCAGTGTGGTGCGGCACTCCATAAAAAAAGTTCACGGAAAGGAAAGAATGACAATGCGCATTCTGTTTGTTTGCTTTATTTTACAAAATTTAACAAATCTTCTGTTTTTATTGTGAGTGCACAAATAAAAGTAAACACTTTTGCGAATTAGGCCTGTATCTTACTCCAAAGTTGTTGTTTTTTTTATGTCTCAGCTGTACTTTTGCACTGGTGCCTCACTGCGGTTTTGTTTTGTCTCGCGGGTTTCACAATGATAAACATGGAATGGCGATTTATACGTAAAGCGATGTAAAGCAACAACTGGCAGTGCTACATTTGCTAAAAGTGCCTGCACTTCAGCGTTCATATATTTATCGCTGTTCATCATACTTTCGACAGAATGTTTACAGTATGTTACACAGCATTTTAAATCGATCTTAAACTTGCCCCTGATCTTATCCTTGGCCTCTAACCTGAGCTCTGTGCTAGCACAACTATTTCCTTTTAACATTAGCAGGTAGGAAATTCATAATTCACTTTGTTATCCATAAGTAAAAAAATACCAGCCCCTATATTAAATAAAATTAATTTTAAATATTTTAATTAAATAATAATAATAAATAAATTATTATTATTATACAGAGAAGCATTTCCACATCCTCATGTATCTGCACTCTAAAACAGCACATACTCTACAGCAAAATGGCCCAGAATGTAGCCTCAGGTCACAAGTAAAAATAAATAAATAAATAAATCTTTATTCAGATCTTTTGAATTACGATGGTGAAAAGACAGCTAGAGGTTTTGCAACAGTTACTTGGAACAGACTGTTCCCATCTAGTTCACATTGAAAAAAACAAAAAAAACAAAGGCAACATTCTTTGGCTGAAGAAAAGCTATTCAGCCTGACCTAATCAACAAAAGTCTTGTTTACACTGTAGGTCCTGATGCCCAATTCTAAATTGTTGTCTATATCAGATTTTTTTGACCGTCCATTTACACGTTCTGGCAATTTACACTTGCCATATCTCCTCCAGGTTTCCTGTGTTGCTGTCATTTATCACCTCCCAGGGTTGCCAGGTTTCAGCAAAAAGACCCACCCAATTTCTAAAAATCACATTATTGGGGTGGCTTCAACTCGCAGACATGAAAAACAACAGTGGTAAACAAACCCCATTGACTTGGCAACACTGCACCTCCACCTGGCACATGTGCTTCCTCCTGAGAATAATACGACATTTAACCGCAGATCTGATTTATTTCCGCACATGAAAGAAGCCTGAAACGAATTTCGAAATTTCTGAATTCATGCAGTTTTGTCGTTTATACTGTCATAGAACACATCAGATCCGTGTCACATATTTTAAAAAAAATCGGAATTGGGTTACTACTATTGGGTCTACTTTTTGTATACGGATATAATAACAACAAAACTTTGTGCATTTATAAAATAAAGAAAACAAACGAGGTGTGCTGTCTGCAGCCTTTGTCTGGGTGATCTTGATTTAGACACGCGTCATTAAAATGAACTGTAACTCAGTGAATATTCAACGAAGAGACAGGAGAGATATATCTATAAAAATTCTGACATGTCTTTTAACCTAAACAAGTGCTGCCGAAAACAAATATTCTGTGATAAAGTTATCCACATGAAAACAACGCGATGTCCGTTTTTCACATCTCCCTTCATTATATCTAATGCGACCACACCCATGTGCGGAACACGCTTTTGAGATTAAAATGTTTCACTGAAGCACACGGCTTGAAAACAGAAAACAACGCAGCGAGACTGTTCATCAAGTTTTTTTTTATTTCACTGTTTGCTTTGCGATGAGAGGAAAAAGACATAATTCACCCCAAAAAGATGTGATGTGGATTACCTCAGGATTTGAGATTTGGATTTCCTCAGAAAAAAAAGAATGAAGCGTTTTAGTCAATAGAGACTATAAACATGAGTCTCTTTTTATTTATATACTTGTACTAGTTTTCACATACCACGTAAACATTTTACTAGTTAGACTTTTCCAAACTATAATTCCTGACTAAATGTATAATCAAGTGAAACATTATGAAGTTTCAATAACAATATACACTACTATACCATTCAAAAGCTTGATGTAAATAATACAAATGAAACAAATACATGTAAACGTAACAAATGTAACAAACAATGCTGTTCTTTCAATTTATCCCCCCAAAAAATTAAAAATTAACTATTCTCAGGTCTCTTCAATATTAATATGAATAATAATAATAATAATAATATTTATGTAGAAAATCAGATTGTTAAAAGGATTTCTGAAGGATTGTGTGACTGCAACAATGATTAAAAAAAAAATCTGCTTTGAAAGTTCCTAATAAACTGTTTAACTGCCCTTGCAGGTAAATATAAAATTATGTTGTGGGATAATTAAATATATTCTAAATAAACTACAAACATAAAATCTACACATTTATTTTGTCCTCACATTCTTTCTTGTAACTCCTCCGCCTACTCGCATATAACTTTTACAAACAAAAAGTGTCTTAGAAAATGTTAATCAATATATTGTTTTCTGTGAGCGAGTAAACAAGATGATTTTCAGATCATTTAGAAAGAAAAATTCTAGGCTACAAGCTCCAGGTCTCAAAAGTCCCGGCAACCAACGTTCTGTATGTGTTTTATGGCCTTATTCAAGTGATTTAACATTTTTAGTTTTTCACTAACCACGCATAACATTTTTTTTTTTCTAAAAAACACAATCACGTACGTACATGCTGCTCACATATTATTATAGCCCAGTTTGTGCTGATTACAGTGATATTAGACTTTAGCCATTAGATGTTTATAAGTAACTGAAAAAGCAAAAATGTCAGGGCATGACAAAACTTCTCCAGGCCCCAAAAATACCCTTAGACCTCAGAGGGTTACTAACAGTGTAAACGAGGTCAAAGTGGTCAACAGATGACGTTTTCAAGTACTGATAATTATGACACTGATCAACTACTTCTCAGCTATATGCAACAATCATATTTAATCATTATTAAAATAAAAGTGGACTGGATGCATATTTTCAAACAAATTAAGAGACCCGTGAAAAACAGTTCAGTATGTCCACAGGGACAAGTGTTTCTCTCAATATCTCCTTACTGTTTAGATACAAGGGAGGCTCTCATGCAAATTATGTGATCATTTGCTCCTACATTCCAGAGAAGAGCTTCAAAATCATGACATCAAGTACACACCCCATGCACTGCATAAGCATGCAACTTCTATTTTTAAAACCACTTGTCCATCTTGTGGAAATTTTGCCATCGAAGATACCAGAAAGACAGAAAAACTGTTTAATGTTCAATAAAAATTTGAGGTGAATGCTATTAAGAGTTTGTTTATTTTCTGGTAGGACACTTGTCTGCTACAACTCCCCATCCTCTCACCAGTTTGCAGTCTCACTCTGCCGTCTAAACAGTCTGCATTGTTCAGGATGACAAGTGGATCTGGTCAGATGCCAGACAAAACACAAAACAGTTGCCAAAGACCATTCACCACATACAACTAGCAACATACTGATTTAGAAAAAGGGATTAGAACTAAATCACAGTTAGATAATCTTAGAGTAATATTGTTTTGACATAGAACTGCTTAAGGAACTCTTTTGAGCCAACACACGGTGTGAGATGCCAACCCCACTCTGACTCACAGAGCTTGAGTGACCTATTTTCTCAAAGCAGTGTAAGAATTGCGTGTGTGTGTGTGTGTGTGGTACAGCTGAAATGTTAAAGGCAGAAATGGGTCCTCACAGAACAGTGTGGAAAATCTGACAAGCATGTCTGTCATCTCTCAGAAGTGGCACTGGCAGAATGTGAGCTTATGCCTAGGCAGCCAGGACTCAGAGAAGCTTGATGCATTGATCATTTCTATTGGATGTGCAGAATTTAGCAAAAGGTGATTTGATGGGGAAAGGGGGCATTGTGTACCTTGCCTGCATATAAAGTCCCCCTTGTTTCAAAACTTCCATTTTGCAGGTTCCTTTGAATTAATGTTTTCATTCACTGGCACACTGCCACTAGAGGACTGTGCTAATTGTTGTGTCATCTGAAGATGACACAGATACAACAAAGGGGAGGTAACACCATAATATAACATTCATCTCATTAAAGAGACACAGCAAGCAACCAATAAAGATATACAGCACAGGAACAAGGCCTGGAAAAGGGATCATTTTACAATCAAGCACTAAATGACTTTTTTGTTATTGTTTTTTCAGGGCAATGAGGGCATTTTTCCAGGTGCAAATCTCGTTACCAAAAATACTTTTACAATAGACTATGCATATCTTGTTATGATGTAGACACTCAAAAACTGAAACACTTTCTCTGTGGCATGAAATATAAAATATATTTCCTAAATATGTATTATGATTTTATAATGATTGCATGCATTTAATTTGTACATTGTCTGGTAACATATGCTGGCCTGTTCCAATAAATTAGTCTTCCTTAACCTTGCCTTTTTCTTATTTAATAATCGACCATAAGGTTACATGAACATCAGCCTCCATCCGATCAACCATCGATGGAGAGAGTGGATGGAAAAGTGTAGCCCTATATACTTTTTCATTTTCAATAATCTGATTCACTCAGATGTCACGATATGGAATAAAATAGTCGCTACTTTAGTTTCATGTCAACTTTGACGTATTCAAGCAAATCAAATACACAAAGAGAACACTGTCATAACAGGGTAGATGTTGGGTAAAATGTACAGATATAATTCTACATGTCAAAAAATACAAGTTCTTGTGGCTAACAGTATCAGTCAAATTATCTTCGCACAGCCACTCAAGCTCTAAGATTTTATCTTAATCTTAAGCTGTGATGTCTTCTGTATAAAATACATTCAAGTTTCAAAGAATAATTAATTATTCTTTTCTACCCAACTGAAATGCCAGGATTTTAAAGGGGTCATATGATGTGGCTAAAAATAACATAATTTTTTGTATTTGATGTAATGAAATGTGTTTATGAGGTTTAAGGTAAAAAAAAAAAAAACACATTTTCCACATAATGTACATTATTGTTTCTCCTCCATGCCCCGCCTTTCAGAAACGCGTTGTTTTTTTTACAAAGCTCATCGGTGTGTGCTGATTGGCCAGCTATCCAGTGCATCATGATTAGCCAAATGCCTCAAGTGTATGACAGAAATGTTACGCCCGTTGCCATACTGTGATGCATGTCCCGGTCAGAACACTGGTGTGACAAGACAAAAACAATAAAACCCATTACAAAAAAAGGCATTTGTTTCATCCAGTCGGGACATAATTACAGATTATAATGAATTATACTGTGTTTTTACACTTTGCCTCGCACCATGTCAACATAAAACCATCGGAGAAACAACAAACAACAATCACTACTCTACACATCATCAGTGGCAAATTCTTTACATATGTAAATGTACTTACAGACTGTGAGTCAGAACAGCCGGCATTATAGTCTTCCCTCCCAGTATCAGGAAACAGTTCTCCATAAAATGTGAATATTTGGGTTGAATTGTTCTGGAACAGTGTTGTAAATTTACTTAACCATTGATTTCTGGTTGTGTCCTCTTTTGGAAGGCCAAACAAAGTATTTTTGTTTTTCACTAGCAGGAACAACGAGAATCAAAGTTGCGCCTTCTTTCTTTGCACGAACTTCTGGGCAGCCTTATACAAATTTTAACAAAAAAGTGATGTAGACATGTGGGGGGCGTGTTAGAGTGAAGCGTTTTAGGAGGGCATGGACAGGTCTAAACTTTTATGAAAAATATCTCTTTGGTTTTGAGACTTTAGACTTTGCAAATTTAGGGATCTTATCCATTCACAAACAGCCTGTAACAGTCCAAAGAGAAAACAAAACTTGAAATCACATCATATGACCCCTTTAAATATGGGAGAATAATGACATCAAGATTTCTTCTCAGCATGCTCCTTAACATGCATTACTGTCGCAAGAAATCAAGCAGGTGTAAAAAATAAAAATGCTAAATTTAATGTTGACATGTTATAGAATTCATTTTTAAATGCATTTCATGATTTTTGATTTCACAATGAGAAAGTGACAAGTTAATAGTTAATAGTGCATGCGACAAGTGAAACTAGGCCAAAAATATAAAACTGACAGGACTGTTTAGGCCTGTATTGACTGACGATGAAAGATGTCAACCCATGTGACAAAACACACATGCACACAATGCTCAAAAAACTAAAAGGACCATTTCCAGCGACTAAACACAACAGAGGACTGTTTCAACATATGTCAAGAGACCAAAGCTGAATTGCCTGGGTTGACTGATTACTGAACTCTCCTTCACCAATGTCCTCAACTGTCAGTAGGACAGACAGGCCCTATAGCGGAGAAGTAAGTGAGATAACTGATAAGGAAATCAGAGTGGCTCTTAACACAGTCATTCACCCAGCACATGCTCATTGAGTGGGGTAACACCTCCACACACGACTCATTCAAGGTCAGACCAGTAATGCTCCAATCAAAAGTGCAGTAAAATGTCCTTACATTAGGAACCGCTCTGAACCAGTCTGGTGTCAAATGACTCTAACAGATATTGTTTTACAAGAGATCAAAGACTAAAGCAGATTATGCCAGTCACATATTAAGAAGTGAAACCAGGCAAAACAATCAATTCATGACTAGGTTTGTTGACAAAAGAAAGCAGTCCTTCTGGGGCTTGTTGACAGAAAGGTGAGCAGGTGGCTGGCTGTTAAGTGACCACACAAAGTTAATGCATTCTGCATTTAACATGCATGACAACAATGAACGCTCACTAAATTACTCTGGCAATTTCCAGACACTAAAGACCTTTATTCTGTCCCTACAGATGAAATCAGCTGTTTTACTGCATTACAGATTTCAATTCTGCACAATATCAAAAGTAAAAGTGGCTTAATTTAAGAGCCTCATCCATGCCCTCTCATCCAGAAATGTAGTCCCTCACTCAAACTCTGCCAACTCCCCAGCTGGCTCTAATGAGTTGCTTGAAATAATTTATTGAAATAATAAGAGAGCATGGTGGTTTTGTAGGAAGGACAAATAGTCAGGGCTCAACCAGCAAACACAAAAGAAGCAACTTCCATCACTGGATGGTGTGCTGCATCGTTTCAACACCCTTTTAACAGCTGGTCAAACACAACAAGGACCACAAACCACCTATCCATTACTCCAACAACATGCAGATAATGTCGATATGATTTCTCAACTAATTAAACTCATGTCATTATTTAGGCTACTTCCCTTTGAGGAACTTCCCTTTTTAGGAGTGAAACTCACATTCTTAGCTTACTGCTCGATAGAGAAACATTGGAAGACGTGAATCTGGCATCGTTTTGATGGGGTTTATGCCACAAAAATGGAAAATCAATGTGCCTGCCCTGGGGTACTTGTAACACTGATTCCAGGTATCCTGAGAGGATAGGCAATATGATTTATTACATTTCCTAAACCCAAACAAAACAGAGCAAAATGTCCCTAAGCACTATACTAAAGTTCATTTTCTTGTTGTCATACTCTCATTAAGTTAAAATTTTCATCTGCTCAAGCTGAATGTTAATGTCATCTGGCGCTTCAGCAAAGTAAGGCCATCCGTAAAAATATTCTTGTTTGCCGTAACCTGACCGACCCTGTCAATTTAGAACTGACTAATTTATTTATTTTTTTCTGCTTTTAGTCCGACCGACTTGCCGGTTGTAAATTTGCGTTAAGACCAACCAATTTTTTTTAACTCTTCAAACAATTAATACAAGAGCAATAAAATAATATGATATATATTTTAATAAGTATTGTAAATATATAAATTGCCTAGGCCTACATACAAACGAAGGCTACGTTCTTTCTTTAAAAAAAAACCCTGTGACGTCAGCAATGTTTACACTATTGGTTAACGGATGTCACACTATGGCCTGTGCGTTCGCTTCCTCTCATACTCTCATTGGTAATAATGGTTGCGGCTGCAGTAAACAAAATGTTCGCGGTCAATGTTCAAAGTCATACGGGTTCGGGCACCTTAATACATCTAAAAAATTCATTAAAACAGCTCGACACCGCATTAACTTGGGACGAAGTTCTGGAAAAACTATGCCCAGATCTTTTCCCATCCCTTCTCCCATCTAGTCTAAAACTGTGACAACTGTCACTTTATGTTCGAAAATCTATTGCACGAATCAACTGGACCAACCAACACAAGTTTCGAAAACAAAAATATGAAAATTGATTTTAACGGCCTTCTCTCGGAGCGCGTCCAGGTTTTTTTTTTTTTTTTTTTTCACAGCGACACAGCAACTGCACCTTCAGACACACACGCACAACAGCAAATAATACTTCTGCAAAATGTTTCTCTTTTTACAACAGAAATGTCAATTCTGCCGGTATGTAGATTCGGGCTAGAAATATAGGTCTTTACCAACATATTGAATCTTTACATCCTGCCTGTTGTCTATGGATTTACCTATATTTGGATTTATTTGCTGTATAAAACTTCAGACATGCTAAATCGATTTTACAATCGATTCAATGAACACTTGTCTCTCAAATCAAACAGGATTTTTTTCACAAAAGTGACAACCAAAGAAAGCAAAGTAAATGGTCTCTCATTTGTAGGTTGCATTGACACCTAGTGGTGGATGGAAGTAAAACAGTACCTCATTGTTTCTGACAAAGATTTCAATTTGTTTGTGGTCTATATAGCCTGCATCAAAATGAGATTTGCAACGATGCGCCCGAAGGCACGGGTTGCAGACCCAGTCAGTGACATCACAATATGCTAATTTGGTTATATTCATAACTACATAATTACCACCACCAAAAATTACTTTTTTTTTTTTTTACATTGAAACTAGACATAGGTCTGTTCCAGAGGTGTCAAGTAACGAAGTACAAATACTTCGTTACTGTACTTAAGTAGAAATTTGGGGTATCTATACTTTACTTGAGTGATTATTTTTCAGCCGACTTTTTACTTCTACTCCTTACATTTTCAGGCAAGTATCTGTACTTTCTACTCCTTACATTTTAAAAATAGCTTCGTTACTGCTATTTCATTTCGGCTTGTTTTCATTCCGGCTTGTCATCATTCAAAAAAAAAAAAAACTATCCAGATAAATCGCGCCATCCGGATGGAGTGAATTTGATTGTGGTTGGATGAGAAGTATAAACATATACCATTCCGACACCCTATTGGTCTTTACGCGATCCATCGCACCTGCACGTGACACAAATCACATCACAGTCCAGCCAGGACATAGACAGTTTTGGGTTCGTTTATCAAAGTATATATTTCTTAAAAGTAGGGTTGGGTATGGAACCGGTATCCGATCGCCTCAGAGTCAGTCCGCTTAAATTTCACATGAAACCAGCGTCAGACCGGTCTCCTCCCGTCTTTCAGCGCGCTCTTCAATCCGCAGAGGCGCAGACCGCGAACGGAGCAGCGCACGCGCACTTAAACAAACAGAGGACACAAGGTATGTGTTTATCGATAGATTGTTAGAATATCCATATCTGTGCAGTTCTTGGTCATAAATACAGTTTACAAAAAGTCACGAGGTAGCAGTCGGTTTCTCATCTGTAAAGTTTTCGCTCATCACACCACAGCCGTTTCCTCCAGCGAAAATCTAGCCCTTAACACATATGAACGACCACATACTTTAATTACACTTATTTTTAATATACTTAATTTAATCATACGTACTTTATACATACACTACTGTGCAAAAGTCTTAGACACTTTAGTATTTTCACTTAAAAGAATGGTGTTCGGACAGTTATTTATATATTTTGCTGTAGTATGTCAGTATAAAATATCAGTTTACATTTCCAAACATTAATTTTCCCGTTGTCAGACTGCTTGTGCATTCAAAATCGCACTAGATTATTACTAAAATTAATGACCAACTGATATTTCCTACTGACACACTACAGCAAAAGATATAAATAACTGGTTTAAAACCCTTTTTGGGGAGAAAATACTAATTTTTCCATAAGACTTTTGCACAGTACTGTATTTTAAAAACGACATTGTTGCTACTTTATAAAGAATGACCATACAGTAATTCACAGAACTGATTTAAAACAGTGACAGACAGCACTCATGTTAACTTTTATATCAGAGTGAGTGACAGAGATACAGTAGAAAAATTATGTGTGCTTTTGTATTAAATAATGACCCAGATAGTGAAATACATTTATTAGCCTTAGATTAAGGGAAGCACAACTTGCACAACAAGCTATGGATTTATTTTAAATATTTGTAATGTTCTTTAAAGTTATCCATAGTTTTTTTTGTGTTTCTTTTTTTTAAAGTATCGGTTCAGGCACCGTTTAGGAGCCGGTACCATTTAAAAGTATTGAAAAGGCACTGGACCCTATTTAAAAGTTATTATTTCTCACTGGCTCATTTACCAAATGAGTGCTTTTTCTTCGTCCTCCACAAATTAAGCTAATGTAGGTAGTTCAGTAGCGAGATGTTTTAATAAATTAGCGTTTTCGATTGACGATGCGATTGACAATGTTGTGATAAGTAGGCTATACCAACTTTGAAACTCGTTACCCCCCGAACAATGGACATAGCAGACGTATGTACCAAATACAAGAAGCTATCAATCAAGAAAGTATCAGGATTATGATTTCTTTTTCAGTTTTAGTTTTTGATCAATCACTTGGATTAATCATTCATTTTGACAGCACTATAATGTTTACTGTAAATAGACCACCATACAAGTGTAATTGTTACTAAGCCTGCACCAATGTTCTTGTCCATTGCCCTCGCAGATTCCTGCAGCTAAGCTTGGATGTACATAAACATTCCATTAAAAGTTATTGATGACAAGCCTCTGAAGTTTGACTTTTTGCACCATAACAATACTTATTGGCAACTAGTCATCATATCTCTAGTCCTTTAATGTATTTGCATTGTACTAAAGTGCGTTCATTTTAAATGGGCATATATGCGGCTGAGGAAGACCTGAAGGTCGAAACGTTGTTTAATTAAATTCCTCTGGAGCAGTAGTTTTCAGTGTTCAGACTTCACTTCTTTATTTGTCTATATCATTTAGTTGTCTTGCACCTGTGTCCTAATTGGATGTTTGGGATGTGCACACCATTTTTGTATTTTTATATATGCGGCTGAAACAGGAAGCCTAGTGCATCCCAAATTTTTCAACATGAACATTATAGTCATTATGGCCTATGGCCTTTAGAAAAATGTTTTTTGAGGCGGTGGGGTAGTACACAATAGGCCCCTGTGGTGCGGCCTAAGCTTTTGTTCTTAATGGCATTTTTTTCCCCTTACATTACCTTTACTTTTATACTTTAAGTAGTTTTTTTAAACCAGTACTTTTACACTTTTACTTGAGTAAAAAGCTTGAGTTGATACTTCAACTTCTACAAAAGTCTTTTTAAACCCTAGTATCTATACTTCTACTTGAGTAATGAATGCCAGTACTTTTGACACCACTGGTCTGTTCTCGCGTCATGTACAGTGTAGGTCAAAATGCGTACCGACATGGTTGACAGCTGTTAATGTACAATTACCATTTTAGATCGACAAACTGTACTGTATACGACTGCTATTCAAACTGAAAGCATAAATCTACGCTTCCCACTACCATTTTCAAAGCACATCGCAAAACTGTGACATTTCGTTCACTGACACTCTACAGTCAGCGGAGCTAAACAGGGAACTGAATATACTCGCTCACCGGCAACCAGCCAAAATAAAATATTGCTTATTTTGAAGTTTACTATAAAATAATTGTATTTGCATTTAATACTCCCTTTTTATTTTTAAATAAATTAGAATTCACACTTTATTTAGTTTATTTTATATTTATATATGTATTAAATTGCAATAATATTGTTACTATTATTAATTAACTTTTTATAGTTATATTTGACTGATCACACTATGTGCCGTGTGAGGACCAAATCGAATCTCCTGGTTCTCATACTAGAACCTAGCTGAAAAAATTATGTGCACCCTGAGAATATCAATCTTTTTCCAAACAATAATATTAGTTCTACCCAACATCTCATGTTTTGTTCCACAGAGGAATGTCAAATAGATTGTATCTATCCCTTTAAGACAGTCAAATTAACAGTACACATTCAAAACAGAACATTTTCATAACTGTCTGTCTTTTGTCAGGTTTGCTGACTACAGCTAAAATGGAAGTTTATTCTATTGAAAATATGCCCATGAATGACACAAAAAATAAGAAAAATCCGTAAATCATATGGTTTTCAAACATGTATGACTTGCTTTCTGTGAACTATGATATTCTGAGAAATGAAAAGTGTTTTTAGCTTCTACACTGGCAGTCAATGGTAACCAGAACTACTTGGTAAACAACACTCTGTGTTCAACAGAAGAAAGAGAAGTTCATTGTAACCAAATGATGAGAATGTAAAAATTAAACAAAACAACCCAGTAGAAAGTGAAATTAAAAACACTTTTCAAACAGTTGTTTGTGAGGGTGAACTTTTGCACCTATAGCAAATTATATAATTGTGTCAGGTCAGCAAGTTTGGAGCTGCCAAGTTGCTGTTCAGCCAAACTCACAGAACAGATGACATTTGCATGAGAAACAAACACCCTAATACTTGTATTAGTCACATTACCTGACAGAACACTGAGAATGGTCAAGCAGGTGAATCTCAAATTAAAATATGGTGACATGCCAATCAGTTAATCAGCTCAAAACACCTGCAAAGGTTTCCCGAGCCTTCAAAATGGTCTCTCAGTTTGGTGCACTAGGCTACACAATCATGGGGAAGACTGCTGATCAGACAGTTGTCCAGAAGACAATCAATGACACCCTTCATGGGGAGGGTAAGCCACAAACATTCATTGCCAAAGAAGCTGTCTGTTCACAGAGAGTGCTGTATCCAAGCATGTTAACAGAAAGTTGAGTGGAAGGAAAAAGTGTGGAAGAAAAAGATGCACAACCAACCAAGAGAACCAGAGCCTTACGAGGATTGTCAAGCAAATTCAATTTAAGAATTTGAGTGAACCTCACAAAGAATACACTGAGGCTGGGGTCAAGGCATAGAGACGTACATTACCAAACTATGGGGTAATGTCAAGAGGAAAATGAGAAACAATAGACCCAAAAATGTAGATTAGCTGAAGGTCACGGTCAAAGAATCCTGGGCCTCCGTCTCACCTCAGCAGTGCCACAAACTGATCACCTCCATGCCACGCCAAAATGAGGCAGTAATTAAAGCAAAAGGAGACCCTACCAAGTATTGAGTATATGTACAATAAATGAACATACTTTACACTTGGTCAACAATTCACAAAAAAATTAATTGTATTGGTCTTAATCAGTGTTTGGAATAACGCCGTTTAAAAGAACAGTGTTAGGTAACGACGTTATTTTTTCAGTAACGGCCTAATCGAACTAATTACTTTTCCCGTCGTTATAACGCCGTTAACATTACTGAAAGTTAAATGTGGTGCGTTACTATGCATTGATTTAATGAACGATGTAATCCGAACGCACCCCTGGCTCACACAGTGAGTGAGGAGGTGGGTTAAAAATGAGATAAGCGATTATGATTAGCTAAGGCAGAGTCATGTGTTTCATGGTAGCCAATCAGAGCCAGTGTTTTTACGTCAGGGGCATCCATAGTGGCGTCAAAAACACATGCACGCGAGATTCGCAGCAGAAATAGCGAGTAATCCAATGAAAAGTTGCCATTTTCAAGGTAGAGATATAAGCACTAATTCAAATTCATTGTTGTCAAAGGCAAGAACGTGAATGTAATGTGTACATGTAATGTGTGACACACGCATCTACAAAGCTAGTGGCCAAAAACACTTTTCTTACAAAGATAATACTTGGAAGTGCAGGATAAAACTCTTGCTGTCTGTTGATGTGCAATAAATACTGAAAGTTATGTACAAACACCTGTCTGTTCTACTCATTTTAACTGACTTCTGAAAACTGCTCAAAAAAAAAAAAAAAAAGATTATTCGACATATAGCAACTTTTTTTTTTTTTTTTTTTTTTTACAGTAACGCAAATAGTTACTTCCCTGGTAACGAGTTACTTTTATTATAGAGTAATTCAGTTACTAACTCAGTTACTTTTTGGAACAAGTAGTGAGTAACTATAACTAATTACTTTTTTAAAGTAACGTTCCCAACAGTGGTCTTAATATGAAATGTTCTAATTAATTTGAATTAATTGAATTGACGGGGTTTTGTTAAATGTGAGCCAAAATCATCACACATTTAAAAGAACCAAAGACTTAAACTACTTCAGTCTGTGTGCATTGAATTTATTTAAATTAATACAAGATTTAATAATTTGTTGAATTACTGAAATAAATGAAATTTTCCACAACATTCTAATTAATTGAGATACACCTGTAAATGACACAATAGACGAACACACAGTAAACACTACAACATACTGAAATTATCAGTTAAAAATACTATTAAATGAAGTGTGCAAAAACTAAAAAAAGTTTTTACTAACTAAAAAGATTTTCACTGTTAATAACCATGCCGGAGAGATTATCATCAAGACATCAAGCTTCTTAACTTGTTACTTAAAATATACACTGTGGTCTGTAGAAGGATTATGTGATAAACTTTATTATCTCAATATATTTTTGTGCACAGATAATTGTAGTAATTTTGGGCAGTAAAACACTAAATTTGAAAGGGCCTGAGCTTTCACTAAAATGTTTGTACTAAAAGTTCAACGAGGACAAGATGAAAGACACCGACCAGTTTTTCTCCGTTTTGTTTGCAGTGACAAACATGAATTCAAGATTAGGGTCAGTCCACACCTCCTAATCCAAAACCATGTGATCATTTACAGTGACAAAGGCAAAAAAATTACATCAGATTATATGGAAGCATCTGTCTTTGAATTTATGGGAAGGACAAGCAAGCACCAAGCTAGTTCCTCTTTTATGGCAAGGAACAACATGTTTAGAACCTAAAGCAGGGACATGGCGAAGTGCAACTTGTAGTAACGGCATGTTTACCTTGATACATCTTTCCTGAACACCATATGACTCTATGTATCATGTCTGAGGGGTTTGGGGGGCTCTTATAACTTCACCAGCAGGTTTTGCCACCTAGTTACATGTGTGGCCCAAACAAATGGATTCCATTACCTTCAGCGATCAGCTCTTCCACCGTCACTTGGTATCTACCGACAGCAAACACCTTCCCGATGTAGTTGCTGCTTCCAGTACCAGATCCAGACCCACCCCCGAGACTTCCGCTCTCTGACTTCGGCATACGCGAAAACTTCTTCATTCTTGCCTCTTTTGTTCCCGCCTTCCCCAAATGGACAGTTCCAAACACGCTAAAGACGCTTAAAAATCCAATCTGTTCATCTCCGCTCTTTTGTCCAGCATGCTGAGAGATTTGCTCTCCCGAGATGCGCCAGGCACTTCAGTGCTCGAGGGACGCAGAAAGGCGTAACGTTAGCTGAATGCTTCCTAATTTCCTCCTAAGCCAGATGAAGCAACTGCATAGAAGTAAACCGTCAGGGTAGCGGTCTGTCGTTAATGAGTGACAACAGCACGAGTGATAACGTCCACGCTGCTATGTCTTCAGGCCGACTACAGTTGCGGCGGGCTAGCGAGACTGTAATATGGAAGCTGGAGAGAACATTCGCCTCGCTAGCTGGCTAACAACAACGGCAAAACGCTCTGTTCAGCCAAGGCATGCTTTTGCTTTCGGCGTAGAGTCGAAGATGATTGAAGCCCAGGCTATCTGAAACCAATGTGAACAACAAACAGGCAGAAAGTGGGTGTGTTAGGCGGAAGCTACACTGACGAATCTCTTAAACGATGACTACTGCCACTTCCCCTTCGGATAGTTTAGTTAGCCAGCTCGCTAGCTGACTAGCTTCCTCTTATCAGTTTGAACAGGTCATTGTGTATCATAGTCAAATGTATCAGTACAAAAATAAGCCAGAAATCCTCGTTGCTGCCGTACGTTTCGGACGTTGCGCGAGCAGCGTCGGTTATATTTTCTTTTTAAACGACAGAGTGCTTCCTCGTGCTCTGGAAGTCCCCAGTCACACTGATAAAGTTCGAACTCCAGTGACTCTCCGTAGAATTGCTGGGAGGTTTGTTATCGCCCAATCCGACTGTCTGACAACCTAACTTTGTTTTGTCCGATTCCTTCCCATTGTCATGATTGGTGTGCTCGAGATGCGTCCTGTATATGCTCTTCTCTGATGGGATGAAACGGATGACTGTCTCTCTGCGTTTTGTTTAGCAGTTTGCTTTATGAAGCTCTTAACCAATGTGTTTTAGTATGTTGAAAGCTGTGAATGGATTGTTTGAATGAGAGGTGCTTAAGAAGTGCAACTGGCACAATCTGTGAATACGGTACACTTTTGTGTCCCATGAGTTTTTTAAGCACCGGAGGCATAAATCCATGTTTTATTTTCGAGATTTATTGGATAAACTATTGAACATAAAATTAACTTAACTTGAAAAATAGGAATTAAATAGAGTAGGCCTAATAAACTCATTTTTATTAGCATTATTTATTACAAATCTATTTATGCATCTATGTAGTCATGCATGTACTGTTCAAATTATTTTATATTTGGACCCTTCATCATCATTAATCTTTATTTGGTTTAATGATTTTGTAACTTATTAAACAAATTGCAATACTGTCTATATTAAGTTTAAATATTTTCTACAAGCTGTTATTTGCTAGTCTCCACTTACGTTATTTAGTCAAAATGTTCAACCTTGTTCCCTTTTATATTTATTTAATACATGTCTGTTTGATTCGGATGGTTATTTAATAACAGTAATACAGACCAGAGACCTCAACATTCAATCAAGCTTCGGGCCCTATTTTGAACCTATTCAAGATTTTTTTGCATAGTAAATTATTATTTTGCAATAGTAAAAAAATATTTGCCATCTACTTGATATTGTTATCGTCTTTAACATATTTTAAAATTTGTCTGGAAAAAAGTGTTTTAAGTTAGGATTTACTTTTTTTTTATATACAATACCCTACATATATCACCCAATAAATTTCAAACATGACACTAATAATTAGATTTAATTTATGTGCAATCAGGAGACTGATTCAGCACTTATAATGATGACAGAGATGACTGAGACAGTCGCATGATGTTAACCAGTCTGGGTGGACAACACAAGCCCCTTTGAGGCTCCTCAGGTCTGTTTTTCACTATTATGTCCTGCCCTCTAATGGTCAACCGCTGCAAAATGAACAAGGCCTTCTCATCGCAGAAAATAAGTATAGGTAGTGGCTATGTAACTGTATTAACATGCAATTCAACACATAAAAATGACTAATTTACAATCAGTTAATTGCAGAACATATAAGCAAGAAAATCATGACCTGTTTGAATAGTTATTTCCAGAAAAAATAACATTGAGGGCTGTTAAACCAAATGTATATCTTGCTTGTACAAATGTGACAGCTATCTGAATTATACGGATGTAGTTTGATGGAGAGAAAGAGGACTAACTGGAGTCTGGGATTATTAGATGGGATTAATGAGGATCTTCAGTTCCCTCAGGATCTTCTCCACCTCAATACAGATCAACTCCCCTGACTGTGCAAAGTTTCATCAGCAGCAGCTCCCTGAGCAGATGATTCAACGCTGCATGAACGCTCAGATATCTTGGTTATCTTTATCATAAAATGTGTGAAGTTATGATTTTGTCTGTTGCATAACACCTTTGGGAGCTGTGATTATGCAAAATTATCATATTTCTAATTAAAAATATAGTATATTGTCATTTTTATTAAATAAACCAAGGTCCAATTTCTTCCCCTTTTGTTCTCTATTGTCTTTTCTCTTTTACCAAAAATAAAAGTAACATAAACATAAGCAGGAATCAAATGGACGGAGTAAGGCCTTATTAGAAAGTACTTTTTTTTTTTAATGACATTTACGTCTGGCAGACTTAGGGACAGTGATTAAGGGACCGATAATTGGTATAAATCATTTTACTACATTATTTTTCCCAGACAACATTTAAAAGTAGTCTGCTGATCCATTTAATTTCTGAAGGACAACATTACAAAACATTAATATGCTAAATGTGTGTGTGTATATATATATATATATATATATATATATATATATATATATAGTTTGAAAAAAACGAGATGCAGGAATATTCATAGTAATTTCTTTATTGTTTTTATCAGATTTTTTATCAAAATTCCAACATTGCAATGTTCTAAATAATGTTGGCTATCAGCTTTTCCCTTGCCATTAAGTAATTTAACCTTATGAGTAATTTAGACAAAAAAAAAAAAACAGAATCAATATGAATTTTACCCTGTGCCTTTACCTGCAGTAAAACAGCTACACAAACTGTATTTTTTGAAAAAGCTTTAAAATTACATTTCATTTATATGTATTCATTTAACAGACATTGCAAAATAACCAAACAAGACATCTTTAGTAGCATTTCTGGGTTAGTCATCACCTCCACAAATCATCTTCAAGCAGTCACCGTAGTCGCCAGACACGTCAGACTGAAATAAAAATGTCACTCAATCATAACATCAAATATTCATCAACATTTGTTTCATTTGCATGGAATATATTGAAACAGATATGGTCATTGTCAGATATGGAGAATGGATTATGTCAAACTATCACCTGTGAAGGTTATGATATCTTGAGGGCATGATTCAACTAATAAACCTGAAGATCAGGAAGTGATGTACTACTGGACTCAAGCATATCTTAAAGAACAATGGCAGATGGCTTGAACCTGTGCTGAAGTGTTTATATGAGTGGAGAATACTTACACTTATTTCCTTGTAGAGTGAGTTTTTATAGAGCTTCTTGAATTCAGCTCTGATGTCCAGCATGTCAAGCTCTCCACGGCTGACCATTACTCTGGTCAGAGTTTTTTCATCTGTGCCTGCTCCCTGCAGGTTCACAAATAAACATCAGCATTGTACAAACTCAGTGACAGACAATAATGTGCTTCTATTCGTACCTTCATGCTTTTGTAGAGTTTTTCAGCAAAGTATGCAGGAGTACTCATCACACACTTTACTAGAAGAAAAAAAGTGTATTTAATTAAAAATATGTAGAGCTAAAATAATACTAATAATAATCAAATACCGAATGCTTATTGTGTATTTGATTTCATAATTAAAAAAATTACCAATGGCAACCAGCAGATCCTCCAATTTTCCAGACATTTCCTTCTCAATGCTCTTCTGCAAAGTCTTGCCACTGATGTTTTTATATTCCAATATTGCTGTAATGCAACATGTCAAGTTATATTTAAAACACACCTGCCATTTCAGTTCCTACGCAAAATGTTTTTGCTTATTTGGATGATTAAGTTTGTACTTTGTCTCAGGTGAGGGATGCTCCTTTTACAGAGGATCTCAATAAACTTGGACTCATCAGTTCCCAGTCTCTTCTCGCCTGCTTGATAGAGGGCCTATGGAAGAAACAGAGAGCATGCAGGTGCTCAAATCTAATCATATAAATAACATAATCTTTAATACAGGTTAACTGGTTAACCGGGACAGGGAGCAACACAAGTAAATACAATCTCCAACACAAGCGCAAGATGAGCGGGGCCAGAGAATAGTCAGGAGAAAGCACATGTCACCAAACACAACACAAGCTATGTGCCAACACAAACACACAGTGTCCTCTGGTGGCCATCATAGGTACACCAGCAAAAGACTGAGACAACGTGCCGTATTTCTATAACACAGAATTATTTTTTAATTAATCCTACTGAAAAACGGATGCTGAAAGCACGGGTTAAATTCAAAGTGAATATGTTCTATACCTTTGCATCCTCTCTAGCCTTGTCTGCATTTACACTGGTGCTTTCATCCCTTGCGCCCTTACAATGAGAGACAAATAAAATATCATTAACTTCCAGAACTGCCTTTATTACAATAAACTGCTATAAGTATATAATCACCTCAGCAAGCAGAAGGATGGCTTTGCCAAAATCCCCTGAAACCTCTGTCTTTAGGTTCTGTGTCAGCGTTTTCTTTGTTACTATTAGGCAAAGAGAAGGGAAGCAATTATAGTTTCACATACTTTTTAGTAACTTTCACATTTTGTTACTACAGATTCCTCATCTCACTCTCAGAATATGCGGCAGACAGCTCCTTGATCTGTTTATTTGTCCGTGAGGCAAGTATTTCTATCAGGACGTTGGTGTCCGTTCCAGCCCCCTGAAAAACAACCCATAAATGAATTAGTAAAACAATGAAAAATATGCATAAACAACAAACAAAAAAAGTTCACATAGATATAGCTGAAATTTGTTTGAGATTATTGCTAAATGTCTCAATTTGTTCAAGATTTAAAATAAAAAGTTAGGAAATCCAAGTTACTTTCATTGCTTTGATTAGCCATTTAGCATCATTGAGTGCAGGCGTTCTGGCGAGCGCAACAAGCAGATTTTCAAAGTCGCCCCTGGTGTCGCCTTTCAAGTCATTTACAAAAATCTATGGTGAAGACAAAAAATTAGGCATATGGTATTATAATTTTCCTTAAATGTGTTTGAGCAAGAGGACAAAGATTTACCCTCTTTGTGGTTTCTTCATATGCCCTTGAAATAGCCTGTTTCTGACTGCTGCTCCTGTGAGTCAATATGTCTATCAGTGTCTTCTCAGTTGTACCTGGTAAGTGAAATTACTGTAGTTTGATGGAACATACAACATATGTATGTTATATATATATATATATATATATATATATATATATATATATATATATATATATATATATATATATATATACAGTACAGAACAAAAGTTTGAACACACCTTCTCATTCAAAGAGTGACTATATGAAAATACAAAATTGTAGAGTCACACTGAAGGCATCAAGGGCTATTTGACCAAGAAGGAGAGTGATGGGGTGCTGCGCCAGATGACCTGGCCTCCACAGTCACCGGACCTGAACCCAATCGAGATGGTTTAGGGGTGAGCTGGACCACAGACAGAAGGCAAAAGGGCCAACAAGTGCTAAGCATCTCTCGGGGAACTCCTTCAAGACTGTTGGAAGACCATTTCAGGTGACTACCTCTTGAAGCTCATCAAGAGAATGCCAAGAGTGTGCAAAGCAGTAATCAAAGCAAAAGGTGGCTACATTGAAGAACCTAGAATATGACATATTTTCAGTTGTTTCACACTTTTTTTGTTATGTATATAATTCCATATATAATTACACATGTGTTAATTCATAGTTTTGATGCCTTCAGTGTGAATCTACAATTTTCATAGTCATGAAAATAAAGAAAACTCTTTGAATGAGAAGGTGTGTCCAAACTTTTGGTCTGTACTGTATATATATACATGTATACACAAATAATACACTTATTGCGTTATACATATAATGCAGTACAGATAGATTATGTACCTATGCCTTCAATTGCTTTACGGAGAGCAGCAACATCTTCACTGACGTTGAAGTCAGATTTGGCTTTAATGGTACCTCTCTCCCCTGCCTAAAAAAGACCAAGAAGTTCAATCAATCTATATAACAAAAATGTGTTAAAAGTTTGAGACAAATAGTCCTCATAAGTCACCCTCTCCTTGTAATACATGTGTCATACCCATGTCATTATACAGAGTTGTGGCCTGATATGTCACAAAAACAAGAGCATTTATACATAATTGTTTGTTTACCGCTGATGTGAATGAAACAGGAGCAGCATTCGCTATACTTTGCAAGTCTTCCTGCAACACAAGAAATTAAATGAATAATAAACGCTCTTCAAACGTATATTATTCACTTAAATAACAGATATAACTGAATCATCCTTTAAGATTTTACTTACCCACAGGTCTGCCATTTTTGATTAATTCTAGTGTGATTAAAAAATATATATATTTACAGCTCAGAATCCACAAGGTACATTGTTTTTTTTTCATATTGGTTGTATTTTTATATACACAAAAAGTTAAAGCGATTACAAAGATTCAGCGACAACCTAATAGAAAAAATAAGCTTTGAAAAAAATAAAAAATAAAATAACAATCGTGACTCCTGATTGACTGCACCACAAACATAACCGCCTCTCAATTTTTTATATCTGCTTCGATTCGAGTTAATCGGACAAAGACTAGTTTTTAAAAAGTGTTAAGCCTACCTACGTTTATATATAGGCTATATAAATATAAATATATATATATATATATATATATATATATATATATATATATATATATATATATATATAATAACTTTTTATTCAGTTTGCACTTACCTTTGCGATATAAATCAACACTGAACGTGTCTCCCTGTCCGGTTTAACTTCTCAACTGCTTCCTCAGGGCGTGTGCCACACGATATGTCACATTTTCACAAAAGACACATTCTTACTGAGCCTCTCCCTTCATGAACATTAAACGACCTGCTATAATATACTATTTGATTCAGTAAAATTGCACTTTATATACATAATGATAATTTAACCCCTATCACTGCAATATCATATTTTATTATTATTCAACTATTTTCATTGATTTTAATTATTATAGGCTACAACAATCACAACCACACAAGCATACAGGCCTACAACACTCTTCTTAACTCACATATTCAACACCAAAACATATATATTTACACACCCCTAAAAAGGGTGTAGCTGGGTCATTATTGCTTTCGGTAGGCCTACCATTTAAATCCCCATGGTATAATATGGTATATTTTCTTTGAAAATGGGCTAATACTTGTTTTTAAATGCTCATCTTACAAAGTTACTCTCCCTCTACCATAGAACACAGTAAATATGTACCCAAAATGAATTAACTAAAAAATATTTATTCATGTTTTAGTCCAAGGCTAAACTGCCATGTCCCCAAGTGGGCTTGCATAACTTCAGCTCCAAATATAAGTGATAAAAATCCAACAAATTCCAAAATGCTAAGTTTTCTTATTTCTCAACAAAATATACTGTATTTTTTGTTATTTATACATTTTTAATGCTTAAAGTCTTTAAAATACATCGTGTCCCTGAATTGAATGTCCCCACTGTTACTCTGATGAAAAGTCCATCTGTAAACCCTTGAATGTTTCTCTAATAAAATGGCTCTCAGGAAGTATAATACTTTTCGGTGGCAAACTAAATTACAAGAAGCAGAGTAATTAAGAATCCTTAATTTGCCCCTTTATTTAGTGTTATAGAATGATTCACTGATCTGGTAAAGCATAACACGCCCACCCTGTTATTTTCATTTATAGAGGAAACTTGGTATTTTTTATTTTTTATTTTTTGATAATATGGTTGATAAACATGTTAATAATCCTCCTCAAGGATCATTGCGCACTAGCTTGCTGTTCATGACTTTAACATAAAATGTCGCTCCTGTTACTGTCCACCCAGTTAATGTTTTGCATTGTAACAGGGTGGAGCAGCCAAAGATAACAGAAGGGTTGATCTCTGTACTTTGTCCCCATGTCCCACTGTACCATGTTGATCAATACCATGTCATATTTACCATGTATTTTTGGGTGAATAGATAATGTTAAATAAGCAATGGAGATTGTAACATAACTACCTCCAAGCAATAAAACCAGTTTGATCCAATTGAATGACCTTTCTCATGACCTGCTCAAGCCATATCAGCTTTTATACATATCCAAAACACACTAAAATGACAAATAATACTGTAAGGCATATGCTCACATTCAAGACATTGTACAAATACTAAACTTAAATAACCATACATTAACTATATGAACAAAGTGTGTGCTCTACATGCTAGGAATATGTTTATCCGTTTATTTATTTGTTAAAAGGTACAAATACAAGTATCTAGTTGATTATTGTATCATAAATGATAGCACCTGCCTTCAGCCGACATTTGAAAAACTTTTAAAACTTGAAACCCATACGTATGAAACAAAAATACTTTCTTGATCGGTGTTGAAATAACAGATTCTTTGGCATTTCAGTGGAGTCACCAAATTGAGAGCAAATCTGTGGTGATACAGAGTTGCCAGATATGAAAACTTTGTTGCGCACAATGTATGAAGGACGAAAAACACAAAAAATAATAATTTATATAGAACAAAAAGATGTAATTACATGAAATATGCATATTTTGTTTCGAATTTTAACATGCATGATTCATCAGCACAATTTGAATGTTTCATGTTTTCAAGTGACTATTAAAGTCATGCCTGATGTTGCGAGGCGCCATTCACTACCAAAAAAGTCTTAACAGTTTTGGTTTAGACAAAAATAAAAATTATGTTTTAAATATTGTAAATCAGTATCTCACTCTATACCTTTATCTGTAGCAAACTGTAAATATAAGTGGTATATTTCCTAATAAACTTGGAAAAATGCTATTGATAAAACCATTTTACAAAGTATCTGAAGGGGTTCTCTTGTAAACAGGCTAGTCTTCTCCTCCACAAATCATCTTCAAGCCGTCACCGTAGCTGCCAGATACATCTGACTGAAATAAAGAACAGCAAAGTCACCCATCATAATCACGGAGACAGAGAGAGTGAAATCATCATTTGTGAGTTTATGATATCTCAAGGGCCCAATTCAACTAATAAACCTGAAGATCAGGAAGTGATGTACTACTGGACTCAAGCATATTTTAAAGAACAATGGCAGATGGCTTGAACCTGTGCTGAAGTGTTTATATGAGTGGAGAATACTTACACTTATTTCCTTGTAGAGTGAGTTTTTATAGAGCTTCTTGAATTCAGCTCTGATGTCCAGCATGTCAAGCTCTCCACGGCTGACCATTACTCTGGTCAGAGTTTTTTCATCTGTACCTGCTCCCTGCAGGTTCACAAATAAACATCAGCATTGTACAAACTCAATGACAGACAATAATGTGCTTCTATTCATACCTTCATGCTATTGTAGAGTTTTTCAGCAAAGTAAGCAGGAGTACTCATCACACATTTTACTAGAAGAAAAAAAAGTGTATACAATAAAAAAAAAGAAGAAGTAAATATTTTTGCATCAAATTCCAAATTATTTAGAATGTATAAATACAAATTGACTGTACCAATGGCAACCAGCAGTTCCTCTAGATCTCCAGATATTTCCTTCTCAATGCTCTTCTGCAAAGTCTTTCCACTGATGTTTTTATATTCCAATATTGCTGTAACAGGACAGCAATGTCAGTTATATATACAGCACACCTGCCATTTATGTTTCTATGTGAAACACTTTGGATGATTTATTTGGATGATTAAGTTTGTACTTTGTCTCAGGTGAGGGATGCTCCTTTTACAGAGGATCTCAATGAACTTGGACTCATCAGTCCCCAGTCTCTTCTCGCCTGCTTGATAGAGGGCCTATGGATGAAACAGAGAAGATGCAGGGGATCATATCTTATATAGAAATAACATCATCTTTAATACAGGTGAACTGGTTTTGTTTTGGTGCCCATAGTGGATGGATTCAAGAGAACTGAATAATGTTGACTTAATTATTGGAATGAAAAGGAAAACAATAATAAAAAAGGAGGTGTTTACATACATTGTCATTGTGATTACAAAGATCTGATGCAGTATTTTGTATTCAAAACATTCTAATACAACAAGAAATGTGTTTTCTATACCTTTGCATCCTCTTTAGCCTTGTCTGCATTCACATTGGTGCTTTCATCCCTTGCACCCTTACAGTGAGAGAAAAACTTAATTAAATATCCAGAACTGCCTTTATTACAATGAACTGCTATAAGTATTTAATCACCTCCGCAAGCAGAAGGATGGCTTTGCCAAAATCCCCAGAAACTTCTGTTTTTAGCTTCTGCATCAGTGTTTTCTTTGTTTCTATTGGGCAAAGGGAAGGGAAGCAACTAAACATTTGTAACTTTCTATATTCTGTATGTAACTATATTTTGTCACTACAGATTAATCATCTCACCCTCAGCATATGCGGCAGACAGCTCCTTGATCTGTTTATTTGTCCTTGAGGCAAGTATTTCTATCAGGATTTTGGTGTCCGTTCCAGCCCCCTGAAAAACAACCCAAGAAGGGCATGATAAAAAAATAAAGGAAAAATCTGCCTCACATTGGTACAAAACATTCAAAATGCTCACACATATCACTAAAGTTTGACTCAAAACATTGTACAAGGTGTAACAGGGAAAATCAGGAAACGTAACTTACTTTGATTGCTTTATTTAGCCATTTAGCATCATTAACTGCAGGTGGTCTTGCGAGCTCAACAAGCAGGTCCTCTAAGCTGCCCCGGGTTTCACCTTTTAGATCATTAACAAGAATCTAGACAAACAAATTAGCAAGATTTTCACATGACCAACATTCAAAATACTATCAGAAAGAGGACAAAGATTTACCCTCTTTGTGGTTTCTTCATATGCCTTTGAAATGGCCTGTTTCTGACTGCTGCTCCTGTGAGTCAGTATGTCTATAAGTGTCTTCTCAGTTGTACCTAGTAAGTGAAATTATTGTCGTTTGATGGAACATACAACATAAAATGAATGCAACAAGAAGAATATGGAAATATATTACATGTACAGTATAATACAGTAAGTTATACCTATGCCTTCAATTGCTTTACGGAGAGCTGCAACATCTTCACTGACGTTGAAGTTAGCTTTGGCTTTAATGGTACCTCTCTCCCCTGGCTGAATAAGGAATAGCAGTAAAAAAAAAAATTTGGTTACTATGTTGTTTTAAGTCAAAAGTCTTCTTACAGGTCAAGTAAATTTTTATTTACGCTAACAGTTTTAAATGTTATTGATTACACTTAATGTTTACTTTTTTCAGTTGTTTAAAATAATGGGCTGTTTAATGGTAAGTTCCAGTAGGGTTAGGGGTATGAAGAGTTTGGCTCCAAAACGCTATAAACGCCATTAAAAAAACAAACAAACAAAAAAAAAATGTTTCCGCCAAAATCAGTATTGTTTCTGGTCAGTATTGAAAAGTCCATTTGTAATTTTACACAAAATATTTGCGTTATTGGTAATATTTGCTGCCTCTTTTCCAAACCGAGACAAGCGCCAGTCTCCATTTTTCGCAGAATGTGATGTATCCTCTCAACAAATTACAGCACACCATTCCACGCACTGTAAACAGTAACAACCAATCACAGCGCACCATTGCACACACTTTAGACAGTAATGGCCGTGCTTTTAATACACTCTGCATTGTTTTTCTACTCTAATTTGTGCTTTGTGGTCAACAAACAAGGGCCGCACGATAAATCGAATGTGATTGTCATCCGCATCTTGTCAGTAAAGCTGATTCTGTGATTAACAGTCCCGTTAAATCTCCATCACAGGCTTTTGGATAGTGAGACATTTAATACACAATAGACATAGATCACTGACAAGTTGCGCCATATCGCATTCATTAGATGAATCGCATTCGATTATAAACATGATATCGCATAGCTTGTCAGTGTTAGTGTTTTTATTAATGACATTTATGTCTTTTGTTAATATGGCACGTAGCACTAGTCAACTAAATGAATGTAACATGGCAGAGATGAATGCACTTTTGGAAGTTGAATGTAAGGGAAATATCATGTTTGAATTTCTGTGGTCTAATGTTGTTCATGTTCTTGTTCATGATGAAAATGTATTTGATTGCTGTAATTTATTTAGCATTAACAAGATGACCCTTTGAATTCAATTCAAGTTTATTTGTATAGCACTTTTTACAATACAAATTGTTAAAAAGCAACTTTACAGAAAATAATGTTTCTACCAATAAATATAATAAAATGAATTCATTTCGTAAGCGATGAATTCAGTGAATTCATTTCGGAAGTGATGACGGATGGAAGTATTTTTAGTCCAATGCCTGTATATTAGTATTGATTATGATTTAATATAATTAGTATTGACCAAGTTCAGAGGCTGTCATATGTGTAACTTAAAGGTACTATGTTGTGTATTTTCATCAGTTTCACTATGAAAAAAACTTTCATATTGATTCAATGGATTTACAGCATTTTGGGAAAAATAATAAAACATTTATAATAAATCTTTGAAGATCAAAACCTGGATTTTAATTTATTTTTGTTATTATAACCAAAAGGTGCTATGTGTTTAAAACAGAAAATAGTGGTTTTCATCATGCCACTTTCAACACATTTTTTGTCAAATTAATAAAAATGGATTTATTGCGTTTTGGAACCAAACTCTTCATAAACTGTATATATATATATATATATATATATATATATATATATATATATATATATATATATATATGCTTACCGCTGCTGTGAAAGAAGAAGGGGCACGAGCAAAATTCTCCAAGTCATCCTGCAATAAAGAAAAACCCTCCTAAATATTATAAATATTACACACTGCACCTTTGAGTCTCTGCAAATTTGGTTTAAACAAAATGTTTTATTATTCGCTTGCAGGGAGTGCAGTCGTTTTACAAAATGTAACTTACCCACAAGTCTGACATTTTGATTGGGAGGATTCTATAAACAAACAAATTCACAGTTCAGATTCGATTAATTTAGATTTAGTTTGAACGATTACTATGATTACTATGGTCATGGTTACACAGTCATGCAAAACTCATATGCAGGATAATCTATTTCATTCACATTTGCTTTTCTTGCCTTCAATTATATATATCAATTTATATATTTATATATAAATATATAAAAAGGTTAATGACTTCCCTCAAAAATATACTCAACAACAAACAAGTTTCGACAAAGGCACTATTGCCTAACTGCAGTTTCTCTCCATTTAAAATATACTGTCCATCGAGTGAATAACCAATGCTTAAGTTATGTTAATTAAACAAACATTTATAATTAGTACTACCTACGTATTTTAAGTCTTAGCTCTTACCTTCGCGATACAAAGTAATAGACAGAGTGGCTCTCTGTCTGGTTTAACTTCTTCTCACCTGCTTTTCAGGGCGTTAGAGACATGCCACGATCACAAAAGGAATGCATTCTTACCGAGCCTCTCCCTTATTGAATAAGGCCATTTTAAAATATACAGTCTTTACTATTTAAGTCTTTAGTCTTTAATATTTTTACATCTATTTCCCCTTTTTTTAAATGGCACACAAAAGTATAATGTTTCACCCTTAGATTAGATATAATTTCCTTCCGGTTATTTAAACAAGTCTTCAGTGTAATGGGTCCAACACTTGTAAATTTGATCAATAAATGCTTTGATAAGGAGTTGTTCTGGACTATTATAAAACATGCCTCAGTACAACTTAGACTTAAGAGGCCTAATTTAGACGCCTCTGATGTGTCAAATTATAGACCTATTTCCAACCTTCCATTTTTAGCAAAAATTATAGAGAAAGTGGTTTTTCATCAAATATAAAGTTTCTTGGTCGATTACAAGATTTTGATGCATTCCATTCAGGCTTTAGAAAATTTCACTCCACAGCTCTTTTAAACGTGTGCAATGATTGATGACTTTTAGCTACCAGCACTGGGGAATCTGTAGCTCTGGTAATTTTAGACTTGATCGCTGCTTTCGACAATCACAATGTTCTTCTGGTCCGCTGAGAACTGGTAGTGGGCATTAGAGGTGTAGCTTTAAATTGGTTCCAGTCTTATCTTACCTTTGACCAGTGGGGTGCCTCAAGGCTCTACTCTAGTGCCCATTGTATTTATATGCTTCCCCTCGGATCTATCTTTGAGCAGTATGGTATAAGCTAAAACATTGTTATGAAGATGACACACAAATATATATAATGGATTAGACCCGGTGGCCGCCTGCCTCTTGGATGTAAAAGCAGTCTCTATAATGTTTAAGTCTGAATGAGAGTAAAACAGAGATTGTGGTGTTTACCCCTTCAGACAATGCTTTATATACCAAATCTAAATCTTGGTGTTCTGGCACCTTAAGTAAAGCCATACATAAAAAATCTGGGTGTGGTGTTGGACAGTGACTTAAAACTTGATAGACAAGACAATCAAGTTGTGAAGTCAAGATTCTATCAGTAGTGAACCCTGGTAAAAATGAAGTCCTTTCTTTCTTTTACCAATTTTGAAAGAGTAATCCATGTTTTCATCACCACAAGGCTTGATGATTGTAACTCTCTTTATTTGGGGATCAGTCAATCCTCCTTAAACCGCCTTCAGATGGTTCAAAATGTTGCTGCCATAAGCATATTAAACCTGTCCTACAGTTGTTACATTGGTTAACTGTGTGATACAGGATTAACTTTAAAGTGCTCTTATTGGTTTTTAAGTCTTTAAACAGTTTAGCACCCTCTTACCTCTTGGACCCGTTGATAGTTCACCAACCTGCAAGAGCTCTCAGGTCTGCCAACTTATGTCTCTTAGTGGTTCCTAGACCCAGACAGAACCAGAAGTCTAAGGGTGATTGAGCATTCGCCGTATAGTTGCTCCTAGACTTTGGAATAGTCTTCCTAAAGAAATCAGAACTGCCCATACACTATCCATTTTTTAATCCAAAGTTTTTATTTGATCTGGCTTATTATTTGTGATTTACAATTGTTCTGCCATGTCTTGGAGTTTTATTTGTGATCATCTCTTTGTTTTAATTCGGTTTGTGGTTACTTACTTGGCACGGCACACTAGTCAATGATAGTTGTGCTTTATACATAAATTGAAATTGAATATTGAGCTTCTATTCACTTTCTGCACAGTTCAAAAGTAAAATGTGCATCTTCCAAAACATTACAAGTAGGCTACTATTACTGTAACACTCACATGAGGTGGAGTTGACTCACAGAAAAAACTATAACTAAAATGTAAGTCTCCTAAAAATGAAGTTGGTGATTAAACAAACATAACTTACATTTCTTAAAGTGTGGCACAAATTCATAATAGGTTTATTAATTTTATTGTTTAAAAGGCACAAGTACAGGCATCATGTTATTTGAACATAAATGATAGCACCAAAAACTGATATCTCCAAAAATTTTCTGTTTGATAGGCACACAATAAGACACATATTAATGGACAAAATGGAATAATAGAGAGAGAGAGAGAATGAGAGAGAGAGAGAGAGACAGTTCCCACACTACACCCAGTGTTTTAGAGATTCTGGATATTCTTGATCATATTAGCACATGTGACCAGTGATGACTTAATACAACAATACAGAACATTTGAGTGAATCAACTATACAAACGATACAAACTATAGATGTGCCTGACTTAATACATGATGTGACATTAATACAAGACTAAATAATGCAGAATAACATGAGGTGGATTATCTTTTTTTAAAAAATCCATGTGAAGATTTTTGGTAGTGTTTGGTTATATCAGTATAGGCAGCAGTCATATAAAACAAAAATAGTTTTTTTCTCCTAGTGTTGTGAAATAATAAAGGCTACAGCATTTAAATGGAGTCGGCAGACTGACAAATCAATAGTGGTTATCAAATCTATGATCTATTTTCATTCAATTCATCAAAACACTTGGTTTCTCGTTGACATGTACCAAAGATTTACATAGACGAACAAACGCATCACTTTGGGCAGTCTATTCAGATTTGGAATTAAATAAATCGCACTTGACAAATATCAGCATGGCACACCGGTGATCAGGCCAAAGGTACAGTAAATTACACAATGAGGCAGAGCATCAAAAGCCAAATCAAAATACAGGGATGACCATGTCATCCGATAATTGCACTTAATAAACCTATTTACATCACTCTCCCAGTCCAAAGTGTTGGCACTTATCCTTCCTTTAATACTTTCATGTGTTTTTACTGACATGACAAAATAGCAGGTGCAGTGATACAAACTCTCCATTCGTTTAAACAAAGTGGCTGAGCTACCACTGAGCCGTTGTACGATTCTTACATAGAGCGATGATTTAAAACTGAGATTGGAAACGTAAGATCTGATGACACCATTATGTGATGTTCATTAATGTCTGAGGTAGCTCAGTTGTGAAATGATTTACACTGCATAGCTGTCAAGCATACTTTCCCTCTTATCCTCATGGTCATACAAAAATACATTAACATCATGTCATTACAAATATTTATAGAAAATGTTTATTTTTTCCCATGAAATACTCTACTGTAGGAAGTCAAACTTCAGTGCCATCATTCAGGTTGTTGTGCAGTTTGACCTCCAGATTGACCTGTTTGACCTTGACCCCATTGACCTTGTAGGTCTCTGGGTTCTTGTTGAGGACGTTGATGTTTCTTACAGAGCAGTGCTTGCTGTTAAGGTTTTTCTCCAGACGTTCTATACAGACCTCCACCTTTGTGTTCAGAGGATAGTCCTCCACTGTCTTCACAGGCCTCTTTTTTACAACCCTGTGGCACTTTCTGACCATGAGGCAGACGGCTAGAAGGACCAGGAGAATTAGGACGATGGCTGCCATGCCACCCCCAATGGATCCTCCCATCTGGGGATTAAAGGTGCCCGATGGTTCCACCTCAAGCTTCAAGGTCTTCATATTGGTGCCATTCTTTACCTGGTCACCTTCATTGTCGTAGATCAGGGATTCATCCAGCATTAGACGGCCTGAACGGTCCACCAGATCTCGGCGACTTCGTTTGAGCTCGTAGGTCACTGAGCGCTGGATTCTGGGAGCAGATATGGACTCGGGTCCAATAACATAGATGACCTGGAGGTACCACTGGTGCCCTGCCTCAACCTAAAGAAGAGCAAATGCAAATAAGATTCTAAGCCCAGCAAAATAACCCCTTTACATATATTATATCCCCTTTATAATCTTGTCCTTTAGCCCAGTTCCCTTTAGTCATGGCACACTGTCAGCCTGGCATCTTTTACTAAACAAACAGATCAAGGCACTTCTCCCGAAGGGTACAACTGAATAGCTCTGGCTTTGATATGTGTTTCAAAGAGAAGGTCTATTTAACAACTTAACTTTTTGGTGAATCTTGCCACCACTGACCTTATAAAGGGCATCCACCTTCATTGTGAAACCGTCTACACCTGGCAACGCAGACAAGGACTGGAGATCAGGAAGGTCAGATGCAAACTTGGCTTCAAATGGAACATCATGGAAGTAGTGATCGCAGACGTCAGGCTGCTTCCGGTCCTATATGATACATCATTTAAAATTATTACACAGCTCTCAGGAATACTTAATCCTGTGATCTATTATTTGTGTGGAATTTGAGCTGAAAATGACCCTCAGAGGACTCCAGTGTTACTATTACTGTAATACTGATGGCGTTTTTGTCTTTGATCAATACTCTCTCTCAGAATATTAGAGATTGCTTTAAGATAACATACACACAGCGCTCTCTTTTTTAGTCAACCAAGATGCATGAAATTAATCAAAAGGTTTCTTGAGCATTAGAGACATCTTTTAAAAATATATGAAACAAACAAATTATATTATATATATATATATATATTAGTTCCAAGATACACAAAAACAGTTCAAAGGTCTTCATATTACTCCTTGACCATTTCCATCCACAAAAGTGTACGAGTTAAAACTTAACCACACCAAATGAATCTTGTTAGACTGGTTAAACTGGTCTGGACTTGTTTCAACAGACACCTACCAGAAGCAGGAACCTGTGTTTGAGGTGCTTGTTTGGTTGAATGCATCCATACTGAGGGCCTTCGTTGTAAAGAGTGCCTGTGGGGTCGAAGAAGGGCACATAGCCATCCCGTCCTGTACACAAATATACTTTCTCTAGCTGCAGCTTATAGGCCGAATTCAAGTTCTGGTCAGGATTCCACAGCACTCTGCCATACAGCATTTGACCTGCATAATATCAAACAATGAATGACTGAAAGTATGATAGTGGTGGTAATTATTATTTTTTCATTGCTTTGTTATTTTACCCATCGAAAAGGCTCCTTTATAGTCCATCTCAGCAACAGACATGTCTGCGAGAGCAGGATCCATTAGAAAGACTTTCTCATTATTGCAAAGCTGAAACTCTGTATTCAGAGAGTAGACTACAGGAACAGGGCGGTTTGTCTGCTGGAAGGCGATGGGCAGCAGGAATCTACGGATTGAAATAGAGTGTTACAAGCCCTTGCTCGTTACTGAATATTCTGGTTGACTCACACAAACAGTTTGCACCTGATGAAACCTGTAAAACGAGTCTACTAAAAGTGGATGACAACTGGATCTACTAAGCAATGGAAAAGCCCCATGGTAACATACTTCTCTGGAGCATGGGCCGTGCAGGAAAGAGGCTTATCCCCAGAGTCGACCCATGCCTGGGTTGGCTGTACCGTGCAGGGGATGAGAAAGACTGTGTACTCCCCAGAGTAGTCTTTCCTAGAGCACAACAGGAAGCACACGGTCAATTTGTATTAAGATGGATACACTTCCTTAATGTGAGAGCATTAGAGTTCACGCTGCTTACCTGCTGTACGAGCTTGTGGCTCTCCAGAGTTGGTAGGGAGAATCAAAGGACTGTGCGCTCCACATCAGCTGCAGGTCAAATTCGATGCCTCCCAAGTGATCTGGAGCCATCAGATGAGATTTCTGTCCAGGGAGGGTGTGATGTTCTGGGACAAACTGACCTAGAGGGAGAAGCATGTTTCATCAGTCACTCATAATTCAAGATGTCATATACAAAACGTATTTGGACACTTATATGTTCACGGTTTTATGATTGTTATCATAATAACTGTAATTATAAAAAATGAAAAATGAAAATTACTGTTGTGAATTAAAATTGTATAACAATAATCAGCATTTTTAATTTATAAATCATAAACGCTTCTATTTCAAAGTTCTAAACCCTTAAACTTTTAACAATTAATGCACTTTGTATTTTATTTAAATTAATTGTGCGGATTCATTTATGTGTTTATTTCATAATAATAAATAATAATTAATTAACTTTTCATCAACTCACAAACCCCCTGCAGTTCCTTCATGCACCCTGGTTTCAGCACAATGACAATTATTCATTTTTAATACTAAGTATTGTCTAAGTACAATTTTAAATGTCTCCAGGTGAAAACATCATGTTATGTTCATAAACAGAAAGGAAATTAGAACGAATTGCTGAAAATTGAAGTTACAGACCTCTAAACTTGGCGTGGGTTTTGAACTCAATCACCAGTCGTCCATCATCCCTAATGAAGATCCGAATGATCTGTAATCTAGCTGACAGCACGCTGTCTGTCTGGATGCCTAGAGTAAAGAAATGTTTATCAGCAATCAGTTAACATCAGCTGCGACACACTTATGTGATGACAGCAGGTTACACTACAGACTGTGCTTGAATATGTCCGGTTTCTTTGAGGCTGGTGGTGAAACTAAATGTACCTGTTCTCCACAAGACTGTGTCGTAGAAGAAAGAAAACTCCATCTCTGTGTGGTGCTCCAGGGAGGCCCATCCACGAGGAGCCGTCACATAGATGTAGGACACATAGAGTGGCACCTGCACCGTCAGGAACGACTGAGCTGAGTCTCTGACCTGCAAAAATGCACCCGGATTGCTGAATGGATTAAATCTGCCACATCAGATTCTGTCTAGACAAGAATATTTATACGCCATTTGTGCTGGGATACATGTCATGTGTTTACACGAACCTGAAAGTCAGCAGTTACTGATCCTCCACATACATCAATAAGCTCCGTCATGTCATAATACGCATCAAATGTCCATATGCAGCTCTTCAGATTGAGATGCTTGTACAGCTGGATGGTTCTAGGTTCTCGAACACTAGGGTTGAATTGGTATGGACGGTCATATCCGGGACCCAGGGATATACTGTCATACAACACATCATCCAAGAAGCCGGTTTCTGGGGGAGAATTTACAACATATTTTCCCAGTTGAAACATATGATTACTAATTGTTTTAAAATGTACAATATTCTTAATATTTTATTGAATAAAAAAATCAACTAAGTCATGTAGAATATCCACCATATTTGTCACTTTCCTGAAGCACAAGACTTCAGATTCAGATTTATTAGCCAGTATAGCCACTATAGATAACTAGAAGAATAATAAAGTGCAATAAATAGTAAAACTAACTGTATTAAAAACCAGTGTTTTTATGGTTGCTATATTATATCATAACAAAACCCAGTTGTGTTTATATATACTGTAAAGTGGCATAACGGACTGTTTTTGCACAGCTAAAATAACAAAGTAGCTGTCACCAGAAGTCTTCAAGTCACATTCAAGCTGTTGACGAAAACAGGTTTGTATCTCCTGTCCCTGCTTTGATATCTCACCAGAGATGCCGTGTAGATCTTTAAGTGTGACCAGGTTGGAGCAGACATGCTGCTGACGGTAAATAGATTCGGAGAGCAGGAAGTGTAGGTTATGCAGGGGCATGGTGGACACCAGTGGAAGCATTCCATCCTGATGAGGGATCTGTACTGAGATATGGATCCTGTTCCAAGAAAAAAAGTATTACTCACTTGATAAAATGCTGTTTTCTTCTTTGAAGTACTGAACATAGGCTGCAAAATGTCTTCTTTTGAATCTTCAGTTGTCTAACAGTTGGATTTTTTGCTGTTCCTTCAAACGCATAAATTCATTTTGATCTTGCTTTGCCCAGAGGCAAAAATCATCTAGTGCTCTAAAAAAGTCACATGTTTTTAAAACCTAAGTTGACATCTTCGTCTGTATTCAATGATTTGCTTACAAAAAAAGTCTCTCCTGACCTGTTTGGATGCTCTTTGTGTTTGACATCCAGGTATTTTAGAGAGGCAATAAAGGACTGGGCCTGAAAGCCTCGAGCGGTTCCTGTAGTGACGGGGGTGTGGCATATTGATCCCTCAGTGCCAATCGTGGCTATGTTGCTCCTCAGTGGAGTTCCCAGGTGCCCGGCTTTATCTCTGGCCTGAGCTACGCAACGCACATGGAAACGTCTGCTGAAATAGATACTGTCCAGGACCTGTGAAGAGAAGAATATTTATTTAACCACAGGAGCCCAAGATAGAAAGTGAAAATGCTTCTAGATTATTTTACATAGAATCATTTTAAATATGGCAAACAACATTGGATGATTGTACTATTGGACATTTCAGCTAACGGCTAAATTAAAATCATTGTTCGGAAATATTAAATTTAGTTCCAGACTTAATATCAGACTGACCATGTGATTGACTGTGGTGAAAGGTGTGTTATCGGTCACTGTCTCAAAGGGTGACCGTGCTCCACTGGTGTCTGTGGGAGTTGCAACCTCCCAGCTGAAGTGGACCGAGGTCTGGTTGATGCCTGCCTCCTCACAGCGCTCTCTCATGACTGAGTATTTGGGGTAATGGGGGTCGCAGGGAGTCACACAGACCAGAGGATATCCAGGAGATGGAGATTTCTTACTGCCCTCTTTAGTGACCTCCTGGACGTAGTCATAGTCTGAGAGTGACACCACCTGTGAGGAGAGAAAGAAGACCATATGAAGCCAGACTTCAAGAGCATGATTCAATCAAAGGAGAGTTGTGAAAATTCAGCTTTGCCATCATAGGAATAAATTACACTATAAAATTAAATAAAGTCTGATATATTTTACTTTTAATATGGTAGTGTATGTGATTTGTGACAAGTCGATTTTGATTTACGAAATGTCAGCCCTACAAGCATCCTCTGTCTGTCTCTTACAATGGGTGGTGCTGGCAGGATGAGACTTCCTGCAGCTTCCTGATCCAAGATGGTTACTGTGGCCATGGTGATCTCTCCAAGCACGGCTTCAACAGGGTCGTCTGGACCAAGAACCAACGAGAAAGATTCATGCCACTCTTTGTCCTCATTAGACAGGATCTCTACCTTAAAGAGGATGTGGTCCACACCTGAGGAAATCATTAAAACAGAATTATCAGATTAGAATGAAGGCATAGTCTTACAATTGAAAAAAAGAAAGAAAAATAAATAAATATACTTACCAGGGCTGAACTTGAGAACTCGACTCTTGGGGTTATAGTCGACACCTGACTGGGCTGATCCGTCCCTCGTGCTGCATCTGATCTTGGAGGTACGGTCAAGATCTCCTTTACGGATTACTTTAATATTCAAAACTTCAATTCCATCTGGACCAGGGGGCTCACGAACTTGGTACGAGGCTTGCTCAAATTCAATCGTAGGAGCTAAAAAGCACGATGTGCACATTTTTACATTTTCAAAGCAACAGTGCATTCAGGCAATACATTTTAAAAGTAAATGCATACCCTTTAAATCAAATCCATGGCTTCATGTTCCAATGTGAAAATTCAAATGTGAATTTGTGTGTTAAGCAACAAGCTTACTACTCACCATCTTCATCATTTGTGATGGTCACAGTCACAATGTCGTTGACTCCAATCATGGCTCCAATCCAGTGCTCACCCTGTGGGCTTCCAAGGTGGACCTGGAACTCCTCTTCTGGCTCGAACACAGAGTCATCTTGGATCAATATGGTACAATTCTTCACCTGCCAATCAGAAACAAGAGACATTCTTTGTCTGGTATTGTGCGAAAACTTCCACACACAGGCTATATGAAAGCTATACCTTATCATAAAATGACTCTGTTCCACTTTACTCACATACTAAATTCACAGAAGTTTGGTTAAGTTATTAAAAATGAATCATGGACAATAAGAAACCACACCTTTTCCCCTTTTTGGAAAGTAATCCTGGAATCATCTGCATTTCTCCTCTCTTCAAAATCATCCATCACCACAGCAGACATTGTGCGTGTGAAACAACGGACGGAAGACTTATAGGACAGATCTCCCGTCCTAAAAATGGGGATGTGCAGAACACCATCTTTTTCCTTCACTGTATACGCCAGCTTTTCAAACTGCATGCTAGGTACTGTAAGAAGAAAGCACTGACTCCATAAATATGTTTATACAGTATAATGTTAATGGATGTTAATTAACAGACTGTAATGGTTAAGTGAACACACTGTCTTGGGTGGTGTCAGTGATGTAGACCGAGGCTTCATATGGTTCAGTCAGGACCGCTCCATTGGGAGAACTAAGAAACACAATGAAGGACTCTTTCCCTTCGATTGTAGGGTTCTGAATGTCATCCATTATGGTCAAACTACATGTCTAGAAGAGAGTAAAGATGAGGTCTGTAAACACCAATCGTCTTACAGATGTCAGAAAAACAGATAAGAACAGTTTCGTTTGATTACCTCCTCAGTCTTGCCTGGTCTAAACTCCACCTTTTTGGAACTTGGGATGTAGTCAACACCGGGCGTAGCTGAATCTTGTTCAGCAGGACGTGTGGCACACCACACAGAGGTTACAGAGGAGAGGTCACTGCCCTGCCGCAAAACAGGGATTTCGATGGTGCCTGTAGGAAAATACCTTGTACTATCAATATTGTGTAAGTGTTGGAAAAACTAAAAAAACATACAAACACATACATACAGAAATTTGGGGTTAGTAAAACTATTTTAAATATTTGTATTGGGAAGGATGCATCAAATTGGTCAAATTTGACAGTAAATACACTTTTAATGTTTAAAAGATTTCTTTACCAAATAAATGCTGTTTTTAGCTTTTTATGCATCAAACAATCCTGAATTTTTTTTTATCACTGTTTCTCACAAAAATATATTCCTGTGGAAATGTTAATATAACCGCAAAAATATGAAGCAACACAACTGTTTGAATTGTATTTTTGTTTTTGAATAGTTCTTATTGTACGCCATCCTTATAATACTAAAAAGTAATGTTTAAAATCTCCACCATTCAATTTGCTAATGAAATTGCTAATGAAATTTCTTTATATTTCAATCTCCAAACTAATAAATCAACCACCACGTTTTAAAACAAAACTGACACCGATGATATTCCCTTTAAAAACCAAACTGCACCAACCTGCATCTTCACTGAAGGTGAAGGACGCGTTGCCCAGGAAGACAGTGGAGGCGTCATTTGGCCCATCTATGATGACTTTAGCCACGGTGACATCACCCATCCGTGCATTGTCTGAGGCATCGGACAGCACCAGCTCAAACTCCTCAGAGAGTTCATACTCGCTGTCATCAATCAGCTTTACATCACAGGTAGACATGCTCACACCTGGGCCAAAGATGACTCTGTTGTCACTGCTCATGCCACGGGTCTTATAGTCAGAGCCGGATTCGAGAGCGTGCAGACTGCTGCCCCGGGCTGACTTAGACACAGTGTAGCACAGGGCTGAGACTGTGCTGCTGCTGTCACCTAATAAAAACACAAGAGATAACCCATGACGATGAAGATAATCTGTTTTAAAAAAATGCTTATTTGTACTCCTATCATCAATACACTATTTTTACAGTAGTGTGTAAATATAACATTTTATTGACTATCTTCACAGGTTCTCAGAATAAAGCAAGTTTTTATGGATTAACCATGTAAAGAGCAATTTAGTTGAGTCATGTGTACATTTAAACATGTTAAAGGCATAGTTCACCCAAAAGTTCTGTCAATAATTACTCACCTCATGTCGTTCCATACCCATAATACCTTATCTTCAGAACACAAGTTAAGATATTTTTGGTGAAATCTGAGAGCTTTCTGACCCTGCGTATGTGTGGTACTCTTCTGAACTCACTCACTAAGAAATTGTTAAATATAGTTGTTATTTTTGTTTTCTTACGGTTGAACCACTGATGTCACATGGACTATTTTAAAGATGTCCTTACTACCTTTCTAGCCTTGAACGTGTCAGTTGCATTTCTGTCTATGGAGGATCAGAAAGCTCTCGGATTTAATCAAAAACATCTTTATTGTGTTCTGAAGAGGGACGAAAGTCTTACAGGTTTGGAACGACATGAGAGTAAGTAATTATTGACAGAATTTTCATTTCTGGGTGAACTACCTCTTTAAAGGAATGTTCCAGCTTAAATATATGTATAAAAAAACTATTTAAAAATTCTGGTCAATAAAATGATAACTTTTTTATATTATGCCCATTGACCCAACAAATTGCTGATATTATTGAAAATAGGATTTACAACATATGCATATATGCACATCTATTAAATTATTATCATTATTATTTTTTGTGAAATTGGTTCCACTGACCCTTTCTCTCCACAGGAGCAAAGATAAAGCCTGTGCTCTCATTGACGTGGTAAGTCTTCTTATCAAACTGCAGGGTGGGTTCATCCTCCGTGTCATTGATATTGACTTTAGCGCGGGTCACTGACCCCAGCAGGGCGTACACTGGCATACTCAGTTCCACATTAAAGCTCTCAATGTTCTCAAAGACCTGATCATCGTTGATCACAATGGTGCACACCTTGGTGTCTTCTCTCTCATCAAACTGAACCTGAGGAACCACATTAAATAGCATTTGACTTAATCTATCAACTCAAAGAGAGTTTGAATATTTTAGAAAATAACACTTTGAAATAACATAGAATATATTAAAACGTACTTGTCCTGCATACTCAACATAGTCCTGTTGTCCGGCCCGAGAGCCCATGCTGGAAGTGGAGGTGGCCGTACCTTGCTCAGTACGACACAGCACAATAGCATACTGGTTCAGATTACCAGTCCTCTTCACTGTGACCGCCACGGTTCCGTCTTTTTCACTCACATTGTAGCTGCAGACAGAAGACACACATTAATCTGTCATATAAAGAAGTTGAATGGATGAAGACTAGAACTGAATTTGAGGTGGCCGCACCTCTTGTGCTCAAAGCTGATGAGAGACCACTGGATGTGGAACACATTGTCAGTGACGATGTTGGGTTTGCTGTCCTTCACAAGGAACCTGAAGTTGTCCATGGTCTCCTGAACATTGTCCTCACTCAGAACATATCGGATAAGGCCCAGGTTTATGTCAGCTGCACAAAAGAGAAAATTACAATTTGATGTTTTTTTGGCTCTTAATGGACCTTAGTCAGAGCATATCTAATTTGTTGTGGATTCATAAAAGCCTGTGTCTATCTGTTGACTATGGTTTGGGAGGTTTTGTTACAGAATAGCTTCAGCCTTGTAATGTGCTCTTGGCTTTTGGGAGGTGTCAGTAATACCTTGCGTGAAAGTGGTAATCGGTTTGCCAGGATTGAGTTTACTCTCCAGGAAGCCGTGTTTAGCTTCTGTAGTGATTTCGTAAGTCAGCTGTCCATCATCTGTGTCCGGATCAATAGTGAGAAGCTCTTTCTTGGTGATCAGATTGGTGGCCTAGAATCCCATTTCACATCAAAATGCCATTCAGTACTTTGGTATGGAAGTGAATAAATTAAATCACTTTTGCACCAATGCAAAACATTGTGAGTATGAGGCAGAAATGTACCACTGGGTGAATTAATTGAGCTCTCATGTGATTATGAATACAAAACAGTGACCTTATTTTCCATGTACTCCAGCCACTGCAGGCCGAGGTTGGTGACAATACGAGGGGTCCCGTCGTCAACAGGTAAAATATCAATTTTAAACTTCTGGGGAGCAGCGGTGACAACCTGAAACAAAGGGTATTATTTGACATTTACACACAACGTAAACCCACCTAGCTGATACAAACCCTGTTGTTGTTTCTCATTTACCAGCAATGCTCATTTTAATATCCATTCGATTTATATTCTAATGCGGCTTTCTAAAGTGCTGAGGAATGGTGTTCTTAACCTTCCTGATTAAACACTGTTATAGGGCTGCTATTTTCTCATCTTATGACAAGACGAGGCATCCCTTTTTTAGTATCCACTAAGAGACCATTTACCTCCCAGAGCAGCTGACGCAGCTAGAAGAGTGACTGCTGATGGATGGAGTCATTATGATGGAAGGAGAGAGAGAGTAAGAGTTGACATGTTGCCTAAATGACTATGTTAAACAAATGGACAGGATACCTTTAGGTGATCCATATAGTAATATATATTCACATCATTATAAATATATAAAAATAAACAACAATATTCAACTGCAAAAACATTTGTGTGCATACACTATCAGAAGAAGGGGTACAATTTACTAAGTTTACTATGCGCACCAAGGTTATATTTACTGATTAAAAGGACAGTAAAACTGTAATATTGTGAAATATTACAATTTAAAATAACTGTTCTCTGTTAACAAACTTTAAAATGGAATAATAATAATAAAAGCAAGTGCTCTAGTCTTCAGTGTCACGTGATCTTAAAAAAATCATTGTTGGTGCTCAAGAAGATATTAATTAATTACAATAATAAGTGTTTATTATTTTTAGCTTTTAAAAAGGCTTGATATTTTTAGTGGAAAACGTGATACAGTTACAATTCCAAAAGAAAAGCATTTTTTTTTGTTTAGAAATCTTTTGTTTCATTATAAATGTCTACTGCTACACTCGATAAATGTAATGTTACTAAAAAAATATTTATTTTAAAAAATAGATACTCATCTCATTTTTATTTATTTTGAACAGCAGTGTATAGTGTTGAGACCTTTCAATTGACATTGAAAAAAAGAAGTAAAAAAAAAAAAAAGCTGTTAATGAGGCCAGCAGGGGGGGCTGTGTGAGTCATAATGTCACAGTATAATGATGGGGCCACTGTGCTTTAAAAAGGCACTGTCCTTCAGACTATCATGACTATCTGTGGTCATTAAAAATTCCCAGGGTGTTTTTTAAAAGAGTCGGGTATAACCCTGGTCAAAAGAGGGACATTTTCTCTCTAAATCATCTCTAAATCATCTCATTTTATATTTGGTATACTATATTTACCTTCTACATACATAAATATTACTATAACACTGATGAAAACTGGACACACTGAAAAACTCAAACAACACAGGAAGTTTACTGACCTCTTTTCCACCCTCTTCGATGATGAAGAACATGTTGGTGCCATCACCGACAGTGAAGGTGAATCGGTCTTTGAGGGAGTTACTGCCATCATGGTTGTAACTGATGCGGTTCTGATAGATGTCGTCCATAGTGAAGGTGTTGGTCTGGCGGTAATGCTGACCATTGCTTGTGCGCTCAATGGTCCCGTGCCGAGGAGCCTGAACAACAGTAAACGTAACCGAGTCCTCCTAACAGAGAATTTAAGGAAGAGAGATTGTCAAACAGGTGTGAAATTGCCAGTAAGAAGTACATGAGTACTGATGTTAACTTATGCAACAGATGCCAGTTGTGAGCACCATATACATATAAGTTGAGCTGGGTACCAGTAATTCTGGGGTTTTATTTACTCTGGGTTTCCCATCTCTTCACTCACTAAAAAAAAAAAAAAAACTATTTTTACTGTGCTTTTGATCAAATAATTGCAGCCTTGGAGAGCATACTGTAAGAAAAAAAAATCTTACATACAAACATATGACATTTAAATCCTACCAACAAGCTTTGATGTAAACCTTTACGTTTGTTCATTTTTTAAAATGTTTTACAAATAATACATGAAGCATAACTGACAGCACAGTTAGGGTAAACCTATAAGTGCTACCTCTGTGTCAGCATCAGTAGCCTTCAGCTCAAACTCAGTGATGGTCTTCCTCACCCCCTCCTGCACCCTCATCCCTGGCACCTGCAGGATGGGCAGAGAGTCATCCACCGGCCGGATGGTGATGTAGAAGGTCTGGGAAATCTGAAGGACAACAGCATAACAGTAATGAAATAATTAAATACACACAGTGCTCAGTAATTGAATCCAGATATGAGCTCAATTGTTCTGCAGAACACAATCTAATGTCTCACTAAATAGGTTAATGCAATTATCCTATCAGCGTTAAATGTAGAGAAGCAGATAGACCATAAAGAAAAGTGGTTTTAAATCACTGACAGCTAAAGTGAATTAGAAAAGAAAACCATCTTCATTTAAAGTACGTAGAGAACATAGAACATCTATACATTATAGGTTTACTTAGCAATTAATCTGAAAGAAATGAAGACATTTTTGAAAAGCATGATTAAAATCGCATGAGATGACTCCATATCATCCATATCAATAGCCTAATAAAAGCGGTTTTATTTGACATTGGAGTTGAGCTAATGAATAATAATCATGGCTAAATGAAGCATTTCTTCAATGGCACTGGTATCAGAAAGTATTGCTTCTGCATCCATGCCACTAGGTGTCGGTATAAGTCTAAGACAACTTCCATGTGAACTAATGCAGCATTCATAAAAAGCACCTTTAATTGAGCAGCACAATGCAAACCCAAAATGTATTAGCACAACATTTTCCATTCAAAATGGCAGAAGAGTGTTTCCCGCTGAGAGAAAAAGCCCATTGTAGGATAACTGTGTGTTCATCTCTTTCAGACACTCACTAGGCAGCCTGTGTTTGTTCAAGCTCTTTTGGCCCTAATTAGTGTGTGTGTGGGCGTGCATGTGTTTATAACAGAAAGAAAAGAGGTGAAAGGAAGAGAGTATGAAAAGGCGAGAGGGAGGGTTGAGATTACTGTGGGAGGAAGTGTGTGCTCAGTATGTGTGGAATGACAAATAGAAAGCGAAGGGTGAGCATGTAGATGTTTATATCAGTTTTACTTACCGTGAAGGATGAGTGTCTTTAATCACTTTTTATAACAAACTATATCATTAGCAGAACAATTTGTTCAGCTGAAAAATCACAAGAATTTCAAAATGTTTGAGTATTTATTTAGTGCCTCTTTTACAGCATCCACTATTTTAATATTTATATACCATTAAGTGTTTATATTTTGAATTAGCTTTCATGTTATTTTTATATTTTTAGTAACTTTTTGTAATCTTTAGTAACAAGACAACATCGAACAAGTTTTAAACTTTTACTTTTTTTAAAGATTTATTTTTCTTTGGGGTGTGACGAGGCACTTATTCCACGAGATGAGAGACGAGACTGGGTTCATGAGACGAGACAAGATTTTTAGACTGTTTTGAAGAAATCCTCAATTATGAAATATGTAGGAAAAATATAATTTTTTTTTTTTAACTGAAAAACACAAAATGCAAAAATGTAGGTGCATTTTGAAATAAACTTCTATTTTAATGAATTATATGTAGCAATAAACAACATGTAAACTAGAGCTGCAAGATTCTGGCTAAATTGAGAATCATGTTTTATATATATATCATATAAATCAGAGATCAAGATTTTCTTATGATTCTAAAGAAAAAAAATGATTACAAAACTAAACAAAACCACTAGTTAACTAGTGGTTCTGGCAAAATGTTCATTGCTTAAGTCTTTGTAAAATAAATAAATAAATAAATGTTTATATATATATATATATATATATATATATATATATATATATATATATATATATATTTCACAGAATAAATAATAATAAATTAAATGTAGGAGTCAGTGTCTCAATTCATAAAGACCTGTTTCTCAATTAGTATCTTTTGAATTAACGATTCAATGACAAATACTTTTTTTAAACGGGGAGTTGTCGCCACCTCGTGGCGGAAGAGGATATTGAGTTACAATACATACATGTGTTAAGATACTTTCGTTTTGATCGCTGCTGTAGAGAATAAATGTTTATACCCAAACTATAAACTTTTATCCCAGTACTTCTGTTATCTAAATGTCTGTAACAGAAATAATGATGTGTGGTTTAAAAGACTTTTTGTGTGTTGCTCTTTCTGGATCAGCTGCAGCATGAATGATTCATTCACATGGGCAGCAACAAAACGTCATTCTTACGCCCCACTGACACTTGCGATGTGAAACAGTCACTATAGACATAGCTGAATTGTTGACATTCAGGAATAAGATCGCGTGGTTTTTCGAATTGTGATCGTGATTGTTTACGAAGATATTGTCACGTTCTCATGAGACCAGTCGGATCTTACAAGACACATCAGATCTCGTGAGATCTCGTGACACAAGATCTCATCACACCCCTAATGTATGCATTTAGTTACCGACATTTGGACCCCACTGAATGTGTGTGTGTATGCACCTCATTGCCTCCATCAGATACGGTGAAGGTAAAGTCATCAGAGTGTATCTCTTCTTCACTGGTATGAACATACTGAATGTTGCCGGAGGCCAGGTCAGCCTGGGTAAACGTGCTGATCCGTGTTCCTGCAACGACATCAAACAGAGAAAAACTCTCCAGTGACCAGCAGCCCAGCACTTCCTATACTGCCTTTGCTTTTAAATAATAATGTAAACTCACTTGCCACCATTAAAAATATCCCACAGGTCAAGTGAAATGAATGAATAAAACATGCACTGCGCAAGAACTTCCATTGAATGCAATCTGGCCGTCACCAAGAGGGACAGAAAGGAAAATAAAAACTGATCTTCACCCATGAAACGTCATAACATGATGCCCTAGTAGAGAACTATAGTCTAGATCCCTTATAATGAGTTCTCAGTCTTCATTTAAACATGATAGTGCTTAGATATAAAACATACTATTTATCTTTCATGCAAGGCCCGAACAATGCCTGGCAGTTGTGGCCAGCTTTTATAAATGTAATGCTCTGCTGAACAGCCCATTCAGAACCAGGACTGCAGACTATGAATATATATTATGATCTCTCAGAGTCTTCATATTAATATTAAATCTTCTATAGAGACACCAATAACAGTGATGCTGTATGTGTATTTGTGGATGAATAGAGATATATAACTGTATGTATTCTAGCACTGCACTAGACAGTAAGTGTGTGAATACAGGCTATACTGCAATATTGAGAGATACTTACCCAGTGTTCAGCTGGGTATTTGACTATACGCTGCTGCGAGTTTGAAGCTGAATTACTGTTTTGATATTACTTTTGATTAGTCCCTCCCAATAAATACAAAGTATGTTTGTCTGTACCTGGTTTGCTGGAATGTTCCAGATGGCCAAGCTGAGGCTGTTTGGTGATTCGGTAAATGAGTTCATCTGGTTCACTGTCCTGATCTGTAGATGAGAGCTGCAGTGTTGTGATCTTCTTCAAGGTGTTCTCATCCATAACCAAACCCTTATTAACCACCACTGTGGGAGGAAGTCTGTCCTCTGAGAGAAAGAGAGAGAAAAGATGAGGATGTACTAAAATAACTTTCTTCTAACATTCCTGAACATGAAACTTTCAACGTCCCAAAATAACTTCCTGGCTCACCTAGAACGCTAATGAAGAAAGACTGGTCAATGACTCGGTTTCCCTCGGGATCTTCCAAGTTGAACTTAAAAGAGAAGCTGCCTCCATCTTCTCCCTTTTCATGAATGTATTCCACATGTCCTGACAGACGAGGCACAAAACCACATGAGACAACGCATCTCTGCTTAGAAATTCCCTATGGATGATTATGTATGAGAGAGAGAGAGATAGAGAGAGAGAGGAAGCGACAGCAATGAGGGAAAAAACCTTTGTTGATGTCATCCTGGGTGAAGCTGGTGACAGGTCCTTTGAAAGATATCTGGGCCTTGTTTCTGCCCGTATTTAGCAGCAGGGAGCCCACGCTCAGGTCTTTAGTAAGGGTGAACCGCAGCTTAAGGTTATCCGAATCTATGTCCGTCCCTTTTAGATGCTGCTCTGTGATCTTAGATGAGGAACCTGCCAGGAGGAATGAGCAATGATAAGAGAAATGATACAGGCATTTAAGTTATTAACATCAACATAATCTAACTAGATATGAAGTGTTTCAGTTGGTACATTGTAGGTAAGATCAGTTTGGACTGGATTACTGCAGTTGCTCTCAGAGTGTAAGGCGCTTCTCTAGTTCACAAAGAAGTCTGGCAGAGAGAGATTATAAATGCATAATGCCATACTTTCGGTCTGGTTCTCACACAAAGCTGTTTAATGGCTTCAGAAGACTTTCATGTGCTTCTTTTATGTGACTTTTATGTGCTTCTTATCCCTCTCCTATTGTGTTCCACAGATGAAAAAATACAGGTTTGAAATGATAGCGAGCTATTCCTCTAAAACGGTTTCTGGAAAGCATTATCAAGCTTTATTATTTATTAATTTATTTCTGGATATTTTTAAGAGTCGTTATCAATAATTCAAAAGTTTTATATAAAAAAAATAATTTGTACAAAATTTTTTTCTGACAAAAAAACATTTCTCACAATGAACAATGTAACATTTTATTATTTGAGAAAGCAGTGAAAACTGAAAGAACAATTGTAATTTTCTTTGTGTTTTTGTCATTCAATAAGTCAATAAATAAATTAAACTTGTTGTATTGCTTGTGTTTTTCCTTATTTTACAAATTCTTTCAACACAAGCATGCAATAGAAACATAATTTATTTAGATGCTATTTTCTTTATTATTTACTATTAAGTACAGACATTTGCATATAACGCTGCTCATGGTGAGGGGTTGGGGGAGTAAAGGGACGCAATTGATTTTTAGTTTTAAATGGGAAACACTGGCAACTCATTTTAGAAGCAGTTAAGAAACAAAATATTTATTTTGTACGGAACTCTGTCTGATATAATGACGACTACTAAAAATAAGCAACCTAACCAATCAGGGATGCTTGGAATGTTTGCAAGGGCAATATAACTGTTGTATCTTGACCTGCTGCAATCTGTAGTCCTCTGTTGATTGTGACTCTAGGGCCTTCTCTCTTCCTAATATCCATGCTGAACTCTAGATGTCCGGTCTCTGTGTTTACGCCATCTGTTATTGAAAACTGGATCTCGTCAGTCCCAGAGCCGCGTCCATCTGGGGTGTAGACCAGCAGCTCATCTAGAATATCTTGGTAAGTGAAGGTGGATCCTTGCTGAAGAATCCTGCCATTCTCAAAAGGCTGAGAGTAGAACTGCCTTCTGCGTAGCTTTCCTTTTGAAACACATACAGAAATATTTGCAAAGAAATGAACACTGATGCTACATTCCTTCTCATTTTCAATCAAACGCAGCATAAACACATATAAAATGAACACACATCGCTCTGCTTCCCATTTTATATAAATGTGCCCTTGACCTCTAATGGTCGCTTGATGTCATTTTTTGTATAACTGCACAGCTGTCATAAGGCTGACGCGGTGACTGTATTTCAGTTCTGTCAGCTCCATTCCTCACTTGTGACTCCTAATAAAACTGCTGTGAACACCTTGACACACATCCATAAAAGTTTAACCAATGAAGCTCTCTGGGTCGTGGCCTTTCCACTGACTCTCTAGTCAAAAGCAGAGGCACAATGACAAGAACATCAATCAGCCACACTGGAGTCAGCCGGAGCAGTAATGTGGCAAATAATGGATGTTTTCTGAAGGCTGCCCATGAATGAGCGACAGACTGGGGAAATGAGTGGGCATATGAAGAGAAATAGAGCGAGAAAGAAAGCCACTGACCGTATGAAGGCTTCTTGATGAGGGTAAGGAGAAGCTCATTTTCAGGTGTGTCCTGGTCCAGCACATTCAGGGAGGAGTTAGTAATGACCACACCGGAGTTCTCCTCCACTTGGATGCTGTTCACTGAGATAATTGGGACTCTGTCCTCCTTGGTGTGCTATAAACAACATCAAATAACATCTCATATATAAACTTGACAAGTCGGGAAAGAGAGACAGGAAAGAGAGACTAGCGCTGAATTTGCATCCAGGTGAGCCAGCAGCTCCAACTACTTTTAAGATACTGCCAAATGAAGAAAAACCAAAGAACCTGTATCTCATCTAAAGTAACAGCAAAAGGGATTCTAAAAATGTAGTCTGGAAACCAATCATTAAAGAAACACCATCCAGTTTTTTTTTTTTTTTTTTTTGCATCGGTACACTAGGGTATGCGTGCAGTGCGTGTGATGTAAATACTGTCAATACAATAGCATGGGCATACTGCATGTGCGCAGCCCAATTTTTTCCAATCGTGCATTATTTGTACATACAGCTTGCATATTCCCCTTGAATTTTTTTCGCTAATTTTGTTTGTCCACAAGGTGGCAAAACTAGCTTGGATAAAAAAACACTGAAGACAACAACAACAATAGAGTACACTTTGACAAGCGTTTATATTGAGGGGGTTAAAAGAAACCCCAAAACTCTTTCTAACATCATTTTTGACTGTTTTAGCTACTGGAAACTCAAATACACTGGACAATGAAGAAACCTTTTTAGTGCAAATGTGCTGACAGCCTGTGTTAACACTATCAAATGGACTACACATTCGGCTGTACGCAATAAAGTTTCGCAACAAAAATAAAGTCTACTTTTGGCTTCAGTGTTTCAATTATACCTGGATGTCTATGCTGATATCAAAAGCCTCAGTTTGACTTGATCCATCACTGATGTAAAAGCTGAAGACATCCTGGTGGATGTTGGCTTGGCGGATGTTTTGAACGTAGAAGATATGGTCTGAGGTGAGGTCTTCTATAGTGAAAGGGATGTCGGGGCTGATCATGCGAGACCCACCAATCGCTGCTGGACACAAAGCACACATCTTAATGTGCTGAACAAACAACACTTTGTTCTGTAAACTGCATTTTACTTGCAATAACATCTCTGTGCCAAATATCCAAACAGTTGATCTCAGAAACACTTTCTAGACAAAACACAGGAGAGCGACTGTCAGCTGCAAGAAAAGAAAGCGCTAATATTTATGAATAAATGGCTGTGAGGACCAAAAACAAACCCAAAATCATGAAAACAAAACAAGTTTTTTCTTAAAGTAGGTACATCAAAGCAGATATCAGAGTTCGCATCTGTTTTGGATGAAAAACTACATTTTGTACAACTGTCCTTGGGTGTTTATGTTCCACCATGAGCTGCGTCTCCTTTCATCTTCCACACTCAAACGAAAACATGAACAAAGATGACTGCCTGAATCTGAATTTCACAGACCTACACATCTCTATTACTGCAATGAGCGCTCTCCTAATAAATAAAATTACATCATCAGCAACTGCTGAAAAAAAAAAGAGACACAAATAAACACGCTAAGAGATTTACCTTGTTTTGTGTTCTCAATGAAACCATACTTCGGTGGTTTGATCAGCCACACCAGGAGGTCCTTTCTGGGTGTGTCTGGGTCAGATGCAATAATGTGATTGGCTGAGAGCTGGACTCTCCCTCCTTCTTGAACCTATCCACAGGAAACACCGTAAAGAGTCTGGAAAGGTTGAAAGAACCTGATCTAAATCTAGCTGACTGGTGAAGTGGAAATCGTTCTCACCTTAATGCCGCTGCGGAGGGTTACAACAGGAGGCTGTCTCTGGGTAGACGTGATGGTGATAGTGAACATCTGGTTCTCCAAACGATTGTTCTCATCATCATAGACGACATAGTGGAAAATGTCAGTGACAGGCTGGTTACCCGTTTCAAAGGATGTAATATACCTTTAAATAAAGGGAAAAAAACCTGTTTCATATTTCATAATTTCTCAGCAGGGCTCAACAACTACAAGCAATTGAAAAAGCTTGTGTTGTAATGCATGTTGAGTCTCCCTAAGCATTTCAACTCGCCACACATTTTACATGCCTCCTTTATATTAACATTAGCTGAACTAGAAAATGTATTAAATAATTAATTAATTAATAACACATTAATACTGGTAATTATCTAAAAAACACATTGAGAAGGACCCGGCCACATATTCTAAATAATATGAACATGCAGCAGATTTGTGGTAAAAATGAAAGCAATACTATTTCAATTCAAATGAAAGAGAGCTGCTAAGAATATAAAATACATCTGATGCAGGCAGGATTTTTATAAAACTAAAACCACATACATTTTTATAAAATAAACCTGAAATAAAATAAACATAAAAAATAAACTTTGCTAAAACAAAAATGATTAAAACTTTACAAAATTAAAAAATAAATAAAAAAAAATATAAAATCTAATTTGAAAGTATAAATAAGAACTATAAAAGTATCTAAAATAATACTGCATGCAGGATGTTTACCTGATTTTGTGGTTGTTGATATCTTCCATTGTAAAGGAGGAATATTCACTAAGTTCCTCATGGTCTGTTTCAGCCTTGGTTTTGGTAAGGATCCCATACATCGGTACAGAAACTAACTGCACAACAATGCTCTCATCGGGAGATTTATCATCCTACAAGACATTGACAGTTTCTTTTAAGCATATTGTAATCTACCAGTTTTAACTTTTATTTTCAGTCATAGTCAGAACATGTCATTCCTTACCATATAAGCTAACTGTGAACGTCTAATGATGGTACTGCTCTTTTCCGCCACCTCCATTGACAGCAGGGCCTTAGGGTCGCGTTTTGGTGCATCACCTTTGACCTCTGACACAAAGACCTGCACTGTGATGGAGGTCATGGAGATCCCGTCTGTCACAGAGAAAGTCATGGCGTCCTCCTCAGTGGTGAGACCCGCATGCTCATACTGCAGAACGTTCCTGGTGACGTCACTGGAGGTGAAGGTGTCCCCTGAGGTGAAGGAGAGTTTTGATAAATAAAGCAACTGAAGCCAGAAAATAAGATAAAGGAGAACACACTAGGGAGAACCAAAAATGCTGTACCTACCATTGACCATCTGGACCTGGGAGCCAAGGTCCACTCTCAGGAGGGTCCCGTGTAGGGGCCCCTCCACCAGCTCAAACTCTAGCTCTTCCGGGGCCGTATCAGCATCCGTCACTGCTAACTGTCGTCCACCTATATGACACAGAAAAAAAATCATTGTAAGATTAAAAGGTGCAAACATTATGTTTGTTGCGCTGACACCTAGTGGTGTGGATGTAGTAAAGGTTTACGAGAAATGCGATATTTACACTAAAACATGTTTTTTTCAATGCCAAAAATGTGCATTAAAAAGTGAGCATTATTTGACTTGTCATGTGATGTGATGACTGCCGTCCTAATCACTTTTGAACATGATTTAAAACATTTCAAAGGATCTAATCAGTTCTTTAAGTGTGAAACTTTTTTAATGAGGTACAACACTTTTTAATGAAACTGACTGGGCTTTTAAAATACTTATTCATTCACACTAATTACTTTGTAGCACTTAAGCCGATACACGTGTCCTTACCCACTGGTGCCCTGCCGCCGAGACTGACCTCCAGCACCGGATCCAGAATCTGAAAGACCGGCGGCTGCTGATGATTGGCCAACAGCAGAACAGCAAAATCCATCTCTGGAGTGGTGTGCTCTCCATCAGAAACTGACATAAGAGAGCGAATAGGAATAAGTCATACATGCACAAGAACATTGTTGACCTTCAGGCCAGTTCTGTCTCCTGCACTTCAGCTCAATACAGCACGGATGGATGAATGAAGAATGAATCAGACAGAGAGAGCGAAAGAAAACTGAAAGACCTATGAAGACATCTTACATCATCTCATCCTCCAGAGCATTTAATATTCAATACAGGGATAACTTGGCATTTACAACTATTAACATATATCAACATTCATAATAAAATTATTTCTTCATAAATGTCAATTTGATAAATGTCGAAATCAGTCTTTTAGCTGGTGAAACCTTCAAAGCTCAAGTAGTTGTGTGACAATTTGTAACCATGGTATCCTTGTGTCCTTAAATATTTTCATAGTAAATTGTGAATGGTCTTGCCTTTCTTGCATTTATGTACAGTAATAATCGATAGCCTCCTTGTCTACTTATTTTAGTGATTCTACTGTGCATCTTAAAACAAAACACAGTTTGAGTGCTTTTACATTTCCCAAAAGAGGAAAATTAATAAAACAGAACAATAGTATATCGTATCGTATTGGTATCAAAAAAAAGATAATTCAGATTCATTAATGATGATTTCACAAGTAGCAAGAAAAAAACTTGCACTAACTATTTTTTGTAAGGATAGAAGTGAAGAGGTTGTTCTCAAAATCATATTTTAAATGCGAGACAAAACAAAACCTTGTTCCTGTTAGAACAAAGAATAAAATCAAAACAGAATATTTAAATTTGAACTGTCCATGTTAACAGATAGCAGCTGAGGTGAGATTCACTTTCTCATGTATTATGATAGTGTTCTTGTTTTCCTTCAGTTGAGTATATTATGTTCTTCTACAGTCTATTGCTGCTCTCCATCCATTACTAAAATCACTAAAAGGAGTTGGTCTGCCCTACAGTGCCCTGTTTCCATCCAGACACAGAAGGGCATATGAGCAGTCACAGCTCTGATTCATGGGCACTGCGAGAAGAAGATGGATGCACAATCGTATCCTGCTGTCAGGTGGAATAAAGCATATGGATGGACATCAGAAAGAGAGAGGGAATTATATTCCCTCTTAGGAAGAGAAGGTCCCATAAATAAATAACAGCAACACACCAGGGAACGTGGGATCAGAGGCACAGAGGGATCTGTCTATGGTGTTTCAGAGGAGGAAATGAATTCTGGGTTTGCTGGAAGCGTGTAAGGTAAGGGAGAAGAAAGCAGAGTAACCAAAAGTGATTATACTGTATACCTGTGAAATGGAGGCTCACTGATTCTGGTAGACCTGCAGGAATGAAACAGCGTTAGTGGTTACTTTCACAATCAACTGCTAACAAATCACAATAATTAGAGTGCAGGGTGAGAGGTCATTTCGTATTAAAACAGTTACGCTGGAGAGGTGACTTATGCATCACTAACAATACCTCAGATGTTGGCTTTGACAGCTCAGAAGCACCAATTAGCATCCGATTAGTAGTAAATCAACAGTGTGCTGGCATATTCTCTAATTAGCTTCCCACACAAACTGTACACATTTCAAATTAATGAGCGTGTCATCATACTACTGCGTGCTACTATTGTTACATCTATTGCAGAGCACTGTAAAAGACTGCAATTAAAAATGTTCAGGGACTAAAATTTCTAGTTGACTCAAAAGATCTGTAAATGAATGAATTTGAGTGGTTGCATTCAGGTTTGGGATTGGAAGGATTTCTTTAACTTAATCAAAGATACAGTAAAAAACAGCAACATTGTGAATTATATAACAGATTGTGAATGAAATTTAAAGTTTCTATTTTGATATTTTAACAAGCATATTATTGCTATGATGGCAAAGCTACAGTTACTCACTCTTCTTGAGTATCACATAATTCTTCAGAAATCATTCTAATATGCTGATTTTGTGCTCAAGAAACATTTTTTATGTAATAATGCAAAGACAAACCTGTAAATGAGTACTGATAAAGCTCCTGAAGGTGGGAAGGGGCTTGTGGGGGTCTGTAGATAATTTTGCCACTGTCTACATCAGCCTGGGTAAAGAGACGCACATGATGGTAAGGTTTATCCATGTGCTCCAGTGTACCTGAAAGAGGAGAGTGACATCATTATATGAATATGAATATTACCGTCAATTCAGTATTAGAAGCTTAGAAATTAAATGAAATAGAGATTGTGGCATAAACATTGTGGGACTGAGTTTCTTACGCATCATTTACACACACATCTCAGTGGTGAGGTTTTTATTAAAACAGATGAAGATTAAGCCAGATTATTTTGCATAAATTAATAAATATTCACAAGGTACGTCAAACCAGCATCTTTTTTTCTATAATTTTTTTCTATTCTGAGAAAAGGTTTATTACTATTCTATGATAGTTATTTAACCCAAAAGAAATGTCTAATCCACGAAAGGATATGAAATATCTGTGACACTGAGCAACAACCACATCTGAAGTTTCTCATAATGATCCTAGACCTGAAATGTCTCGGCAAGTTTCACCTTTGAAATCCTCTACTCTCTATTTAATGGTACAAAAACCAGAACAAAACAAAAACAATCAGGCTTCCATTACGCCTGTATGTGTCCTACTCCTCACCCCTATGACAATAATGGAGGTTTAGTTACCGTGGCCTGAGGTAAGCGCTCTGGTGATGTTGTAGACAAGCTTGTCGCTGGGCGTCTCAGAGTCAGTGAAGGAGAGAGCAGACGGAGATATCACAGTCACGCGATCTTCCAGTGCCTGCACACACACACACACAGCCAAAAACATTTGCTCTGATGAAGACAAAAAGTTTGGAGATCATATGGATCTCAGAAAGTCAAGTGTTTTTAATTTTTTTTTCAGTCTCTTATGCTCACCAAGGATGCATTTATATAAAAAAATAAAAAACTATATTGTAAAATATTAATAGATTATAAAATAACTGTTCCTCCTTATTCCTTCCAACATTTTTTTTTCAGGATTCTTTGAAAGAATTGTATTTATTTAAAATATACATATTTTTTTAAACATGTAAACAATTAAATGTGATGCGAAATAGAAGTATTAAAGGTATACCTTCACCTTTTTTATTTTTAATAAAAAAATGTATTTGAAGAAAAAAACAATTATTAAAAATATTGACCCCAACTTTTACAACCTTTTACAAACAGGGATGTATACCCTATATTACACACCATTAAACTGGGGAATGAGAAAGTATTTTAACAGAGGAAAAACAAAACACACTTGACTAAGAAGAAGTTTAAATAAAAAAAAAACATGTTGAATACACTGAATGTTAACTAGAATCTAACAAGACAGAATTATTCAGTCTTTTGATGGCCTGCTGTTTGAATCTTACAGTGATCTGCAGGTCGGCTCCAGGCGAGAGCTGAGGCAGGCCGGGGGTCTGAGGCATCACTCCTATAGTGAAGGTCTGCGTATCACCCAGAGTCTCTGGATAGACTTCACTTGAAACCTGCCAGCGAAAGCATGCACACCCATGCATGAATAGACATTTATAAACGAAACAAATACCACCGTAAACATGCACACATTCCCACTTGAAAACATAATCTGTTAATAATAAAAAATTATTTAAACATTTCTGAGCCAATAATTTAATTAAATCTGTCATCAATTCTAGTAAAATTTATTTCAACAGTGACGTTTTGAGCAGACACCTAACAAATAGGCTGAAGCACTTCACGGTCACAAAAAGACCCCTGAGGATGTAAACTAAACTGTGTCAAACCATTAAAATGGGAATCTTATTTAATGAAGTCAGAGGCGCAGGGTGCAGCCTCAGGCAAGGCGAAAAGAGAAAAGAACAAACAAGAAGAGAAAGCAATTTTTCTTGAGGACGACAAAAAAACTGTTGTGTCAAGAGTCATTAGGGGTTTAAGCTGATGAATTAAATGTGACTGACTGTCCTTTAATGCTGCTTACACTGATTTGAAACTGGATTTGAAGACAAATTAGCTCATTTATACCCAAGTAATGCAGTGAGGCTGGTGAAGGAGAAGTAGGACAGATGGACAAATTGGCCTAAGAAACAGAAGTGTGAAACAGAGCTGAAATAATGGAGAAAATAGTCCAATAGTGTGAGAGAGGAACAATGTGTTTATCTCTCTAAGAGGTTTGTGTCCGCATCGTGCATCACACTGATTTAAAAGTCTGATGTTGTGTGTCTGAGAGAAAAATAAAAAGTTCTGTTCAGTTTGTGGTTGACAGGATTTTTTTTTTATTATGATTTTCGAATTTTTGTACATTTGTGTTATCAAAAACACAGCAAAACCAATATGGTTTAAATACTATGACAAATTATTTAAATAAATACTGTAATAAATATTATTACAACATTTACCTCAAACTTTTGTCTGGGGCTTTGAGCATTGAAAAGAGTTTAACAGTGACTGGTGGATGTGTGTTTGATGAAAATCAAACAGAAAAACACCCTAATGAAACAGAGTAGAACTTCTACTAAACCCCTGCCATTAAAATGCAAATCAATGTGTAACACATAAAAAATTATTTCTAAGTAGCCAGAAGTCAAGTGACACCTATGGCTCTACATACTGTGTCAAAGGGCTCTGGTCAACAAACAGTATTTGCCTCAATGTGTGTGTCTCACCTGAAACTGAAAAGTGTCTCTATGTGTAGCAGATCCATAGTGTCTGTACCAGACAGTCCCTTCATTAACATCTTGCTGTGTAAATGAGCTGGTTGGTGTCGTATCTTGACCATCTGGGAAGGACTGCCATGCTTCCACAGGACCATCAGCAGGCATCGATACCAGCACAATCTCTCCTGGACACATAAATCACAGTTTTCCTTAGTTCTTGGCATTGAATTGAGTTTATAAAAGAAAGACAGACATTGAATAAAGAATGCTAGAGACAGATGATGATGATACCGTATTTGGGCTGTCCAGTCTCAGAATGAATGGTGTACAGGATTTCAGAGTCACTGGTTCCCTGGAACTGAGCATTGAGGCACTTCTTAGACAGCTGTACCATTCCTCCCTCCCTCACCCAGGTCTTGGGCACTGAACGCAAGTGAGGAGTCAAGCCAACCTACAGGGAAACCATACTGCACCATTAGGATTCATGGCATGTTTACTTCAAACTTTATAAAGAAACAGTTCTTAAAGGGATACTCCACTCCAAAATGAAAATTTTGTCATTAATCACTTACCCCAATCTCATTTCAAACCCATAAAACCTTAGTTCATCTTCTGAACACAATTTAAGATATTTTGAGTGAAAACCGGGAGGCTTGAGACTGTCCCATAGACTACCAAGTTACACTGTCATGGTCCAGAAAGTATGAAAAGCATGAAACTGAAAAGTATTTATGCTTTAATTTGAAAAGAAAACAGAGCATCCTTGTGGTGTGGCTGACACAGAAGAACGTTGCCAGTTCTGGACCTTGACAGTGTAACTTACTTGGCAGTCTATGGGACAATCTCAAGCCGGATTCCCGGTTTTCATCCAAAATATCTTAAATTGTGTCCCGAAGACGAACAAAGCTTTTACGGGTTTGGAACAACATGGGGGTAATTAATGACAACAACAAGTGATTCATGACAACATTTTCCTTTTGGATTATTCCTTTAATATCAACATTAAAAGCAGATTATTAATAGTTTTGTGGAAAATGTGATATACAGTGCAGTTTGAAATTAAATTGGTACAAAAGAATTCTAGGTAACACATATTCACTATTAACTAAGGCTTTTCCCTCAACAAACTGCTAATTTGTTGCTTATTAATAGTAAAGTAGTTGTCAAGTTTAGGTATGGAGTAGGACTAATGTCATGCAGAATAAGGCATTAATATGTGCTTTATAAGTACTAATAAACGGCCAAAATGCTAGTAACATGCATGCTAATAAGCAACTACATAATAGTGAGAATTGGTCCTTTAATTAAAGTGTTACCGATTTCTAAGTAAAAGTATTAATTTCTTAAGAGTGTACTACAATTGTTTTTTTTTTTGTTAGTTTTTTTTTTTACATAGTTTACCATTAGACATAAGTTTTTTTTACAGTGATTTAATCATTATAAAACCACAAGAAGATGCCTTTCTTGCATTGTACATTGAGAAACATCAATGCCACAAGAAGATCACAAAGACACGTTAATCATACATACTCAGCTATCGCTATGCCAGGAATCTTTAGATCCTAACAGGGCTCTGAACATTGCTACGCTAGCTGAGGAGCTCATTGTAGTGAACAAGATCATTTGCTTCACAGATAATCAAAGACCTTCAAGGACGTGGGGAGATGAAAGCTCCGTTTCACAGAGGAAACATCTCGGCACCCTTCAACCCCCTTCTTGCTGTTCCTAATCACCTCTCTGAGAGCGGGATGGATTTATAAAGCGAGGTGTTCACGGAAGAGTTCACTCATAGGTCAAATCTATAGTCTGTTTCTAAAGAGCCTCACAACTTAATTCAGAGTTTTGCTGTTTTTCTGGTGCTGGTTGATCCATTCATTTTACGTAGCATTTCCAACTTCAATTGGAATTCAATGTTACCACAGGAAACCATTTTTTAGGTTACTTGATAAAACATCTTGTACAGTGACAGTGACAACTGGCAATGTTTCTTTCTTTACCTTTCCCTTTCGATTTAGAGATCAAAGTGGTGGAGAATGTGGGTATTTAAAGTCTCAAGGCCACATTAAATCAAGGATCATTCACTAGTGCTGACCAATTACATGGATCAAGGACTACAAACACCAATTGACTTCTCTCGAAAAGGCTAAATGAAAGCCAGCTTCCTCTTTTATTCCTGTCATCATGGCAGAAATCCAAATACTGTATTAAAGATCTTTTGAGATCAGGAACCTTGCTCCCAAAGCCAAAGCCAACAGGTCATTAACATACTGTCGCCATGTCGCCTTCTGAGCCTTCACCTCATTCTGCTCTCATCGTCTTGTGTTGTGGATGTAATGTGACCTTTCCACTCACTGGTAGTTGTGTGAGCGCAATAGATTTTAATGCGGCCTTCATGCAATTCTGCCCAATAAATGCATTGTGATCCAACTAATAAAAACAATGTGTTATTGATCTGCAAACAGTGTTTATGGCAAAACAGGGCTTCCATTAGTCAAAGGCCGCTTAGGATACTAGATAACATGCTGCAGCAGGGAACAAGGCAGGTGTATTCGGATGACACTACAGAGAGATATGTGGATAAGGGTCTATGGAAGTGGAGACAGAGCTTGAAAAGCAAATAAAGTGCTGCAATCTGTCTAGACATCAGCAGGCTAAGGGCATGTCAAATAGTCAGGAAGGGGTGGTTCATTTATTCAAGCATAAATGGGGTGGTGATGATTGTAAAAGTGTGTATGAATGGAGAGAGGGATGAGCTGATGTTCATCCTGTCATGAAAACACTTCAGTCTATATCACAGAATCTACCCATTGTCTCAATGCACCTGCACTTTGAGAAAAAAAATGAGCAAAATTGTATCCTTAGTGGTACTTATCATATTGTTGCCATATCTACGGGGTACATATCAGTACCTCAAGGCATAAATATGATCCTGTGAAGAAAACAGACCCCAACAGCGCACTTTTAAAGTGTATCTGTAACCGAACTTGAAATGTTTCTATCTTAAAACCTTTTAAAGAAGGGGATTCAAACCCAAAACAATTAACCCCACCTGCAAGGGATTTCCTTCTAAAATTATAACTGAAGCTATATCATTTTATGTATAAATAACCATGTGGGTGCTGGATGCTGAGGCCTATCTCTGCATCTCAGGCTGAAAGCATGTAAAGACCTATTTATACTTAATTAATACTTATTAATATTAGTATTATTATTCATATTATAACATTTTGTTTCCAAAATCAAATAACTGGCTTTTATATTATGCCTGTTAGAACATTATTAAAAATATATTTAGGTCTAATAAGTGATGATGTTATTATTATTTTTTTCCACTGTACTATTTTTGAGTGATTTCATCATGATAGTGAGCATAAATAACACATAAAACAATAAATAATTTAGCAGTAGCCTACGGCTCAGTCATCAAGGTGTTTCAGCATCATGCAGAGTGCAGGAATCCATAATTAGCCAAAAAGCCTTGATCTAAGTCCAAAATTCAGAAAAGCTGATGACCTGCTTTTTTGGCACTTAATATTTTTTACACTAACATGAAAGTACATGACACATTGATAGGCCTATAAATAATGATAAAATAATGACAGCTTTAAGGTCAAAAACAGCACATTTATGATGATTAAATAAGAACGGTCACTCAGCAAATCTGTTTTCAGAGTAAAACCTTTTATGTCTGTACCTTCTGAGCAATGCTGATGTGAAACAGGATGTTCTGGTAGCTGTGCCCGTCATTGACCTGCAGCAGAAGTCTGTCCCGGTCTCCTTCTGAACCGTCATGTACATACTGCAGCTGCTCACCATCCAGGTCTTCCAGTTTGAAATGGGTTACCTGCACCTCACCATGCACGTGTGTCAAGTGGCCATGTTGCGGTGGATCCAGAACCGTGATGAAAACGTCTTGTGGATTATCGAGGTCACTGATGTGAAGAACAGATCTGCCGATGACGGCTGTCTCACCAGAGTTAATGTACAGAATTAGGTTGGTGATCACAGAGGGCGGCTGTGAAAGGGGGGGAAAATAAGACAGAATTCAAACTTAGTTTCGATGAAACTGGTTGGAGGAAAGATAAACTATTCTAAGAAAAAGATTTAATATTTGAGCTTCAATGTCCTTAGCATCTACATAAAGTATTTCCCACTTTTATTTTGTAGATTAAGGCATGCAGAGGTGAGAATCCCATCAGCGCAGTAGCTCAAATGAAATACAAGATGTGTGAAAATGAGGGAAATGGAAGGCTGAGTTCGATGCATTTGAGATCCAAATGAAACTCGCACGGACATAAATGGATAAAAATTCTGTTAGAATCTACCATAAATTCTTTCTTCTATTTTTGGCCCAATTTATAGTTTGAATAGAATTGAGATGGCAAATGCTGCAGGCAGATTCAAACTTGTGTTGTCCACATGAGCACCAAAGCATTTTATGCACAACATGCTTTTTGTTTCAAGCAATTTACACTAATGAACATCCATTAGGTTGCTGCTGCACAGATCTGTGGAGAAAATCAGGCCACTTTTGTTTACCACTGCAAAGGGAAGACAAGAGTAAACGGTTTATTTCCAAAAGACAATCTTTTCCCTCAGGGAGGGATTATTGCATTTTTTAAACTCTCTTTATCTTATAGGAATAGATTTGATTTCCTCTCTCTCTCGCTTCGCTTAAAGATACAGGTTCTATATTTCAGTTTTAACTGCTCATTTAACAGCAGGACGTGCTCCGACGTCTTGAGCTGCTGTTATCAGCCCATGAGGGGCAGGAATGTATTTTGAGTGTTATTTGTTGCAATGACATCCTTTCGATTTCTGTCGGGGAGCTCAGGTTTCTCTCTCTGTATGTGTGTGTGTGTGTGTGTGTGTTCATTGGGCTGGTGGAGGTCAGACAGCAAGACACAGACAGTCCTCTGGAGACTGTATCTATGAAGTGTAACTAAATGCTGCAGAGAAATGAGCAATACACAGAGAGTGAGAGATAGAATGGGAAGAGATGCTGGCTCAGTATGAGCTATAATGCTCTCCTCAGAGTGAGGATAATGGCCAGTCAATCTGTGTTAAGGATGTGGACTATGGGTGTAAGCAAAGACGAGTATATGGCAGAGAGTTCCAGTTTTACATAGGCGAAATAAGAACTTTTCAAAACCCATAAAGTTTTGATAAAGGAATTGTAAGACTTTATAGGCACCTCTAGGCATCAGTACGAGTTTGGACAGCCTTGACTTAATATTTTTCTTAAACTTTTTAATGTAAAGATGTTTAAATTAATTCATTCATTTTTGGAGCGTACACTAAATCCAGGGCAAAGGCTGGCCACTTTAAACAAGCTAAAATATAAGATTTTAATTTGATTACCTTTTTTGGGGACAACATAATTGTTTGAGTGAGTTTATTATCACTCTAAAATGTGTGAAATAAATATATGTGAGCAATTAAGATCCACTAAAAATATTCACCCTAGGATTTTGTTAATGACGTATGAACTGATTTTGAAGACATCACACTTGGCATTGCTCAAGGATCATGCAGCACATGCTCTAAAGTGAAAATGCGTATTAGATAGTGTTAAATATTTGTAGTGAGTGTCAAAAGGCTGTAAAAAAAAAAGATTGTGTGAAAAGTCCTAATATGAATATAGTTTGGTTTGGTTATATGGTTATGCTCATTTAGAATATTCCAACTTGGTTAACATTAGAAAAAGGTTAATCCTGTGCATATAAATATGAAATAATTCATGCAATTATAAGTAAATGAGGCCATTAGTCCTTACAGACTCCCATCTCTTTTTTGTTTTGTCTGACTTGTGACTGCAGAATGAAGCTCTATTATTCAGTGTTCTTAAACAAGATGTGTTTGTGTGTGCATGTGTTTACCTGCTGGGAAAGCGCCTGCACAGGAACACTCTGGGGCTGAGAGAACAGCTGAGGATCTGCTGCCCTTAACATGAACTGCCCACTTCTGCAAAACAAGCCAACATTACACCGCTGTAAATAGATTCAAGCATATAAATAATGAGTCAGGGTTTGCCTACATTTTGCTACAAAACCTGAAATCATATAGTGGGTCTACGCTGAAAGAAAACAGCTTGGTAAACATATTAAATCATGTCTAAATAGCTGTTGTATAATACCAACCACAGCAAATAATGTCTTAATGAAAATTATTAGCACAGTCAATACAACACAAGTCCATGGGAAGTAACAGATTTCATTTCACATTGTGACAAAAACAAACGTGTGTCTGTGTGTAAAGTGGACGAAAACAACAGAAAAAGTCATAATAAATAAAAGACTCAGAGAGGCAAAGGGCAGAGACCAAAATTAGAAAAAAAGACTGAGTGGCTGTTAAAGAGAAATGATTAAGGCTGAAAAAGGGATACATTTGGGAAAAATGGAGCCAGAGTGTGAGGGCACACAACTCACTTGTTAATTAAACCACAGAACAGAAGGAAGCGAGAGGAGCTATTAAGGAGATAAACTGTGAGAAAGTTGAGCGAAAACTGAAGGTCATCAGTCAGCCTGACTTAGTGACTGCCACACGATCATCACAAATGCTGTGGCTTATGGGCACCGTGGAGTGTGAGTGTGTCCTGTCAAATGCCTCACCAACTTCACCGAGGTAATTAAAGCTAATAAATAGTGCACACTACTCAAAATCAGTCCATCCCCCAAAACACACTCTCTTGACACACTCTCGCCTTAATATAAGGTCATTTTACTCCTGTACAGCATCTGATTATCCAAAATGGGCCATATCCCACAGGAAATGAGGAAAAGAGATGCCGCCTAAAGTTATATTTCAGGAGACGGGGAATGAAATATTTAACATAACCTATAAATAGTGAGGAAACAATATGTAATGAATGACAGTACACTTTCATATATCATCTAGTTCATCTATACTGAAGACCACATACTTCACTCTCAGACAGCATGAATGCACTGTAATGCTGTTAATGAGAGTAATACATTGTAATGCAATCGGTGATCGAGGACATATCACTTGGTCTATTTTTGAATCATTATGTCTTTAATGACTTCTGAACGCAAAATAAATATCCTGGGGAAACAACCCCGGATTTATTCCGTCACTCCATGTTACACACATACTCACTTGGGCTGCTCTTCGTCATGAATGAAGCGCACGACTCGTCGTTTGAGCTGAGTAAAGGTGAAAGTGTCGTCTCTGCCCAGTGCTCTCTCTCTGTCATTCTCCAGGACCACGAGATGCCCGTTACTGGGCGGCTGAAGGAGCTGGAGCAACATGCTCTCTAATTGGCTATCTGCATCCTTGATTGACACGAGTGCTGGATCAAGAGGCTTAACTCCACCAATAGGAACCAGAAGAGAGCCATTGATGTAAAGAGATGGAGCGCGGCTGTTTGCTGAAGAAACAAAGGGGACGTGATGTTAAACCCTCCTACAGTCTAAACAGTATTAGAAATGACAGAATTTTCCACAATACTGGGAATAAAAGCATTAATTTCTATCAAATATGTGAAGTCGGGTTACCAAGGCAGGCTCTTGTTTTGGGGTCAGCGTAGTATCCGTGACCACAGTCCAGGATGCACTGGCCACCCTTCAGAAAGAAGGTCCCAGCACAGACATGGCACTCCCCTGCACTCACACACTCCAAGCAACCAGCTGAGCATGCTGGGAAATAATAGCAGACAATCTTTCATCAGATTGAGGTAGGATAGTTCCCTCTCAGGTAGTTCGACACTATACTGAGAGCCTCTTAAATTAGCAGGCTTGTGAAGATGCCAAAATGGGCAATCTAGGCTGTCACGATCACTCTCCCAGACCAGATTCACAGCACTCACCGGTGCACTGACGGGTCGAGGCATCTAGAAAGTAGCGCTTGCCACATTCCAGCACACACTGCCCGTTCAATACGGCATATGGCAGCTGGCAGCGTTGGCATTGGTCATGGACCTGGCACTGCTCGCAGTGTTCATCACAGCCTGTTCATAAAAAAAAACAAGCGAGAGAAAGACACAACATTTTATTCATATTTAATAAGATCCAAGTTTTCATCTATCACTTTATCACTGAAATTTTCTCAAATTTACTGTTTAAAAATATTTGGGGTTGGGAAGATTTAGCATCTTCAGTATCACACAATCCTTCAGAAATCATTCTAATATGATGATTTGAAGAAACATCAAGAAACATTTCTTAATATTAACCTAGTTATAAACAATTGTGCTGCTTAATATTTTTTTTTTGGAAACTAATACAGTACATTTTTCCCCAATTCCTTGAATATAAAGGTTCATAAGAACGCAATTTGTTTGGAACAGAAATCTTTTGTAACAACACAAACTGTCACTTTTAATCAATTTAGTAAGCATTTATTTATATAAAAAAACTTGCTGACCCCAGACTTTTTTTACATTTATAGTGCAAAATATATTACATTATTACTAATCTTACTATTATAATGCATTTATAAAACATTTATATTGCATTTTAAACTGATTAAAATATAATACATTTAATACATACATAAATTTAGTTTCCTCCCTTTATTCTGCCAAACTGCTTTAGTATCAGTGAGTTAAATAATAAATGCCTACAACACACTATTGACTTCTTGATATCTAATACTGAAGAAAGTGAATTTCAGTCAGGAGCTTCTTTAATTCAGTCCATAACTACAACATTGCTGATAGACTTGTCTTTCAGTCTCATTTGAAATCAATCCATTAAAGTGCCATTAAACCTTGGCTATAGCACAGCGACTGATGCTGGCACTATACAGCAGACATTAGAGGGCCCCGACTGTGACAACTGACTGAGAGATTGAAATGTCAAAGTTTACTGAGCTGGAAAATTGATTGGTTGGACTAATAATGAAGGTTGCTATTTTTGTTGATGACTGACTCAGACATCTCTCAGCATCCTGGTAGAACCCCAGTGAGCATCCAGGCACACAAATGCCATCCTGCAGGACGTATCCCTCCATGCACTGCAGACAGTCACTACGCAGGGGTCCGCGGCACGCGTTACAGCTCCAGTCGCATTCTGAGAGAAACAGCGAAAGAGAGAGTGAGTGGGAGGGATATAAAACCAAAATAAAATGAACTGGAATGTGATTGAGGAAGAGGGTAAAATAAGAAAAAAGGCCATGAGATAAGAGAGCATGAAAGAAACGAGATGTGGATGTGTTGAAGAAAATACCAACGCTTCCAAGGCAATGCATGATAAAGACCAATCACTTTCAATTCATTATGTAAATTCCAATAACAATTATGGCATGCAGGAATGGAGAACTTTTTAGAAATGCTAATTAATAAAGCAATGCGTCATGAGAGGCTGTGTGTTATAGTGATTATACTGTAAGTAAAGAGTGTTCAACACAAAGTGAAGTACTTCAGAAAACAGACATGATGAATTTCATTAACATTATACAAAAGATATCAATGAACATAAAATAGTTACATTTATTATGTGTAACGTATGAACAGTTTGACCACCAAGTAAAATAGTTCATTAGACTAACTAAAAGATGTTTACCGTTAACAAGGCAGTAACTTAATATTTAATTAACATAGAAAGTTTTATTTAAAGACCACTTTGACACAGCTCATCTAATCAGAAACTGTATTGACCAACTAAAAGCCATTAAAACAACAATACGTTTTACAAGGGACATTTTATTTGAATTTAATGTTAAATATATTAAACTATGACATTTATGAAAACCAAAAATACACAGTGTGCTCGTCTAAGGCTGAAATTACCTGAAAAACCAAGCTCGAATAGTGTCTGTGCAAAAAATAAATATGAGGGATTTCAATACGCCACTTGACTTACAATGAGAAAGAGAGACAATGTTTCAGTTCTCAAATCATCTATTAAAGAGAGCGCTAGCCGACCGTTTGATAACTCACCAGCAGACCTCCGCTCTCTAAATCAGCTCAGCTCATTATAAAGCCCCATCACGCTCTTTCTGTGCTCTATCTATATAACCTCATCATCTCTTCCCTCATTCACCAAAATCATCTTCCCAAAATATTTCAAACATTTAACTGAGAAGAACAGTGGCTAACCTCATTAAACACAACATCAAATTTAGACCTCTGCGGTGTCCATAAAAGCAGCTCATTTGTCCATATGACATTTAAACCTGCGTTCACATTACCAATCCATAAAAACACAAACAATGTTGCATCATTCTTAAAGTGCTCCCTCCAAATATCATCAAGGTAACCTTCATTCACTGTACTGCAGGGGTAAAAATGCCAATAAAGCATTCATATGCCTGCTATTAATGTCTCTCTTTCTGCTTCACTCGAGATCACACACATCCAAAAACTCAAGGGACAAAAATTAATTTCTACAGTATCTCCTTTTGATCTCCTCTGCAAATCCCATCAAAATGAAAGGTCTCACGGTATGGGGTCTATGTTCAACATCCAAATCCCACACCACATCGCATTAAGATCTGAACACACCCACAATTATTAACGAAAAACAATCCTCTCTGCAATCACTCCTGCTAGCGTCTCCACAGTAATCTTCTATGAAATATATTTGACCTTAATTACTAGAAAACGTATCCTATTTTCCCCTGCTGTTCTGTGTGAGTATGTTAGGTATAATGGACTTGACACCGTGTATCCTACACTCACCAACTGTATGTGATTACAGAGAAAAACCAGGCATCACTACCAGAATTTCAAAATCACAAGCTCAAGATAACACATAATAAGTTCAAGAAGAAACATGCGCCTTGTTGCTAGGAGACACGTGACAAATGAAAACAACATGTGTTCTAAAATCGCCTCAAAATATCAAACATGTTTGATCCTCTGCCTGGATGAATTCCAGAAAAAGTCTGGGTCCATCATACACTGTGACCTTCTGAGAGATCTGTGTAGTGAATTCCAGCCTTTATATGATAATTGTTTAATGTCTATACAGCACCAAACAAAATCTTGGCTTCTGAGCACTACAAAAGTCATAAATACAACAAACATACAAATCAAAGAATCAGTGAAACAGAAATAGTGTAGTTTAACAATACAGGAATAGAAATGAGAGGTAATTTGTAGTCAAAATGAAGAGTATTCTATGTTTAACAGTGAAACCAGGCTGAGACTCACCTCTGCATGTGCGTGTGGTGGTGTTAAGATAATACTGATGAGCACAGCTTTCATACTGACACTCTCCAAACAGAAGAACTTTAGCTGGATCCCTACATGATGTACACACACCCGCCATCTCACAGCTCAGACACTGAGTGTCACACACTGAAACACACACAATAATCATTTAATCAATACTTATCAGACATTCGGTTGGACATTCTAATTTAGAAATAACTGGCTATTTTCTGTCCTGTTTTGATCCCTCTCATCAGAACGCTCTGTATGAATAGACACGGCGGATTGTAGATTTGGAAATAAATGCCCATGGCTATGATTGGCTGACAGCTGTGTATGTTTGACAGCCTACATCCTTCACAGATGGACACTGCTGAGATTTAGGTAAAAATGCATAAATACTCAGTACATATTAAACTATATGTAATACCTGTCAAAGCAATAGTAACCACATTATAAAAACAGTTACTCACAGTTGTGTGTTGCGACATTACTGTTGGATCCAATATAGTATAGTACATTGTCCTCTTATATGTCTAAAAATCAAGGGAATTTTGCTTTCTCAGTTCATGACACCTTTAAGTAAATGTGTACTTACTTTGGCACACCCTGTTTTCATCTGTGTAATATCCAGTTGGGCAATGAGGGCTGCAGAGACCTGATGGGGCCAGAACCTCAGGGGCCAAACAGGAAGTACAGGAGTGAGGACCACCCCCACTGCACTCCTCACAAGAAGTGTGACATTCTGGAGAACACGGGCACAAGACAGCAAGAATGATGACCAGATAATAAGAACAATAAGAATTATGATAATGAGAATAAGATAATTATGTCAAATGTTTCTCAACTTTGGAAATATGATAAGTAAGGCTTCATTTACACCTTAATTAAATACTATATAATTTTAAGGTGTACTATATATACACTGTGAACGGCTGTTGTATTTGATTTGTATAAAAGATTCACACGATTGATTCAGACAGGACTCAGGTTTTAGCAGATAAAGGTTATTAAAACCATTGAAGCTTGAAAAATAGAGCAACTTCTATTCATTTTGACATTTTAATCAGTGCTGTTGCCAAGGACATTTAAGTTTCATGACAGTATTATAAAGACAGAAGACTTGAAAGGAATACTGTTGACATCCAACTTGTACCCAGAAATTTCCATTCACATATGATTTTTAGTCTGCTGTCAACTTGACATATCACCTTCAAACAGGCCAAAGACATTTGGCAGTGCTAAGTGCAAGTAAATTCCATTGATGGTCTTCTGTCTTTAATGCACATAGAGTGTTATATGCAAACAATCGCGTAAAAAACACTTTTGCGTACACTCCCTTCAAGCAATTAAAGAAGGTCATAACAGTTTATAGATCACCTCAGCATCTTAAAAGATTCTGCATTAAAGCCAAGCACTACATCACACTCCCTAATAAAAACAAATGCACCGTCTCATCTACACTGTCAGCAAAGGAGCCACTCTCAAAGCATCACAGGTAATTGCATCAGGGTTATGAAAACAGAGGCTCCGGCTATATAACATTGAGAGATCATGTAGAATGACAAAGCAGTGTATAAAGAGGATGCTGGCACTGAGATTAGACGCTGTGTGTGTGACTGATGATGCTCAATCTACATAATGAATCTCAATGCTAGAAATAAAGCAGCACATGTTTTCTCAGAGGAAGACAGTTAGATGACATTGAAAGATGTGATGAATTATCATCATGTGATGCAGATTAGGGTTGCACTTGAACGTATTTCCCGCTACATACAGTCAGTTAATCCAAATCAGATTGCAACCATACAATTTACTGTTTGCTCAGAAGGCCTACTTTTCAAATTAATTTATGACTATATATAATTAGGCAATCTGAGAAAAAACGCGAGCAGGGGGAGTTGTGTAAACACAGGACAGCATAGCTCCATTGCTCTCATTATTTATTCATAAACATGTTTTAGATGTCAAGTGAACATGTGAATTCTTAATTTGTTACTTAAACATAATTAAATCCGACTTCATGCATTAATCTTGCAGTTTGCAGCATCAAATATTGCTATTGCTTTATCTCACAAAATCATTGCAAATCACATTTGTTGCACACTATAATTAGGACACAAAATAAATTCCTATACTGTATATAAGGGACACTAGAATAAGTAATATTTCATAGTTACAAATTTGATGTGTGTTATCACTTGATTGTTCTGCATAATAATGCAGTGGATCATGTGTAGCCTGGTTATGGGACTACATTGGATTTTTTTGCTCTGAATTCACTTTTTCTTTTTTACTTACTTTTGCAAGCTCCGTGCCACTGGTAGTATTTGGGTGGGCACTGTGATACACAGTGATCTCCCAGCAACAGCATCCTGGGAACCTTACACCACAAACACACAGTGCCAAAACCAGACTGCAGGTCTGCTACACACCGCTGGCATCCCTCCTCACACTCTGAAACAAACAGACGGTGAGCCTACATTATTATGCATATCCATAAGAACGTTCTGAACTGAAGTGAGGAAATGGAGGATAAAAGATCTTATCAGATTCTTATCTTCAAAATGTTCTAAAGGTGTAAAAGTAAACACTGTGTTCTTTGTATATCCTCTCTGACTCCTTATCAGCTGTGAGAGCAGACTGGCTTCATTGCCATGGACACGCTGAGGGCGCTGATAATAAAGAGATGCATATCAACCACTGAAAATCCTCGCTGGCTCATTTCTCAGGCAAGAGGCATCAGTACAGATTATTTGAATTATACATATAGTTCATGCTTTATTTACTCATATAACAAGATCTAAACAAAAAAGGAGGTCTGTGAAATGTTTCTGAGGCAAAGCAGTACAGTAAAAAATGCTGCTGAAACCATCGGCACATGATAAAAAAGGAGCTCTGAGAAATTGTGAAAAAGAGAATAAGCTTCTTTTAAATGTTCCAACAAAGTAAACATACTGTATATTTCAACATGCTGGACAATAACAAGTCCTGATAATTATTGTCTGTGGATATTTCATGTTTTTCAGATAAACTGCATATATTTTGAGATTTCAGTGTCAAAGTTCTGAAATCCTAGCACTTTACACCTGCAAGGACATATTTACAGAACATCTAACCTTAACCATTTCAATATATTTCAGTCCTCAAGCTTGCCTTTAGGAGCCTTTCACTGTCACATAAATCATTACATGCCAACAAGACATCAAAATACAAGTTTACACCAGTTTTAGAAAAGTTTCATGTTAGGCAGCACGCAGAATGATTTTAAATGGCCCGTACTTTCTAAAAGAGTGGTAACATATGCATAAATAGGTTTCATGAGGAAAAATGGATAACAGTTTAGTATAGGGACCAATTTTCAATATGAACTAGTTGATTATTACCATGCCTATTAATAACATATTGGCTGTTAATTAGTATTTATAAAGCACATATTCTGCATGATCACATTCTATAACTCTAATCCTACCCAGCACCTAAACTTAACAACTACTTTACTAACTATTAATAAGCAGCACATTAGGAGTTTATTGTTAGTTAATGGTTTAATCTGGACCCAAACACAGACTGGTACTTCAGCCACATTTTATTAATACCCAAATAACTGGATAACAGAATTAGCTAGATTCATAAATAAAGCTCCAAGCACATTCAACAACAGAATTAACATATTTCCTCATTTACGTACTCTTGGCATTAACAACAATGGCTGACTTGCCCATTGAACACCAAATCCTCCCCTGAAGGCAAAATGCCCATTTGACACCTTAAACCCAAGCTGGTGTTTTGACTTAAGATCAAAGGTGTCGCCTGAAAGCCTTTTAAGAATGTTTTGGTGATGAAAGACTGATTTTCACTCACCAATGCAGTAGCCCACAGCATTCAGGTACTGGCCCTCAGGGCAGCTGGTTCGGCAGTAGCCGTTATGGAGACTGGCGTGGGCTGGACAAGCAGAACAGTCAGCCTGAGACGGGCCCGTACATGTCTTACATGATGGATGACAGGCTGAAGGGAGACAAATGAACTACATTACATTCATAAAATAATCTACTTAATTGTACTAATCCACAAGGACACAGCCTTCGGAACAGAACTGAATAACACCCAAAAACACCTTGGCAAGTATGGTCCTGAACATGGAAACCATAGGGACATTTATCGAGACACTGCCCTTGATGAAGGACACTGGGCCGTATACAGGAAGTACAATTCTGGAAACTTCCACCGGTGCAGCCTGAACATGAGACGTGACATTCTGAGAGAGAAAACGAGAAAGAAAGTGATATTAGTCAAAGTCTTGTACACAAACTCAAACATTGTACCAGATAATATAATATAATATAATATCATATAATATAATATAAACTGTAATACTTCATAACTCTTTGCTGTTTTGTAATCAAATAATTGCATCCTAGTTTTAAAATGTGAAAGGTTTAATAAAAGTTTAAATAAATGTAAAAACTAAACTTTCAAAGCTGAGCACTCCACATGTACGAGGAGGATCAGAGAGCGGACCTCATCTCGGGGGGCTCAGGACAACAGTTTTGTAGAAATGATGTCCAGTCTGCCTTTAGTTCGTATATTTAGACAAAAATGCATTTGCTCTAAAAAGGCGGAAAGCTGATCCATGTGCACACAGCTGAATGAAAGCAGTGGGCTCCAAACAGAAAGCCTGTCACGGGTGTGAAGTCTGGACTCGTCTCCACTACTCTCCCAGATTAAATGTGAGAGACATTTGGCAGACACATGCAGACAACACACACACACAAACATACATAATCACTGGAAAATACAAAGATGCAGAGGCTCTTGAGAATCTCCTCGATTCGGAGTAAAGCCCTCAGAACACAGGTGTCAACAGCCATCCACCACTACGACCCAAATCATCTGCTCCTCTTTAAATGATTTATCTGTTCAGCCAGGTTTCATTGTCAATCAGAACAAAAGGTAATTCAGTACATTCCCCAAAGAAAAAAAATAGTGGGTGTGCTAAATACTAAACCAGGCAATCTGTATTCTACCCAGTGAAAGGGGAAGCAGGGCTAAGCTTTCTTTTAATGCAATTCAGAGACGCACAATAAATATGCCTAAAGGCCTCAAATATTGATCATTTTTCTTTTAAATGACATTTCAAGCCATGGGGTGTGTTTTGAAATGAAGCCAGGATATTGGGAATGAGTTTTGAGGGTTCACAGTGATGGGATGAATTCTTTAATGTACTTTTAATCGATTTTTAAACGCTGAGTGTGAGAGGCTACTGTACTGTTTGTTAAAACAGGCCTAAAAGGTATTGGGATTCTTTTGGACACTCAGAACCACACTTAAATGTCATTAGTTAACCACACATGTACAAAAAACCATTGCATATTTACTTCGATTTTCCTAGTTATCTATGCAACAGCCTTAAAACAAAAAGTCTCCAACTCTAACCTTTAACCAAGTAGGCTCTTTGTAAAGCATTTGAGAATGCAATAATGACTGTTATTAGTAAATGTATTAATGGTTGCCCACAAAATATAAGTAATAATTGAAATTATTTCAATTGGCTCTTGATATCACACAATAGTCACGTTCCAATCTAAATATTGTCTCCCTATTGAGTAAGACTAACACACAAACATACAGAGTCCAACAGAGAGACTGACTTTAGAGGGATTTACAGATTGGAATTTCCTCTGCAGGATATCTGATCCATCAACACATCCACACACACACACACACACACACACACACACTCCAGACAAGTAGCCCTGAGGAAGCTCAACATTTTGTCTGAGCATGCTGGCTCAACACAAAGGTCTCCATTGAAGAAAGAGGCACTTGTCATTATTATAGCAGCGAGCTTCATGACAGTGGACCCATTGAATGAACAGCCCACTGGCCACATTCTCACCCCCTTCAGTGATGTGCTTCTAAGTCAATTAAAACAATAATGCATTTTCTATTATTATTATTGATTTGGTAACACTTTACAATAGGATTTAACTGGTTAATGCATTCTATATGGTGTGTTATAAAAAGGACCAATAATTATAAAGCATTTCCTGATGTAGGTTAATATTAGTTTGTACACGCGTATATTAAGATATTTTTTTAACAAATATTATTTTTAAATTAACAGTATTTTTATGAAGAGATTTTAACATTTAACTGGTTACATGATATGCATCATGATGACATTAACCAACAGAACCCTATTGTATACTGTTACCAAATAATTTGATTTAATACAACATTTCATTGTGAGCTATTTTAGGTGTAAACGCAGAATGAAACTGATCATATTCTGACAAATAAAAGTTTTATACACCATATCTGACACCACTGTGAAGCTCTCAGCATGTGGGAACGCCATAAATACAGAACTGATTCACTGTGTAAAATTCAGAAACCATACAACGTGACCGTAAAAGCAACTGTAAATTTTATTCAGTGCTGTTGGGGTGAGGTGTTGGAGGTACTACAGAAAACCTGCAGTCCTTGAGGAATATACCACGAGCAGATGTTGTCATACTGTTTTAATGTAATACATTTCTGGGTTTGTGTATGACGGCTCACAACCGCACTATTTTACAAAAGATCAGCTCTTTTATTTTTGGCAGGATTTGGTCAGGATTTAAATTAAAAAATGAACAGAGTTCTCCACAGGGTGTTTAAAATCCTGTACAACAGCTCTGGTGTATCTGGAGGTAACTGCAGCTCTTCAGTCATCGAGGATTAAGACATTGGGAATAACTAGTGCAAACAACCTGCAGTGCGTCACTCAACACAACGACATGCACATTCTTTTTTCCAGCGTTTATCTTGCCATCACTTCACAATCAGGGAGCTACTGAGAATGAGCATATGTGTCTTCATCATCAGTGAGAAATATAAGAATATGTCTTGTTTGCTCACCTCTGCAGGTCCGATCTGCGTCAAGGTAATGCTGTGGCCTGCAGGCAGACATACAGGACCCGTGAGAGACATGTCCATTTTTAGGCAGCAGGACCTCTTCCTGTTTGACACACTGTATGCAGTCTGAGGAGTCCGGACCCACACAGACCCTACACAATGAATGACACCCTGAAAAGAGAAGGAAACATGCTGAAAAGAGTTTAAAAAAAGCAAAGTTCATGCACACATGAAAGCTGCACACAGCACTGTATCAAAAAGGGAATGTCTCTTTGATTATCACCGACCTTAATTTATGCTCCATAAAATTGTTTTAGAATAAACCTAAACTTTAGACATTTAATTGTATACCTCATAATTATAGTTAGATAGTTTAGACATTAAAGCTGCTTTTGCAAGGGGACCACAAGCTACATCCACACACTTATGATTTTCTATCATGGTGGGAAATTTTACATTGACTATTGTTTTTTAACAAAGTTAATGACATTTCAGTCCCCCCAAGCCATAAACCTAACCCTACTTTTACGAAACATTTTAGTAGACTACCAAAAGTTTGGCATCAGTAAGATTTTTAATTGTAGAATCAATGGTAGTTTTTTTTATCCACTTTTTTATTCTTTAAGAAAAGTTTGAAGTACAGCCTTTGTTTGAAATATTTTTTTTTGCAACCCTATACATCACACACACACACAAACAATAAATGTGTTTTTATGAATAAAATTATCAATTTCTTCAAAGGGTAGTGTATATTTTTCCTAATCCCTACCAACTCACTTCAGTGTAGATATTTATCTATATGCATCCAGTCTATATACGACACACACACACACTTCTGTGAACAAATAGGTTGAATCTCTACACAGAGTCAGAGTAGGTCATCTGTATTCAGTACACATACACACTCACCCGCAATGCAGTACTGATTGACATACCGGGGCAGGGGACCCATTACACTTAACTGACACAGGTAACTGATAACCTACTGAACAAAAATCCTCACATTCCACACTACCTTACAATGTAACATACATGTAAAGATCGATCTATAGGTCTATCTTCAACTATAAGCAACTTGTCCCTCCATTTAGTTTTGGATCTCTTTAAAATTCTGACCAAATTTAAAATCCATTTTTAATGATGCATTGCATCATTTAGTGAGTGGTCGAACCAAATCTTTGCTTAGTATTACACAAGAACACTTTTGGACAGCTCATCTTTGATCGATTCTCTTTTATCATGACCCAGTTTTCACCACATAATTATGTAACAGTGGAGGAATATCAGAGTTTTAGAAACGTAGTCGTACTGTGACAGTGTCCCCCTCTGGAGAACAGGCCCTCTCCGCAGGACTCCACACACTGGCCTTGGTTCAGGATGAGAGACTTTGAGCAGGAGGTGCAGTGAGACACAGCTGGCCCTGAGCAGGATGCACACGAACTGTGGCAGGCTGGAAGAATAGCATAGGCATAGTAATAGAAATCCCATGAGACGAGAACAAGCATAACTAACCAGGACTTCTTGTAACTTATAACCTTTCAGGGCCAATTTCATCAAACTTGTTTAGCAAAAATGTAACTTGTCTTGCTAGAGTACTTTAGCACATGTCAAATTCTGGTATTATGGTCGATTTGCCACTTCTGAATGTCCTCTCAACTGCAATCAGCAATAGCTAACATAATGTATGGACTTTCTTATTAGCTGGTTAGGTAGAAAATTGCTTGCCAAAAAATGTTATGCAAATTGACTGTACACCACAGGATTAGGCTTGACTGTATTAATATCACATTTTAAACTCAAAATCATGCATCAAACTGATATCCAGACATGACAATTTTCTAACCCATGTGGTTTTCCTCTGAAAACGTAGGTAAGACATTTCAAGGGACTGACTCCAAATGACAGGGAAACATTCCAAAGAATCATCTCTGGCAAAGAAAATGGGTTTCAGAAAGAATGGTTTTTCAGTTGGCTAGGAAAAGAGATTTATGAGCTTGTGTTTGCCAGTAAACCTACATGGACGTGTTGAACAAAATATTAAATGTGTGCAAGAAAACTCTTCACCTTGGCAACGGCCGTGGTCATTCTTGTAATACTGTGGTGGACATTGTGGTACACATTTCCCCTGATGCAGTGCATGTTCAGGGGGGCAGCTCATGCAGCTGGGGTTGTCAGGATGACAGGTTGCACAGGAAGGGTCACAAGCTACAACAGGATATAAAAATTTGCATCAACTGATACATAAAGAAGACACCTAACATTTGGATTAAAGAACTAGTGCAACCTCATGACTAAAATATCACAATCAAAATGATCGCTTTAAACGTGGCTTATCATTGTTGAATGTTAAATAAGTCCTGGCAGGAATGCATATATCCTCACAGAAACGTTACAGTCTCTGTGAGTTCGTCCAGATCGGTGGTAGCAGCTTCAAAACACTCCAATCAGTGCAGTCGAAACAGGATTTGAAGCCCACTCTGTTTCGTTGCTCAAACCATTAGCTATTTTTACCCATAGCCAGAAACCCAAAAACTCAACACAGTTCTCTCATATGTTCTCCCACAGTTCTCTCAGACAAGCTTGATCTTTCTCTGTAAAATACACATTTAGACTGTCATTCTGCATTTGCTGTAGGGTTGTCAAGGTGAAGCGTAAATGTATTCGAGGTGACATTTCTGAAGCAGGCTTTTGTGTCTTCATGGCAAGATATTATCATCAACAGTGATAAGACAACGAATAAGGCCATATAAATGCCATGAAAATCTGAGTAGTAAATGCTACATCCATTCAATACAAAATCTAAATATTTCCTATTTATATTCAAATAATAATAATAAAAAAAAACGAATTCAAATGATTTTGTGCACTGTAAGGCTAGAATACACTGCACAACTATGAACAGATAAAAATAAAAAATAAAAATGGTATCATAATTTTGCTAACACAACAAACACATGCAGAAACATATGCATTTATAGGAGACGTGTGACAAATAAAAGCAGGATGAGTTCAATGCTTGATATGCTCCGACTGGATGGAGTATCAAGCTTAAAAACAAAATATGTGTGAATCATACACTAGGCAATGTGAAATCTATCAACTCCAGCAGCTAAAAATCTGAAGACTGGGTCTGAAGTTTGGCGACTAGAGATGACACCTTCAGACTGCAAATCTGGATGAAATCTGGGCAAAACATAGTGCAGTGTACAGCAAATCTGTTTCATCAAAATGCTTTAATTAAAACAAACCACACAGAGTAATTAGATGTCAGTTCTGCCAGTCATACCATAACAGCTGCCTTGATTAGCATAAAAGCCTGGACCACAATCCAAAACACAGAATCCATCCTTCAGTAATTTGGAGGGGTCTGAGCATGTCAAACAATCCTGAGGCCCCGCCCCCTGACAAGATGAACAGGAGTCATGGCAACCTAAAGAGGAAGAAATCAATAACATATTCAAAATCTAATAAACAAACAGCATTAGGCAGAATTACAAGATTACGTTATGTTCTAGTGCTGTGTTGTGGCTTTTCTGTGAGGAATTAAAGGGAATTTACTTTGACTGCGAGGGAAAACAAGCCAGTCAGAAAAGAACAAAAGATGACCTTTCTGAGGTCTGAGGCAGAACACATTTGCATATATAAAGGAATGTCTCACGTTCTGAATGACAAATACAGAATCACATACTGTACATAAGATGCAATGTTGAATATGTGCATTAAAACACATAGTGACACAAATAACACAAATGCATCTCCACAAAGAATAAACTTATTTTATAATCAACCCTTGGTAAGATGGTACGACTATATCCAAAGGCCTACTGATTTCTAAACACCAATTACATCCTTTGCCAATAAATCTATCTTTAGGCCGAATCTTTTTTTTTTTTTTTTTCACTGGCTTGTCGTATATTTCCAATATTTGGGAAGCTTGATTGGGCTTTGGGTAAATATTGGAAGGAGGGTTTTCTCTTAGTTTTTCCCACATGGGTTAAGTTCAAGATATTTGCTTTGTAAAATAAGTGACCTAAATTTGAATAGTCAGGGGCCAGGGCACTAACTCAATCTCCCTTTAGCAAATTTACTGAACTGCTCCACATAAATATATCACACAAGCCTTAAAATCTCATCAATCTACCATCTCTATTTCAGACGGAGAGAGAGAGAGAGAGAGAGAAAGCTAAGCATTTATTCAAAATCACCTTCTGGCAGGCCTGGTTTCGGAACCAAATCATTGAGGGTGCTTCGGAAAATTGTGAGGGTGCTCGCAAATAATATTAATCCTAATTTTCAACTGTATGAAAGGATAGAAGAATACTTTTTGTACGCGAAAACAGAAATAATGACTTCATTCAATATTTTCTCTGTCTCTCTGCATCATTTTGAACACCCGCTGAACTCAAACTGTGTATGCTATGCTGGGTCAGCTGTGACATAAGGATATGTTTTCTACGTGTATTTACACTTTGATTTGAACAAAGCGTATATGTGTTGTTGATATTTGTGTTGAGTGTATCTGCTTGCGTTCAGCGGATATTCTCCAAAATGGCACTACAATGATGCAGAGAGACACAGAGTAGACAAATTGTTGAATAAAGTCGTTATTTTTTTTTTCTTTGTGTACAAATAGTATTCTCGTCGCTTCATAACATTACGGTTGAACCACTGATGGAAGATGGATTATTATGAAGATGTCTACTTTTCTGGACCTTTACAGTGTAATTTACTTGGAAGTCAATGGGACAGTCACAAACCTCCCGGTTTTCATCCAAAATATCTTAAATTGTGTTCCGAAGATGAACTAAGCTTTTGTGGGTTTGGAACGACATGGCTGTAAGTGATTAATGGCAACATTTTCATTTTGTGGTGGAGTAACATTTTAAGGTGCTATGCTGTTGCGTAGTCCACCAAGTCACTCTGATAATCTGGTCTCTAGATGTACCTCCAACAAGTTACACATTTTAAATAAATGCTGTTGAAAGCTTAAATGCTGAAAAAGCTGTAAAAAGTTTCCAGTTTCCATAAAAACTATTCATTGGCACAATTGTTTTCAACATTTAAAACATAAAAAGTAACATCATACCTCTTATAAAACCACACAGTTGGTGTCATTCATGTCCAGACCAAAAATGGTGAGGGATAAATTTCACATTAAAATGTAGTGCTTAAAAATAAAATACTGATACTTTCCTTAGTAAGAACCACTTACTTCATATCTAATGTTTTATTTTACATGCAATTAATTATGCCTTATGTCAAAATGTCTTTCAGATTTATGTACAAGCACTGTGGTTTTTTACCTTATGAATAATCAATGATTTTAAATTGTTACAAATGCCACGGAATCTGTGAAAACCGTCTCTAATTATGTTGTGCAGCAATAACATCATGAGACACCTTCTCTTATTCTTTGTGGGAATCTAGTGCTCAGGATTAAACTACAAATCTGGGCACAGCGCCCCATGTGAAACATTCACGGTTCTACATGGCACCTCTCCACAGACTCAGACACACTGGCACCAAACTGGCCCAGAACCCTGAGAAGCTGGAACGGGGCCAAACATTTTGACAGCCAACAACAAAGTGTGGACAAGAGATGTAGGTAACTGTGTTCAATGGATTTGGAAAAGCTTTGCATGCTAGAAAGAATTAATGACAGAACACTTGGCCATGTCTGTCAGCACAACTCTTTAAGTTGTGGCATGTAAGAAGTGTTTGGTAAGGTCTTTTAGTAATTTGTTTAAAAAAAAGCAAACCTCATATGTAACATGAGATTTAAAAAAATGTTTAACTCTATTATAACATAATTTAAAATGTAAAAGAGAAAAGGAGAAAGGCACAGACAAAGAGAGACAAAAAAGAGAACAAAAGATGAAGGGCTTCCTCTAAGATTTCCTCATTTTTTAGCTCAGCTAATTAACTCAGAGATTGAAACAAGAGAATGAATCGTTATCGCTTGGCCACAATAAAAATCTTCCACATTCAATTACTCAGTAAGACTCATTCTGGCTAAATCCACTATAATGGGCTCAACCTAAGCTGGATATTTCTTCTCCATCTTGTCACTTGTAGAACAATGTAGTCCAATCCATGGGAGAGGCTTATTAAAGTGTGAAATTGAATGAGAGTGGGGACGGGTAATTGCTGTACAGTCTAGTGGTCCCAGTCACAGACCAGTTAACAGGTCACTAATGCATGATTCCCTCCAGATTGGATTGCTATAGTCAGGTAGCCTGACAAGATCAGGTACCCATGTCTTGATGTTGATCCTTATGCAAGGAGTGAATGCACTTGCAGATGCAGTAAAGCTCCATCTGGCTTTAATAACGAAGAAGAAATCGACCTTTAAGAGCTAACATGACACAAAATGTTGTACAATAGGAATTCCACATCTAAATATATAAACTGGGTCCTTTTGCTATCATTACAATATAAGATATTATTTTCTATTTCAACCTGTTTAAAATGTAGTTTATTGGTTTGATAGCATAGCTGAATTTTCAGCAGCCATTGCTTAAAGGGGGTCGCACACTGGACGAGAAGCGCAGTGCGCGCCGCGTCGCGCCACGTCTTTAAAATTCAAACACATTATTCTCTATGGGTGAACACACACCAGTGGCGCCATTCGGCGTCCGTCCGCGGCGCCCAGCTACGACTCAGAACGCTGTTCAAATTTCTGCCGCGCCACAGAGCGCCATCTGCATAGTTTTATATTAAAAAACCCAGATGTTATAAACCGAAACTGAAATTAAAATACAGTACACTTGTTTCATTCAAATAAAACATTACAAAGTGTTTGGTTACGTTTTCAGCTGCACAGTTGCCTAGACAACGGATACAACAAAACAATAACAGACTTATTATAATAACACAGATTCTTTTCATTAATTAACGTTCAAAACTCAGCTTTTATCAATTAAAATCATATATTTAAAATAATAATAATAGATGAAGTTAAAACTCTCCCATCTTGCTGCGAAATTGAGCTCACGCATATAGAATGTGCGCATCCGGTGTGCGATACCTTGAGTTGTCCTACATGTGGCGCGACGCGGCGCTTCTCGTCCGGTGTGCGACCGCCTTAAGAATGGTCAGAAAATCATTCTATTATGCTGATTTGTTACTCAAGAAACATTTGAAAACAGTTGTGCAGCTTAATGAAGTGTGGAAACCATGACTTTTCAGAATTCTTTTAATGATTACATTTGAAACATTTTGAATAAAGTGAACTTGGACAACTGTTCACAGCAATTATTTGAAATAGAATAACATTCTAAATGCCTTTACTTCGAATTTGATCAATTGTATACATTCTTGCTGAATACAAAATGTACCAAATCACAGTCACTTCCAAAAGGCTGTAAATATATATATTTTTACACACATTATATAAATTAAAACAAATAATAGTATTGTATATATTTAATACAGATGCATATATTAAATATACAATTATCATTCAACTTAATATCTATTTAAATAAAATATATGTGTACATTTTTCATTTATATAGATATGTTTAAATATAATATATTGATATAATTTAAGACATGATTTTTGGGCAACATTTCTACGATAGCTCAACAAACGAATAAGTACTGTTTTGTTACAGTTTTACTGCCATCTTTCCTCAAGAGCTACCTGCTGAGATGCAATATATATACACTTCCTTTAAAGCTGCTAAGAAAGCCATAAAAGTACAGCAAAAGTAAACAGTACCACAGAAAGTCTAGACAATAAAAGTGAATGAAATGTAAACTGCAGTTGACTTACTGAGACAGCGTGTGTGGTCCAGGAACAGACCTCTCTCACAGGTGCTCACACATTGCCTGCCACTAAGGAGAAAGGACCCACCACATGCTGTGCATTCAAAGTCATTCTCACAGGTGGCACATGACGGCTGGCAAGCTGGCAAGAGAAAGAGAAGGGTGATGAGGGTTGGGCCATACAATTCGTTGCTGCGATATCAAATAACTATGTGATAGCTGGGTACAAAGTCCCGATACATTAATGGAGATTCTGTGTGAGAGAATTAGTAAAGCAGCTTTTAAAGATTTTTTCAAATGATGCTATAGCCCTCCAAAGTGGGGGGAAATTCCAGTGTAGGATCCGGTCTGTGTTTTGACTTGTTGAAATTACTGTGACAAACATGACTCATGTACATGTACATGCACATCCACATACAGTAATCACACACACACGCGCACACACAAACCAACAAAGCTATAGGATTAGCTTTTTATGGAAGTCACCCAAAGCAGAGGGCGTTTTGAGGATTTTAAAATATCATAGGGTAAAAATATGTTTAGGCCAGACGTGTGTGAATGTTGGATGGAAAATAGAAGGAGGAGGAGGATCAAGTAAAAAAGTAAGTGAGATGAAGAGGAGAAAAGCAATTCGTGCAACAAAAGCAGCGTGGTCTATAAAAGTAAAACACAATAATTTTTTTTTAAAAAAGTATGTTTATACCTGCACAAACTTTGCCCTGAGCAAAAAATCCTTCAGGACATGACTGCAGACAGCGTCCATTCATCAACAGGGCGGAAGGGTCCTGACAGCTGTCACAGTGATCTGGTGTGCCAGAGCATGTCAAACAGTCCTTGTGACACTGCACTGCTACAGACACACACACGAAACACAGTCAAACTCCTCAGATGACACATAAAGCTGCTTTACAAACACACATTCAAATTAGAATTGTTTACAGACTTCTTTTATCATTATCACCTCTGCTCTAATAAAATAGAACCAGTTGGCGGCTGTGACAGTACATTTGCATTTTCCTAAGGCTAACCTATTAAACCTATTACCTATTAAAGAACAACCATTAAAGTACCATTTACTGTGAATGCTTTGGGTATTTTTTTAAATTAAGAAAAGCTGTTCTTAATCATAGCCAATATAACATGATTATTGTCAAAGGGCTATTTAAGCAATTACAGGTACTCAAAACCTGTCACACGTCCAACTAATTAAAATACTTACATTTAAGTTAGGCTTGTGGATAGTGTGGAAATTAATCTAAACATAGTTCTTCACTAAACCATATACACGTTCAAAAAGTCAAAAAGTTTCGAATCTGTAAGATTTCTAAAAATACATTTAATTTAGGTATTTTATATTTGCCAAGGCTGCATTCATTTGATCAAAATATATATTAGAAATAGTGTTATTGTGCAAATCTTTAAATACCTTTAATATATATTTAAAAATGTACTTTATTCATGGTATTTCAATGCTGAATTTCTTCTAATATTGACATTAAAAGCATTTCTTGTACTTCCTAATATTTTTTGGAAAGTGATCCATTGTTTTGGGAGTGTTTGATGAAAAGTTCCAAAGAACAGCATGCCTTTGAATTTGAAATACTTTGTAACCTTATAAATGTCTTCAAGACTCAAAATTATTTGAACGGTAGCGTACCTGATTTTATTCACTCTAAACCATATATATGTGAATCTGAACCACTAAAGATCTAAAGTGTAAAAGTTTTGAAAATTGAGATATCCATCATCTGAAAGTTGAATAGATAAGCTTTCCATTGATGTATGGTTTATTAGGATCTGACAATATTTGGCCCGAGATGCAACTATTTAAAAATCTGGAATCTGAGGGTGCAAAAAAAAAAAACTCTAAATACTGAGAAAATCGCCTTTGAATTTGTCCAAATGAATTCTTAGCAATGGATATTACTAATCAAATATTACATTTTGATATATTTATGGTGGGAAATTAACAAAATATTTTCATGGAACATGATCTTTACTTAATATCCTAATGATTTTTCTCATAAAAGAAAAATCAGCCATTTTGACCCATACAATGTTTTTTTCATAATCAGAATGAGCTTTATTGCCAGGTATGTTTACACATACGAGGAATTTTTTTCGTGATAGATTGATTTTTGTCTATTGCTTCAAATATACCCCAGTGACTTGGGAAGATTGGTTTTGTGGTCCAGGGTCACATATTTTCTTTTAATATTAACAAATACTATTACATCATATAATGCTTAAAGTGCAGTTGCCAGTTGTATGACATCAAGGTAATTTCTTCTAGTCAACCACCAAATCTTCAGTGTACTAATAAACCATTCATAACTTCTCCACATGGTCCAAAAGAAACCTGAGCCTCTAACTATAATTCTCTTTGACACCATTACTTGGCACAAGAATTAATTACACAGTCTCTAATGAGCTGATAAATCCCTTGCTAAGGACTTTGGGTTGCAGGTTTCGTGCTCCATCCATGAGGCCAGAGCAAGAGACATGGAAATAGGGCAATGCAGAACATTAAAGGTGCATTGGCAATTATTTGATAGTCATTCTCAATTTTTGGACCGGACTGCAACCACAAGGCCAGACTCATATCCAGAGGCAGAAAATGAAAGCTCTTAGTCTTTATTATTTTCGGACATTCCCTCATAAATCACTTTTAATTAAATACCCTGGTGTGTGAATCAATAAGTCTGGGTGAAAAACTATCCTACTCTCCATTTTCCAGTTGAAGTAAGCATTTTTTCCCAGAATGACCTTTGAGACTTTCCATCGATTTGAAAAATCTACTTGTTTTGAGTGTAAATGTATTATGATATGGTCACCAGCTAGTAAATCCCTCCGAATCGCAGTGTTTCTCACAGTAACACTGCAAGTCATTATGTCTCAGACAGTCTCTCTGATAAAACACTGACGCTGGGTTCCTTCTGTTCCTCACAACAGGCAGTCAAGTAACAAATGGTTATGTGACTGTGAATGCATATACACTGCCTTTGTCTCATTGATAAAATCTGGACATCAGCCAGCTAACAAGCGCTATCACCAAGCAAGCTCTACTTCCATATGTGCTTAATAGTGCTTATGATAAATATAGAAGGGAAAAGTATGTTTTTTTTTTTTTTTGTAAACAGGGTAGCCGTTTCCTGTCCAAAGTGTAAGAGAAAAAATACTTTTTGACTGCTGCGTTTAGAGGATACATTAGCATAATCTCATAAGCATAAACACCGAGATGCCAAACGGTCAACCCACGCACATATAAACGTCCAAACAATTTCCCCTGTCTCTTCAGATCTATAGAAAACCAAAATGTAAACACAAACACATTCTGTTTTCTTTCTCTCTATGGTCTTTCCTAAGAGAAAGAGAGAGAGAGGAAGATGTATGTTCCTTCCTGTAGCATCTTTTGAAGTCACCGGGGAAATTTAGTATATAGATCAGATCCGAGTGTCATGGGTGCCGCAGAGCTTAATATTAATAACCATGTTATCTAACCAGAATATAATCTAATACTATAGCTCTCATCTCTCTACCACCCAGATCAACTATGTTTTGTCTTATGGTTGAGAAATTGTTCCTTGGAGGGCTGATAAAGAAATAATTTCAGAACAATTCAGAAGTGTTTTTTTCATCACATAAAGAAATGCTTTTAAACTGGGAATCGAATAATGTTCTTTTGAAGTAAATAAATCAAAGTATAACCCCAATTTCACTGATTATATCGGAGCATATTCACAAGAGAGCGTGGTAATTAACTATTGCAGCTTCATACATAATTGCTGCTTGGGAAGTGAACACCAACACAGACGCAGATCTCACCTGGATTGCAGTCCGGACAGCACTGTTCAGGGTGAGGTATAGCTAGGGTCCCCAATGGACAGGTGGGGCAGGAATGCTGGTAACAGGTCACATGACCCTCTTGACACTGACACTCACGACACAGCCCTTCTCTGACACTCTCTAGATTCTGAGACACAAATATGACAAAAAAATCTGTTATATAATAGTATTGTTTCAATTTGCAAACCACACGCTTATGTTTACTTACATTGAGGCGTCTAAAGCTCTTGATGGTGACTTTCTTCCCCTAAATAGACAAAGTTAGCTGGTAATGATTTGCTTGATTTTCTCTTCACTGATATCAAAAGCTTCTTGCATATTAGCATTTGGGGTTAGTATTTATTTATTTAGTTTTTAAGAGAGAGAGAGAGAAATTACTACATTTATTCGGCAATGACACTCAACTGATAAAACGTGACATTAATGCATTTATAGTGGTACAAAAAAAAAATTATTTTCTTTTGAACTTTCTCTTCATTAAAGAATCCTGCAAAAAAATATGATAGTAATGATTCCTGAGCACCAAATCAACAATTTAGAATGATTCCTTAATTATCATGTGACAATAAAGAGTAATGATGTTAAAAATTCAGCTTTGACATGACAAATTGTAAAATATATAAAATAGAAAACAGTTATTTCAAATTTTACAAATATTTCACAATAATACTGGTTTTAATTTTTTTTCTTTCAAAATATCTTACCGACCCCAAACATTTGTATGGTAGCATATGTATTTCATTTGTAAACATGGATATAAAACATGAGCTTCGTACCTTCTGGTCTGGCTGTGAATATGTACAGGAACTGGTTGTAATCTTACACTCTGGGCAGCATTTCCCAGGCAAATGGACCAGTTTTTCTCCCTGGCACAAGGTGTGAAATTTTAGTTCATTTAATTTCAGCATGAAAACACCCACAGGGGAATGATTAGCCGTCTGACACAGAGCCACAAATCTCTAATTACATCACATTTCCAATTCTACCTCTGAGGTTCTTTATAGGGGGCCGCTATCAATAGTCATTTACATTCATGAGAGAATCTTTAGTTGTTTCTTTGTAACACTGTGTTAGATCACCAAAGCCATGGTAGTTTTACAGGCGAATCAGAAAATGTCAGTGAAATACGGAACTAAAGATGGGAAAGAGGGTTTGATCAATGTTTTCAAAAAGATATAGAAGCATTTGTTGTATTTGTTTGTTGTTTAATGACACACTCTATTACTATGACTTCAATGAACATCAGATCTTATTTTAATTAATGCAGGACCTAAAAACCACTGCACTGAAAAATAATAATTATATATATATATATATATATATATATATATATATATATATATATATATATATATATATATATATATATATATAATAGTATACAGACTGACATGAGGTTGAAGTAGAAATATTTAAAAATAATTGCGTTACCACTTTTTAGAGCATGCATAATAGTTTTTTGCTCCAGAATGTTTGTAACATTTAAGACCTGATAGGTTTCTGTTCAAACTTGTGTACTACTCTTTTAAACTTCAAAGTAGTGAAATTCACAGGGCTTCAAAACTTTTAAGTCAGAGTTTCCTCTCTACAGAATAACCTTTATAGTGGCAATTCTGGATTGGGGCCAAAAGTATAATTAATAAGTGATAAATCTCCACATTGCTCAACCTTTCAAAGCTCCTTATGATTAATGGAGAAGCAGAGAATATATTGATTGAATAAAGTTATAATTCATAACCAGGACAGATGACCACAGAGATAATGTGCCCCAGGTCTCAAATTCATCTGGTATATTTTGCCCTAATAATAGTAAACATATTATATATAGGGCATCCCCTCAAGCTGAGCTTGTTAATTGTGTCTTTTAATGAGCAGAGCAAGTATGTGTCCCTGCTGATAGCTCTGCATAGAAATGTGTTCCCTATAAAATTTAGACACATACCCGTGGGCACTCTGATCTGGCGCACTCGACCCGTTGGCACAGCACCTGACCCCGTTCACACATGCAGAACTCACAACCGGTGCCATTCCACATATCACCATGGTAACGGGCAATGCCCTCATAGAGGCAGCTGCCTTTTGATGAGACACAATCTTCACAACACTGTCCAGCTCGCTTGACCTTCGTCTGACCCTGAGGAGAACACACGTTAGCAGACATTATAAAATGTCACACTTGTTATAATGCACATCAGGACATTTGGTAACCCTTTATTTTACGGTGTTCTTGTGACACATTACAGGTACTTACTATTATAATAGCAATAAATTATGCATAATTGCATGCAAGTAACCCTAAGCTAAAACCTAACCATATAGAAAGTACATGTAATTAATTAATATTACTCAGTATTTAACAGTATAATTACACTGTAACAAGGACAGCTTAAAAAAATGTACCAATCATTTTTACTTGTGCCTCAGTTTGTAAAAAACTAAATAAAAAAATCTGTTGTAAACAACAACTTCCATTTAATAGAGCTTAACTTGTATATAACCCAAAATACTCCCTTATAAATCCCACAAAATTGTGTGTTGATGTATTTGGAAGTTTTAGGAATTGTAGAAAACTGTATTTTTTTTAAAGGAAAATATATAATAGCCTATAAGAAAAGACTGAAGAACTGTTCAAATGCTAAAAGTGAATTTCGACAACTTTTAGCATATATATGGACTCCAGTTAATAAAATAAATGGTATAAGCGATAAAAGTCTCATTTTCATTTAATGAGGTAATTTCATGCTCTTTAAAGAGTCACGCTATTAAGGTAAGATATAAAAACCAAATGTCTGTTCCTGCTGAGTATTGTTCTAAAGCACAGTTACATAAGATCATGAATTTTGCATGAAAGCAAAAGACTGAGATGAAAAACACCCCGGAGCAACAGACAAAATGCGAAATATTTGGTGCAAACAATCCTGGATGATCCCTAACTGTCACTTATAGGCCCAAGAAGCATAAACTTCAAGAATCAAAGTGAGATTGTATTCAATTGAAAATGACAACAGTAAGTTAGCCTACAGCATCTCTTTTGTGATCTTCTCTGCAAGTGTGAAGGTCAAGAAAGTGTGTTTTACATGAAGTGTTGGGGTGGAATGGATTCCTGCTGACCTTGTCACAGTGGAGAGGAGGACACTTCTCTGTCTGACAGCGAGAATGACCGCGATCGCACACACAGGTGGTACAGCTGCCTCTCTGCCACTGCTCACCATGCTAAGGACACACACATACACAGTAAAAGACTTCTAAGAAAGGGGGACATCTGCCATCAATATTTTAAATGCATGTAAAAATCCCCAAAAAACAAAGCTACACCACCAATGTCTCGATTCAATTTCAAAATTCAGATGGCATCTCAATGCTCTTCAAAGCTTCAGCAGCAGAACAAATTACAGCACATAATGAATTTAAAATTAATGACAATTTCAGCCAATGCTGTAGTGAACAAGACAAGTACTAGAAGGAGATGAAAAGAGTGGTGGATGTTATCCTCTCTAAATCCCTGCTTTGCTTTCACACGATCCACTGTGATCAAAAGAGCTGAATTCCGCTGAGTGGGACGTGATTGCTGAGAGCACGGTGAACAGAGAAACAGCCCTAAATGACATGCTGATGAGAGATTTCGGGGACGCTTGTGACGCTTGTGTCTAAAGAGAGGTGTCAGTACTGCAAGGATGAAACCACGTACTCCAGACAGCGGTGATCAAATGGAATAATTTAAGAATTAACCGCATGATTCAACCATCATCTTTATATGCTATGTCTATAGTAATATTGACTCTGGAGCTTTATTTGTTTAAGAGAGTTTCATCATGACGCAAGCGTGTGGCGTGCTGATGTAAAACACATGCAGAAGAAAGCATGCACATGTGTCGTCATCCTCTCCACAACGGCACAAGAAGAAGAATTCTTGAGTAAAGTCATTATTTTTGTTTTCTTTGCATAGAAAACGTATTCTCATAGCTTCGTAAAATTACAGTTGAACAACTGATGTCACATGGTTCATTTTAAAAATGTCCTTACTGCGTTTCTGTGTCTTGACTTTGGTAATATCCTTGCTGTCTATGGAAGGTCAGAAAGCTGTCAGATTTCATATAAAATATCTTAATTTGTGTTCCAACGATGGATGAAGGTCTTACGGGTTTGGAACGACATGTAATTAAAGACAGAATTTTGATTTTGGGGTGAAATTTCCCTTTAATGAAGCAGACAAAAACTGCAAATTGAGAGAGAGTGAGCAAACGGATGAAGAGTCACTTGAGGCAATGATGTGTAATGTGTGTGTGAACAATGGAGAGAGAAACACGAGATGATATGAGGCAAAGAATGAAGTGTGGAAGAATGACAGAAGCAGGAGTGACAAGCATATCACACACACACACTCAGACAGGCTTTATGCTAAGCCCATCTGCCACAGTATTAATGATGAACACACTTTAACCCACACTTACGATCCCCTCCTTCAAAAGGTCTTCCGTAATACAGTCATGCATTGTCCCATCTGTCACTCTCAATCTATCTCTGTCCTGGGATTTCTGTGTATATTTCACCTTCCTCTAATCTCTTTTCCGGCTTACCTTGTACTCATTCCCAGCCTCCATGCAGGGATTCGGCTCACATTGAGGACAGCACTGTCCTGGCCGGACCACCAGAATCTCATTCTGTTTATCAAATGAGTACATCGACATGCTGTTTTAAATAGCTAGAACAATATGTATAATAACAGGGTTAATTAGTCAAGGTTTACAGATGGCATGGAAAGTTTTGCACATCTAAACACAGTTTTGGCTTGTTACTGACCGCTTTGCATGTAACCGGCTGACACTCTGCAACCAGGCATTCAGCACGACCGTTTTTGCATCGACACTTTGTACAGGGGCTGGATGTCCATTCCACCCCATCTCTGTACTGACGGCCTTCCCAAGAGCAAGAGGCTATGGAGTGAGAAAGAATATTTTAATTGCAAAATTGTACTCTAATCTCTAAAAGAAAAAAGCAGATCATTGGTCTCTGACAGTATGAAGCAGAATAAACCCTCTTGTGACACATATAGCTAAGAAAAAGCAAACCTGTTAAAAGCAATCAGCAAAACATTCAAAAAAGAGAGGCAAACACATGATTGCTTCAAACAACACAACACGCAAAAGCTGAAGTGTTGTAATATATGTGCCACTAGTGACAACAAAAAGAACAGCAAAATCAATAGCGGTTTTCAAAAAGTCTTCAGTATCTACCCAGTTTGACATTGTTTGAGCAAATTCATGCCCCAAATTTACACCACCGGTTGAGACAATGCTGTTAGAGGTGGTCAAACGGATGGCAATTCCATTTGAGGCCAACAGAATTGACACACATTTTTGACATTTGTTGAATTACCAACAGATAATTTCGTCTGTAACATGATGTACATGAAGAACATTTAGGAAGGGAAGTTGGTTCTGTCCTTGGGTTTTTGATTGGATGGGGGCAGATCTGATCGTAAGCTTGTAGTAAACTTTAAGAAAGATTTGAGGTTTAAGCGGACGTCATGACTGGAGAAGTCCAAAATACATCACCAGAGAGAAGTCTGTTGTTATATTTTGACTCATAAATAAATGGTAAAAAAAAAAAAAAGAAAGACAAAAAGAAACATAAGGATGGATGAATTGTTCACAATAAATTCAGTGACATGCATTTTGAAAACATACTTAAGCAAATCAAGACAAAAAGTTTTTATCAGGGGTAGCTTATGTTCATTTCACTTTGACCATTAATATTGTTTTCAGGTGTTATAAATCAACATATTAACTTTAATTACAAATAAGCAGATATAAAAAAGTAAATATATATTCCTAAAAATATAGATATAAACAAATGTACCCAGTGAATTTGTCCCAAAAAATATTATTATTTTGATGTCCATGTGATGTCGTGTGTTCTATAGGACAATACATTCCTAAACATTATCAAATTTTTCCTATGAAGTAAATACAATGTCTGACGAAAACAAGAAACGGTGGCAAAGGAAAGCAATAACCGTCACAAGAAGTTGAACATTAAAAAAGTTGCAGCTTACTGTACCTCCATTATGAGCACATACAGGGCAGCAGTCTCCATCTGGGATGAAAGGACTCTGGTCTTTCCCACAACTAAGAGGAGGACAAGCACGTGGCCCACAGGTCACCTTCCCATTAGAGCATGTGCACACCGAACATTTGGAATCACTCCACTGACTGTTATGCTGAGTGAGTGAGTGGGGGAGAGAGAGAGAGTGGTTATTCAGGACATGGATCAAGAGAGATGCTGACTGCAAAACACAATAAAAGTCTTAAAATAAATTAGAAAACTGTTATCTTTAAATTTGTGCAAACAGAATGTCACAAAGATCACTTATTGTTCTGAGCCTGAATGCCAACACAGCCTGCTCTCCTAAGTAAATGCTACTTGACTTGAAAGCTACACTGCTAGAATCTTAAACAGAGCACCAAGTGGCTCTTTAGCAGGGATGACTGGGACAAAAAAAGAAGCTTGCTCTGGCAAGGAAGAGTGAATGGTAACAAAACCGCTTTTGTGCACAAAACGAAGCAATCACCGGGTGTTTGACCAGAAGTGGGAAGATTTGCCAAGGAACAGGATGAGGCTTTTAGCATCTTTCATTGGAGTTGTGTCATAAGCAGTGTCACTTACCCCATAAACCATTCCTTCATGCTGACAGATCCCAGGCAACTGTGCGAAACATTCCGGACAGCACTTGTTGGTTGGGATTCTCAAGCGCTCACCCTAGGAAAAGATCCAAAGACATTTAAAGAGATGTATTAACATCCTAGAGAACGTTTTATCATGACTCAGGACCAAGGAAACATAATACAGGATCAAAACTATTGGCATTTGCAACCAGTGTTATTTTAGTATTATTTATGTACTACAAACTAATTTATTTAGTTTTAATGAGCTTTTCAAATGTTTTCATTTTAAATTTGGTTTAGGTTTTAAGTAATTTTGTTATGCGCATTGCCATTTTTATAAATATTGATAGTTTTAGTACTTCAACTGCAACCTATTTTTATTTCTCTCCAAGGCAACATTTTTCATTTCTGTTCAGCTTTTTCAAGTTTGATTTGCAATGATAGAGCTTAGAAATGCCAGGCAAATTTTTTATATGACGAATGTATTCTGAAAGAAGAAAGTCATAAATGCCTAGGATGGCTTGAGGGGGATTAAATAACAGGCTAATTTTCATTTTTTTGGTGAAATAACCCTTTAATGTTTAATTGTCTGCTTTCATACCTATAAGCTAACAAGGCATTCATCAAGCACCTTAGTCCTGTTATTGCCCCGTTTTAGTTGTCCATGAGCAAATAATTCATTCTTACCCTCTGAAAGTCACACTGGGGATTTTGGCAGCGAGTGGGTTTGCAGATTACAACATCATTGTAGCAGATGCAGTCTTGACAGGTGTCTGGTTTCCATGATGTATTGTTCTATGACAGGAAGAAAGGTACAAAGATATAACTCCATGCAGAACCAAATGCCATCATCTCTCAGTTTATTGAGCTTGCGTTGGGAATGATACAAAACTAAAAAGCAAAACCTTGAGAGTGTAACATCTGGAGATGACAAAATAAAAACAAGTCAGAGGGATCAATGTCCAGGCTGAAATAATGAACCTAAATTGAGCAATTTCCTTAATAAACATTCACAATCATGAATTAAATTTGTTAGAAATTTAAACCGAAACCATAAAAACAAGGCCATTAGACCAGAGACCCGAGACATCCCTATATTTAACACATTTAACAAAAACCCACCAATTCATTATCTCAACAAATTAGAATGCTCCGTAAGACCAATAAAAAAAATATTCTTTAGTGAATTGTTGGCCTTCTGAGAAGTATGTTCATTTACTGAACATGTACTCAATACTTGATAGGGTCTCCTTTTGCTTTAATTACTGCCTCGGTTCGGCGTGGCATAGAGGTGATCAGTTTTTTGCACTGCTGAGGTTGTATGGTTTCTTTGACAGTGGCTTTTAGCTCATCTGCATTGTTTGGTCTCTTGTTTCTCATCTTCCTCTTGACAATACACCATCCACACCAACACCATGATCATTTAACCAACTTTAGGTGCTTTTGGCAGTGTGGGTAGGTGCCAAATCCTGCTGGAAAATGAAATCAGTATCTTCAAAAAACTGGTCAGCAGAAGGAAGCATGAAAGTGCTCCAAAATTTCTTGGTAAACGTGTGCAGTGACTTTGGTTTTAAAAAAACACAATCGACCAACACCAGCAGATGACATTGCACCCCAAATTATCACAGACTGTGGAAACTTAACACTGGACTTCAAGCAACTTGGGCTATGAGCTTCTCCACCCTTCCTCCAGACTCTAGGACCTTGGTTTCCAAATGAAATACAATTTGGACCACTGGGCAACAGTCGAGTTCTTCTTCTCCTTAACAGGTAAGATGCCTCTGATGTTGTCTGTGGTTCAGCAAGTTCCTTGACACGTCTGTGTGTGGTGGCTCTTGATGTCTTGACCAGAGCCACAGTGCATTTCTTGTGGAGTTCACTCAAATTCTTGAATCAATTTTGCTTGACAATCCTCATTAGGCAGCGGTTCTCTCAGTTGGTTGGCTTCTTTTTCTTCCGAACTTTTTCCTTCCACTCAACTTTCTGTTAACATGCTCGGATACAGCACTCTGTGAACAGCCAGCTTCTTTGGCAATGAATGTTTGTGGCTTACCCTCTTTGTGAAGGGTGTCAGTGATTGTCTTCTGGACAACTGTCTGATCAGCTGTCTTCCCCATGATTGTGTAGCCTAGTGCACCAAACTGAGAGACCATTTTGAGGCTCAGGTTTGATTGGCATGTCACCATATTCTAATTTGTTGAGATGAGTTGTGTTATGTGTTGATGTGAATTGGTGGGACCATGAGTGTGACTCCCAAATGAGGAGCACACAAGGGTTAAAGTCCATGTGACAATTCAGATATATGCACAAAAAACTTTGAGTGCTCTTAGTGATCATACATTCTGTACGGCTGTATTTTAAATCACACAGAGTGACAACTATCCTGAGGAGCCATCTTGTCAAAGTGACACTCTGAGCAAGTGTTGATGGGTTGTGTATTTCAGCACAGCACCTAGTCTCTGAAGTGACACTCTGCACAGATGTCTTAATGGGGAATGGGCCCCAATGTGGCTTTGAATGGCCAGCTCGGAGAGATCTGAGCAGAGTCAATATCTCAGCAAACTGTCCATGGTTTCCAGACGCCCAGAGTGGTGATAAAATCTTCTAAAAACACATCTCATGTGATCTGTGGCATGCAGCACATTCAGCTAAAACTGTGAAAAAAAACTTTGCACCTAATAGGAAAGAAGTCTAGAAAACATTGTTAAAAATAAACATTATGTGAAAACAAAAATACACTTATATTTTAGTACCTTATTGAACCTTATTGTAAAGTGTTACCAAAATACGTATTGTTCCAAGCACATATTCTTCTGTGGAACATAAAAGGTTGGTGTTTGAAGAATATTCTGGACACTCCTTTCCACAGAAGTAAAATAAACGAAGAGAATACAAGAACAGCTGCAGAATTAAAAGTGTGCTGTGTTTTCTTAATCATAACTAGATAAAAGTAAAACCTTCTATGAGACATTACTAACAAAACTCCAGGTATTTCCTGACATTGCCTTAATGATAATCTTATCAAACCAATCAAAACAAAACAAATTTGAATTTGCCTGAGTTAGCTTGAGATTACGTTCCTATTGCATAGTGAGTAAGCAGGTCCCTGAAGTACTGATTTTTTTAATGGATAGTTTTTGTAATGACAGAACGCATGTTGTATTTCTCCAGCAGATTTTTGAAACATTTTTGAACAAGCAACACATTTGAGATGACATTTTCATTAGCTGAACAAAATAGGCCACATAAGTTTGAACTCTAATCACAACAATCATACACAATAAATTTAAGGACAATTCTGTCTAAATAAAATATAAAGATTACATGAAAAACTTAAACAATGAAAGCAAAGAAAATTACAAATTATACCTTGGGAACTAACTAAAATATGTTAAAGCTGAAGCACTAAAATTGCTACAACTATCAAATTTAATTTAAGCTTTATAAAAATAAATATTACGACAAGGACATAACAAACTTTCGAAAATTCATAGCTGATATTTATGAGATATATTTGCAATAATCAATCTCATGGTTATTGTTAGTGAATGTATAAAGTTCATAATGTAGCCTCAGGCGTAGTTCCATACAGTTGTGATAAAAACGTTTGTCTTAAATTAAAAATTATACACTACTAAACAATAAAGTTGAGTTTTTATTTTTTTCTAAAGGTGGTTTTGCAGGCACGTTCACATCCTCCCCAAAAAGTGAAGAGAGCAGGTATCTGTGTCTAAAAGCTATTTGGTTGATGTATTGAGCTGTCTGAAATGAGCCCCTGGACTCGCTTCAAACAACGTATGAGAAGAATCGACAAATAAGGACACTAGTTGGCAAAGCTAAAGATAGGGCTGCATTTGGTCCAGCTGACATGTTTAAGTTAACAGGAGCATAATGTGAGTTAGGTGTACCTGCACAATCTCCAGGGCACACAAGAGTTTGTGTAACAGAACATATTTGATCAATCAGCTGAGGAAGTAATGACATATTTGGTGCAGTTCAGATACACACCATTAGCCACAGACAAACGGCCTGTTGTGTCCAGTGGATGATTCAAGACTGTATTTAGCGAGGGAAACAATTTATCTTCTGTTCCTGTGTCATTCAAAGGATCATGTGACTTTCTACTCATCTCGATAAGCAAAAACAACAGTGGGTTGTTTAAATTAGATCTGGGTAAAACATCACATTAAAAGCTGAAAACCCTTTGGGTCATGATTAAATGTTCCTATTTCAATTCTATAAGCCTAGTAACCAAGCAAGCAGAAGGTAATTGAGTCCAAATTGAGCTGGACTTGATTTAGGCAGTGAGAGATCAGCCAGAACTGAGCCATTGCGCTGACTAATTAAATTAGAAAATGTGCTAAATCGTATCCCCAGCCAATTGAGTCCACCAAAGCAGTGGCTGACGGCCACAGATACAAGCAAAGCAACTTAACCTTCATTATTATAAAATATCTTAAAATGAGTCTTGAGTAAGTACATCCTAAATCAGCTATATGGAGGATAGTAGTCATATGGGATGGACAAAGCAGCCTGAGAAAAATTGTAAAATGTTGTAATTGTTCAAAGACTCCAATCTTGTACATGCATTTTTTTATGCCTTGCAAACCTGTATGATTTTCTGTGATGCATTCAACATTGCTGTTGCATATTTTGCTGATCTGCCCCCTAGATAATCTAGCTGGATACCATACTGTAGATGTGGTTTTGTCGAATTTATAAAAATGACTCGTGACTTGAAAGCAGGAGTAAAAATGTGCTGCAATATTTTGCATTGACTGCTTTTGTTTTCAAGCAAAAGTGTTTATGGATTCATAGAGTTAGATTGTACACTGTGCACACTACCGTTCAAATGTTGGTCAGGTCAGTATGAATTTTTTTTATGTTTTTGAAAGACGCTTTTTATGCTCAAAACGGGCTGCATTTATTTGATTAGATGTAATATTATCAAATATTATTACAATTAAAAATAAAAGTTTTAAAATAAGAGTTTATTTTAAAACGTAATTTATTCCTGTGGTGGCAAAGCTGAATTTCCATTACTCCAGTCTTTGGTGATCCTGATGAAAGCATTATATATTATATTATTAAAACAGCATAATATGCTGATTTGCTGCTCATTTTATTATTTTTTTATTTATTTTTATTTATTTTTTAAGTATGCTGAAAAAGTATTTGCTTCTTTCAAACTAAATCAAACTTTTGGTAGTGTATAACTTCCAGCTTGCTTCCTATAAAACATTGTTAGCATATATAAAAATCTATTGCAAAAAAATAAAAAGTGTCATTCCTTATGTGGAATAAATCATCATCATGGATCCTCATAATCCAACATCGTCTCTGACATTCCTGGGCAGAGTGGGCATATGTGAAAACAACCTGGGTGACCCTCTCTTTACAACAACATAATGTAAAATGCATGAAGGACATCTGGTATCATGTTTCAGGAAAGGATGGTGTGCTGAAGACACAGCACCATGTTTCCTGTTCCTTTGAATAAATCTGGGCTTCAATACATTCAAATGTATTCGGTTTCTGCACTTCAATTGCCTTCTGCAAAATTTCCTTCTTATGCCAGCCAAGCATGATTATATGCAAATTTCTTGCAAGGCAAGCGGTGAGACTAAAAGGTTGCCGAAAAGGACGTCTAAATCTATTTGTCACTGCACAGATATGCTCAAACGGTCACATCTTGTTTAGAGAAAGTAAAGCAGGAAGAAACATCATAAAAATGTTAAGAAGAAAAAAATGATACAGCTACATAGCATGTTCTAATTATGCCTCCTTTTTATATTAAAACCAATTTAAAAAGCCACAGGGTGGATTTTATTCCCTTATTGTTATTTTTAATAGCCTGCACAAAATACAACATATGTTATTCTCCCAAAGCAAATGTGATAATTGCTGCCTTATGAATGTGCAGAGATGTGTCTAATATAGAAAAATGGAAATGTTAAGTATGAAGACAATTTTTTTTATGTGAAGCTCAAAGTCGTCTAGTCCCCATTGTAAACACTGAATTTATGAGTATAAAATGAAGGCTGTCAAGACGTACACAGATTAGCTCCAATGTAAAAAGAAACCAGTAAATTAAGTTATGTTGTGCTCGCTTCTAGAATTGCATTTGGGCAATTCCTTTTGAAAATGGAAATTGTAAACCCAATAATTAACACTGATAACTTGTGTGTTTGTAAGAAACAAATCCCCCAAACCACTGCTTTCAGCAAAAATATGAGTCCTATATCTATAATATTGCTTTTTCCAGTGATAAAATTGTCTCGTCTGAATCAGGAGAGAAATATGCAAAGATCAAGTACTTGTTTAAAATCTTAAACAGTCCAAAACAGTTCTAAACAAATATGATGGTTGATACTGATGTAAGAGGACAAGAAGAGATCAACTCTTCACTAGAGGAAACATTATTATGGATTAGGGCCAGAAGCAGCTGTTTAAAGTTAAACACCCAATGATGGATTTGTTTCTTACAAACACGCAGCTTTTCACTTCATAAAATATTAATTGAAGGACTGGAGTCGTGTGGATTACTTGTGAATAGTTTTGATGTTTTTGTTGATCCTAAATTTGAAGAAACAAGCTTATCTACATCTTGGATGGCCTAAAGGGGAAGTAAATTCATTTTTATTTTAGGTCAACTGTTTCTTAAATAAAAAATATATTTTTTATTATTGTCATTCTCAAAAGAAAAAAAAAATGAAGTGCTTAGTTTCTTCTGACTTAGAAAACATTTCAAAAGCTATTTAGAATTTGATTTAACTCTTTTAAAAGACAGTGTATTCAAATGAACAGATCAGTCAGATGTTTCAAGGACATTTTAATTGATTACACTTAAATAATAATATAGTATTGTGTATATGGTATATTACTATTTTTTGTAAAGCACTTTGAATTACCATCGTGTATGAAATGTGCTATATAAATAGTCTTGCCTCGACTATTGCAGACAGCAGCTTTCAGTTAATACTGGAGAAATTGATAAAGTCGGTATTAGTGTATGAGTGGAGACACTGAATGCTAGAAGATAAAAAAGAATAGGACTTAATGAAAGTGAAGATGGAATTAAGGAGAAAAAGAAACATGATCAAACGCTTTTCGAGATAAACTCCTCTGGATGCGGTCAAATAGATTTTTCAATAATTTACCCTTTCTGGCAACTTCAACAAAAAGAGGAGAAAAAGCAAGAACTTGAACTTATGTTGAAAACATTAAAACAGCAATGCTGGTAATATGGCTTCATTCTGTCAGCAATCCTTCATATTTATGTCAAGATTATTTCTTCATGATCGTCCCATTTGCACACCTTTAATACAAGCAACAAAAAGTACCTCAGACATCCAGTGTACAAACAGTTTTCTAAAACCAAAGTTTACTTCACTTCAAATGGGTACTTTTGCCCTCCAATGCAACCATTGAATTATTAATGCTAAAAACCTTGAAAGATGATGGGGACAACAACACTACTGCACTCTAACCAGGTAAATCTGTTCACTTGTGCATTCTACCTGAGTAAACAAAAATGCAGTCTGGAAGGTAGTGAAATTCCTCTAAGATACAAAGAGGGATGGTAAATTATTTACCAAAAAAATGGCTATGTGGCAAAACCTGTTCTTAGGGTGGGCTCTGTCAAACAATGTGGGAGATTTGCCCTGAAAAAAAAATCACTTTAAGTAGGCTGTTTCCGACACTAAAGAATGTAGGCACTATTACGTCTGTTGATGAATGGTTAACATTTATGTGCTGGATGGTTGATCAAACAGGTTTACTCCATCAGGGGAGTCCATTCACTCTTATCTTAGTCAGTTATTTTACTTCAAATATTAAATTTCATCTACTATACAAAAGTAACCCTAACCCTAACCCTAACCCTAACTTCAGTCTTCAATTTTCTTTCAGAATAATCCTTTAGCAAGCATTTTAATATGCTGATTTGGTGTTTTAAAAACATTTTACTGTTATTACCAATGGTGAAACGTCAATTGTGCCGCTTAATATTTTTGGGGAAACTTCTTTGATGAATAGAATGTTCAATAGAACAGCATTAATTTGAATAAAATGAAAATAAATATTTCAATGGTTTGAATGGTGTCTGAATAAACTAAAACTAGCTACATAAAAAAACACTCTAAAGTCTAATCGATGCTGTTTAAAAACGTCCCAAATGGATGCCAAATGAAGGTTCTGCAGAGGGGATGTCCAACTGTAACAGAAATCTCAATGGCAGATTAAATTAAAGAAAACGTATAATTTTTTAAAACAGAATCCCTGACAAAGCTCTTAAAATGATATTTAAAAAGTTCTGCACGCTATGACAATGTGCAGCTCTTTTTACATTAGTCTTATTGACTGTCATGCTTTGTGCAAGCGGTGTTTATTTATGTCTTAAAATAAAGTTGTAAAATTAAAACAAAACACTTAACACTCTTTTGGGACGTCTGCTGCCCCAGAATATTGACTAAAATGCACCCATAGACTATGGTCTGTATAAACAGTGTTCTGTTGAGGAACACTAGTGTAGATGTTGATTTAGAGCTCACCAACCCTTCATCTGGCATACTGGCATTTTTGTAAAACAAAAAATCCTCATATTTCCACTCCACAATCAATATCTTACAGGTTGTTGTCACTCTGCTTTAAAGCTGAAAGCAAATATTAAAGGGATAGTCCCCCTAAAACTGAAAATTCTGTTATTAATTACTCACCCTCATGTCGTGCATCTTCAGAAAACACATGAACATATTTTTGATGAAATCCGAGAACTCTCTGACCCTCTCATAGACAGCAAAGATCATAACACCATCAAGTTCCACAAAATTACTAGGACTAGTGGTTGCCCGATATAGTTTTTTTTTTAACCAATTTTTGACTACAATTTTATATATATATATATATATATATATATATATATATATATATATATATATATATATATATATATACACACATATATATATATATATATATATATACACATATATATACACATATATATATATATATATATACACACATATATATATATATATATATATATATATATATATATATATATATATATTTTGGGAAATGTTAAATAATTTGAAAATTGGTTAAAAAATAAATGTGTAAAATAAACATATTTCTACTTTAGATGACAAAGTATTTTTCACAAATAAATAAATATTTAATAAAAATATAATTAAAAATGAAGTAAACAATGTAAAGAAAAGGACACTCAGTATTCTGTTCGTGTACACTGGGAATAATATTTTTCAAATAAAGCCAAGGTAACGCTCATTTTACATGTTACAACATTCAGTGTATGGAAAATAACCATAATGACAGAAATAGAAATTCACATATTTATAAACTGTAAGAAGTAAAGCTACAATTTTATACTAGAAATGCAGTAACTGTAAGAGAAAATAATGAATATAATAATGATGAAAATAATGATGATGATGATGATGATGATAACTATGCCCCCGTTTGTAAGGAAGCTTGTAATTTCTCTTTCCAATGCGGTCACATCACGTGACAAAAGAACAAATGATAGGTTAAAGCCTTTTATACAGTCTGTGGTTAAAGCTTATGGGGCTGTCACGTGGTGAAGGAAGGACTCAATCCTGATGATGACTTGATAAATGAACTCATCAATACTCTTTCCAGCTCAGAGTACATAGGTTAAAGCTTACAGGGCTGCCACGTGATAAAAGAACGACTCAAACACAAAGACTTGTCAGATATGAGGTGAGGTGAGCTAATCTGTTCTAATAGCATTATAGTTTTGTATTGTTTGTAGTTTGATCAACATTTGTTTAAGTACTAATAGACATGTTAGGAAAGTAACACATTAGATTATATTTGATAAAACAAACAAAATGAATGAAACCACTCGAAAAAAGATTTGTTTATTTTACTGAAAGTGAGTGACGTGACATTCAGCCAAGTATGGTGACCCATACTCAGAATTCATGCTCCGCATTTAACCCATCCGAAATGCACACACACACACTGTGAACACACACCCGGAGCAGTGGGCAGCCATTTATGCTGCGGCGCCCGGGGAGCAGTTGGGGGTTCGATGCCTTGCTCAAGGGCACCTAAGTCGTGGTATTGAAGGTGGAGAGAGAACTGTACATGCACTCCCCCCACCTACAATTCCTGCCGGCCCGGGATTTGAACTCACAACCCTTCGATTGGGAGTCCGACTCTCTCAAATAATCTAAAATTTGCCATCACTAGTGCTCAGGCACTGCTGTTAAAATAAAGGTCCCACCCCGAACACATCAGTGGTTCAACCGTAATTTTATGAAGCTACGAAAAAGCTACTTTTTGTGTGCAAAGAAAACAAAAATAACAACTTTATTCAAAAATTCGTCTCTTCAACAAAGGCTCCTCTCACCCTGGAACAATTTTGGAGAGCATCACATCCATAAACAATGCATCCACATATATACGATGCATATGTTAAACTGCAGATGATATTATGGTTGACCCACTGATGTCACATGGATTATTTTAACAATATCCTTACTACGTTTCTGGATCTTGATCATGTTAGGATCCTTGCGGCCTATGGGAGGGTCTGAGAGCTTTTGGAATTCATCAAAAATATCTTAATTTGTGTTCTGAAGATGAACGAAGGTCTTACAGGTTTGGAACGACATGAGGGTGAGTAATTAATGACAGAGTTTAAATTTTTGGGTGAACTATCCCTTTAAAGTCTTAAGAGTTATCTGTATTGATGTTTGTATATAAATGACACTAATTACCTAACACATAAATAACATTTAAGACTTTCACAATTGCCAAACTAGACTTGGGTTAATTAAAAATAAAACTGTTAATATTTCATCCAACTTCCTGAATGCATTGTCACTGGAACTTTGTACCTAAGGGCATGCCGGGACTAGGCATGCCAGGACTGGGCCATGGGGTGGAAATAAGGATGTATGGATTACAAATTGCCAAGAGCTTTGACAGCTTTAGAGGCCAGCAGGAGCCTATCAGAGCAAGCAGGCCATAAGCAGGCCGACTGTGAGCAGAAATATGTAGTCAATCACAAAAAGTCTTTGAGCAACACTCAAGGGGTCTGCGGCTGAGCCAAACCCCACTGAGGGCTAGAGAGCTGGAGACAGATGGATGTCAAACTTGGAGGACGGCTGCAATGAGCCTATCTCTGCTCCCTCCAGATTCCATGGAAGGACTGGAAGGGGAGCTAGACATTTTACAAAAAGGGCCTGTACTAAGAGGATTATAAGCATATGTTTGGGATTAAAAAGTGTACTCCAGGTCACTGGTACAATTCACATTTTCACTGCTGAAATACAACTTGTTACAGACAAGAATAGACTGTTAATCAGCAGTGCTCCTGGAAGCTAAGCCTCATGCACAAAAGTTTGCATACTACTGCAGAATCAGGAGTCATGAGCGAATGCGTGCTCTCAATAACTGTAGTGCCCTCATCAGGCTGATTGGAGTGAGCCTCGGTCACGTTGTTGACGGTGTAAGTACTACCATTCCTCCAAGTCTAAAGTCTACGACTTACGGTTTGGACTGCATGATCAGTTTTAACGTGGAAATAGCTCATCTGTGACCATTCTAACAAGTACAATAGGGTTTCAGTGCTACACCTTGAACCTCTAAATAATAAATTTAAAAAAAAAATCATTAAAAAAATTGCTGAGCAGTAGTAAACCTGGTCTTACAATGAGACTAGCCTTTGCGTATTGTACAGAGTGCTAAATATGTCATTGAGTTTCATTATGCCACTGGCCTGTTTTATCACCATATGTGGAAAGCAATTTCTTCTCTCTTGCTCTGGATGTGAGGAGCTGGAATCTGAGAGTTCAATAAATAAAAGATGATACGCACAGCTTGAGTCTGAAGTCAGTTACCAACACTACCATCAAATAAATTGTAGGAATCATAGCCCAGCGTGCCTCAGAACCATGTTGGTCAAAGCTGTTTGCACATTGCGTATGAACTGCATGAAATTAAAATTATATTGACTGATCAAAATAAATGTTTAGTTCATTCTTCAGTGCTTTTGTGACAACATATGACCAGTGAATCGTGCTAACAAATTTTTTAATTGCAATCCCTTCAGATTGCTTTTTGATCATGACTTGCACATTTAAAAAGCATATGATAATTGCAGTAAAAGCGTATGGTCAAATGTTTGTAAGGGTATGAACATTTCCAAGAAAAGCTAGTTACAAAGCTCGTACAAAATGGCCTTTCACAGGCCGTTTTGTACGTATAAAACATTTATACAAAAGGCCGCAGAACCTCGGAAGCTCCATGTACACTTGGAATTACTGCTATTTGCCCTGAAAAGCGAGCGTATAACAAATTTCATAAATAACTGAGTAGTCACAGAGAGCTGTGCTACAGTTTTCCATAGTAATCAGTTTTTTTTCCTTTCACTACACTTCTCACTGAAGGTTTAAAATGATTGTACCTTTGCATTTAACTTGCCGCTATGTTTGTGGATTCTGAACACAGACCAACATGACTGTACAAACATGACAGCCTTGATGGGACAAATGCATTTGAAGAGACAGGAGTAGGCTATATGCGCATGTGACACAACAGCTGAGCCCTCAGGACCTAAAGAATTCAGGTATGCAACCACAATTAAAGATTTCCATAGGTCTGGGTGAGCCTTTGTTAATGAATTGTCAAGGAATCCGTACATTCCTAAATACCAAGCTCAAGCAGCGAAAATACAAATACAAATCAACAACAACAACAACATTGCTTTCTCAATAAAATATTACTATACAGTGTAGTACTATTATTCTAATTATTATTTACAAATATTTTCTTGTTAAATTAAACCTTACAATAGAAAATAGAAGGTAAGCAGTTTTCCCACACTCTACATTTTTGCTATGAGAGAAATGGCCATGAAGGAAAATCATGGCCCAAGAAAAGACTTGAAGGCACTGATTGGCATAGTCATTTCCTTCCCATTACAGTGCATTATCGTGCAGGAACAGAGCCTAACGGACACTGAAGTGTTTAGTTTCAGGCAATTTGTCGGTGTGGAAATGAAAGAATGGACTGAATCCGTATCTCTGGGATGGTTTATAGCTTACAGGCCAGCTAGTCTCAAAGTTTACAAGTCTGAGGGGTAGGTTTAGCAATTTAAGATCATGTTTTCAAAGATGGATTTGAACACAGCCATTTCAATCAGTCCTCTCCCCACCTAGTCTTTTAAAGGTCAGGATACAATCAATACCACCACCTACCACCTAATCAAAGCAAAAAAATAAAAATAAAATAACTAGCTGTCATATATTATTGCATTATCATTTTCCATTCGGTCAGGTGTGGCATTAACTTCTTTTATTACATTAAAGCACATGCTGAGCTCATGCATTTTTGCAGAAATGATGCTTTACCTACACCCTTTGGATGGATAAAGCAGGTGTTCTGTTATATTTAATTCAGCCCCATCCTCTCACCCTAAGATACTCTTGTTACTATCCGGAGATTATTTTAGTTTACTGGCTTTGAATGCATCAGAAAAACAGCTGACCCTGGCGCCACGGCAGGAAATATGTTTCTATTTTAACTATGTCGAAACTGTATATTGAGGGAAAATAATGACTGAATATGGAGCATTCCCTACATCACCATCCCTAAACTACACACATTAGTAACAGAGGTTATATAGCTAGACAATGTTTTATTGTACCATGTGCATACTGTATATACTGCATTCCATTACCACACTCATGCCCTTTGACTATCAGCGGTGCATGTATAGCATTCCTCTCATTGATTGCTGGGTGCCAGCAGACTAATGACTGTAGTGAGGTTGCCATAGATTGGCCTATATTTAAAATGCAAATATGATACTGCCGGCCAGCTATTTGTGACTCCATAAAGAAAACGTCCAACACTTATATGCCTCAGATGCCTTGTGCTGTATTCGGCGCCCTGTGCTACTGTAGACCTAATACTGCATGCTTGCTTCAAACAGCATTTTTAAATAAGAGATTGCGTACATGGAAGAGCTATAAAAAGAGCAAGTATGAAAATATCAGCGTACATTAGGTCTTATCAGATATAAAATCGTTCTAAGGTATGTCGTTTTTTTAGTCAATAAACCAACATACAAAAAGAAACTTAACTTAAAAATGCTAATAGCACTTTTTTAGACAGGAAAACAGCTGACTGTGGGAGAAAACAAGAAGGAAAAACAGAGCTAGAGGAGAAGTCGTCCTGGTGTAACAATGAAAGACAAGTTCTTGTATTTTTTGCCCTGAGCGAAGACCTCAGAGATAGTCAGGTACTTGAGGGAATAGAAGCTACGAGCATTAGCAATGCTAAAGATGTACATAATGGGAATGTGTTGGTGGAGCTGAGCCAAAGGCGCTAACATCTAGTCAGAGCAACACTCACTATCATACTCCTAGCATCAATTTTAAACAAACTATTCAAGCAATATTATACTAATTGTCTCTTGCAAATGTCACCACATGCCCTCACACAGTGTAGCTTAGTGGGTGAAGATGAAAATCCATACAAAAGACATTATAGCTTAACTATAAGGAAAATGCGCATAGCTTGAAGGAACAACAGCCCACACAAACACAAACTTGGGTTGTCTTCTTTGAAATAGTTTTTATATTTAAGACCATACAAATGACCCTCTAGGACATTAAATTCAATCTCACTATAAACTTGAAAGAAAAGATCCCTCTCACACTTATGCTCTTTCAAACCATGCCTTAACTCTTAATTCTGTGGAATACAAAAGAAGATATTCTGAAGAAACAGTTGAAAGATTTTTGTTAAATAAGAACACAAATATTTTATTCTATTTACATATTTTTTATACTGTATGTATTTTAGATTTAATCATAATAACCTTTTTTATAAGATATAAAAAGCATATTTTTATTATTTTGTATGCAATATGTATCAAACACTGAGACAATCACAAACAACAACAATGTGAAAACCTCATAAATATGAAAAAAACTTTTGATTTCTAAGGATTAGCAATAATTATTAGAGTTATTATAATAATTTTAATTTTTGCATGAATAAATTAGGAACTGATTTGTTCATTCATTGCTGAAGGTGAAAGTCTTCACATTTGAGACCCTAAATTGCAATCAGCATATTTATTGAGAATTGCAGGTGTGATATCATACAACACTTATTATCTCTCTTTATGGAAATAATCTGCCGTTCCCCACGGTCAAGTCAAGGTTTGAATCTGGGAAAGCAAACATCGGTCAAGGACAGAAGCAGACAATGAGGCTTTGGTTTAATATGCCACATTTTTCCATCTAGTCGGGCCTCAAGGGGAGGCTTTGAAGTTTGTTTGAGATTAAAACACAAGACGGGCGCTCTTGTTCCTAACAGCTCTATCAAGGAGTCGAGGCCATTTTCAAAGGCACTTGTTCCCAGGGAGTTTTTCCTATAGATACAAATGTACTTTCAAAACACAGTCCTTCTGAGTTCACCTCCTCAACCATGATTCATCAAAGTGCACATTAATTACTTTGTGTAGCTATGTAGTAATTCATTCTGCAAGTTAGAGAACATCTAGCCTTCCATGCAGTTCTTTCCAAATGAGTCCCCAGTGCTGAAAGCATGCTTTTTATAACTAGGAGGTCCAAACAAATAGAAACAGAAAAGCCCAGGCGTAGAGAACCACAGGAAGAGAAAAGAAAAATGGACAGGCTCCAGGCAATGAATTTGCTTCTGTGCTTACTCAGTCTGACAAGCAAACATCCACACAAAGCAGGTCTATCAGCTTCCTGTGAGAGAGACAACACTAAACGTAACACATGCTAGTACACATCTCCCTGACCTGATGTTCTACAAATAGCTCTGAACAGTTGCACTATAGCAGCAATTGAGCACAAAGGTAAAGCAGTTACACGCCTCATCTTTCAAAAAAGATTGTACAACAATAAACATAACATTTATTGCCAGATTCATGGTCATCTGTTTTGGATAAAACTACTTTGGCACTTTAAATGCCATTCACTAGATACTTCACTTTGAAAGTGTCGTGAAAATTGCAAGAAGCAACATAATACAATTTTGTACAAAATTTGCCAAGGGCAAGTTTGTACAATTAACTTGGGTTGTAAAAATCACAAAATCATCAAAACAATTTGCACATAAAATAGTGTTTCCATCACCATTTCCAAGGAAACTGGCCCAAAACAGAAAAGCAAAACAGAGTTTTAATCATTTGGAAAGCAACTGTATCACTTTTTCAGGTGTTTTCTTAACATATAAAAAAATTTATCCACCTCAAGCAAGCAGCTTGTTTTTTTATGTGCATTATGAATATTTAATTTACATATTGGTGTTTCCGTCCAGCATTTTACGATATTTCAAACTTAAATCAAAATATGAGGATGGAAATTACAATCTGTATCAGCACTGACAAGTCCCACACTTTGAAGGTCGCCCTGTTATGAGACAATCTCAAGTTGTTCTGTTATTGTGAATTTCTAGAGACATCCTGTGACCTTTTTATGGAGTTCAAGTGAAAAAACACCAGAGAAATGCACTGAAGCATGGCACCAAGTGTCAGCACTAGCACTGAAGCTACCTTGCATGTGTCACATGTTGGGCAAGTCCCTGGACACACATAGCAGAATAAGTGGCTGCCCTCCAGAGAACTCCAGGCATCTTACCCAGCCCAGGCACACAAAAGAGCACAGCAATCCACTGGCAACACATCAAAGCACAGCACACACACAAAAAAACCTTCTAGTGTTTTGTATATGATTTGGGGAGTTTTAGGACTGTGACCAAATACAGTGGACTATAGCTGCATTCTACTTGAGAAATGGAATGGAAACTTGTGCCCCTTGAGCCAAGTAGATTTTAAAATGAACTTTAAAAAACTCAATATTTCACCTAGGAACAAATAGGCAAAACTGCTTTTTCATTGAAATGAAAATGCATGCTGTTTCCTAAGTAAATAAATAAATGTATTTTTAGGTTGAATCCTTTCTGAATCTCACCTAGGCAACCTGGACTATGATCAGAGTCCCTTCAAAAATATATCTGATTAAAAAATAAAATAATCAAAAGATGCATGACACTCCTGGTCTACACTGTTGGTGTTGTTAAGACATAAAATGTATACGGGTGTATAAAATGTATAAAATCCTGTGTCATACTGAAGGAAGGAAATGGGTCTTCTGATGAAAACAACAAGAAGAAAGCAGAATTAAGATCCATCTCATTTGCATGAGAACTATTAGTATTTATATATGTAGTGGTGTAAAGAATGAGCAGAAAGAATGTGCAATTGCTAAAAATCTATCTTCACAGAAAGAAAAACTGCTCGACTCTATATAGGACAAGCATCATGCAATTGAGTGAAATAGCGGTTGTAAACACTATTCATCATGGAGTCATTCAGAGAATGCATAGCACCTTCCCAGTGCAACAAATGAAATCACAGCCAAGTCAAAAAAATAGGGACAGAGCTGATGGTGGACCAAAACCTTTAGGTTTTTCCTGACAGCAAGTCCTGGAGATCAAGATGTTGACTTGGGTTTTATGGGCAGACTTTGAGGACACAAGTAATGGGTCTCTGGCATACATGCTCTGCTAATACATCTGAGAATGCCCTAACTCTTTGAACCTTGTCGAAAAGGAAGAAAGCACAAATACTTGGAAGACAAGCGGGGTGGATCATGAGGATTGAGGAGCAGGTTTTGGAACAAGGTCAGTTCTTTTAGAACACAGTGAGGGGTTTCTAACAAAGGACGTATTCACAGTGACCAGTCGACTCACAGTAGTGGGATTTCGTACATAACTTAGCGTTGCCATCCCTTTGTGGGGCACATAAGTTTACAGTGACAAAGCCTTCCCCCCTTTCTGCCCCCTGGGACCCCTCATTTCTGGCACCCACTTCACTATTTAATTAATTTAAATGGAGCCAATAAAAAGTGCCCTGGTCCACCACATTTGGCTAATTTGGAGGATATGCTCTTGTTGTCAAGTCTCTTTTAAAAGATAAGAACATGGCCCTTTCGTAGATTCGTAGACACTGCTGGATCTTATTTAAAAAGGCAATGCAAATCACAAGGTTACAGTTTTGGCCGTTTAAAATGTGTTCCCCAAACAGAATGAACATAAACTTTGACAATCTCGAATCTCCCTTTTCTGTCCAAGATACTAGAAAAGGTGGTATCCTCACAATTATATTCCTTCTTAGAGAAAAATGGTATATGTGAGGATTTCCAGTCAGGATTTAGACCGTATCATAGTACTGAGACTGCTCTCCTTAGAGTTACAAATGATCTGCTCTTATCATCTGATCGTGGGTGTATCTCTCTATTAGTTTTATTGGATCTTAGTGCTGCGTTTGACACAATTGACCACAGCATTCTTTTGCAAAGACTTGAACACTTTGTTGGCATCAGTGGAAGTCAGTGGTGGACGAAGTACACAAATCAAGTACTTGAGTAAAAGTACAGATACATATGGTAAAATATTACTCCAGTAAAAGTAAAAGTACTCCTTTTTCAATTTTACTCAAGTGAAAGTACAAAAGTAATCAATTTTTTATGTACTTAAGTAAAAAAGTACGGCAAGATAGATGTTTGCAATTTTATATAGGCTTCTTAATTTAATTTTATATTAGCACATTTTTTTTTATAATCCTACTGCTCAAAATACCTTGGATTTTTTTCCAAAATAACCACTATATGGAGTCAAGATATTTTTGTTGTTGATATGGACTACGCTGATTAGAGTAATGTTCACTGTGAAGCTTACACTATGATGTACCCGAGAGAAAACAGAGATGACCATCTGATCTTCACCAGTAAGAACAAAGTATTTTAAAGTTAGTTGTTTTACAGAACATCAAAGTTACAGTACAGACCAAAAGTTTGGACACCTTCTCATTCAAAGAGTTTCCTTTATTTTCATGACTATGTAAATTGTAGAGTCACACTGAAGGCATGTTAACAGTTTTATTAAAATGTCCTATGTTACGTCTGTTTTTATATTGTTTATCGACAGTAACGTTATGTATATTGTTTGGATTAACTAGACGAGTAGACAGACATGAATGTTCATCGTACTGAAAATAAGTAAATATATAAGCTACTCCGTTACTGTCCACCACTGGTGGAAGTGCATTAGCATGGTTTAAATCGTACTTATATGACCGCCATCAGTTTGTAGCAGTGAATGAAGATGTATCATATCGATCACAAGTGCAGTATGGAGTACCTCAAGGCTCAGTACTAGGGCCGCTACTCTTCACGCTTTATATGTTACCCTTGGGAGATATCATCAGGAAACATGGTGTTAGCTTTCACTGTTATGCTGATGATACTCAGCTCTATATTTCCTCGCAGCCCGGTGAAACACACCAATTTGAAAAACTAATGGAATGCATAGTCGATATAAAAAATTGGATGACGAGTAATTTCTTACTGCTAAATTCAGAAAAAACAGAGGTGTTAATTATAGGGCCTAAAAACTCTGCTTGTAATAACCTAGAACACTGTCTAAGACTTGATGGTTGCTCTGTCAATTCTTCGTCATCAGTTAGGAACCTAGGTGTGCTACTTGATCGCAATCTTTCCTTAGAAAGCCACGTTTCTAGCATTTGTAAAACTGCATGTTTCCATTTCAAAAATATATCTAAATTACGGCTCTCAATGTCAAATGCAGAAATGTTAATCCATGCATTTATGACTTCAAGGTTAGACTATTGTTATGCTTTATTGGGTGGTGGTTCTGCACGCTTAGTAAACAAACTACAGCTAGTCCAAAATGCAGCAGCAAGAGTTCTTACTAGAACCAGGAACTATGACCATATTAGCCCGGTCCTGTCCACACTGCACTGGCTCCCTATCAAACATCGTATAGATTTTTAAATATTGCTTATTACTTATAAAGCCCTGAATGGTTTAGCACCTCAGTATTTCATTCATTTCATACCTCCTTTTACATTATACTCCTCTACGTCCGTTACGTTCTCAGAACTCAGGCAATTTGATAATACCTAGAATATCAAAAAAAAAACTGCGGGCGGCAGATCCTTTTCCTATTTGGCGCCTAAACTCTGGAATAACCTACCTAACATTGTTCGGGGGGCAGACACACTCTTGCAGTTTAAATCTAGATTAAAGACCCATCTCTTTAACCTGGCATACACATAACATACTAATATGCTTTTAATATCCAAATTTTTAGGCTGCATTAATTAGGTAAACCGGAACCGGAAACACTTCACATAACACCCTATGTACTTGCTACATCATTAGAAGAATGGCATCTACGCTAATATTTGTCTGTTTCTCTCTTGTTCCGAGGTCACCGTGGCCACCAGATCCAGTCTGTATCCAGATCAGAGGGTCACTGCAGTCGCCTGGATCCAGTACGTATCCAGACCAGATGGTGGATCAGCACCTAGAAAGGACCTCTACTGCCCAGAAAGACAGCGGAGACCAGGACAACTAGAGCCCCAGATACAGATCCAGTGTAAAGACCTTGTGTCAGAGGACCACCAGGACAAGACCACAGGAAACAGATGCTTCTTCTGCACAATCTGACTTTGCTGCAGCCTGGAATTGAATTACTGGTTTCGTCTGGTCAGAGGAGAACCGGCCCCCCCAACTGAGCCTGGTTTCTCCCAAGGTTTTTTCCATTCTGTCACCGATGGAGTTTCGGTTCCTTGCCGATGTCGCCTCTGGCTTGCTTAGTTGGGGTCACTTCATCTACTTCACCTACAGCGATATCATTGACTTGACGCAATGTATTTTGTTTAAAGCACTATATAAATAAAGGTGACTGATTGATTGATTGATGTCTTTTTTTTTTACAAATATATGTATACACAAATATATATGCACACATACACACATATATATATATATACATATACATATTGCTATATGGGATATCCATTTTTAAATGGATATGGATAGTTAGCCTTTTTCCAGGCTGTGATTCACTGTTTTGCTCTCTGATCTATGTGGGAGTTCACACTCTTGATTGTCCCATCTGTGCCACCTGTCGTGTCTTGATTGTTTCCCCTATTTAGGTCTCCAAGTGTGCTCTGTCTTGCGTCGGTTCATTGTCATTGTGATTGTACCTCAACTGTGTTCTGCAATTGTGATTGTGTGTGAGATTGTGCTGTACCCGCTGAAGTCCTTGTATTACCGTGAGTGTTTATAGTTAGTATTTAGAGTCCTTGTTTATCTTGTCAGTCCAGTCCTGTTTTAGTTATTTAGTCTTTACCTTGCTCCGTGTTTTCCCCCTCGTGGGTTTTGTTTTCCCCTTTTTGTAATAAACCCTTTGTTTGAGAATCCCTGTCTGCACCTGAGTTCCTCCCTTACCAAGATCCTGACAGAATGAACCGACCACCAATGGAACTCAGCAGACAGGAGGCAATGCTGGATGCCCGTGCCAGCAGCGTCGAGAGCTGGCGTGCCCGTGCCAGCAGCGTCGAGAGCTGGCGTGCCCGTGCCAGCAGCGTCGAGAGCTGGCGTGCCCGTGCCAGCAGCGTCGAGAGCTGGCGTGCCCGTGCCAGCAGCGTCGAGAGCTGGCGTGCCCGTGCCAGCAGCGTCGAGAGCTGGCGTGCCCGTGCCAGCAGCGTCGAGAGCTGGCGTGCCCGTGCCAGCAGCGTCGAGAGCTGGCGTGCCCGTGCCAGCAGCGTCGAGGGCTGGCGTGCCCGTGCCAGCAGCGTCGAGGGCTGGCGTGCCCGTGCCAGCAGCGTCGAGGGCTGGCGTGCCCGTGCCAGCAGCGTCGAGGGCTGGCGTGCCCGTGCCAGCAGCGTCGAGGGCTGGCGTGCCAGCAGCGTCGAGGGCTGGCGTGCCAGCAGCGTCGAGGGCTGGCGTGCCAGCAGCGTCGAGGGCTGGCGTGCCAGCAGCGTCGAGGGCTGGCGTGCCAGCAGCGTCGAGGGCTGGCGTGCCCGTGCCAGCAGCGGTGAGCGCGCCCGAGCCAGCAGCGAAGAGCGCTGGCGTGCCCGAGCCGGCAAAACAGAGAGCCGTATTCAAGTCTGCAGTCGTGAGAGCGGAGGAGAGAGCCGCGGCCGACTCTGCAGCAAAGACTCTTGTACAGTCTGTCTCATCTCGTAAGGAGATGCCAGTTGTCCTGGCTGCTAAAGCCTTTTCTGATTATTTGTCCCGTCTTGTCCAAATCCTAGAAGTCCCCGTCAGTCCTGTTTTGTCCCCTGACCCTGTCCCCAGAAGTCCTAAGTGTCCAGCCGTTGTCCCCCCGTGTCCCGTTGATGTGGCCCCGTGTCCCGTTGATGTGGCCCCGTGTCCCGTAGATGTCGTCTCCCCGTGTCCCGTGAGTGTAGCCCCGTGTCCTGCTGATGTAGTCATGTGTCCTGTGGATGTTGCCCCGTGTCCCGTAGATGTTGTCCCCCCGTGTCCCGTAGATGTTGTCCCCCCGTGTCCCGTAAGTCTTGCCCCGCGTCCCGTAAGTGTTGCCCCGCGTCCCTTGTCTGCTCCCGTCATGTCCCCGGTCAGTTGTCCCGAGACCCCTCCCCGCCCCTCACCACCCAGACCTGCCCGTACCCCCCGTCGTCAGCCTTCGTCCTGTCCTCCTAAAACTCCTGCCCCACCCACTCACCCTGGTCTGCCCCCCATGAACTTTGTGGTCCCGCCCCCTCCCCTTCCCTGTTTGTTTTTTTGTTATGTCACCCTAACCCTGCCATTGTGTTTTCATGTTTGCCTTTGTTATTATTAGTCATGTCTTGTTGGTTTGTGTCTGTGTCCCAGTCTGTCATGTCAGTCATGTCCCGTGTTTGATGTTCCCTTGAGGAGCGTCTGGAAGCCGCTCCTTAAGGGAGGGGTTCTGTCATGATCCTGCCCTCGTGTCCTTGATTTTTCCTAGTCTTGAGGCAGGATCATGACAGACCCTTGTTTTGTGTACAAGCGCATGGCCTTGTCTTTGGGCCATGTGCTTGTGTTGTCTCGTTCCCTTGCCCCGCCCCCCTTGTTAACCTAGTCGTGTCTTGATTGTCCCATCTGTGCCACCTGTCGTGTCTTGATTGTTTCCCCTATTTAGGTCTCCAAGTGTGCTCTGTCTTGCGTCGGTTCATTGTCATTGTGATTGTACCTCAACTGTGTTCTGCAATTGTGATTGTGTGTGAGATTGTGCTGTACCCGCTGAAGTCCTTGTATTACCGTGAGTGTTTATAGTTAGTATTTAGAGTCCTTGTTTATCTTGTCAGTCCAGTCCTGTTTTAGTTATTTAGTCTTTACCTTGCTCCGTGTTTTCCCCCTCGTGGGTTTTGTTTTCCCCTTTTTGTAATAAACCCTTTGTTTGAGAATCCCTGTCTGCACCTGAGTTCCTCCCTTACCAAGATCCTGACACAAACTTTCTAAGTGTTCTTTGTAGCCGATAACTGAATCCTACAAAGAACAGAAAAAAACTTTAAGTTTCTTTCAATTTCAGTAATCTATTTGGTCCTATATTCAGAAGTATCCATATACGTATTTGGAATTTAGAACCACTTACTTGTCAAAAGTATTACAAAAATATATATATATAAAAAAAAGTGCTAGTGCCTAATCATTTCTGTAATCTACAGAGGTTTAAAGTAAACTTTTTCAAGTGGCGGTCTTTCTAGAACAACCTAGGATTACATGCATTGCTTAAAGACACAATAGTGATTAGGAGATGATTTATAAGTCACCCCAAGCCACTGTACTATTTAATTTCATTAGTGTACAGGACTACTTTTCAGTGTGACTTCACTAAAAGGGCAAGGGACCCATGGCTGACAGAATTATGTCAAATTACACCAACTCATAAAGCAGGTGAAAGCTGCATGATTCACCTTTTCCTCTCGGTGAATTTAAGTTAAGTCTTACATATTTATCATTGCAGTGGATATGTTATCTGTCTGTTAAAGTATTTCTCTCTCTCTGAACAAGAGCCAGCCAATGCAGCAAAACACATATTCCAGAGGGAGTATGTTCAATAAAAGGTGCCCCTTGACTACTTACCTGGTGCCTCGACCCGTCCACCTCCTGACCCAATCTTGACTGAGTGGAACAACATCAACACTTCCCTCTCAAAGGTCAATCTTCTAGTCTCTGTGTAAGCTCCTAACGTAAAGCAGAGTTGTACCTTAAAAGCAGTTTATTTCTTTACATAGATCCCCAAAATGATTCAGTTTTTTTCTGTGTACTTTCGACCACTTTCTTGATTTCTTTGAGGGGAGGGTGTATCGGTAACTAAACCAAACTTACGATTTTAGATGATTTAGAAAGTTTAAACTCTGCCAGGCAAGAATCAATGTTTCCAGCAATGTTTAAGAAGAGGAGGTGGTCTTAAGTGGCTGCTTGTATGCATTGGACCACATGAATGTGTACATTGCGAAAGCAATCTACTTCTGGAAGTGGTCAAAAGTGAACAAGTGCTAAACTTGTATTCATCATTGTCCACGTGTCGTCGGATCAACAAAAACTCATCTTAATACCAGGTATAAACAGGGCCTCTGTAATCCTCACACAAAATGGTGGATGAAAGCTCTGCTCACTCATTATCACTCCCATTCCATGGAACAGTAGAAAGAGGTGACTTATCTTGAGTGCCTCTGGTGCTCATCAATTTGGCTTAGTTATGCTATGACTTGAGGGCAGGGAGTGAAACGTTTGTCAGGTTCTTAAACCCAATTTAGGTTCTGAACTACTGCTTGACCATGAAGGATGAGTATTTCTTATATAGGCACTAAAAAAGGGACACTAAATAAGACACTCTGAGTTAACGGTTAAACAATTCAAACTGAAATTAAGTGTATCAGTGTTTCCCGCCACATAGCTGCTTAATCTACAGCGGCACAGCCATATAAAACATCATAATTACATAAGTTGTGAAAGAATGCCATTAAAACATTCACCACTGAAGTTAATGCTGAAAACAGTTGGGCTGCTTAATATTTGTGTAGAAAACTGTGATGCTTTTGACTAATATTTTTTAGGATTCTCTGATGAATGGGCAGTTCAAAAGAACATTTTAACATACATTAAGTCTTTTTTGCACTGTATTTTATGTATCATAATTTTTTATCTTACATTTTTTTTATTGTTTTGTTTTTATTGTTGTGATTTTTTTTCATTTACAATTTTTTATGATTTTAATTCCTTTTATGTAAATCACTTTGAATTACACATCGTGTATGAAATGTACCATATAAATAAACTTTGCCTTGTCTTGCTTTTATTGTCACTGTTGATCAATTCCTTGCGTGTCCTTGCTGAAAAAAAATAAAAATAATTTCCTTTAACCCTTTTTCTGAACCCTAATTTATATACGCATGCCGTGCCTCACTTGAGCTGCTCTATGAAAATATTTGAAGGCAATGACACACCTGCATCCCACCTGGATCCAGCTTATCAAAATAAATGTGCTGTCAAACTCTTCCCTACGAGAAAAGAGCTCAGAGTATTTATTCACAGCACTGTCAGAGGCCCCTCACACTAGTGATACCTTGTTCTTTAGCACTCATCGCAGAGAGCGACAGCTTGAATGCTTTCACTGCATTGATGATCATTTCAGCAACATTTTACTTCAAACGCCTCTTCAGCAAAGAGAAAATAAGTTTTTGATAAGGTTTTGATTCTTTGGTCTCCATCTATAACCCTGAAATACAATTTGAAGCCCTAAAGAAAGCGAAGGAACTGAAAAGCAAATTCTCAGATCTCTTCACCACGTTGATCGCACAAATGGTAATTTTCACCCATACACCTGCTTGTGAAATGACAAAACAGTTGAAGCTAATGACAGATCAGCACTTGCCTCTGATAATACCTTGAAGGATTGCCCTCCCCTTCCGTACCTCTCTTTTCTTCACAATCTTTCCGCTGCAAATTACAGTTTTCCCCATTAAGAGGCACAGCAGACTCTATCCAGGTGTTTTGTACTGCTAACAAAACCTGTCATGACACCTGAACAGAGAGAGACTAAGTGTAGCGTTCGTTTGAGGTTTAAAGGGATGACAGGAGAGGAGAAGAGGAAAAGACAGGTGGTGAGAAAGACAGCCATGGGATAACCACAGGGAATGCAAGGATACTGAGCACTAGCAGTCTCGCAGTGCTGTCTACCTGCAAATCATTGACCAGAGAGTAAAGACAGAAGACACAATGAGCAAGAACATTCCTTTCAACACACATACATCAGGAGAGCATGTCGCCAAAGAGAAAAATCAAAGGATAGAGAATGATTCTTGCAAGACAGAGTCAGTTGCCCGAACTACTAGACAACTCATCAGCCCAAACATCTTTCATGATTTATGATTACACCAGTGACAAAAGTCACAAATTTGTCTCAAAGGAGACATGTTTGGGACATGTTGATACTACAATGTAGAAAAAATTAAATAAAATCAGCAGCTGAGAAAACTTGTGACACCAGCTTGAGAACTTTTTTGAGAAAAATAATGGTTTTATCTGTGGATCCATGTTCAATAAGATTGCAGTTTAATGTTATTATGTTATGTAGCAGTTTCTTAGGCTACGTCTACATTAATCTGGAATCTTAAAATGACGTTTCATTTCAAAAAGCTCTCTGTCTGCATTTTCTTCAAGTTTCTCATCAACACTGAAACTTTGGAAAATGCTAAATTCACCTTACTCTGTATTCATAAAATCACATAAAAGCTCAGAGATGATACCAAGCATAATAAAGTTCTCAAACTATTCTTCTGTCAGCATTGTATTATTTAGCAAAATATCTCACTATTCACTGATGCATCCTAGTTGCGCTCACTCATGCTTTGCCGCAGGAAAGCAATTGCTAGTAATTTTCTGTCATCTTTGCAGGACTGCTATAGAAGAGTGTGAAGACTGTACAAAGAAACATATCTTTAGCAACAGTGTGAAAGTGAATAGCACATAACAGACACAATACCAGTTTAAACAGGTATATATCAGTACAATATGCGTGACATGACTAAACATGCGTCATCATTATAGAATTACTTGGTTTTCACAGTACATTACAATGCAAAAACGGCATTTCAAACATATCCACTTCAAATTTTCAAAAAGCTCAATTTTATGCAGAACAAAAACAATCTCTCAAGTGTGGATAAGGCCAAAACACAGAGGTAAAAAAAAAAAATGTTTGTCATGCAATTTGATAGTTCAGTCAAACTTTTACAATTTAATCTGACAAAACTGAAGTTAGATGTTTTTTACAGTTTAGGTATGCACGGATATGAAAAGGTTGGTCAACACCATAACCAATAATTTTTCATATTTAATAAGCAACGTATTGGCTGTTATTAGATGTAAATCTTTCCATGATTCAAATGGTACTAAACATCAAATATGTCACGTTTCACTTGGAGAAAGCGAGGAGACACAGGAGAATATTTCCGTAGAGTTTAATTCCATCAACAACGAGATAAGAACACAGGAACTGAGGAATGCCGCTTAAGAACCGACAAACACTAACTGAAAGGACTGGGGCTTTAAAACACAGGATAACAAGAAACTAAGGAGACACACCTGGAATCAAGTTAATGATCAACCGGAGGACGAAAACTGGGTCACAGGGAGAAAACACACACACAACATGGATAAGAGTCTGACAATAACAGTTTTCTACTATATATATATATATTTTTTTTCTTTACTATGCCACAATTATTTTTGAAAAAGTAGTAACATCCTTTTGGCCAACTTAAAAAAACAACAAGCTGAATGGAATGTATTACTCACAAATATGAGGATAAAGAAATATATCCTCATGACACAGATTGCAATTTTTTACACAGAGAATTGTAAAATAATTTTGAAAAATAGAAATAATGTCACATTTAACAGACAATGAAAACATTGTTTTCATTTAACATTTAGCATGCAGTTAATGCCTGGCATTAGCCCAATCTGTCTTCACTGGTCACTTGCGATCGTATCACCTGAGACATTAATACCAGGTGTAAACTATTCCAACCGGTCTAATTTCATCTATAATACTGGAAGTGTGAAAACTGTGGTAAAAATTAGAAGAAAACAAAGCCCCAGTGGGTCTGGCTGTTGAACTGAGCTTGCGGGTGATGGAAGCTTTGAACTGATGAGATTAATAATGTCTCTGGGACTCTGTGTGGAGGGCGGTAAACAATCAGACGGGCTTGTTTACCTTCAAGGCCTACCACAAATGTAAGTACAAATGTTAGTTTGCTGACTCGGTTCCGCATAAGAAAGAAGGTAGAGGCCATCTGCTATTTCCAGCAGACAAGATAAAGAATGCCTGTGTCCAGCGGGAAGGCATGGGGCAGCACGACCCTGAGCAGATGTAATTGCATTCTATTAATACACCCACAGGTTTGTTTGTAGCATCTAGACACCACTGAGAAGCAGGGGCTTCAGGGCTTACAGGGCAGCTGGCTGCTAAAATGACCCTCTAACTCTAACCCAAGCAAGGCAAAACGAGTTCAACTGAGGACAAGCTTTGATGTCCTTTCATTTATTCTTTTAAAGACAGCTTGTGTAGCTGAGGATATAATTCCCTAATCTTTGAAAAGTTTAATGGCAAAACAAAACTGGAGGAATCTTCATATAAAAAGATGGTTATTAAATACTCCCATTCAATTAACTGGTAAGTGAGCCAAAGGCAGTTAAGAAATCAACAACAAAGAGAATGAGACTGATTACTTCACTAATGAGTTCAAACTTGTTCTCTGCTACAGTACATAGACAGACACCCTTTACACACTTCCTGTCACAGTTTGACCCCCACACTTATGAGAAGGTCCATTACGTAAAGGTCACTAACCTTTAGAGCCCTCACTTAACCCACCATTAACTCCATTGAGTTGATCTGAACCCCTACGTCTTTTTAATTCTAACTCCTAAAGAAACAGCCTGGGAGGCTTTCTGTTGGAGGAGGTGGTCTAGCAAAAAAAAAAAAAAAAAGTGGAAAGTTTAAATGGAAAAAAAAATGAAAAATTTGCTTTTTGGGTTAAAATAATTTCTTAATATGAAATTCGAATGGTATGACAATTAGAAATTGCAACTGTACAGTAGTTGAAATCTACCCGCTAATACACACTACAAACAATTAGTCACGCAATGCTGATGTTAACATTAACAATTTGATTTTGAAGTGGTGTGACATGAGCTAATCATTGGTAGATTAAATCACCATTGGTAGTGCAATTTATTGTAATGCATTTTCCCTCAGTTTGTCAGAACAAACGTGGCGGACTTGTTACTTGTTCTGATGACAACATCCGGTGAAAATTCTTATTTGGGTCATATATTCCAAGACGTAGGCGAGAATCTGTGGATTCTAAGTACAGTATCCACACCGGTGTGGAGCCACACATACTCCTCAAAACATTAGATTCATGTTTGCTGGAGCCGTGCCGAAGCACAACCCACGTAATGAAAATAATTCCACAAGTAACTGCAATGCAGGTTTCAAACAGAGATGGCGATAAAGAGGCAAAACCTACAGACTGCAGCTTTAAATTATAATATTTCAAAATATTCATATTATTAAGATAAATGCCTGGGCGAACAAAAGAGAACTTTTGAATGGCAGTGTTCCCTATTCATTGAGAAACACAAGACAAAGTTAAAAAAAAAAGTTTCTAACAAAAAGGAAGTTATAGCACACACACAGCTTAAAGACAAACAAATAAACATTGACAATGAACCTCTTAAAATGCGTCAGATGCTCAAGACAATGTCAAAGGTTAGTGCAACCAATCCAGCAGCTCTAAAGAATGACAATTTTCTCAGTTTCAAATATCAGCAGTAGGCTACTTCTTAAATGCTACTAAACATCCTTATCAGATTAGCAAAGAAATGCAGTATTTACACAATACAACACATAATATATACAATTATGCATCCGCTCAATGTTTTCACCACAACACGTTAAAAAGTCTATCTGAATTACACTAAACTGTATAAATGATTGTCTCCGAGATGTTATATCTTTTGATTGCAGTGCATATGTTAGCAGTGATTTGGGATGTCTTTAATTTAAAGAGCAGTCCTGCAATTAAGGAGTTGAAGTTTAACTATAAAGCATTGCAAAAGTCTGCCATGTGTTTGCTTTCTAATTCCCCACCATTTAAACTGGCACCGGTGATAAGGGGCCATTCATGAGGTGGATTAATATTTCCACAAAAGACACCCAGCATTTCCCTTTTAAACTGGCAAAACATCTCAGGAGTTTCCATTCAACAGTCTGAAAAGGAGCTTTGTAATAAAATTCCAAGACACAATCAAGATAAAGATCACGCACCTTAATTGTAACGCAAATCACACCTAAATTACTCTCATAAATGCCAACCTGGATTGAATTGATGCTCATTATAAAAGCTATTCATTTTGTTGCATGAACCTGCCAGAGGCTTGCCTCTAGTTAAGTTCATTATCAAACGCTGCTAAAGAACGTGGAATTGGAAGACATTTTCCTTAGCTGAGGCTTGATGTGAGATCCCTTGTTATCAGTTGGGACTTTCGCCAAGACCTGTAGATTTGATGTGTGAAGATCTCTTTTTACCAGCAAAACAAGTGCAAACTCAGTCCTGTCATCTTGTGCGGCAGGCCACACCGTGAAGCCTTTGTTTTGCCACTGAACAAGAGAATATGGGCAAGAACCAAAATTAGGCACTTGAGGGGGGAGAAGGCTGGAGCCAGAGACAGGCCCCGTCTGGCTGTCTTTCCTCAGGCTACCATCTTTCTGCACCTCTGTTGCTACACCTCCGCTTGTCTCCATGGAATTCACACAAGGAGTCATGTTCGAAAGCACAACGGAAACAATAGCAGATGTGCAGATAACCACAAGGAGATGCTGAATCTCTGACATGACACTTTCCACAAAGATTCTCCTATTAAAATTAAACACTTACGAGCAATTCAACTTTGGTTTGGCCTTTGAAACATTCTGCACAACAGTAGTCCTTCATTCCCAAAAGCTCTGGCTTGTGGTGGATGAGCAGGGGTTCAAACTGAAGTGCATGAAGTGTTGAATTCTAAATGTCAGAATGAATCATGTCTGAACATGATTTATTCTGACTGCCAGTGATCTGACTTCTGCCAGCAGCAGCACTTAAGGGAGAGCAACAGGTAGCCGAACTCAGCTGTTTTCTTCTGGAGTTCATTTCAAACGACATCTAATATAACACTGAAGCCCCAAATAGAGTAAAATTTTAATCTGAGGAAAACCGAAAGTCAAATCAAATGGAAGCCTCATAAACATTTCCTTATTTTCCCCCGCACAACAACTATTTATCCACCCATCCATTCCCCAAAGTTCGTTTCTAAACTTTCAAACCAAGCCTCTGTGCTGCCAACATTCAAAGTCTGTCTTAATAAACTGCTGTTTTTACTGAAAAAATTGCTATGTCAACTTCTTTAAATGTGACCCTGGACCACAAAACCAGTCATAAGGGTCAGTTTTTTTATTGAAATTTATAAATCATCTGAAAGCTAAATCTTTCCATTAAAGTATGGTTTGTTAGGAAAGGACAATATTTTGAAAATCTAAAGTCTCAGATGGCAAAAAAAAAAATCTCAATATTGGAGAAAATCGCTTAAAAAGTTGTCAAAATTAAGTTGTTAAGAAAGCATTTTACTAATCAAAAATTACGTTTTGATATATTTATGGTAGGAAATTTATATAAAATCTTCATGGAACATAACATAAGAGGAACACTCCACTTTTTATTTTTTTTTAAATCATTTTCCAACTCCCCTTGAGTTAAACCGTTGAGTTTTATCGTTTTCGAGTCCATTCAGCCGATCTCCGGGTCCGGTGGAGGCACTTTTAGCTTAGCTTATATTTATTTTCTTTTGGACTATTTTCAGGTGCTGCATAATAACACTGCGCCTGCTGCACCCCTGGTCGCTACAGAGTTAAATTTTAAGATTTAAATAGGAAAAATATTTTGAGCAAGATGCTAACGTTCTAATCCAATTCAATTATCTATGCTAAGCTAAGCTAAAGGTGCTACCTCCAGACCCAGAGATCAGCTTAACGGATTCAAGAATGGTAAAACTCAACTTTTTAACTAGGGGAGTTTGAAAATGAGCCCATTTTCAAAAAAAGAGGAGTGTTCCTTTAATATCCTAATGATTTCTGGCATGAAAGAAAAAACAACATGCACCAAAACCGCTTGGTTCCCAAAGCTCTTAAAATTATCTTCTTCAATGTTCACCTTTGAAACCGCATGAGGGTGAGTAAATGATGCCAGAATTGTAAAATTTTGGATGATCTATATTAAAAATCATTTTTAACCTTTCAGTAGGCAGAGAATGAGAAAAGTTGCTTGGAGAAACAGTTCATCACCACATTAATAACAAAAACATTAGACAAAGGTTGGTTGTTCCTGTGAGGTTATGTTTAAGAATGCACACATTTAAAACTAGCAATCTGTCCACAGTTTTAGAAAAGATGCAAACACGCTTCAACTAAAAGCTGTAAGATAATCACTCGGAATGACCTGAGGAACAAAAGGCGATGACCTCAAGACAAACAACTCAGAAATGGCACCTTCAAGCTAGAACTACATGTTTGAGGAGGTTTTAGACCAGTCAGCCTGCTTGGAGTGCTTGTCTATTAGTCGAGCAGGGTGTTTGCTTTTAAACAAGCATCTATGTACACGCTTGAAGAACAATAAAATAAAAATCTGTGCTCTGTTTGAGCATCCACAAAATCCCAGATCCAGGAATTTAAAGACTGCTAAGCCACTTTTTAAACATCCCTGCATGCTATTTACCCAACTGGTTTGCCATATTGCGGTTTAGCTCAATCAGTGCGACAAAATTGTATGTGTTCAAGGGGCCAGAAAGGGGTCAAATCTAGTTTGGTACCTAAAGGACTGCAGGATTACCCAATAAAGCTATGTGAAGTAATCCACACTAGGAAGCCTATGGAATAACCCATTCATTAACAGAGCATGAACAAACAGGCTCTGCTTACCGCAAATGATAACTGTATAAATCAATTCTGACAGTAAATAAAAAGGTTTGTGATTACTAGCAACAGAGAATGTCAGTTCTATGAAGTGTTTTAATACATGTTTCAATGTAAAAATCTGCAGGATTAGGGTTCAACTACAGATTCAGGTGCATTGAGTGCATATTAAACGGGGCAAGTATTAAATGACCAATCTAGGGGTCAGTTACTGGCGACGCTCACATTACTAATACTTCTTAATTGTAGTATTGTGTTTCCATGACTGAGTTTATTGGGAGGTCAAAATTACAAAATAAAATCCCAAATTAATATAGAGTTGCATGCAAAAGTTTGGGAAGCCCTTGCAGAATCTGTGAAAATCAGAATATTTTTTTACAAAATAAGAGAGAACATACAAAATGCATGTTATTTTTTTATTTAGTACTGTCCAGATTAAGATATTTTACATAAAAGATGTTTACATGTAGTCCACAAGACCAAAAAATAGCTGAAATCATTATAATAACCCATTTCAAAAGTTTGGGAACCCTTGGTTTTTAATATTGTGTGTGGTAAATTGGATGATCTAAAACTTTTTTTTGTTTGTTTGTTTGTTTGTTTATTTTGTGATGTTTGTTCATGAGTCCCTTGTTTGTTCTTTATAGTTTCAGAAAATGTCCTACAGAGGTTGAATCTTTTTAAGTCTGTAAGTAGCCATTTACCAAATTTTTCAATGTGAAAATTAGCTTTTCTCCCACTGATACTTCTAAATTGTAGCTACATTGAAATTAGCTAAATAATTTATTTTAAAGCCAATCAAACGAGCAAAATCTACGCCTTTCTCTGTTTAGTCAGTTCTATTCTTGAGTTGCCCTACATTTCAATTGCTTAGAGGCGGACTACTTGCAATGCAAGGAATTTGTGCCCCAGGGCATGAGTGATATGTTTAGATGTGGTGTTGTACCTTATTTCAGAGTGTGCTGCTGAATGGAAAGGGTGAGCGCTAATGCACTGGGTCTCATTAATCTTAATACTGTATTCATTGAAAAGACTCTTCACGGCAGACACGCACAAAACTGCTGTTTTCTTCCAGTGTCTGCTCAAACTAAATTAGAACTCCTGAGATGTCCCCAAATCTGTCATTTCATGTACTGTTTTAGTTCAGTTGCATTTAACACTCTCTGATTTAAAAATGCTGAAGGCTGAAGTATCACAGTCATAAATAATGACAGAAAAACTTCAGACCAACTGCCAAATAACTCTCAACAGGCTCTGTTCAACCCAGTGTCACACAACAATAATAACAAATACACATCCAAATTCATGTCACTGTTACACACAACAACAAATGGTTAGTTTCTGCCAGCAGGAAAAAATAATATACTATAGTTTTGGGGCCAGTAAAGTTTTATTTTATTTTTATTTTTATTTAGTAGGCCCATCTTATGTTCATCAAGGCTGCATTTATTTGATCATAAATTTTGTGAAACATTATTACAACATGAAATAACTATTTTAAGATGTAAATTTTGTGAAAGTAAAGCAGAATTTTCATTAGTCATTACTCCAGTGTTTAATGTCACGTGATTCTCCTGAAATCATCCTAATACACATTGACATGGTTCTCAAGAATCATCTCTTATGATTAACAAAGTTTAAAAAACACTGACTACATGGATTACATTCTTGGGTACTCTAAAAAGTACCCAGTGGAAGATGTAACGTGGGGGAGAAGAACTGTTGAATAAATTGTTTTTTTGTTTTGTTTAGTTTTTTGCTTCGCAAAATTAAAGTTGAGCAACTGATGTCACGTTTTACCGATCTCCTTACTACATTTTGGACCTGAAAACATTACTTGCATTGCTGTCAATGGGAGGATCAGAGAGCTCTCTGATTTCAACACAAAAATCTTCATTTGTGTTATGAAGATGATAGCAGGTCTGATGGGTTTGGAACGGAGGGTGAGTAATTAATGACAGAATTTTCATTTTGGGGTGAACACACTTTATTCTTGTGGAATTTGTGCTACTTTTTTCAGGATTCTTTGACGAATAGAAAGTTCAAAGGAACAGCACTGATTTGTAAGAGAACATTTTTGCATCATTATAAATTTCTTTACGGTAACTTTGGTCGATTTAAAGCAACCTTGCTGAATAAAGGTATTTCTTCCACACCCCATACTTTTGATCATCAAACAAAGGGTTCAAAGGTTAACAAGGAAAACATACAATTAGCCATCTCTAAAAAAGCTGTACAAGTACTATACAGAATTAAATTTCTTATTATAATATTTCTATTACACCAAGAAACCAAATAAATCGAAAAAGACTTGAACTGTATACCCAGTTTTGTCTGGGCTTAACCATTCACTTGTTATATTAACCAGTGCTTTGATTTTGCTAACAACAAAAAATAGAGTTTGTGGTCATAATTGCTACTTAAACCCTCTTTTTTTTCATATCAGGACTCTGTGGCTCCTTGTCCAGGTGTTTTGGCTGGCTTTTCTTTTGAACTCCTTTTGAGCCTGTTCCTGACTCCCTCCAGCATGTCTCCACCTGTCCATGACCGTCATCCCAAATCTCTCCCCCCTTTCCCCACAAAGCCTCCTGAATCCCAGGAGGAGCCATGTTATAGGGAATAATGCACACATACTATTCACTTCCATTCCCAGTTCCCAGGGAGTGAAGGAAGGAATTTGGCTGCTGTGTTTACACTTCTTTTAATTACGGTCATTACACAATAGCAGAGTCAGAGATGTCATTACTCTCCATTAAACCACAAAGAAAACCTGTTGTGCACTACAGTTCCATGTATGAAAGTTGTGTTAAGCATTTGTTTTGGAGATTTTATTCTGTATTTCTGTGAAAAAGAAATTGCCTCTGTGCACTTACAATCTAAATATTCCTGAAAGATTAGATGCACGTTAACATCCAAAGCATTAGTTCTGCAAAAGGAACAACCAAAAAGTGCAATCTCATCATTCTAAACAACAAAACACATGGGAATCTGAGAGGGGCTGTGCAATTTGCACTGAGCTGTAGAAGAAACACCTGAATAAGGTTTCTTTCCATTTCTCAAGATACATAGTCTATACCATCTCCTCCTCATTACCATTCACAAAGTCAGCACGTTCATTATTTATGAGGCACTTCTCCTCAAATACATCTGTAGTGACTGTGAGACCCATTCTGACTGATACTTTATCAGGCGAATCCTTTCAATGCCAGTGCTGTGATAATGGGCCTCTAAATAATTAACAACACAATGGCTTGCATAAATGGGCCAGGGTTATTGCTTAAAGCAACAAATCTCAACAGTACATTAATCAGATTAAAAAGAAGCAAAAATAAGAAGAGGAATGGATACGTACCGCGAACAATGAGCCTTGATGGACACATGCTCCTGTGGATGAAGAAAATGAGGTGAACAAGAGTGGAAAAGGATCGATACATCTTCACTTGCAGGCCAATTGACAAGTTCATGATTAATGGTGGACAAATGTCCAAGTCATGGCAATCATGTGTCCAACAATGTCTTAAATGCCCTTGTTGTCGCTCAATGTGTAAGAACACAAAGACTGCCACATGGTTCATTCATGAAATTTTACGGTTTACCCTCACAGGCTATAAAAACAAGGATGTCAGCATGTTATAATCTTGCTTAGTTTTATAGGTTTGACATTAATTTACAATGTTAATACAAATACAGATGGGAATAATTACCCTTAACTATTTAAATACAGGGTTTATGCAGCAAATCACTTAAAATCAAGCAAACTAACCAGAAAACAAATGCTATTTAAGACCATACAAATTTGCATGAGGTAATCTTAAAAATATGGTCCAGAAACTCTTGTGAAGATTTAAGTTAACTGGGTTATGATGTCTAAATAATATCAAAGTTTTACTTGTCCGAGAAAGCATGCTTCCCTAAGGAAATGCACATTTATCTTGAGAATCAATAGCCATAACGCTGACTGTCAATGAACTTCTAAATAATCATCATTTGCGACTGAGCTAAAGTGAATTTATGCAAATGTATTAAGTTGATGTGGGAAGATCAAGATAACAGATAGGACGCAGGCGCTGTTTCATAAACAGCATCCCTTCTGAGACATCGTAGTCATGCGATTATTTAATATTATAAAGCTCTCTATTGCGCATTGCTTTTTAAAATCATATTTCCAAGCGTACCTATGGGACAAACAGATTCATCTTGAATTGTACATTTATTTTATTGTAACTAACGGTTAAAAAAAAGCAGAAAGTACCGAAATACAAACCTTTTGCTCCGGGCAAGCTGGTGCTGTATCCAATTAAAGCGGTTAGGAGGATCCAAACAGGACCCATATTCACTTTAGAACCTGTTTTAATCCAAAATGCACAAAAAATACAACGGCTTTAACTTGATTGTGAATGAGTGCGTATCATCGTTGCTCTCCTGTGGACTCGAATCAATCAGCAGCGCGTGAGCTTGAAGTCTTGCGGACGGTCGGTATCGTTACTGGTATGCATCCAGTCCCGAGTAGATACAGTCCAGTGAGCTCTCCAGCGAAACTTCCTCACAGAGAGCCGTTCCCACACCAAAATCCTTCCTCTTAAAAGTGCGGGGCCATTACTAAGACAACTTGAACGCGAGTAATTACAGGGGAACAGGCACTAACAATCACTGAGTATACGAGCTGCTCTTTAAAGTGAGTTACTAGAGACACGACCAGCTGCATTCACGAGTTGAGAAGCCCCCTCCTCCCCCTCTACCACTGTGGGAACAAAACCTATTGCCATCAAAGTTTTGACGGGTATCAGGTTTTGTGGCAATCAATGAGTGCTATGGAAGAAACTAACATTTTTGCGATTTTTTTAGGTTGTGTTTAAAATGCACTTCAAACTTGGTGGAATCATGCGAATTATATTTCTACAACGTTGTGCATGCATTAGAATATATGTATGTATGTATGTGTGTGTATATATATATATATATATATATCACTAAAAATAGTAGTGAGCTTAACGGTCAAAGATTCCTAGGTCACGTGCAGCAGGGCTATCTGATCCTTGCTTGGGGCTCATTCAAGGACAAAAAAGGGAAAAAAATTTGGACATTTGTGGACTTAGGAAATTCATTCAGAGCTTTTTAACCATGATGCATATTCAAATGTTGTTTTAAAATCTCTCCACATAACTTATCACATAGCTACTCTATTCATAAGAGACCAATGCTTCTTGTAATTACACTTATGGTTAAATGTTTAAATACAAAGCTATCAAAACCTGTCTTAATCTTACCTTAAAAAGGATATTCTGAATTTAAAAAAACGACAAAAAAAATGAAGGCAGAAAGTACTGCATTGCCATTCAATCGGAGCTTGATTAGTTAGAAAGTGTGTAAGCGTAAGTTTCTACTGCCACCTGCTGGTATAGTTAGGGGATGACAGGACAAGTTAGCAGTAGATCTTATGAATATTGCTGTTTCTATGATGAACTGCTTTTGTTCTTATAAGTTCTTTTGGACAAAAGCATCTGCACAATGCATAATTTTAAATGTAAATAGTGTATATACAGAAGTCTGCATAGCTTTTAACATTCCATACAACCACAAATTGATCTCTAAATCCTTAGCAACAGGGGACTTTTTGCCTACTATGGGCTATTAGCCGTGTTGCCTCCATACCTAAAACATGCTACTGTAAAAATTAGCTTCAGAATAAAATCACACAATTGGACAACGTAACATTAACCATTTTAATTACAGTTTATATGTCTTGTACAATGCAAATATATACAAAGCAACAATGTCATGCCTTTTTCTCTTCCTGTGGTAAGAATTCTTCGATTTTAATGTGCAAACCCTCACTTGACCTGCTGCAGACAATTGCTCGCTCAATAAGAGGACCTGGAGGAAAAATCAAAGACACAATACATTTAATCCATGTCAAAGAATACAATAGAATACTTCCACCTGACAGCCAAAGAATAATAATTAAAATAACTTACCAAATTCTGCTGGCTTATGGCTTGCCACATCTTTTACAATGGCATGAATGTTTTCCAGAATATACTCCTTTGGCATGTCCAGCTGTTAAAAATAAATAAAAAGATGATACCACCCTGTCCTCTCTTGCTCTATTACTAATAGAAATGTCTGTCACACAAAGCAGTTCAATGCGACTTACTGTTGCAACTTGTGTGTTAACATAGATGTCCTCAACCATGTATTCATGGCCACTCTTGAATAATGCAAGCATTTTGGGAATATTCATTCCAACTGATCCTGATGCAAGAATCACAAAGAGCCATTTAACCTCGGGGTTTAGCTGCACATTAATAAAACATGCCTGATACATGTGAAACTCACGGACCTCTCTTGCTCTTGGGAAACTTCTTCCTCAGCTTGTTCTTCAATGGGAGCAGCTTTTGAATAATGTCTGGCTCAGCCAAGTAAAAATCTGCTGTGATCTCATCAGCTAAAATCTGTAATCAACAAGAATTGAAAGGTGCATCAAGTAAATAGATAATTGCTAAATCAAGCCAAAACACAGATTCAATTCAGTGTATGTACTTTTTGAATGAGATATAAATGTTCAAATAAACATTCATTTTTTTACACAGGCAAACTTGTAAATGGTATAAATAGGAATTACATGTCAAGGTTATATCTCATGAGCTTTACCTTCTCAACCAGTTCTGCTCCACCTGCAACTGCTGCTCCATTCTCCATCGCTATCCTGGCTTGATCGGGATTCTGTGAAGCCGTAACTCTATATTACTGCATGTAAACTGTACAGAATTCTTAAATGCAGCTGTAAATTATATCAAATCAGTTCAGTTAATGTTTAACATAATGGACCACAGAATGATTATCCCACCTCAGTGAAAACCACTATTTTGTTGATATCCGACTTGAAGGAATGTGGTAAATGAATTGTGCTAACAAACGGATCCACTTTTTTCTGAAACAAAAACAATGGAAACTCAGTAAGGTTTAAAATTCTGTTGTTGCATTTATGAGTAATGAAAAGTTTTCTTAAGCACTGCAACAACACTACAGAGAATATTTACTCAACCGGCAAGAGTATTTTTCATCCAGTTAACTCAAAATAACACTCTTTGTAGCTGATTTAATAATATAATCAATTCAAAGTGTTCCATCACAAGAACAGACAGACTTTTGCAGTAGTCACACATTAAATGTTTTTTAACACCACAATTCATTAAGCATTTCAGCAACCGTTCGGATGTACTGATAAATATTTGAGGTTTTTTAAAAGGTTCAAGAATCATCAAGATATGATGTAGAACTTTTGAAGGATGATGCATTTAAGTTTTTTGAAACATGAACAGTTTTAATTTGAAACAACTGTAACGAAAGCACAAAAGAGCTTTTTTGGATTCCTGGGACATATTTGCAGAAAATGCAAATATGTTTAAATGCTGTTTAAATGTTTGGGGGCAGTAAGATTTTTGGGTCTTTTTGAAAAAAAAATTAGAGTTTTGTCATAAGTTGCAGAGTTTTCAACACAGATAATATGAATAATAAGAAATGTTTCTTGAGCAGTAAATCAGCATATTAGAATGATTTCTGAAGAAACGTGACACTGAAATCTGGAGCAATGGTTGCCGAAAACTCAGCTTTGCATCACATAAATAAATTACATTATTAATAATAATGGATAAAACTTAAACATATTAAAAAATGACCACTGAAATAATATTTACATTGAAATCATATTTCACAGACCGTATGGTGAGTATAAAAGACTTCTTAACGACTTTAAACAGTAGAATTAAATCAGTTTTTGTGAATTTAGAAGCAAGAGCATTTTTTGGTAACACTTTAGAATAAGGTTCCATTAGTTAATGTTAGTTAACTACTTTCGTTAACATGAACGAAGCAAGAACAATCCTTCTACAGCATTTATAAGTCTTAGTTCATGTTAATTTCAACATTTATTAATGCATTATTTAAATCAAAAGTTGTGCTTGTTAACATTAGTTAATGCACTGTGAATTACCATGAACTAACAATGAATAACTGTATTTTCATTAACTAACATTAACGAAGATGAATAAATACAGTAATAAATTTATTAATTACATTGTTTGTTAATGTTAATTAATACATTAACATTAACTAATGGAACCTTATTCTAAAGTGTTACCCTTTTTTTTTAAGCAAAAATTATTCAAATTAGACTAGAAAAAAAAAACACCCATAATAATGTACCTTTTTCTCCAGCTTCATGTCTAGACGTAGGTTAATGTACACGGGCTGGTTCTCAGGACTGAAATCCAGCTTCTGGAAGTTCTTCAGCATTTCAATGGCCACGGATGTCTCGTACACAGGTTTGGGATAGTACCTCACCATGTACACATCATCTACTGGAGCCCAGGCTGTGAGTCCAAAGGGTTTATGTCTGTTTGTGTCATCAACCTTTTTTCTCTCTTTCACCACCTTCTCTTGAACGGTCTCGTCTTTCTTCTCTTTCTGCCTACAAAAAGTGTTTTGATTTTTATTAGACAACCTTTCTAAATAGTGTAAAAAAGTCTAAATAGTGTAAAGAGAACTCACTTGGTGCTGGCAGCAGCATAGGATCTGACAGGCTGCTGCTGCCTGTATGCAACCAGAGAGCTGCACGAGACAGAAGGAGCTCTGCATGTGAAGAACAGACTCTGACATCTGGGGAAAAACTGTGCATGAAACAACACACAGAAGTAAAGCAACATTAAAAAGACTGGGTCAAATGACATATGACAATGATTACATTTAATTAGCCAATTAGTAGTTTAAAAAAATCTATCAAAATTAAATGATCTTTTAGACAGGCTGCATGAACTGCATGAATGTAAGTTAAGCATAACTAAAACAGATCGTGGTCAAAGCTGTTCGCTTGTGTAGATGCACAACTCGATATTCATCACTCAAGTATTCTGCACATGACTAGTTGCATGTTAATAATCTCGGAATGTACAGTAGATAAGCGAAATAATTTGTTACGTTTCAAAACTGACCTCTTAAAGCACTCCTCGAGGGGGCAGCCATGTTGACAGACTTCTGTGTTACACTTAAATTTCCCTTCTAAACCATCACCCAGCGTTAAGCGTTCCCACTCATCTTGCTTTTGAACAAAATATTGTGCATACTTAAAACTGAATTTGTAGACACAAACTATGTTTCATATACTACAATAAACAATTAATATGCTCGCTATAAAATTTACCCGATTTGTTTTAGCATATTTTAGATATTCTAAAGGGAAACAGCAAAAAAAAATCGTTATTTGACCCATTTATATAAAAGAATCCAAAACTCCAGCCTGAAAACGTTGCAACCTAAAGGTAAAAATGCAGTAATAAGTTCTGTTATAAGTTCAACCTTGCATGTGTATATAAATAATTCCCCATAAGAATAATCATATTACATATACGTTAGAAGGCGTACTAAAACAAAGCTGTATCGTATTTTTTACAAGAGCACAATGGTCTCCACTTCGAGCTGTATTTCAGACTAAAATTTAAAGAATCGTTCTTTGAGTCGGATTTTTTTAATGAATTGATTGAACCGGTTCGCAAAACCGTTCCGAACTGTTCGTTTACGAAACGAACTGAATCGGTAGTGGATCTCGATTCACCTATCTATTCTGAATTTAGTATTGTTTAATGAAAATGTAAATTCAACTTCCAAATGTTTTAATGTTTTTTTTTCTGAGCTGAATCGTGGCTGTAGCTAACTGAACTAGAATACATAAAATTACAAACACCCTTATTTATAGAACTAACAGCCCACTGCCAACATGTTGTGCGACGTCAGGGGTCAAGTGACGCAACTGCGTAATGGCGTAAAATAACAGCCAAATCTGTTGTTTGAATCGCTTTTTAAAAACTGCCTGTTCAAAAGAACCGATTCGCGTAAACGAGTCGGACTTCTTATCGTTGGTTAAGGGGACTGTAGACTGGAGCGGAAGCTCAGTGTTGTCCTTCCTTCTGCCCGAGTCTCAGGATGAGGATCGGTCGCAGCTTGTCTGTATGTCTCTGATCATATCACACCAGCAGTTCCTCTCCCACCTCCCGAATGCAGGTAAGACCCTACGTACTGCATTCCGGTGTGCTGTTTTTGCGGTCTTGATATCTTTGGGTGTCAAATCCGCTCACCGTCACCAGCTGTACTTCCAGAGGATCGGCTAAGGAGACGGTGTGTGCTTTAACTAAATAAACACGAGATAACCGTGTTTCAGCCCCATTACACAACACATAGTTTCTCCTGATTAATAGATGACCGTATTTGGCGATGAAGATGAACGTCTGATCTGGTGGCACGGCCAGATCTGCTCCTGCTTTTCATGTTGTGCTTGACAGCTCACCAACCTAACTCAACTTTGTGCTATCAAGAATAGCTAATAATAATAGCCTTACATAACACAAACATCGTTATTGGAGTAGTTGACAACTGCACTAGGTCGTTGACACGCTTTTAACTGGAACGCGAAACACCGCGGTGTTTTTGCAAGACGTTTTGAACAACAAATCCAAGTTGGGTTCAGCTCGGAACGTGTGTTTGTTTTATTCATAGAAGTTACTTGGTAACTTCAAAGAGCGGGTTACGTAACGCCTCGGCTTTCGTTATCGTTTGCGTATGCGCCGTGGCGTTCAGTCAAATCACTTTTATTGTCACATGAACAAAAACACAGGGGTTTAGTGACAGATAAAGACCACAACATTCATAATTGAACTGAATATACACATTATGTATACTTAATATACAATATATAGAATTATACATACAACATGAAAAATCCAACACCTGAACATAAAAATAAAACTGCAGAAACGTGACACTGGACCAGTCATAATGGTCTTTTTTAAAAAAATTTTAAGACTTGTACATAGTCTGAAAGCTGAAGAAATAACCTAACAAACCGTACATCAATTGAAAGCTTAAGACAATATTTGGAGATACAACTATTTGAAAATCTGGATTCTGAGGGTCCCAAAAAAATCTTATTTAAATCATATTTAAATTTGTCCAACTTAAGTTTTTAGCAATGCACCAATCAAAAAATTAAGTTTTGATATATTTATATGTAGGAAATTTCAGAAATATCTTCATGGAATATGTTCTTTCCTTAATATCGTAATCATTTTTGGCATAAAAGGAAAATCAATCATTTTGACCCATAGAATGTTGACTATTTCTACAAATATAACCGTGCTACTGACTGGTTTTGTTGTCCAGGGTCACAAATGTACAATGTTGATTAGAGTTGAGACGTACGGTTGCTGTGCTGAATGATGGTCTGATATATACACTAATATGAATATGACATCTAGTCCAAAGACCAGCTGAATTAATAAAGTGCCTGAAGTTCTGCATGTAAGAAAACATTTACAAGTTATAATTGAGAAGCAGGATATGTTGAACCCGAACAGCTCTTTGGCAGTGTGCTCTTGTGTATGTAACAGCTGCGACTGAATGATTACAGCGCACCGCATGTTCTGTCTATACAAGGCAAATAAGGGCAGTCGTCTCGTCTGTTTAAAAGCTCTCGCTGGTGATTTTGCCTATTAATAGTCTGTTATGTGAAAGTGCCATTTTGCTTTCATCTTTTACAGCCGAAAGGGATTGATTTAAACGCACACACAAAACTATTGTAACGTCTCCAAAGTTCAACTGAGTTAAACTCTGTCAGTGCCCTAGACTCCATAATGTTTTGGCTCAGCATCAGAGATATCAACTACTCAAACAGTTCAATGTATCAGCGTAAACATCAGCTGTCTGTCTCTCAGTAAGCACTCAGGATCTCACATGTTGGCCTGTTTTCTAGAACATACAATATTGATCAGAAGTATTTTATTTTATCATTTTATTTTATTTATCTGAAGAAATTAATACTTTTATTCAGCAAGGATGCATTAAATGATCGAAAGTGACAGTAAAGGGATTATTATTAAAAAAATTCTTTAATGTAAATGCTATTCTTTTAAACTTTCTATTTTTCAAAGAATGTTCAAGAAAATGTATCACAGTTTTCACAAAAATATTAAGCAGCACAAATGTTTTGAACACTGATAATAGTAAGAAATAGTTCTCGAGCAGCAAATCAGCTTATTATAATGATTTCCAAAATTAAAAGATGGTAATGGCTGCTGAAAATGTAGCTTTGTTGACGGGGAAGAATTGCATTAAAAATATATTTAAATGGAAAACAAATGACTATTCAAAATTGTAATAATACTTATATGTTGTTTTCTAACTGTATTTTTGATTAAATAAATGTAGCCTTGGTGAGCATAAGAGACCTCTTAACAATCCCACACATTTGAACTACAGTGTAGATGATATTTTGATATTATACAGCTTCACTTGGTACCTATGCATTCATTTTCTTTAGCTTTATTTTAAGTTAAACTTAAGCAATCCTTACTGATGTAAAAATAAAAAATAAAAAGTTTTTACTTTGCACAAGTTGAAGTGCAGTTGTTGGTTTATTTTCTGATTTACTGTACATCATGTTTACATATAATGTCAGTTTGTCAAAGGGTGACCTGGCTTGATCTGAGGCCTTAAAAGGAGTCTCAGTCACAGGAGTCCTGAACTGACCCCTACAATTACAATTATAATGCCAGCTGGCTCATAGATCAGGCTTTCTACTTTCTCTCAGTTTATGATGATTTCTTACAAATATAAAAATAAATCAATGACATATTGTAACAAAGAGAAATGGTTACTAATTGTTCATTTTCTTTATGTATTTTCAGATTAACAGGCATGCCAAAGGAAAAATATGATCCTCCAGACCCACGCAGATTATATACCATCATGTCAGCCGAGGAAGCAGCCAGTGGGAAGAAGTCACACTGGACCGAGTTGGAGATTTCTGGTCAGTTATTATTCCTCAATTCCGCAATTGACTCTTTTCCGCAACTCATAATTCATCAACTTATCATTATAAATATGCTACAGAGGGTACAGTACACTGACATGAGAGAAATTAATGAATAAATCAGTGAACGTGAAAGCCTACTTATATTTTCTTTTATCCAAAAGTGATGTACTTATCAATATGTGTGTTCTTTGGGACATTTGTCGAAAACTGTTTACTCTGTCTGTGATTTCGTGGTACAGGGCGGGTCAGAAGTCTAAGCAGCTCACTATGGACGCTGACCCATCTGACTGCTCTCCACATCAACAACAACAACCTGAGCCGGCTTCCTCCTGAAATCGCAAAGCTACCCCATCTCGTCTACCTAAACCTGTCCTCCAACAAACTGCGCAGCCTGCCAGCAGAACTCGGCAACATGGTGACTCTCAGGTATGCAACAAAACAGACAGATTCCCATCAGAATGAAGTTAAGTAAAACAGTTCTATTGGCCTTTCAGCATTATTACAGATAATAAAGTGCCATTATTATTTTTCCTTTTACAACAAAACATTAAAAGACCAGAAAGGCAGAATATATAAATGAATAAATAATTAGGATGTGACTGAACTGGACTTATCAATAGTTTATGCCTTTTTGTTCACTTTAAGTGATTTTAAGACTATTGTTACACTAAACAGACATCTTTTTTATGGTCACATTTGTTTCTTTCTTTGTGTGTTTTTTTTTTTTTTTTTTTAGGGAATTGCTTTTGAACAACAATTGTTTACGAGTTTTGCCTTATGAACTTGGTCGGTTGTTCCAGTTGCAAACCCTTGGACTCAAAGGTAAAGCTTTTTTAATTTCAGTCCAATGTTGTTTTATATTATGCAGAACAAGCATGCAATGTTTTTTTATTAGGCCTGAGAACAATATTTCTTTCCCAGGTAATCCATTGTCCCAAGATATACTCAACCTGTATCAGGAGCCTGATGGAACAAGGAAATTGTTAAATTACATGCTTGACAATCTTGCAGGTAATAATAGACGCAGGTACATAGCTGCTTATTAATATTATACAGATTAATTATTCATTTAATTTCCCCCTCCCATTATTAGTCCACCCAGAACAACTCCCCCAAAGACCTTGGATCACTTTGAGGGAGCGAGACCAAATGATGCCCACAGGTACATACTGCTAGCATCCTGTCACTGGCTTTTAAAAATGATAATTTACTAAGGATCAAAGCTAAAAGAAATTATTGTGTCCTCAAGCTGTGTTCACAGTAATGTGCTACAACGTACTGTGCGACAAGTATGCAACAAGACAGTTGTATGGCTACTGTCCCTCATGGGCCCTTAACTGGGAGTACAGGAAGAAGGGCATCATGGAGGAGATCACTAACTGTGATGCTGACATCATTAGCCTGCAGGTATGAAGCTCCCGTTTCAGAATGAAAAAGGAAATCTCAATCACAATTAGAAATGTGTACACTACCATTTACAAGTTTTGAATTGGTATGGTAAAATATTTTAAAGTACTCTCTTATTCTCACCAAGGCTGCTTTTATTTGATCAAAATACAGTAAACATAACAATACTGCAAAGTATTATTACAATTTAACTTAATATGTAATACTTAATAACGTAATATGTTACCTCTCATGCCTCATGTACCTTCTAATATGACAAATAAGTATATAGTTATATCTTTACATAAAAAATGAAGCTTAGTTATTATGTGTAACAATACATTTCACGTGGCGTCTGTGGTTTTAATATCAGCAGTGTTTTATGCTTTGCTTTAATGCTCATTCATGTGCAGGAGGTGGAAACAGAGCAGTACTACACTTTCTTTCTGGAAACACTGAAAGAGCGTGGATATGATGGCTATTTCTGTCCAAAGTCTCGTGCCAAACTCATGTCAGAACAGGAGCGGAAACATGTGGATGGCTGTGCTGTGTTCTTTAAGACCGACAAGTGAGAATTATCTTCTATCTTCTTACAAGGTTTAAAGGGTTCATGAACTTAGAAATCAAAATTCCCTCTGTAATTTTCAGAACACAAATCTTTCTCATTAGTCTAAAAAGTCGCCAGTCTGATGAAAAAATGACAGGTTGGAATGTGTCACTCTGTTAACTAATAGTGTGGCTAAACACTGCATCCTCAGAATTAGATCAAAGCCTGTTCTACAACACTGCATGTTTAGCTCCGCCCACAGATTCACACACACACACATATATGGTAAATGACAGAGATTATCAACTTTATTTGATTAACTTTATTTTGAATAGAGCTCCAGACCATGTCAGTAATAATTTAGTCCTTTGTTAAAAAAAAACAGGACAGAAAAAAGCTAAATTATGTTTTTTGATTGTGACCCTTGATCACATTATAAGTGGACCCCAGAGAACAAAGTAAAATAATAAAAAAGGCAGTTCATGACCCCTTTAAAGTGAAATGATATTAATCTCATCTATTGCACTTTTTTTTTTTTACATTCTAGATTTGCTCTGGTGCAGAAACACACAGTGGAGTTCAATCAGGTTGCCATGGCAAACTCAGAGGGTTCAGAGGTTATGCTAAACAGAGTCATGACCAAAGATAACATCGGAGTAGCTGTCCTGTTGGAAGTGAAGAAAGACTTGTTTGCTAGTGGTAAGGACCCTGAGTGATGAATGTTAACATAAATAGCTCAATTTAAGTTTACTGTTCTTCATGGACACACCATCTATTTAGATTTGTCCTGTAGAGGGCAGTAAATCACTACATTATAAATGTTTACATGAGAGGACAGTAAAAACGTGACTTTACATGTGGCCAAGTATGGTGTCCCATACTCTGAATTTGTGCTCTGCATTTGTGGAGCAGAGGGCAGTCAATTCTGTGGTGTCCGGGGAACAGTTGGGGGTTCGGTGCCTTACTCAAGGGTCTCACCTCAGTCATGGTATTGAAAGTGGAAGGTGGAGAATAACTACTGTCTCTAGAAATGAATTTAAATTCATGAACTGTACAATAGATTATATTTCAGTAGAATTTATTTTGACCCTTCCATTGTTGGATATTGAAAATATTGAAAATAACATAAGTAGCATTCTCTGAAGTAAATTCAGCTGCAAGTAAATTAAAAAAATAAATATTTATATGTGACAAAATTTTGTAAGCCAAGTTAGTCATAAGTATTGTGATGCTCTGATAAATAAAATGAACTTCTATGGTTGAATTCAGTGTTAGGTTGGATTTCAGTGATAATGCACTTTCTATTTACTTCATGATGCCTCAATACAGCTGAATATTTTTATGAACATACACACATTTTGATGAGTTTATTTTTATTTATCTGCATTATTTCTTCTTTCTCAGCGTACCCCCAACACAAAAAACATTATTGTTGCATTTTCAAAAGATTGTGATATTGATTACACTTTGCAAACAGAGTTTACTGTTTATATTCTGCTTTTGACTTCCTCTGGACTGGGAGCAGCAAACTTTATTATAAAATATCTTATTTAGATGCTACAACTCCCATTCATTTTACTGGTGTTATGATGCAGGTTTAAAGCAGCCTTCAGAGAAACAGCTCCTGCTGGTAGCTAATGCCCACATGCACTGGGATCCGGAGTACTCCGATGTGAAGCTCATCCAGACAATGATGTTCCTGTCTGAGCTAAAGAGCATCGCTGAGAGGGCATCGGGATCCATCAACTCTGCATCACCCACGTCAGACACCAGCTCCATCCCGATCGTCCTGTGCGCTGACCTCAACTCACTCCCAGACTCTGGTGAGCAATGTTTGGAACCGCTTTCTAAGGATAAATAGTTAGAGGAAATGGTGGACTCACTTGACTTACCCTTTAATGTCATTTTAAGAGAAATATTGACTTTTTTTTATATTGTTGAGATTTTTGCCTCTGATTCCTCATGAAGCTGTTGTCTTCTTTACAGGTGTGGTGGAGTACCTGAGTAATGGTGGAGTTGCAGAAAATCACAAAGACTTTAAGGAACTGCGTTACAGCGATTGTATAACCAACTTCAGTTGCAACAGTAAAAATGGCAAGCCTGATGGCAGCATCACGCACAGTTTCCTGCTGAAGAGTGCCTATGAGGGGAATCTCATGCCCTACACCAACTACACTTATGACTTCAAGGTCAGGAGATGTTTAGGTTTCACAATTTTAGTGAACGGTAACATTCTTCCTTATTGTATTGCACAGAAACCTGTGATCTAAAAGGCTGCTGCTGGCTCCTGAATTTAAATTATTGTCACCGATTTTTATGTACTCTGTTTTAAAACATGCTTTCTCCTTTTTTGTAGGGTGTGATTGACTACATTTTCTTCTCTAAGACACACATGCGTGTTCTGGGCGTTCTGGGTCCACTGGAGACTCAGTGGCTGAAGGACAACAACATTACGGGCTGCCCCCACCCACACATCCCTTCTGACCACTTTTCCCTCCTGGCTCAGCTGGAGTACCAACCGCCCTTACCCCCCATCAACGGGTTGCATCTGCCTGTCCACAGGTAGTGCAGCCCCGCTTCCCCTACTCCTCTAAATCCCCAAACCATGGACGAACCCCTATGATGAGCCCCTACAAATATAGGCACACACATTAAGGAGTGAAGTACTCACCTACTTTGTTCCTTTTTAACCTTTGCACAGGATTATATGATCTTATTATTATGTTTTCCAACCTGAAAACAAATGCTTAATACCAAATTAGGGTTGGGATTCTCTGTTTGGTACCAAACAAACGCTGCTTTCAGGGAAATCCATCTGTTTGTCTGAATTTAAATGTGAGATTGTATAAGCCATGTGTCAGTATTTGGATGCTAGGAATGTGTAACTTAAGGGAAGGCCGATCATGTAGCATAACAATGTCCACACGAGTGTTGCAAAAACTTTGATTCAATCAGCATCCTCTTTTAAATTCCCCTTCAGCGTCTTTAAATATTTATGATGCCATTCAAATTCGGAAATTTCCCAGTACAAAAAACGAAACAAAATTTGCTCTTCACTGTGCAACATCAAATATTATAGTAGTGACCGCATCCTGTGCATTACAAATTCAAGTTCCCCCATTTAACATTACTGCAGGATGGATTTGCATTAAGGATTATAAAGTGAAAAGCTGAAGTAAGGTTGGAATTTTCAACAATGTGTTATTAATTGAAAATTATTAATAGTGCAATGTAAAGTATTATGAAAACTTGTCTTTAAGTCCAAAATGTACACTATTAAAGAGGATCCCAGCCCTACTCATTATAACCCAGCTGTGCTGTTTTCTCTTGCTGCTTGCATTGGCATCTAAATCACATTACCGTACTGATGTATATTTACACAATATACTCATCACTCCCTGCCTCAGTGATGTCATCATGCCAGCGAGCGTCTCCAAACAATCTCTGAATGGCATTGGTGGTTGACATTGAGACAATTTATAATTGCTACAGAACACTACTTAGGAGTTTAAGGCATAGTTCACCCAAAAATGACTCAAACCTCTATGCCTTTATTTTTTAATTTTGGGGTGAACTCTGTCTTTAACTATAATTCAGACTAATTCAGCTTAGTCCAGTTGTTTCGTATTTGTTTCAGTGGTAATGGATTGTCAGCTGCATTGGTACAGAATGAATGTTAATTTATGTTTAGAAATGTCATTTTGTGTTTTGTTGGAGAAGAGAGATGACAAGAAATGTCATTTTATTTGTTTGGCACAACTAAGAGCATTTCCATAGTTGGAGGCCTTTCTCATTGTTATGTTTTAATGGTTTTCAAGGTTGGCAAGACATAATCATTTGCTAAATTTATCTAAAAGCTGTAATACACTTCACAACTTTTAAAATTGAAACACATTTTTAACAAATAAACTCATGTGTTCTTCTGAACATAACAAACTCATGCAGAAACGTGGCATTAGCTACGTTTCCAACCACCTATTTTAATGCACATTTTGGGATATTGCATAAAAAAAGGGTTAAAATGGCAAGATGCGCATAAATTCTAAGAATTTGCATAAAACTTGTACTCTCTCAATTATGTCACATACATTTCTTATAAAGTCAGAAAACATCCACATAAACCACAAAACACTTTTACCAAATAAATTCCTCAATGCACATCAAAAAAGACATGTGACTTTGCAATAGGACAGCAACTGGACCAACCAACAGATCGATTTCATTGCACAGCATCTGAAATGCTAGTTTTGCTATTCTAAAAAGCTTGAGCATAGTCTAGTCAAACTACTTCATTATAATTAACTCTAAGAACTGCGCTCCCAAACAGCAGCCTCCGAAAATAAGATAACATGGCCGCGTTTTGTCTGCATGCTCTAAGTTGTATACAATTTATTGTTTATTTAAAAAAATATAAATAATTATATACAGTGCCTTCTCCTACTGCAGCAAATAAACATTTTCTTCGTGAAATTTAGCGCAACTTAACAATCAGGAAGTGACGATTTTGTTATCTTCAACTCCATGGATGGAAACAATACTTTAGGCCTATTCTGTGATTTATGTTTTATTCAATATTCCAAATTTGCACGCAAGTTTAATTAGTAACTTTGAAAGAAAACATAGCTAATGTTAGAAGAGGCATAGTCTCAACTTCAGGCATTACACCCACAAACTGTTGAGTGAATATCTGATACATATGGCACACAAAATTAGAAACACTTCAGGAGTTTCGAAGTCATCATCAGATTGATTGAATTCTACAGAATTTCTGTGAGACACGTGTGGAGCGTTCTTTAACATTCCACCTGGAAACAAAGATGCTATGGAGCAAACCCCCTCATGGAAGAACAAACCATCATATTTACAACTGAGACAATGGCTGTGGGGACATTTCCATGCCCCTAAACATGACCTGACACAAAACGAAACGTGATTGGTTCCTTTACCTGTCAGTCATATGGCCTCTTGGGTGGTCCTTAACCACTTCCCAGACCTTCTACCATCAGTCTAAAGGTCTGGCTATGCAAGGCTAGAGAAGCAAAACCAAATTAAATCAATATGTGTTGAAAAATTGGCTCAGAAATTACTGATATGCTCAGATTGGACAAAGTCATAGTCCGAAAACAACAACAAAAAAAGTCTGTGCCCATCATACACCATGTGATTGTCTGTGAAATCTGTCAACTCAAATCTGCATTTGTTATGACATAGGCAGCTAGTTTCAATTCATCAACACTTGGCAAACGTGTAGTGCATTGCAGATTTTTATCTGAATTTGCAAAAACGTATACATATTCTAAAGCGTTTATTTGAGTGGCATAAGTGTTGTTGTCTGTCACATGACTACTGTGGAAACATTTCCCTGCATGAATTCTGACTTCAATAAACCAAAAGTCCTTTCTTTCAAGCTAGCAGCCATCAAAATGTTTAATGCTTAAAGCTTCTTGAGTTAAAATTCTGCAGCATTTATGATGTTTAACCTATGAGGAGAATTGGTTGCTGCTACTACTTGCATGTTCAACACATCCAGGGTCACGTATGTCTATTTGGACAAAGCTATAGCTTTTCTAACATGCTTCGGAAGACTGTGCCTTGTTCTGTGTTGAGCTTGTCTGAGTTAAACATTTCAGAAGGAGTTGCTGAAGTGGACTGTTAAGTGTTGGATTATGTGTGCTGCATGTTACTTATAACTGCCATTAGACCTTAGAAAACAAATAACCACACTGATTTACTCCCATCCCTGTTAAATATAACGACATTCTTGATTAGGTTTGTTAGTCAGCAAAAAAAACATTTTTGACATTGCATCATTTCTAAAATTGGAATGCCTTATGATCATGAGTGCTTTCGCTTTTTTGTCACTTTTGCAAACTGATTGATAAGTAGAGCATTCCTCTTTTATCAAAACTGTGCCTAGTCTGAACCATCTTTTCTACAGCAGTACTGCCTGTGAAAGCAAGACGCTTACAGAGTGAGCCAGCACCAGCATCCATCCCAGCGCCCTTCCATCCACTCATCCATTCATCTGTCCATCTCTTCTCTTCACCAGAGAGACACGGTGACTCCTAAAGTGGACATGATTCAGTTATAATGATGTTGTTATTAAAACATGTCATGGTCAGCAGTGATAAGCCGAATTGTTTTGAAAAAATGGCAGGATCTTAAATCTTTCCGTTAAGAAGTTGTGAAAATTACAATTGTCTGCCTGGTTAGTGGTGGCAGTATTTTAATTTTTTTTCTGATGGATACTTGTATATGTTCTCCTCAGAAATTCCCATTGAACCAGATGAAATATTTCCTCTTAGCAAATGGTCTAACTGGACAGTTATTTTAATCCAGACTGACAAACAAACTGTATTTTTAAACTAGTCACGATCTCATGTGGAAAATAGCAGTAGTCTTTCATTGAATGTTTATTATGGGAACATGGTTTGATGACAAATTCAAATTAAGGAAGGACTTGCTTGATTGTAAGATGATGTAAAGCATTGTTTTGCCATGAACCTTGAGACACAGCGATTAGAATATCCAAAAACGAGCATTTCCCAGTGTGGTGATAAATCTTTGTCAGTGGAGACTTTTTTCATGCAGGTTCTCCTCAGCTGAGGAATACACATTTTGTAACTCTTATTTAGTCTATAAACATATATGGTGATGATATGGGGGAAAAAATATTTCCGTTTGCAAATGTAAATGGTGCTACATGTGGCCCATTTGTAAAACAAACTTGTCAAAGTCTCCCTCTAAAGGCAATAAAGATGTCATTTTAAAGAAAGAAGGTTGTGAGATTTTTATTTAAAAATAATAATTACAGGTTTTGTAGACAGACTTTTTAAAATTTGTTACTGCGTAAATATGGTCTCATAACATTCCGCACACTTGTGTTGACTGTTTGAATGAAAAAGAATAACTGAAAAGTAGGAAATGGAAAGTTGTTCTCGTTCATGTTGATTTATGCTGCAGTGGGCACAGCAGTTTCCTTTGCTGCTCTTCTACTGTAGAAAAATGAAACAAAAGATGACATTTAGACAATGCAAAGAAAAAAAAAGGTCAAATCTAGATTCGACGTTCTTGATTTTGAGAGTTAAGACTTAATCCCTACCTCCTCATTACTTTTGAGATAACATTGTTGATCCATTGTGCGTCAGGGTTTATGCAAACTGTTTGGTTGTCCTTTTTGGTAATCCTAAGGAATTGAAAAAGATTTCATAAACATATGCAACAATATGTACCTGTCTTACATATATCGGCTTAAAATGTATGGGCAATAAGTGACATTTGTCTGAGAGCTGCGTGGGCTAATGAGAAAATAATGTTACGTATTTTTGAGAGCGCTGAGGTTTGTCAGAACAGAGGAAACATGCACCCCTTTGCACATTTCCCTCATGTCTGTGATTGAAGTGTGTGTGCCACCAACGTGTAGAGGCAAAACATCATGACTCACAAGATCTCGGTTTTGCGACAGTGTGCTCCCGGAGGCACGATCTCAATCCTCTGGAACAACCGAGTTGAGATTTTGTTTGAGGTGGTGGTCACACACTGACACTTGTTGGAACCAAAGCCTTCCATTGGCAATGCTAAAAGAAGCCATGTGCATAGAGTTAGAATTATATTTCTCTAAAGAACAAGGTTTAATAAATAATAAATGCAGAATAAATGGCTAATTTGTAAAAAAAATAATAATAATAATAATTACGACTACAGCACGATTATTCTGCAGTAAATTATAGCACATTTCAACAGATCCACCTTTTAAACTTTGAAAGCACCTGGTTTGTACAGAATATTATCTATTTATAAAACACCATATAATATTGACCACACATAATGTACAAATAAAATGAAATAAAGTCAAATAAAATAGTAAAATAAAAGAAACTCTTACCATAGATGGTTGTGAAGCAGCACACTGCAGTAGCTGCCAGCAGAACGAAAGAGAGCATTGACATGTTGAGGCTGAGATCGGTTGTGTTGAAGCAAGTCTAGGACGAGAGGCTCTTCTGCCCAGTTTATATTGATGCTCAAAAGAGGAAGTGATAAACCTATAATAGCAAATGTGGTTAAAAAAAAATATAGCGTAAGAGTGGGAGTTTTACTGTCAGGGGAAAATAATTAAAGGAGGTGGGAAACATCTCAAAATGGAATAATAAATATTACATTATTATTGTACTAAAATGTTCATAATGTATTGATTTTCTCAAAATATAAAATAAAAAAATAAAAAATCTTGAGCTCATAATGTAATAACAATTTTTAAATGTAACAATTTTTCACATAATTTAATAGGTTATGTAGGAGAAATGTATTACATTATGAACACACTGTGGCAACTTATAGTGTAATCACAGTTATAAGGTAATTCCAATTTAAAACATTATTATGTTTACATCATAATTATCTTTTAATACAATACATTTCAGCACAAAACATAATCATAGTTTTATTGAAAAGAAAATTAGGCTTATTAGGCTACATTATGAACTTTTATTTTTTATAAAAAGCGGACTAATTTTGTGATTATGACCTGCTTAATTTTTGGAGACATAGGCCTGGTTTCCCAGACCGGGCTTATACTAAGCCAGGATTAGGCCATATAGTTCAGGTAGGACATTTAAGTAATTTTTATTAAGGTTACCTTAGAAAAAAACATGACTAGTATGCATTTTGAGACAAAATAAAGGCACTGATATATTTTAAGGTCAGTCAGTGTGAGTTTCTTTCAGTTGAAACAACTCAGACTTTAGTCTGGCATTAGGCTTAAGCCTTGTCAAACCGGGGTATAAAAACTTGTATATATTCTAAATGTATAGACCTAATGTGTTTATAATTTTGGCGATAAAAGATGTTTATATGTACTCAGGTAAATGTCACTTGACTGACAAATTCTTCACAGGCTGTTATACTGAAGATTTCCCAAGTTAAAAGGCACAGAAATGATGCGTGATTATAAATTGTGCTTTATTTTTCAACATTATCCCCTGACGTACATTCATGTTATGACGTGTATTAAAGTGAAGAATTGTGGATTTAACTTGTACTCCATGCTGATATCGATCTACCCCAGACTACATTAAACTTCGGAAATTTTGTTTTTTTCAAAACTTGTAAAAAAAAAAAAAAAAAAGAATTATGCTTTTAATTTCCAATGAATTTAATAGGGACGCGACTGAATGGATCCTAGCAATAAATTAAAATATTTTTATATGTAAAACTGTCATTGTCATTGTTCTTTTGTTCGTTATCTGGCTCGGCTCGGTGTTCATCTTCAGTTCTCTCTTCACAGTTCAGTCAGTCTACTGTTTGAGTACATGGATTACTGTACTCCGGGATATTGGTTTGTTTTAACTCAGAGGGAGTGTCAGCCACATTAAAAAATTTAACAGCTTAAATCATTTGTGGATTAATGCGTATTGGAGACGTGAACCATTTAAAACGATTCAGTTCGATTTGGTGAAGTGATTCAAAAAGATCCGGTTACATCGAATGATTAGTTCGCAAACCGGATATCACAAACTGCTTTGTTTTGAAACCTCTCTCACAACAGACACGGAAGCGAAGACAAAGATGAATAAAGTCGTAGTTTTTGCTATTTTTGGAAAATGTATTTTCAATGCTTCAAAATATTCTAACTGACCCTCTGATGTCACATGGACTACTTTGATGATGTTTTTCTTACCTTTCTGGACATGGACAGTAGACCGTACACACAGTTTCAATGGAGAGACTGAGAGCTCTCGGACTAAATCTAAAATATCTTAAACTGTGTTCTGATTTTTGGGTGAACTATCCCCCAAAAATCAAATCAAATCAAACATGAAATCTAAATTTACAATATTTATTTGTTAGTGCACATTGCTAGTCGTAAATTCAACAATTAATCTGTGCAAGTTAATCCACTGAAATAATAATTTTTTTTTTTTGGTAATCTTTAATCAAAATCTGATCATTTGTTTCCGCTCTGGCATGCCTTCTCTGATGATGTCAGTTTGACGGCTTGGGCAGAACATGGTTAAACATGCCCCTCCAACCACTTAGTCTGCTGTGAGTGAGAAATGAGAGGAGGAGCGCAAAAATAAAAACTTGTCTACTCAATATCCCGTTTCAGCTGGAAATACGCCACCACAATGAAATCCAGTAGGCAGCAATTTACGCTTCTGGTGAACTTTAAAGTAAATATGTCAGCAAACTGCGCTCTTTCAAGGTTGTGCATTTAATGCATGGCCAAAATAAGAACATAAGCTAAGTGTTTAAAACATGTAAAGCAGGATTGCCCACTTTTCCCGCATTCCATATTGAATCCATACAGAAATCAGTTTATCATGTCACGCCCAGTTAAGGGTGCTAATCACTCCCACAGAAAAAAAAGAAAGAAAAAAACCCTAAGAGCACCCTTAGTTGAACCTGTAATAATAACATATTTTGTAAACTCTTCTGTGCATATTTGCATTTGAGCTCTGATTTGAGCATTAGGGGTGTCTATTTACAGTTTTTTTTTTTCAGCATTGAGAAATGTAGCTAATCAAAGATACGTCAGCTGAACCGATGAACTGAGATGAGTGACAGGCTCAGAGAATTTGAAATTATAAATGGAGCACTCTTTGCACACATACTAAGCTATCTGCAATGCATTCGGAAGGTTAAAGTATATATATAAGCTATAAAATACACATAGGTTAATAACAGCACAAATATTTTGACTGTCCCTTATACTGGGCTGCTAACTTTATTATTAGTATAATTATATAATTATGACAATATTACAATATTTTTGGTCAGTTTATAATGTAATAAATGTCTCATAATGGAATAATTGTGATTACATTATGAGCTAAAGAATGTATTACATTTTGATATGATTGTTAAATTATTAACATTTTATTACAATAATTATGTAAAACTTATTACATTATGTGCAGTTATTACATTATGAGTTGCTATAAGTTGGGAAGATAATCACATGAATTCACATATAGAATTTAATATTTTAAAGTAATTAATATTTGAATTTCCATTGTTAATTCATTGGTGATAATTAACAAATGGCAAGGAACTTTTAATTAATTAAATAAATAAAAAAGAAATTAAAAATTAAATGTATGCATTTAGGAGACGCTTTTATCCAAAGCGACTTACAGTGTATTCAGGCTATCAATGTTTACCTGTCATGTGTTCCCAGGGAATCGAACCCACAACATTGCACTTGATAGCACAATGATCTACCAATTGAGCTACAGGAACACTTAATGTATATATATTTTTTGGATTAGTTATAAAATCTCACATACTGTATAGCCTACTGCATGCAATACAATAAAAAAGACTCACAAATAGAAAATACGTTATTAGGCAAGGGGTAAATGCATGTGCTGATGCAAAAGAAAAAAGAAAAAAAAATTCTAAATGAATCACTTTGAGGTTGCATGTTTCTTTTCTTCTGCACATCACAATAGTGCAGTCTTAAATTTCTCTTTTATCTGTAATCAAGGGCTTTCACTGTTTCATTTTGGAGCCTGGTTTTCATTCTCTTAAAATGATGTGAAATGTAACTTTCAGTTTCATGTTTTATGCCTTGAGGAGAACTAAAATGTGATGTTTCCTCACCCTCACAGCACCAAAGTGGTTTGAACTACTTTTTGTGGCCGTGATTATCTCCCAGATATGCTAAATAACTATACCGTCATCTGACATTTGTGTTGTGAGGTCTGATTTGACTGTAACAGACAAAACAAAGATTTCTTTTAAAGCTGATGCATAATAATACCATGATGTTATATGTCAAAGTTCAAGCAGCATAATCAAGATGTATATATGTTTGTTCAGCACTTGCTTGATTGGATTGAGATTGTGGAAATTTGTAGGCCAAGTCAACATCTCAGACTTGTTGTGTTCATCAAGCCATTCCTGAACTATTTTTGTTTTGTGGCAGGGCATTATTCTGCTGAAAGAGGCCACAGCCATCAGGAAATACTGTTTTTTTTATGAGAGGCTGTACATGGTCTGCAACAATGCTTAGGTAGGTGGTACGTGACAAAGTGACATCAACATGGATGGCTGGAACCAGGTTTCCCAGCAGAACATTGCCCAAAGCCGGAGGGATGGAGAAGGAGATGCTGCGGGAGTGCTGTGTTCCTCCTCCACAGTAAATGGGGTCAGTTGAAGTGACTCTGCATTTACTCTCGGTGTTGTGGAGGAGGAACACAGCACTCTTTCAGAGTTGGCTGCCAGTCCAAAGAATGCTCACCAAATGGCCACCATTCCAGAGGCTCGTCACATCACAGCCGATCATCCTGAGTCAAGTCACAGCCGATCTTCCTGAGTCAAGTCTAGTCATTGCTGATCTCCCAGAGTCTCGTCACATCACAGTTGGTCATCCAGTGTCACGTCATGACCTGTCTGTTGCACCCAGATCTTTTAGCTCAGTCCTTTGGTATCCCAGTCTGGTATCCAGTGTGAGAGATGCACCGCTGGTGTCTGCATGCTCAGCTGTTATCCCCAAACCAAGTCACCTTAGCCCTCCAGTTTTTGAACTAATTCCCCTGTCTGGAGTGCTTCCTATAATGGGAATCGCTTTATGGTGTGTCTGGGTGGTGAACATGACCGCAGACTCTCCAGAAGTGGGGACTTATGCTGCAGAACCTCACGAAACAGGGACATCTGCTTCAGCTCCTTATGCAGTGGTGGCGCCCAGCGATACACTGATATGAATGTGAATCCTCTTCCTGTCCTGTCACAGCTATGGAGGCAGTATGTGAACTCTCTTCCTGTCCTGTCACGGCTATGGAGGCAGTATGTGAACTCTCTGCCTGTCCTGTCATGGCCAAGGAAGCCATCTGAGAACTCTGTGCCTGCACTATCATGCTGAATAAGCACTGTTTTGAACTTGTCGTCCCACCCACCCAACTTCCCTCCACCTCCTCTACCTGTCATGCTGTTTGTTCTGTCTCCGCTTTTGTCTGTCTGTCCCTCAGGCCATCCTTTGAAGGTGGTGAACTTTCAGGATTCGCCTCAGGACAGCTGGCCTCCAGCTTCACCAAGCTTGAAGGATCCCAGATCTTCGTCTTCAGCCTTCTAGACCTGGACTCCACATCGGTACATCGACCCTTTGGTGTCACCTTTGCTCAAAGCTCCCTCATCTCCATTGTGGCCCATCAGTCCACCGGCTCAACCAGGTTTCCTCGTTCCTCCAGCTCCACCTTGATCATTTGTTGACCTGCCCTCGCCTCAGGACTACTCTCCTCCAGCTCAGTTGGACTCCTCTCTCCCATCAACTTTTTGCCAGCACTTAACCAACAAATACTAGCACTACCTATTCTTTTCTTGTCTTTCATATTCTTATAAAATGTTTTTATAGAATTTATACAAATGTATATATATATATATATAGAGAGAGAGAGAGAGAGAGAAAAGAATGTGTAAAAAAAAAAAAAAAAAAAAAAAAAAACACACTTCATGGAATCTTTCCAACAAAGATTCATAGTAAAACATTTGATCTGATGCAAGTAATATAAATAGTATTTACATTCGAGTATAATTAAAGCTTAGACTCGGATTCCAGTTAGATGGGAATTTTACTGTACTGGAAGAATAATTAGTTTATGAACATTTTACTGAAACTTGTTTACTAAAATAGTTTGATGGTAAACACAAGTGCCTTGTTGGACAGACAGAAATTCTAAAATAAGGAACAGAAAATGCTGCCTTTGTCAAGCTGACTATTTTGTCTATTTTCAGACAGCCCTGACAAAGAGCAGTCTTTTCTTTTCTTTTCTTTTCATTTCATTTCTTTACCGTAATGGACTCGGATACATTTTATTTTTTACCATAAATGAAGTGGCATCGTGAACTCATGCTCTAATATCACTACCTGTATCAGAAGTCATAGCACAGAAAAAAATTGTCCAACTACCAAACAGATATACAATCCAAACGCTCTGTCAGTGCAAGCAAATATTGCCCAGGCCATTTTAGGATTTTAATGAGTAAACCAAATAAATATGTAAATATGAAAAGGTGTTTCCATTCAGTCGTCATTGTTGTCATTTGGCCATGATTTTTAAATACCCTGGTTTTGTTTGAAATAATCTAAACTTTGTCAATTATCAAAACCTTTGTCTCTAGATCCCAACAGATCTTTTGAATCACATTTGACCTTTACAGTAACCTTTTTGTCTACGTGTAGGCCTATATAAGCCTACATGAACCAGGAAAAGAAAAATCCTTTCATGTGTGTTTTAGAAAGAAAGAAAAATACAAATGACAGAAACTCAAGCTTTCATGGTTTTGTTTAATTCAAAAGGAACATTAGTTTTTTCAGGTGCAACTTACATTCTTATAAATCTTGTCAATTATGTATTCTAATATATATTTTGTGAAAAATAATAATGTTTTATTTAAAGATATGGCAAAAATGATAGCTCAAAAATGTTTGGGCATTGTTGCCAGGATTGGACTGTCTTTCGCCCTATTCGGACGGTAATGGTTTCTCAGTTGGACAAGTGATTTTTTTCCATTTACAGTGGGTAGTCGGTGGTTTAATTGTCATCCGAAACCAGGATCTCTGTGTTTTTCTCTCACAACCCCCGTAAAAATCGCCCACTGTTTTTTTACAAACACCAAGGTCGTGTGGTAATTTTATTGCCTTCTGAATCCACATCTCTGAGTTTACAAGAAGAAATTGATTCAAAATTCAGTGCTTAAACCCTTTTTGAGCACTCCCGAACACCGTAAGGTACATTAATCGTTGTACTTCTTTGTAATTCGCATACATATTTATATTTGAAATGCTGGAAAGTATTTAAGAGAACAATAAGCCTCTTCATAACTGCTCACAGCGACTGGGAGTAGAAAGAGAAGAAAAGCACACAAACATTCAAACATGAATGTAAAGTTTTAATGAGTACAGTTTTAAAATGTGTTTTATAAACGGATATATAAGCTGCATAACTGTATTGCATAAAATTATATAGCCTAGTATGTCTTTTTAAACAGGAGATTTAAATAATCAAATAATACATTGGAATATATATTATAAAATATGCTTAGAATAATAAGAATACATTTTGCATAATAATAAGTATTTATAAATGCATTTTACACTATAATAAGAATACATTTTCGTGGTTTCATGGGGGAAGTGGTGGCCTAATGGTTTGAGAGTTTGACTTCTAACCCTAATGTTGTGGGTTTGAGTCTTGGCCCCCAACTGCTTCCCGGGTGCTGCAGCATAAATGGCTGCCCACTGCTCCAGGTGTGTGTTCACAGTGTGTGTGTGTGTGTGTGTGTGCACGCACTTTGGATGGGTTAAATGAAGAGCACGAATTCTGAGTATGGGTCAGCAAACTTGGCAGAACTCACTTCCTCTGTGAAAAGATTGCCATCCGAATCCATGAGTTTAATCACTGAGGTGATATGTAAATGTATTTTTACAGAGGTCCACATGAGAAACAATTACCATCTGAATCGGACTTTTGTGTTCTGTTTCATGTGCTCCCCACGACCCAGTTTCCCCCTCATGTGTCCTTATTTGGCCGTTCCTGTTCCTGTTTTTTTTTTTTTTTTTTTTTTATTAATTTACAATATATAAAGGTACTTAACAAATATAAACTACAGCAAATAATAAAAAAATACAGTATAATATAAATAATGATACAATGAATAAATAAATAAATTGTTCCTGTTCTCCTTGTGTCACGATCATCAGATGGAGTGCCCATGAACTCCTATAGAGGGCACTCCATTCAGGACTCTGGTATCTTCTATTTCCATTCCCAACTCCATTTCCCATAATCCCGTTCTTAGGAGTAATCACAACCAGGTGTTCCCCATTACCATCCCCCTATATAAACTGTGTTTGGACTCTCAATCATTGCAAAGTCTTGTTTAGCCCCGTCTAGCATTTACGAGCGGTTTCTCTGAGTTTGTTCTTCCTGTGTCTGATTTTGGAATGTGTATACTGCCTTTGATTGTCTGCCACCTGTCCTGACCTCTGCTTGCGACTGTTACTGATATCCCTGACATACCAGACCTTTCTGTTAATAAAGAACTGCAGGTGGATCCAAACGTCTCTGTCCCCTCGTTACACCTTGTCTCTTAATTAGTCATTCTGTTCAAGTGTGTTCCTCCCAATTGCCTCGTTAAGTCATGTATTTAGTTCCAGTCTGTTCCTCCTTGGTCAGGTTTACCATTTGTGTACATATGTCTTCCGTCCCTCCAAGTGTGGGTTTTCCCTGTGTGTTGGATTTAATAAATTACAGTTTCGTTTATCCATGGATCCTTCATTCCTTCCGGTGGTGTATTGTGACCGTATTTTATTGTACATGATTACTAGGGTGAATTGTGTCATTCTGGATATTTTTCTGAAAACCATGTGGTTTTTCCTTTAAGTCAACTGCCTTGATTTGCCAAAGCTATTTTTATAGCTATCATTTGATGTATGCACAGCAATAGAAAATTACCCTTCTTTTTTTTTTTCATCAACTGTCTCATTTCATGCTTGTCATCGTCACTCTTGTCAACTTGGAAAAACAAGTACATTAACTTGAAAAACTTAATAAAAATGTAAATGTTAAACATTCATATTTTATGATGGATTTGCATAGTTAAAGGGATTTTTTTTTTAAATCTATACATGATAGACTTCTGAAAGGTTGCCAAGACAGCTTTAATGTGACTTTCATAGAAACAAAGCTATTTAGTTTTTGTAAACGCCAACATCCTGTGAACATCCTGCTGATTGCACAAAATAGCTGTATTGACGTTTCTCTCTCTCTCTCTCTCTCTGTTTCTCTTGTTAAACCTTTATTCTTGTGACATTTCGCTTATTTTAGTTACTTCTTCACTCATTCTAAGTATTCTTTACAGTTAAATTTGTTGCAGCTCTGTCTTCACTTTTCTGTTCCCCTTCAGTTGTTTTGTAATATTAAGCTGTTACCCATTAACCATTGTGAAGTTAGCATGATTTAAAGAGAGAGAGAGTGAAAGAGAGAGAGAGAGAGAGAGAGAGAGAGATTTTCCTTGGTTATTGGGTTAAAACATGGCACTAAATTGAGGGACTGGGACGCAGTGGTGCCTCAGCAGACTTTCAAGGGGCTATAAGTTAACATAATTTCAGTGGTTTGATTGCTTTCATTAAGGTTCAAAACTTCAAAAAAGTTATGTTGAATATTAAATTAAATGCATTTAGCAGATGATTTTATCCAGAGTAAATTAAGTGAATTCAGACTAACATTTTTTTTACCTCGCATGTGTTCCCTGGGAATCAAACCCACAACCTTTTGCACTGCTAACACAATACTCTACTGCTAAGCCACAGGAACACTCCATAAAGCCATGACATTGCAGTTCAGGGTTGTTGTACACTTTTTGTCTACATATCCTTAAAGACTTAAGAGATTGTAATGCTCTTTTTCCCCCACAAACTTGACTTTATCTGTTACGCATGGTTTTGAACTGGAATTATTTTACAGGCATTACAGAATACTAACAAATGGGGCTTTCCAGCTAATTAGAATAGTATACAGCAGTTTGACATTCAGTCACTTTCTCAAAACATTATCCACAGTATCCACAGAACCAAGCTAGTGGTTTAATAAGTATTCTAATAGATGATATGTGTGGGTAGGCCTATTGGGGCTTTTGTTCCACTTTCCGATCACGAAATAGATGCTGCAGGCTTCAAGGGCCCGCTCTGATATTTAGTGTGTGGGGGCGCAAAGGTGACCACACGAGGCTCCTCTCATTTCTCCAGTACACATATGACTCATACTTCACAGATTACTCATCAGGGAGCCTAATAAATGAAGAGTATTTTATGAGATTACTTATACCATATCCTATATTCTTAATCCACCATTTTTGATGTTGTGATAGTGATATGCATGTTTGTTTTACTTTGTTCTACTTCAAAATAAAATTAAATTAAAAAGTTAACTCTCTCTCCTCATTTTAAGACAACCAAACATAACATCACTGGTTCTTCAGTGCCTTTGACACCTTAAAAATACTGCCATCTCAGAGTCCTTTTATCTAAGGTAAGGACACTCTTACTTTGTATAACCTGCCCTTTCCCTATTTATTATTAAAGGAAGATAACAAAATCTTTTTTTTTAGATGTCATTTGGAATAATAGGCTCCACAAATTAAAAAAAAAAAAAAAAAAAAAGTTATTTGCAATTCTAGGTGTCAGTGGCCTTGTTTTGTTTAGATTTAGACCTAAACACCTTTAAAATCCATTTACAGAAGATACATTCACATTTAAAATAAACTTACATTTGCAAATCCATTGTGTTAGTGTATTTCATTACAAATAATACCTTTAACAAATATGTTTCCTATTATGTCTCTACTGTCATGTTTTTTTTTTTTTTTTTTTTTTTTACTGTATATAAGAAATAGCACAATGCCGGCAGTCTAATTCGATACTTTCATGCCTCTCCTATTTTAAAACACTTAATTTAATGAAACTTTTCATTTAAACCTAATTACAGAGTCTTTTGTGTGTGTCATAGCCTAGCCTTTTCTTTCAGAAAGTGTGATCAATCTTTTTCTACTGTAGTTGCAAAAAAACAAAAAAGTAACACTGCAAGAAAGAAAAGTGGGAGGTCTGTACTTCTGTTTGAGTGTCTGTGATTATATGTACTGTATACATACACACACACACACATATATATATATATATATATATATATATATATATATATATAATTAATTTATTAATTTATAATTTAATGATAACCAAGACCCTATACTATATATATATATATATATATATATATATATATATATATATATATATATATATATATATAGTATAGGGTCTTGGTTATCATTAAATTATTCTGCTGACATTGGCTAATGTCTTACTCTATCTTATTATCTAATCTTATTATTATTTAAATTTTTAATAATAATACCTAATAATACCTTTTTTTTACTATATCACTTTTATTTAGCAACACCATTTCCCCAAAGCCGCTATAACAAAAGGAACCTTTGTTGTCATATTTCACCTAACATTTTCATCAGCAATGTCTTCTCTCTTGGAAAATGTGTTCTGTCCATAGTTTTTTTCCACACAAAGTGTTCTTTCTCTGGAACCATGCTGATATAACTGCCTGAAAAGTCCCTTCTTTCCCCTAAGTGGTTTAATAACAATCTTAATTTGCTTCCCAGGTCCACCAAAAGATTGCAATATTTTGATAAAATCTATACTGGCAGGTTTTAACTACCAATTAGTTAAAAGTCACCTGTCATGTTTAGTAAAAGTAATGTTTTATATTCTGCTTTACTCTTGGGTGGTAAAATAAGATTATTTATCCATAAGCAAAAATAGTGTCTGCTTTCCATTTTTTTCTAGCTGAACTTAACCCTATCATTCCATCCCTTAGACTTATAAACAACAACAACAAAAGAACTACATTTTTGGTGTTTTATGTGGACATGTTTAAAGATATTTATAAGTTATTGTGCTTTTCTATGTATGAGTGGGTAAACCCATGTTTGTCTTGTTGTTGATGTAAATGTTGTTAGGGATACAGTCATATCTTCCCTGATTATTTTTATTTGAGGCCTATGGTTTACAATACAAATAAAAACGTATAAAATACTGCCATCTAGTGGTACATGTAACAAATAGCATTTATCCATTGAATACTACACAGCCCTCGTCCAAGATTTTCATGTAATGACCGTCACAGATGAAAAGTATGACAGAAGAATCATTAGGATTTATTTTGACAATATTTAGGTGTCCTAAACTACAAAATGATTTATCGAATTACTATATTCTAATATGTATTATTTTCTATATTATTTTTAATAAGAAATCCAGCTAAACCTCTCCACAGTAACAGCAAAATATTTTGGTTGTGTTATTAGTCAAACAGTAGAGGTGTGTGATACTTTTTTTTACTATTATTATATCACTTTTATTGAGAGACACCATTTCCCCAAAGCCGCAATAACAAAAGGAACCCTCAACATTTCTTAAACAACTATTTTATAATCGTCTGATGGATGATCTGGGGCCCGTTCTTCGTACGTCGCTTATTACATCCGAGATCAAATGACACATCCAATATGATGTCATCGTGCTAATCATGATCCGGTTAATTGGGTTCTTCGAACACACCTGTTGTGTATGATTAGTATCGCTGGATTGAGTTATCTGAGATAATTGCGCGTTCATGTGTTGTCTTAAAAGGGGATATGTATCGATACTCGAAACCATGATCAGCAGTGCAGCGATTGGCTGGTGGCAAGACGGCAATGTAATGACGTCATATAATTTAAAACGACACCAGACGAAAAACTTGACAAATTTCTGGACTTTTATAAGGAAACAGCCAAGCAAACAAAACTACATAAATGTTATAATAGATACATGAAACATATAATAGATACATGTTTTTATTTTATTAGAATTTTTTTCATGATTCCCAATTATTTAGATTCACAATTTATAATAGTTGTGCAGTCTTTACATTTTTATTTCAATGTAGAAATTATCTATTCATTTCATTTTATATTTGGAAAGATTTGTTACGTGACAGCATTAATGAAAGTTTCTTAAGGGTCAATATCATGTTATCTGCATCTCCTGCGCTCCATCAACCCACTCTTATAATAGAAGTCATCACTCAAAATAATGCACGACTCTATTATCCGTATAGCATATGTGTAAGACTCTAATACAATTATGAAGTAATAATTTTATGACTAATAAATATTTCAGTGAGTAAAACTGGCTGTCTATAGTAGGCAGTTATGGACTACACAGCATTTTTATATTATTTTTAAATAATTTTTGTAATGATTATTATTTTAATTGATTGTCCCTGGATCAGTACGATACTCTTGTAATAAAGTAGCGGTGGTGGCAGACATATTTTGAGTATCAGTTCTGGTTTAAAAGAAGCGATCTAATCCTGTTTACATGAAATAAACCTGCTCCCGAGCAGGTTTAAGCTTACGGACCTGTTGCTATGGCAGCAGCTCTGGGATGAGCTTCGAAGAACCAAACGATCCAAGATCACGCCAAATCGTCAACATTCAAATCCAGCTAACTGAGTTAGCGACGTACGAAGAACAGGCCCATGGACAGTATACCGTACACACAGTTTCAATGGAGGGACAGAAAGCTCTCATACTAAATCTAAAATATCTTAATCTGTCTTCCGAAGATGAACGGATGTCTCACGGGTTTGGAACAACATGAGGGAAAGTTATTAATGACATAATTTTGATTATTGGGTGAACTAACCCTTTAAAACATTTAGCCTAGGCCTACTTAGTAGTTTACTAGACGTTAAATGTTATTAAATAGTCTTTTCTGAAGAAAAAAAAGCATCTGCATCTGTGTGTGAGAGTGTGTTTGATATCTTTTTAATTATAATGTGCACGTGCACGCCTAAAAGCGCAACGCAGCGTCGCGTAGCGGCTAGGACAGGCATCGCACACCGGACGCGCCGCGTTCATTCGAAGGCAATAAACAGTTAGAGCAGTGGTTCCCAACCTTTTTCAACTCGCGGCCCACACAACCAAACACATATGTTTGCGCGGCCCACTTCAAAAAAATTAACTGACCCCGCTATTGTTGGGTTAATAACTTAGTACTCAGAAGCTAGATTTTAAACTATATTTATTGAATAAACTAGGGCTGTGCGATATGGACAAAAAAAAAAAAAACTATCGCGATATTTTGATCAATTTTGCAATTGTGCTTTTACAGTCATAAATGCATTCAGGATTAATTTGAAACATATTTCCAAAAGAAAACCAATCAGAGCTTTATCAAAAAGTTGTAACATCTCTAGAACAGACATAAGTCAAAATTATCAGTATACATGTGATAGAAAATAATTGGCGGCCCACCTGCAATACCACAGGTTGAAAACCACTGAGTTAGAGTGTTTCTAAGCACCAAACAGGCTTCAAGAAAGAACAGAGTTGCGTCGATGTCTCATCGTGCATATCGAGCATATGTATAAAAAAAAAAAAAAAAACGGAGCAAACGGAAAGAAAAATTATATATATATATATATATATATATATATATATATATATATATATATATATATATATATATATATATAGCTATATATATATGTACTAAGTAACTAAGAACTTAGGACAAAACACTTTTAATAATAGCCTAATGTCATCTAATTTTTCTTTCGGTTTGCTCCGTTTTTTTTTTTAAACATATATATATATGACAAAGATGCACAATAGTACACAATCTTTCAGAATATAGCCTAACGAAGTCATAATGTACATTAACAACAATGTGGGACATATAATGTAATTAAATGGAAAACTATGTGATTGATTTTTTCAGCCTCATTATGAATCGATGAGCTGATGATGTGCTGCGCTTCTCGTCCGTTGTGCGGCCCCCTTTGAGTGATATAATTCTGGATAATGCAAACTATCTTACCCTCAGTGAAAGTGAGAAAGATCAGAAAGACCAAGGACAGAAGATAGACGGACCGGCTCATGTTTGACCAATGTGACAACAGACTAAGTGAATCTAAAAGCTTATAGTATTTATAGCCTGTACTATAATGGGAAATCCCTTTGAATCCTATTATCAAAACTGACATCATCCTTAGCAGGCATAATGTTGCCCATCATACCAACCCTTAATTGAAGAACTAACTAAATATGAGGACACAAATGTGGTATAATGACATTCTGAGGACACTAAACAAAAGGCTTAAAAAACATACAAAACAGTGTTTTATGAAATTCAAATATTTCCAGGAAATTACTGTAAGGTGTAGATTTAGGTGTAGGGTGATAGAAAATACAGTTTGTACAGTATAAAAACCATTAGGCCTACACCTGAGTCACCATAAAACGCAAATGCAAGAATATATTTGTGTGTGTGTGTGTGTTTAAATAATATTTGACATATTACAAAGAAGCATGTATTAAACATTCTTCTTATTCTCTTTTTTTTAAAGGGCAATTTGTCTTAATATGTTTAATCTTATTTTGTGTTATTGTGTAATTTTCCCTGTATATTATCATAAACCTTTTGCTTAAAACAGTCTAAAACAGTCAACCACCAATGAGAAGTAGCACCCTTAACCTGATAAGTGGTCTATACAGCCAGCAACTTAGCCAATGCCAAACATGAACAGGTATTTCAAGTAGTGGGCAGATCACAGAAGCGAGAGAGACCTTTGCCCATAATAGGCGCTTTAAAAAAAAAAAGAGTGCATGCAAAACTGCAAAAAGCAATGGAAGAAATGAACATATTTATTTTAAAAACCATATAATTATGTAATAAGGACCACACTTTTACTTCTTGTTACCACCATCTTACTAATAGGCTACAATAGTCAGTTAAATTGTGGATTCAAGGCAAGAATTATAATAAATGCCGTTAGGACAAAGGTCAGGATAATTTAACAGAATTGCTTTAATACATTATTTTTCTTTTGATATTTAGTTATGATTCATTTTAATTGACATAAAATGTTAATCCAATAAGAGTCTGATTAAAGATAAATATCAGTGTCTTACATAAGTTAGGTGTTAACTATTCACAAATGTTAAAGTTCTTAAAGGGACATTTCACTCCAAAATTAAAATCATCATCATTAACTCACCATCATTTCACTCTAAACCTGTATGAACTTCTTGCTTCTGTGGAATATAGTAGATGATAATTAGAGAAATTCAAAAGGTTTTTGTCCATACAGTAGCTATCACCTGTAAGCAAAATGTTTTGGTAACATTCTAAAAAAATATATCTTCTTTTGTGTTCCACAGAAGTCAGTCAGTCATAACAACATGAGGGTGTGAAAATGATGACAGAATTTAATAGCAGTACATTTTCTGCATTCTAGCTCAAAATTGATGCTTCCATGTGACAAAAATGCATTATTTGTTTCATTTGCAGTGCATTCAGCAATATTATCATTGTCATTACCCAGCAAAATATTCAGACACATCTCTTTCTGATGACAGATTTAATTGAGCCTGTGTACTATGTCAGAGAAAAACAAAAACAAAAATAGACTTTTTCAGTGTATTTTTGTGTATGACATCAAACATTTAGCGACATTTAGCAACTTTTCAAGCAGGCTTTAGCTGCTTTCCATTGAAAGGACTTGGCAACAGTGTATACAGCACTTGCACTATCATTGCCTAGCCTACTGGGAAATGTCTGACAACCAACTGCTGCAATTTGAAAAATATTTAGAATAGAAATCAATGTACTTATTTTACTGAGTAAAATTTACTTTCGATTTCACTATCCTTAAATGTTTAATACGGTGGTGACATGGTAAGGAAGTTTCAGTATTACTCAGCACAGTCTACATCCTGAACTTGCCTAATTTGGAGAAATTCTAGCTAAAAATGTATGTCTGTGTCTACATGGGGTTATGGCTTTTCCCTTTTTTTTACTCTATTCACTCAAAAATGTAGCCTGTACTTCAACAGCTGATATAGCAAAATAAAGTTGTTGTTTTTTCTTTTTTTTTTTTTCATTTTGCATTGCAACATTTGCTGCTGCAAGTTATTAAAAAGCACTTTTTAAAACCCAGAATCTTTCAGGATTAACATTCTCTCCTCATTTTTTTTTTTATAATGTAACCTTTTTGAAATTCTTCAGAAGAATAACAAACCAAAGCAAGTTACCCTAAATATGTTGTCAGCTCTGAATATTATTTGTTAAAAAGGGAGATACTGTATGTCACAAATAAATGCAAAGCACACTGAGATCACCTTTATTCATCATACAAATAGAGGACTTACACAAGACCGATAAACAGGCATTGCATCACAGTTATAATTGCACCCACTATAATATATTTTTAGCGGTAATCAGTAGGACAGGAAATTGAATGCAAGGCCTTTCTGTGTTTGCTGCTGCATTTTGATGATGTGCAACCATGTGAGACTTCCTCTGAAGTGAAGCACTTCTGAGAAACGCTCTGCTTTATACTAAACAAGCTGAGTGAAACTGATAATGTATTTCAAATTTGATTCTCAAACAGGAAAGTACATGACATGTGCTTGACGTGATCTCAATAATTCCTTTTTCGCAGCATACTCAAAATTGGGAGAATGGGGTAAAATAGGATCTTGAAGAAAAAATTTTTAACTAAAAGAGTGTTTGAACATTTCAAACAAAGAAAACAGAACATGAACAGCAATCTAGTGCATTGATTACATGGAATATATCAGAGCAAAAGTATAAATTTAGTCTTCAGGCACTGATTTTTTTTTAAAGATTCAGTTACTGATTTCAAAGGCATATCCATGGATCAGGACATTGGCTCTGTGCTTGATTCCTAGTTCCTAGGTTTTTTTTTTTTAATTCTTGGTAAATTTTGACCCTGCATTCAGGCATTTCTTCAGAATTACACTTCACAAACAAGACACAAAGAACATAGGCAGTTATTTGATCTCTAAGATAAAGCATTTATGTGCAAACAAAAATGTAGTGCTTACACAATTTCCAGTCATTTACTTGGAGGGATGATTTCAACCTTCTCTATTGCCTTTCAATATATTTTATTTACTCCTCTATCAGCACAAATATATCTGCCCTTCATATAGCTTGAAATGACGCAGTGTTAATTACAGATCAGTTTTAGAATTCCTATTTGAAAATATCACACAACATACATAAAACATTATTTATATGAGAGCATGCTCACCTTTCAACTCCACCACAAAGAGACAGACAAGAACAATACCAGCCATTTTCAATTTATTTCAATCTTGTATAATCTGTTTAATGTCTGGACTTATGATGTTATGAGTAACTGAATTTCAGCAACTCTATTTTATTACTGGGAAGGTCTGACCACTGAGGTGTTTGTTTTTCTTTTTGTTTCATTTGAGTTTTCTTCATCTGTACCAAGAAACCGAAACCTTTATATGTAAAGAGAAGCTCTGTCATGAGGCCATTGTTTTAAAATGCATTAGAAAAAAAAATCTTTCTGTTTATAGTTTCAGACCAGGCCTGTTCAGTAACCTAATTTTAAGACATTAATGTTTCCACAGGAATGGTCTCTGATAATTCCCATAACCCACTAATTTATTCTGGTATGCTTCAATTTTATTCACATAATGCTCATAATGTGATAATTTTACAAAGAGATTGCAAAAATGTGGACCTTCAATACAAGAACAACCAAAAACTGTGTTTTCAGGTGTGGAAACTTAATTAATATAGAGCTCATTTACCCAAAGTGATATCCTTCATTGTGTCGTTTCAAACTCGGGGTCATAAACACCATGAATAATGAGTGAAGGATATTTAAGAGCTTCAGTGGCGAGAACATTTTCAGTGAAGAACTATTCAAATTGTGTCTGTTCCTCCTCACACAGCACACCAGTCAAATGGACTACTTACAAGGTTTGGGAGCTTGAAAGATCCCCTTCTATGCACTGAAAAAATGCAGTGTGACCTTAACTTTTGTGTTTACAAAAGAAATAATGTCATATGAATTTGGATCGACATGAATATGCAAGTAAATGATGATCACATTTTGTGGGTAATAAGCCTTTAATATTCTGAATACTTTGTAACTTTGTGCTGCATTCACTTGCTTAACAAGAAATATATGTTTGAAAGGACAATTAAACACACACAAAAATAAAATTAAATTCAGATCATAAAGCAAGCCATTATAGATTGTTGTTGCAGGATAACTGCCAATTTCACACAATAAGCATTAAGCAGTAAGCACTTTACAGTGAAAAAAGCTATGACATTTTTAATATAATAGGCTACTTATTTATTTGATTCCACTGCATGCATCTTACAGTTCCATCATTGTAGTAACATAACAGAGGAGAAAAGGTTTTTCTATGTTATTCAATCCTTGCCAAAGAGGCACTCGAACTACAAGACTAAAGATATTAAGTATGTATGTGTGTATTGTATACATATTATGCCATAACTTTCAGTTAACTCCTCAGTTAAACTGCTTATAGCAGTGCAAACATCACCAAATAATGATAAGCCTTGTCACTGCACCAAATTGTTATAAATTGCAACATGCCTCACAGGTTTCATGCGTCTCAATATTGCCTCATAATTAATTAATAATTCAGAAATCCATATTACATGTTAAAGATTTTGCAGTTATACTTCAATGTATTTCCTATCTTCACATCTGTGCAGCCGTTTAGATTTTGCAATAGCTTGCTATCTCAATCTGAGCTTAGGACAGTGTACAGGAACTATGTTGCTCGTACTTTCCTGGCACCGTCTTCTTTAACTTCTTCAGCAATTCTGAAACCTGAGATCTATCCTCAGTCTTGTTAGTACTGAAAATATGAATCTGGTTTCTAAGTTTTGTCTGGAGGTCCTGGACTTGGTTGACCTGCTTTTGTTGTTCACCCTTAAAAGTGAGAAGGATTATGACCTTCTCCCAGTAGCTCTCCCCAACAACCTCCTTCCATTTTTTCACTATCTTCTCTTCAAAAGACTGCAATCCTGGTATGACTAGTAGTAAAGCGTAAGGTCTATGAGAAGACAGACAGATACAGAATTGTATTTTTTGTTTAATTTCCTCTCTGGAGAGCGCAGAGCTGAACCAGTCAGGAGTGTTGATCACAGCCACCTGCTCCCCGTCCACCACTCCATTATTTGCTGTGATCTTCATCAGGGGGGCTGGAGAGGCATCACATCGACTCTCCTCTCTGACAAATTTCATGTGTTCCACTGCAGTCTTCTCAAGCACAGACATGCCCAGCAGGACAAGTATTGTATATTCTGGTTCCACTTTAGGAATAGGTTCACCTGTAAAAATAATGAATCATTAGGGGGTCAAACCAAAATCAATTAAGAAATCAAATTGAAGTCAAGATGACCCTTACAACAACAACATAAATTATCAACTATACTGAAACTATACAAGTCAAAGTATACCTTTATTAAATAAAATGTTTTAACAATAATTTTGAGTTCTTCTTTTTCTGTTTCATAAAACTGCTGAAAATATTACACTATATTCATCTAATTTACTACAAAAATCTAGGTATAGTATAAAACCATCTAACACCATTTTTAAAACTATATATATACTCACTGGAAGATACTTTAACCATCTCTGAGTCGACTTGTTTATGCTGTTGGGTGAGAATACTGTGTTACAAAACATTACAGAATATAAATGCTGAATTAATTTAAGAGAGATGTGTGGGGGTACTATGGTAGTAGTACAGCTTTCCTCTGTGTATACATATCCTTACAAACACAATTTTTGCTGGATTATTTTTACCCTTCAAAAATTGCTCTTGAGAAATGTTATGTTTATTGCCAACTTTTTGTCTAAATGGGTCCATAAAGAGCATTTAACATCTGAAGAACTTTTCTGTTTCACACAAGGTTCTTTGTTGTGGAAGAATCACTCTTTTGTGCTCCTGGAGATCAGCATCCTACAGTGATTTATGTCCAAGGCTGTTTAAACAGATTCCTGCTCCTTTCCCCACTGCATTGTTACCAGTAATAGCATTGTGAGAACCTTTTAACCTTTTGACCTTTTAAATTGAATTTTGGTAATTTTAATATGCAAAACTACCATCTGTTTGGATATAAATTATACCATAGAATTATATAAAAGGCAGTATTCTGGTTATTAAAAAACTGAAAATAAATCAATACATAAAATAGACATACAGTCTCCTCTGACACATAGAATGTTGACCAGTAATCACACACAGACTATCTGCCAGCGTTTTTTTTGTGTGACACACAGTCTGCTATTTATAACAGTAAATATTGGCCATAATTTATTTATTTTGCATACTTTATTAACAGACATGCAATACTTTTGTTGTTACAATGTGTCAGTACCTTGTAACAACAACATTGCATGTCTGTTCATAAAATATGCTAAATGAATTGTCTCACTTTGCTCCACAACTTCTGCTGCACTAATGCTTATACTGTTTACTGCATTATCTATTGTATATTCTGATTGTACTGTTTACTACTTGAAATTATATTGTGAACATGTTTATAATTCTTGCCAGGCAATGGAAAAAACCCTTTAGTGTGCTAGATCTATAGCCTTGACAGCACTAACACACCTTGCTGTCTCTCATTCTCATCTTCCTTGTCCACCATCTCTTATACATACTCTTCTTCTTCTCCTTCTCACATTGCTTCAGCCCATTGTTGGTCTCAAAACTGAAAAGTGCACCTGTGCTACTCATGTTGCTTTGAATGCATAATCAGAAATAAGAACTTCTTTAAGGTTTTGTAGAAAGAATGATTTATTCAGCAAATGGGTTTAGGCCCATTGAGAATTTTGGTTAAGAGAATGGGGTGTCTTAGCAATTGTAAACAACTTTTTTTATTATTACATTTATCTATGTAAAGCTAATAAGTAAAACTATGCCCATGTGCTTAATGCACCATAGGCTATTTCTAAATATGAGATTTTTATTTACCTAAAACCATGTTCATTTTAAGAACATACTTAATTTACTGTTTAATATGTATATTTTTCTGCTGAAGAAATGGATACCTGTGGCTGCTGCCATCGATGGATTCTGGCCAGAGCTTCTCTATTCTTCACACAATCCAGGAATCCTTCATCCTCATAGAGCAGACAGTCCACAGTGAGTGTATTCACCCTGTTCACAAATCTGCTGCTGTCTGGCACAATCTTCTCTGGGTCAAATGTGTGATGAAGCACCATGAAAACAGCCGGTTTAGACTCTGTTAAAATGGAGTAATCAAATGGTTGTTATAAGTAACAATTGTTAAAGTTAATACAATAATTTGAGATAATTAAATAATGATATTATAACATGTGCACTAACAGTACATTACCTGAAAGAGTGTTAAGTATATTTAGTGCAGCATCCATGTCGGTTCAGCAGAAAACCAAAATGACATCACACTCCTCCACACTCCTGAGCACTTCTGGTTGTTGACCTGATTTTTGTCCAAGGGCTTTTCTTATGATATCCTCTTTAGCCTTGAATGTATTCCCAGGTGAAAGGATGAAATATTTATTTCCTTCAAAAGGAAAAAGGTATTGGTTAATGTAATAGAACTTAATTCATGTAAGTCATGGTTATCTCATTTCAAAAGTCATACATTTTATTTTCCCAATCTAATCAGAAAAAGAGTCTTTAGAAAAAAGCACTGAAGCTTTACAGTTATCATTACTAGTAATCATGAGATTTTGGTCTTTTGGTTCTTCTTCTCTTCTTCTTCTTTGGCACACTCCAATGTCTGTTGTATGATCCATTTTAAGTTGTTTCTGAAATTGACAGAACTGTAATATTCTTGATCATCATTTTCATTGTATACATTTGTTTAGATTTAAAAAAAAGTTGAAATCATTAATGCTATAAGAGACACACATTAAGTAGGCTAATTAAGTAGTAGCCTATAAGCTGAGGACTCTGTTAGAATTTTTTTAACAAAATGCAAATTTGACTCCAAATTATTGCGCTCCGTCTTGCATTTAAGCAGCAGTGCTCGTTCACTCATGCCTCGCACTCTCTTGACAGCAAGTAAAATTTATATTTTTTGCATTGATTTTCTAACATTTACAGAGCAAAAATATACTCGTGACATGTCAGTTATGCACTGAGGAAAACACAACGTTTCAAATGCATTAAATAGCAAAAATATAATCGCGGCTTTGCCATCCATGGTGGATCGATTTAATCCATTATCGACATTAATGGCTGCTTCAAAACGTCCACAAATAAATTAGATTGTGTGTACTTTTATTGTCATTTATGGAACTGCTTAATCCCCGAATGATTTGTTAGGTTATTTCAAGTCAGATTTAGGACGTCAATCCCCCACTTTTCCTCAGGTCTCTGTAGTGTTGCTGTCATACATCATATTCACGCGCAGCGGTGATGAGAGAACGCGCTTGAGAAAAAGTTTCAAGAGATATTATAAAAACATATAGCCTAATATATATATATATATATATATATATATATATATATATATATATATATATATATATATATATATATATATATATATATATATATTAAATATTGGTCACTTTAGATCGGAGATCGGAGATCGATGTGTGTGTGTGTGTGTGTGTGCACTTTGGATGGGTAAAATGCAGAGCACGAATTCTGAGTATGGATCACTACTTGGCAGTATGTTATTTCACATTAAAATAAACCTACCATAAAATTTCCAGACCATTAATTTCTGTAAATGGGCAAACTTACAAAATCATCAGGGGATCAAATAATTTTTACACACTGCTTAAAATATATTCATGTGATTCAAATTGAGACGTCATTGAAGATGACTAAGCATCTGTTCATCTGTTTCTACACTATAATGAAATCAGAAAAGACACAAAATCCAAGCGCTTATATTTGGGGCAGAATTACATGGTCGCGTTCGTATTGAGCTATCAGTCAGAATTTTATACGAAAATATGGTTTCTGATGTATGCCTATAACAACGCATAGATATCCTTATGAAAATATTTATTTCCATGCAAGATGGCCTATATTAATGAATAAGCATAAACAACAGTTTATCAGACGTGACATGGTTTATGATAGTACATGATGGTTAATGTTGCTCAGAATATAATGAGAGTCTATACTGCTACTCACCCGAACTGCTCTCCTCTCTGTTTTCTAACACAGTATAACAATCTTCACTTTCGTTTAAAGTTTCATATGTACCAATACGTTGCTTCTTTCACTTTCACCTTTTCAGAGACAGCTAAAGATGGAAAATACAATATATAATTATACAATAAATATACACAGTTAAAAATAGTGCATAATGTAACAGATTGGCAGAGCAGGAATGTAGCGCTGCAAACTCGTATGGCAAGCTCTTTTAGCTTACATTTTTCCCAGCGTTAATCGTTGTAATTGCATTTTTTCCCATAAATACAGTTGGATGAGTGTGCAAAAGTATTGTCAAACAAATGTGTTCTATGAAAAATAACAGCAGTGCAATTATATTTTTATAGAAATAGTTTACTGTGCTTTATACAGTAACAACTTTAGACAGTTTATAGTGTAATAGCTTGAACAATGTACAGTCTGTGCAAAATATGAGTAGTATAAGTACAGTGACCAGTGCGGTAATAAAGCAGGTGCAGGTTAAATTGGTGGTGTGGAGTTCAGTGTCACAGCCTCGGGGAAGAAGCTCTTCCTGAGCGTACTAGTGTGAGAGTGTAGGCTTCTGTAACGCCTGCCGGATGGAAGGAGGGTGAAAAGTCCATGATTAGAGTGAGAGGCATCCTTGATGATGTTTCTTGCCCTGGCCAGGCAGCGCTTATGACAAATGTTCTCAATCGAAGTTAACTGGGTGCTGGTGATCCGTTGAGCAGTTTTCACCACCTGCTGGAGTGCTTTGCGGTCAGATGTGGAGCAATTGCTGTACCATACTCAGATGCAGTTTGTAAGTTTATAAGCTCTCAATGGTACAGCGGTAGAATTCAGCAAGGATCCTGGGACTCAGGTGAACTTTCTTAAGGCTCTGTAAGAAGTAAAGACACTGCTGTAGATGGGTGTGTGTGCATGACTCCTATCCCGCCTGAAGTCCACAATGATCTCCTTTGTCTTTTGGGTGTTTAGTTCTATTCAGTTCAATTCAATTCAAGTTTATTTGTATAGCGCTTTTTACAGTACAAATCATTACAAAGCAACTTTACAGAAAATGTATTTTCTACAATATTTAGTAGTAGCTTATAAGTGGTGACTGTCAGTTTGTGCGCATATGACAGGATTTTTCAGAAAAATTAATGCAAGATGTAGTCAGCCAGATGATGAACATTATTAACAGCAATTGTTATATGATGCAGTCACACTTGTAGCAATAATTGTTAGTTCTGTTTGTTGATTCAGGGTTAGCATCATCTGGGGTCCTCTGAGGGGTCAGCATCATCTCTTCTCAGGTGTTCTGGATCCAGACTGGAGCTTGTTTAAATCCTAGTAGATTTACAAAAAATAGAAACAAACAGAGACATCATTAGCGTAGCTGCTGTTCCAACAAAGTAGAATTAATTAGTTTAACCCAAGCTAAAGAATAAGAATGCGCATTTGATCAGATGCAACTACACTCACAATTTAAGATATACATTATTCGAATGTATACGAATGTATTTACTTTGTATAAAAAAACTTTCCCTGCTTGTCTTGCTTGGACGTCTTTTCACAACCGTGAGGAGACATGTGAAATATGTCAGTGGACATCTATTCACAACCTCTTTAAAACCTCTTAAAACTACTTGGTGCACTTTAATTATTGCAGTATTAATCAAGCTTTTGCATATTCCACAAGGATTTCACAGAGGGTCATGATGGACGTGTAATCCACGTGTAAAAGACGTGACCTAGTGATGTCCTCTCACAACCAATTCACAACACGGGTAAATATTGAACTAAACCGCAGCTAAAAGTCAAAGTAACAATTACACATGAAACCCCATAGAACTATAGACATGTACAAACGTATCTGAATGCATTTTTAGGAAATGTTTTGGGTTACATATTTCAACTTAGTTATAATTAAATCTATTTAATGTAAAACTAATGAAGTAAGACTAATCATGAGGGTAATATAAATAAAATATTTTAAAACTAATTCCATTTGCGTCTCTATTACAGATTGTGTCAAAACAGCAGAGGGGAAGGTTGAGTCCTCACAGTGACGACAGGGTGTCGTCGGGCGTGGACAGGAAGTCCAAAATTATTTTATAATTACAGAGTTGTGTGTGTTGTTATTGTGCTCATATGTGTCATTTGTGATTACTGTCCTCCCGAATTATGTTGATTACCTGTGCTGGTTATTACACATAGGGCATGTGATTTAAGTTTGGAGTTTCTAATTAAGTGTGCTGTGCATGAGATTTCACCTAAATTATTGTTTGCTATGAATTTGGAATGAGTACTTGGGTTCTCTTTTAAATGTGTGTCACGGTTTGATTAAATAATGACCAGTGTATGTAATCAGGATATTTATTTTTGTATTTTTATTTTTATTATTATTTTTTTATTATTATTGCAAGTTAAAACATTGTATCTTATACAAAGTAAAGTATCAGTGTCATATATGCACATACAGAAGACAGAGGAACATACAAAACACCCCCCCCAAAAAAAAATAATAATAAAAAAACATGAGATATAAATATCAATATAGTGATGTATGCAGGTACATTGGTAAGTTTAAACAATGAGAACTTTTAGTGATATAGATAGAGGCAATTTAGGAATTGTGACAGTGTTGTAGTAAAAGTAGTATTTATACTACTATTAATAATAATAATTAAAACAAAAATAATAATAGTAGTAACAATAGTAGTGGTAGTAGTGGTAATACTAATATACATGATAATAATAGTAAAGGTGGTAGTAGTGGCAGTACTGTAATTAGGATATTTAAGTGAGACAATGCCAAATGGCTGCTATTGTTGTTAATAAAAAAGTGTGTTCTTTGGTCTTTTTGCTCCAATCACAAAAACTGTAAGTCAAACCAAGAAACTACCTTTGCCTCTCCGAGCAACACAGTTAGGTGGATTTGAATGAAGCTGTCAAATGATAGCCATTGAAAGTCATTTTTGCTACCTACTGGTATCGCTGTAATTATATTGAGGTAAATGAGGTTATTTTAATTAATTTTCACATCTGTTCTACAGTCAAAATTAAAGCATGGTAATGAGATGTACAAAATTATGTTTTCATAACCCACAAAGTAACAAATTTAATTTAAAGTATATTTATAGTCAAAACAAGAAGGTGCATGAAGGTCTGAATGCTTAGTTTTTGTCTGTGTACAGATGACAGATTTATAGAGATGGTCGGTGAACTGAAATCTGATGTGAAGAGCAGCATAACAAATTTGATGTGTCATGTACATGCATGTCCCTTTTAAAGTGTTTATAGTGCATATAATGAGTTGTGTTTGTAGAGGTTATTATAGCACAATTATTTAACAACACCGTTGCAGTCTGTAAGTCATATAATGTCAGTGGATGGGAATCTTTACGAGTATTATAAAAGCATACAACATTTGTTCAATCATAACACTGAACTTCTCAATCTCAATCTAAATTCTTTATATTAATATTCATGCAGGCTATGAAGTACAACAATTTTCAATTTGCATACATCTAATCAAAACTTAAGACATTTTAGAGCTTATTAAAATTGTTAATTACACTCAGTATGATAATGTTTTATGGTAAATAAATCCAATATACTTTGTTGTTCTTGCCTTTTTTTTTTACAGGGTCTATATGTAGCATTTATATATGTGTGTTTATATATATATATATATATATATATATATATATATATACATATACATATATGTATATAAATGTAAACTTATGTAAATTTGAGAGGAAAAAAGACAGCTAAAGTTTAGATTTGTGTAGAGACAGACATTTTATTTATATTTGCAAGATTATGCATAATGGTTTCAGTTTTGTTTTCTTGGAAATGCTCTGCTGTAACCAACTCAGTCTCCAGATCAATACATCGTCGAACAGCAATTATCCATTTGCATCCACAGTTAATGGTTTATTTTATCAGATCATACTCGCACTTGTTTGTGTTAATGCCATCTCAACTGGGGAAAAATGAATAAATTGAATTAGATTGCTGCAAATGAAGAGACCATCAGTTTACCCAAATAATCTAAAATCCAATGTCTAAAATCAGACATCAATATGAACCAAAAAATCTATATTACACTCTAAGAAAAAGCAGTGCATCCCAAATAAATAAATAATCAGTCATCATCTGCTCATACTCTTTGAGAGATTCTCACCTTAAGATATCTGTAAGATAAATAGAGAAGACCAACAGAACCAACAAAAATGAAAAAAATGATTTTTCCATCAAATGGATTTTGTTTCTAAAAGAGAGAAAAGCATACATTATTATATTATACTACATACATTGTTTCAATAATTTAAAACATACAGTAATAAAATAGAATAGATGAATTATCAATTTAACAATATTGCAGACCAAAAACATCTATATCTATGTTCACAATTTGTTTTTAATCAAATGAATAACTAAAAAAATTAAATATGTATTTTAAAAATATGATTTTCATAGCTTGTTTTGTACCTTATCAATGCAAGTTAAACCAAAAATAAGGATTTACCCTGATATTGTCTATAACCCCACTTCCAGACTTTTGGAGGGTACTTAAAAGTGCATATAAGCAAGTCTGAACTAAAAACTTGTTCTCCAAACTCTGTAGTTAAATGCAGAATGACTGTTGCACCCCCATTTTTAATTTGTATATAGCTCATTATTATTTTTAAAGTCATAATTACTTTTCACACACATCACACATTAATGTAAGATATACTTAAAAGAGGTAAACCTGAGGCTTGAAAAGACGAACAACTTTGGTCAGTGCCACATCATTTATTTTGCACTTCAGCAATCCATTGTCTTCATTGAACAGACAGTCAACTGTGAGTGTATTTCTCCTGGTCACATATCCGCTGCTGTCTGGTATAACTTTTTCAGGGTCAAATGTTTGATGGGACACTATGAAAATAGCTTGTTTGAATTCTGTTTCAAATAAAGAACAACAAGATTGAAAATGTGTGAATAGTATTTCAACTCGAATACATCAATATATAAGCACTTCAAATCTAACTTTCTGGTGCTTAATCTTGAAGTTACCTGAACATGTATTAAGATCATTCAAAGCGGCATCAATGTCAGTACCAGCCCGTGAAACAATGGGGCAGAAAACCAGAATCACATCACAATCCTCCACACTGCGCGTCTCCATCCATCCAGGCCTCTTTTTTTGGAGGTGACCTAAAATTTCCTTCCGCAAAAACTGTGATTTGCCCATCTCAATTATGAAGTAGTATTTTCCTTTAAGATGAAGAACATTGTGTGTTGTAAGTTTGTTTTATTTTTGGAACATGGACTCAAGACAAGGTTATGATATTTGTGAATAAGTAATTAGCCTTGATAAGACACAACAGAACCTTAAGCTGCTTAAGTGTGCTGTCCTATTAAGTCTTTTAATAAATAATAATGATTTCCCCATAATACTTACTTTATCAGTTCAGTAATCCAGAATCTTACCTTCAATTTCATTTTGGTACTGGAACATTTTTCTTCTTTTTAAACAAAACTGTTGTTGTTGTACTGGTTGTACTGTTGTTGTTTAATCTTGTCCTGAAACATATTTGAATTCACGCTTGATTATTAATTGCTATTAAAGCTATTAATGTGATAAGGAAGAACTCGACGACATATTTTATCTGCCTCTTTCATAGTGTATCCGTGACCATGATTGTAGCTTAGTCACTGAGCTCTTTGCTGCCCTCTGTAGGCTATATGAGACTCGATATAACTGTTTTAAACACCTGTATCCAGGGACGTACTGGGACTGAAATTCAGCCCGGGACTTTAAAACGGAGAGGCCTTTTACGCGAGTGCCCTTGGTGCACAAGCAGGATTTTTTGCAGTTATTTTCATTCTAATAGTGTTTTTATGGTATAAAGACAATCAGATTACGCTGAAGACCTTCAAGAAACTTTAGGATAACACCTGCCTCCTCAGGTTGTATAAGCAAGTCCACTGCACTGAACACAACCAGGTCAGCAAAACCTAATCTCAAACACATAAGTCACACAGTATACTGCGAGCTACCAGCATGTCATGTGTACAGTCAGTCGGAGTGATAAAATAGTTACAAATACTCACACCCACTCATACTCAAAAACTACAATGCAGTCCCATACAATAGAGATTGTGTGTGGGTGTGTCTGTGTGTGTTTGTACTCACTTTCAACTCTCCCTGCCTCAGCTTCCCCTGTGCTGGACCCTGCCTCTGCTGGACCCTGTCTCTGCTTACTGATTGTACAGCTACATAACATATGCATGAGAAGAACATGAGTAATAAATATGACAAAGAATAATACATTTTCTAATTCAATCTGTGCTTCAGTCAGGTTATTATCTAGTATGAGGAACTATTGGCATTTTATCCTTTATGTAAATATGTAACATTGTGCTGTATTTTTCTATTTTTGTGTGCGTGTTCTTAATAAAGCTTTGATTGATATGCCTAATATGATTGCCTACCCAGCCCTGCACACTGCCCCTCTACCTGTCTGTTTCCTGCTCTTCTCCTCCTGCTGCTCCTTCTCCTCGTCTCTCCTGCTCCTATTCCTCTCTTCTCCTCCTCCTCTCTCTTCCTGCTGCTGCTGCTGCTGCTCCTCCTCGGGGTATAAGTCTTTGGGCTTTATTTAAGTCTGGGGCTTTATTGTGTCATGCATCCCTGACTATTTATGTATTTTTAATGTATGACAAGCGTGTTGGAAGCGTTTCCAGCCAAAATAGAATAGGAAAAGATGTTTATGTCATTTTGACACGAATAAATATTAATAAATAACATTTTGATATTTAAGAGTCTCTAGGTTTTGACATAAATGAAGATATAAATGTAATTTAAACAAATGTATCACCAGAGGCTTATTTTTATTTTATTTTTTTTACCAGAGTCTTATCATATTATGTCACCTAGCAGCAGCGCTGCGTCAGACACGTTTCTGGTGTGCAAAGACCAGGCAAAGACATGGAAAACGCTACGCAAACACCACGCAGCTTACACTCAACAGAAACGCCACGCTCACGCACAGTCAGCCAGCCAGCGTGTCGCCGCCGCTCGCCGGCTTAATCGTGCACCTGTCCTATACATGCTGCTGGGTCCTTCCTCATATGCACCTCCTGCCACAGCACCCTTTTCAGTGCGGAAAAGGTCCGTTATTTTGGCACATTTAGCTGCCTCTTGTGCCAACATTTTTTTCTTTTTCATTCTTATTTTTTCAGCCCCACCCATTTCTTTCTCTTCTTTCCTTCGTTTCACCATTTTTACCTTCTGTCTCTGTTGCATTCACACAAACTCAAACCTAACCAAGCAAACTCCTTTGATCGGCGCCTTTGAGCCAATCGGATGTCAGGAAATACGAGGATCAGTCCAAGTTGGGAGGGGCCGCTCGTATCCCCCCTTAAGATTGGAAGTATTGGTTTGGCCCAGTTTGAAACACACACACACACACACACACACACACACACACACACACAGACACATAGCTGCGTTCCGCTGCAGCTGAGCGGTACGGTAGCGTATCATATAAAATAAATAATAATAATAAAAAATAATAATAAAAAATTTGACCACCGGCCGATTCGGCCTTAAATGGACCGGCCGTTCGGGATTGTTCCCGGTATTCCCGATTGCCAATCCGCCCCTGCCTGTATCGCTTTCACTTTCACTCTCTTTATAAAACATTGGCGCACTTTTTTTTTTTTTGGCGCACTTTTGGGGATTTGTGCGCAGCGACGCTTCAAGCCAATCAAACGAACAAACACCTGCGCATATTTGCATCGCTTTGATCGTTCCCTCTAGATCTCACCTTCTCACACGCAGACCCACAATTGGTCGATTATGTACCATAGCTGCGTGTTATTGTTCAGACTGCTCTGAATGTTTTATGGCATTATTAAAATCCTGGCTGGGACGTGTCGCGTATGAACGGCGCATATGGTCACCCTAATCATTATAAACACCGAGGATTTTTTTGCACCTGTAACATATTAATTTTATAAATAAATACTACTATCAAAATATTATATTATCACGTGTTTAAGTCATTAAGCCTTGAAAGCTTTGAAATGTGTGGTAACACAGTATTTAGTCATTAAACCTAGCACTATTTTAAACTTCTCAAAACACAATGAGAAACGCACAACACTCTCTCTCACACACAAATACACGAATATAACACATTTGTCTCTTGTCTGCAGACTGTGTAGGGTGTACTTACTGCTCCTGCTGCCTGCTGTGCCTCATAAAAAGTCCTTTCACTTTCAGCGTGATGGGATATATTTCAGTGATGGCGATGGGTCGTTCATTTTGAACGAATCTTTAATGTGACTCGGGAAGAACGAGTCGCCTCGGGAGTGATTCGTTCAGTCGAGCACGCTCAAAATTCTATAGGTTCTGTTCTGGAATAATGCGAGTCCAACTACCCACACTTGCGGTCTTTGCACTTGAAATGTGTCGCATTTCCTGTATTTGGCCCAAGTGTTCAGCATGAAGACTACAAGTGTGTCAAACTTTTCATTACCTTATGGGACACACAAAAAATGCAAGCGTTTAAGATGAAGAACATTGTGTGTTGTAATTTAGTTTTATTTTTGGAACATGGACTCAAGACAAGGTTATGATATTTGTGAATAAGTAATACTTTATTTATTAACTTTATTTTAATTTTAAATACTTTGCATTTTTAAATCAACTTCTAAATGTCTGTTCAGTAACTAGTCCATATAACATTACATTATTTTAGTTGATAAGTGATAAAAAATCAGTTGCAAATGTTGTACAAAATTAAATATCACCACTACTCATCTTTGCACCAATAAAACGTAAAAACATTGTTCTTCTACCAAATTATATGTAATATCTAATTATTATTAATATTTCAAATACATTGCAAAAGTTTCCATGATCTCTCACGAGTCGTTTGTTCATCACCTGATAGACCATAAGCGTAACCAACTATCGAGTCTTCGGGTTTGAGTCGTTACTTCATCATTATTAACAATTATAACAATTATAATAACCAATTCTTTATTACCTTTGTTACAAAATTCAGCGTATGGAAAATTACCATCACGACAGAAAATATTTATAAACTGCAAGAAGTAAAAAGCTACAATTTGAGACCAGAAACGCAACTGTTAGATTAAATAATAATTATAATGATGATGATGATGATGATGATGATGATGATAATGACTATGCACCTGTTTGTAAAGAAGCTTGTAAATTAATTTCTATATCCAGTGCTGTTCTGGTCACGTGACAAAAGAACAAGGTTAAAGCCTTTATACAGTCCTTATAGTTTTGTGGTGGACTGAATTAATTTTGATTTATTAAATTTTTTTTTATTATTTTGTATGTGTCTGTTTATTCAGGACTTTGATTTTGAAAAGTAGCCACCTATACGCTCTTAGTTCAGGAAAGAGGAAATGCGAGGAATACTGCAGTAGTTCAGCAAAAAGTGGTAGCTGTTTGACTAATCCTTAAACATCCTCCTTCTTTGCATCTGTTAGACGCAAGGTATATAAGTGTTAAATTTATTGTGTGATTCTTTAAGAAGGTTATTTTGACATGACAATGGATATTTTCTCAGCTTAATTGTCTTTACATACTCATTGTTAATGAATAATTTCATACTTAGTAAGTGTATCCTTTGTGTATTTTACAGTTTAACAATTGATTCATAAACTTCATAAACGACTTGACGTCTCCAGCGAGGTTTTTTTGAGTGACTGTTTAACTTACTGGATAGTTAGATGCAAGAAGTCTAATAAGGCTAGTAGAGTTTTTATACAACTTTTAAATTTTTTTTAAAACAATACAAACAGTAAGGCAGTACACCTAAAATCATGAACAGAAAAAAAAGAATATAGCCTACACACAGATTTGTTGCCAAGGTAACTCATTTTATACAGTCTATGGTTAAAGCATGATTATGCTTCTACTGCTTTAAATGAGCTAGATCTCTGCATAACTTCACTCCCTGTCACTCCTAGCAAGCCACCTCCTCAAAAAAATGTAAGTCTATTAAAGGTACAATTTGTAAGATATTTGCAGTAAAATATCCCAAAACCACTACGCTAGTGTTATATATTTTGTCTAGCTGATTACTAACAATATCTCAACTGTTTTCAACTAGCCTACTTGTAAATCATGAGAAAATTGTAAGTTGTTTTGATTTGAATCTTTGCAGAAAACAACAAAGAAGACAACAAATCCCATCATTCCACGCTCCTTCTTAGCGTCATCAAACTACACAATTGTTATTGTTTTGGTAGTGCAGTAGCAGGTCCTACAACCTGTAACTTTAAAGACTGTACAGCATCCATAATTTATAATCTTCCAGTTAAATCTGAAGTTACATATTAAGGCATTGTGACAACTAAAAATCAAGATAAAAGACCTTGAATTTTGACCTGGTTATAATGAAAGAAGAAGAAGAATCAAAGAAGATTCAATGCATGGTTGAAGAGAGACTTGACCTTGAGAGGCAGAATACTGCTTGCTAAGGTGGAGGTCATCTCCAGGCTTTCATACTCTGTACTCTCTCTGTATGTGGACAACAAAAATGGTAAATCAGTTGATAAAATAATGTCATATCATCTGTCAAAGATAGCTAGATATACTGTCAGAAGCATAACAAATTGGCAATATAAAGTTACATTACAGCCAATTAATGTTACATTCTTCTTATTATTAGGCCTAATTTTATTATTAGTTACTTTTTTAGCATTAAATTACATGAACCCCTGCTGGAAAAAAACAGCATATGCTGGATAGGTATGTTTATTGATGCTGGTTTATGCTGGTCCTTTGCTGGTTTACGCTGGTCATGTGATGGCAAAGGACCGGCATAAACCAGCATCAAAACACACCAAACCAGCATAGGCAGTTTTTTTTAATTAGGAAAATTATTACCCCACAATAATTTCATAGCGCATCACCGCATGAAGCGCTGTGAGGAGACTAAAGGCGGTGTACACGGTGCGTTTTTTGTTGTCGTACGAGTTCACGTGCAATTTAAATTAAAATCGTGTGGAAATCATGCTCGTATGATCGCCTCTCGTGAGGTATCGCTTCAACACAGATTTGTGCATATCACCAAAGCAGTGCTTTTATCCCGGGAAAGCATGTTTATTCTGAAACAGCCCAAATATCTGGGCAGTCAAATCGCAACTCGACGATCGGACTGTACAGTGAGCGCATAAAAATCTTGAGCTTTGGCTTTACATCGCATGCGATCTACTCGTATAGTGTAAGTTGGTACCTTGCCGAAATCGCACAGAAATCGCACACTGTATGCCCTGCATGACCTCCCGATCATTTTTAAGGCGGGCGTACACGGTGCGAATTCGGATGGTCGCAAGATCGTATGTACACGCACACGTCACGAGTGAGTTTATCTGAAAATCATATGACGAGATGAAATCTGAGACGATTTTACGACCTACCAATTTCCGAAGCAATCGGACGAAGTTGATAGGCTCGTTCGACTTGAAGCAGCACTGCACAGAAGGATCACTGTATGCCATAAAAGTAACGTAAGAGCGATAAGAGAGCACATGGATCCAATGCATTAGAATCGCTCTCACGGTACTTTGATGTCATACAAGTGATCATTCTGTGCAGCGCTGCTTCAAGTCGAAAGCGCCTAACAAACTGCTCTCCCTGTCTCATTTTCCTACACATACAGGTTATTTTTCCAGCAACAGGAAACCGGGACGTCTTGTCACCCTAGTGTGTGTGTCTCTCTGTGTGTGTGTTCTTGTATGGTTAATATATGACATAGGTATTACAATGGAAACATGGTTTATGAGGATATTAGGGGCCGTACAAGACTTAATTCATTCTGGCACTCTCACACACTTACTTTTTCCTTTCAAATACATATATTCTTGCTTTCACACACTTACATTCTTCTTACACATGCATACATTTCTACTCTTACACACACATACATTCTCCTTTCATATGCATATATTTTTGCTTTCACACACACACATACATTCTCCTTACAAATACATATATTTTTGATTTCGCTTTCACACACTTACATTCTTCTTACATATGCATACATTTCTACTCTTACACACACATACATTCTCCTTTCATATGCATATATTTTTGCTTTCACACACACACATACATTATCCTTACAAATACATATATTTTTGCCTTCACACTTATACATTCTCCTTACACATACAGACATACATACACTCTAAAAAACGCTGGGTTGTTTTTTCAACCCAACTGCTGGGTTGAGGCCGTTGGATAGGACTTTGGGATGTTTTAACCCAAGTTTGGGTTGAAAATAAGGTTTAAAAAAAAATGTTTAACCCAGCGGGTCTGGGTTGAGGACGCGGACGTGAAGGAGAGCACGCACGTCACGTCAAGATCGTACGTCTCCAGTGCGAGCAGCCGCCATTTTCTCAGCGTGATAGAAGCGAGAAGCGAGTGAAAGACTATGGTAAGTAAATATTCAAAATGTAAAGTTATCTTTTATTGTTTACCCGGTTGTATGAAAGGCGGAAGGTTTTATTAAAGGCGGAAACAAAGGAGCTTAACGTTATATATATATATATTTAAAAAAAAACGGACGCGGTTTTCGCCTCAGACACGGAGGTCTTAACTGCCTCATGTAACGGTACTGAACGGAGGATGTACTTTTAATATAACGTCTGTGAATGTATTTTGTCATATTTACATAAGATTTAACATTATCTGTACTTTTTGAGGCGTTAACAGACGGTTATGGTCACGGTTACGCTCATGTGAATTTGTCTCTTTTTTCGCGGTTAAACTGAATGTATGTTTGTCTCCTAAAGGAAACGGCATTGTGTAGTAAAGACTAGCATAATTATTTTGAGGCTGTTGAAGTGGTAACTGTTAAAAGTATGTTTTACATGTAATATTTCAGACTTGTCAAGCTTGTGTCTTCATTGTCCTCGCGCTGAGAGTTAAAGACACAGAAGCTGTTTGTGTGAGGAGTCACAGACCTGTGTGAGGATGAGGCAATAGAGTCTGGATGAGGAGGAGGTGTTCTTCTAAAGAGAGGGACAGACGGTTTAAGGAGAGTAAACTTCAGAATAACATCAAGTTATCTTTATTTTTACTAAGACTAAAATAATGTTGTTGTTTTTTTAGATGTTGCAATCCAGAGACAAGATAACTTCATTCTTTTGAGACTGATGTAAGTTAAGTTATTATTACTTTTTTTTTTAGAATATTAATGTTTATGTTGTGTCCTGCCTGTTAACTTCACATTTTGATGCAAAAACAGTGTGATTTTATATATACAGACACATATATATATATATATATATATATATATGTATATGTGTATATGTGTCTGTATGTGTGTATATATATGTATGTATGTATATGTTAATATTTTATTGAAACCATTGATGTCCCTCTTTGCAGAACTCAAACTAACTGGAGTTAAGGACACACAAGTCTGCTTGTGTGAGGAGGTGGTTTTCTCAGCTTCTTCTGAAGAGAGGGAAAGATCATTTAAGGCAAGTAAACTTCATAATTTCATGTTATCAGTTGTTGTTGTGTTTTACTAAGAGTAAAATAATATTTGTTTTTTTGTTTTTGTAGATGTTAAAAGCAAGAGACATGGGAGAGCATCATTCCTTTGAGATTTTATGTAAGTTATTTTTAGAAAATAAATGTTTCTGTTGTCTCCTGCCAGTTTACTTCACATTTTGATGCAACAACAGTGTGATTACGTGCTCATTTCATTAAGACCATTGATGTCTGTGTTTTTTATTGCAGAAATCAAACCAAGTTTGGAGTTGTCTTGTCTGATTTGGAGAGTCATTATTCTTGGTCTTCGCTCTTAGAGGTAAAGTTCACACAAAAAATAATTTACTTGCCCTCAAGTCATTCCAAACCTATAAGACTTTTGTCTGTCTTTACAACATAAATTAATATATTTTTAGTTTTCTCATAATATTTGTTAATCCATTTATAGTTTAGATAATCAGTATTTTCAAGCTTCATAAATATAGAGTTATTGTAGAAGTACATTCTGATATTTATATATGAATACATCTTAAATTATATGATAGCAAACATGTATGTTCAAAATAAAATACTGGTCTCCCAGACCAGCAATGGAGGACACAAAAAGAGAATATTAAATATATTCATACGTTTTCCAAAAAATTAGCAGATTTCGTATGAGTCTGGAAAAACATGGGGAGAGTAAATTATGAACATTTTAATTATTTGGTGAACTAACGGTTTGAAGAGCAGCCCTCCACGTACATGAACATTTGTGAGGTATGTGAATGTCATATCTGTTTTAATGTTTCAGTAAAGAAGCTTTCTGAAAGCGATATTATTCAAACAATATCGCATGTCCTCACACTAGTGCTGCCATTGTAGCCTTCACGAGAGCTGTGATAGACAGACATTAAACAACCACACAGTGTTGAAACTTTAAAACCGATTATTTACCTATCCTTACGGATGTGAATACACCTCTACCTGAAAATCGATAGTTTAATTAAATGTTTAATTTTTTCAAATGTGTTTCTCTTATGCCACTGATGAAGAACAGACGGTGACTGGGATGAATGCTGATCAGAGAGGAGAATCTTCTTTCCCCTAAACAGCACTGGTTTTAAAGGAGGACGCTGCCCTGGATGATGTAGAAGATGTCACATGCTGTGCTGATGGGGTTTCTTCATGGTGACATCAGTTATGCTAAAGAGATCATGAAAATTGACCGTGATGCATGATCTGTATTAATGGACTATGAAACAAACTGTAAGTGTATAATTTGTTAAAAAAAAAAAAGTTAAATGCTTTTTCTGTGTTGTTTAGTAGAAGAGTTTACACTGTCATTCATACACCTGCTCACATTCTTTCACACACACACACACGCGTCTGTTAAATGTTATAATATCAAAGTTAATGTTGTGATTTATTTGTGTACTGTCATGCCAGAATAGTTGGAAAAAAACCTAACTAATTGTAAATTAATTGTAGGTGTTTTCGTATATTTTTATACAATATATACAATTGAACAAAGTCCAATTTGATCTTAAGTTATATTCATCAAATGTTCAATGCTTTGTTTATGAACTCTGTAGCTGTTAATGCCATCCTTTTCTGCATTTCTTCTAACATGTTACTTTTTGACTTTTCTCTTGTTTTTAATAAATATTTTCCTTTTGATAATTATTATTTGTGTGTAAAAGTGATATTTAAAATGAACAACATTTGTAGGTTTAATTCCTAGCTCAATTTGGGTTAATTAGAAATGCATTAGTCGTAGAAATGCATTGTTTCCCCACATGGCTGCACTCTGCGAGTTTATGTTCTGCCAGCAGGAGGCGCTAAGAGCGGGAGGTAGGTTTCTCCGGTAACGGCTGCAGAGCGGTACTGAGCTCACAAACACTGCCTTATCAAGCACATGCGAAATGATATCGAACATTTTCTAAATACAGTAGTTTTCCTTCTGAAATACAGTGATAAAAAACACCCGCTCTGTTTTTTTAAACCCTGCAATATAGTCATTTTAAACTATAAAAAATGGCAACCCAGCAGGCTGGGTTAAATATGATAACCCAACTGGTTGGGTTAAAACAACCCAGCGCTGGGTTCGTCCCTTTTTGACCCAGCGCTGGGTTGTCAAAATAACCCAAATTGGGTTGTTTTCAACCCAGCAGTTTTTAGAGTGTATATTTCTACTCTCACACACATTCTCCTTTCACATACATATACACACATACATATATAGAATGTATATATGTAAGAGAAGAATGTATGTATGGGCGAGGGAGAGTATGTATGTTTGTGCGAGAGAGAGTATAGTGGAAACGGAAGGCGTTTAGTTGAAACGGAAGGCGTGTAGTGAAAACGGAAGGCAGGTTAGGTGCGATCAGACTCACAGTGACAGGTCTTGATCAGGATGGCTGAGGTAGATGAGGCAGCCACAGAAGTATTTCAGCAAGCTATTTGGGTTCAAAAAAATACATAAATAAATATTATCATCGTGAACAGGTTTCATGGCCTCGTCATATGAGCGAGTTGTGACTGAGAACGCGAGCGTAGCCTCAGTCATGTTGCCAGATAGACGTATTATAAGCGTCCTAAGGATTTTTTTTTAATTATTTAATTTAGGAAGTGAATTAAGTGGGAGGCAGCAAGTTAGGGAAATTCGATATCTTTAAATAACCCAAGACTCATTGCTGTTTATTTATTTTTAGATTTTTATTTACTTATTTATTCAATTGCACAGCTCTGCCTGCAGCAATAACTCAGTGCTAGACTAGTGTTCTATAAGATCCACCTGCTGTCAGAGATTGAATTAGCATTTTCATCGGAATCAGAAAGCGCTTTATTGCCAAGTGTTTACACACAGAAGAAATTTCGTCAGGAGCTTCCAGTACAGAAAGTACAAACATAGTGCAGACACACACACATATAATTAAGGAAATAAAACTAATAATAATAAATAGTAATAATAAAATATTAATTCAGCCCATCTGATGTTTTTGTTTTGTGCACTTGCTTCATGTTGCATATATTGTTTGTTTGTTTGCTCAAGGTTAGTTCGGCCAGTAACAGAGCAAAATAAACATTTAATAAAATTAAAAACGAAAAAAAAGAGAGAAAAGGAATAAGAACTAAATAAATTGGCAATGAGAATGGGAATCGGCTCATTTGATTGTAAAATAAATAAAATCCTGATCAGTGCATCAACTGGAATAGTTAGGCCTGAAAAAGAATGGTTTATTTTAGTTTTATCTTTGAACTATTGTACCTATTTGTGCAAAATGGTTATTATTTATTACAATACAATGTTACAGTCAACAATGAAAAAAATAAGTCTTATTGATTGATTGATTGATTGATTGATTGATTGATTGAGGCAAGTCCTGTGAAAATTTTGCCAGGGCAAGTAAAAAAAATTAAACCACTGGCCGAACCGGACCAGTAGAAAACTTATTTAGCATTAAGCCCTGTTAATACAATACAAATCAGTGTCTTAACACTAGGTTGCATAATGATATGCTCAAGTTAAAAACTTAAAATATGTACTTGAAAAGAAAAAAGGATTACTTTGAATAGCATAACTGTAAAATTGTGAGGAAGAGCTGATCAGGTCTTGCACATGTATTTCCTGGTCTGAGAATGACGTCGTGCTTAAACAGGAAGTAATGGATACCAAAAAAGATAGAAGTAAATGTATGTGTAAGGAGAATGTATGTGTGTGAGAAAGAGTAGAATTGTATGTATGTGAAAGGAAAATGTATGTGTGTGAGAGTAGAAATATATGTATGTAAAAGGAGAATGTATGTGCGTGAGAGAGAGTAGAAATGTATGTATGTGTAAGGAGAATGAAAGTGTGTGAAAGCAAGAATATATGTATGTGTCAGGAGAATGTAAGTGTGTGAAAGCAAGAATATATGTATGTGTAAGGAGAATGTAAGTGTGTGAAAGCAAGAATATATGTATGTGTAAGGAGAATGTAAGTGTGTGAAAGCAAGAATATATGTATGTGTAAGGAGAATGTAAGTGTGTGAAAGCAAGAATATATGTATGTGTAAGAAGAATGTGTGTGAAAGTAAGAATATATGTATGTGTAAGGAGAATGTAAGTGTGTGAAAGCAAGAATATATGTATGTGTAAGGAGAATGTAAGTGTGTGAAAGCAAGAATATATGTATGTGTAAGGAGAATGTAAGTGTGTGAAAGCAAGAATATATGTATGTGTAAGGAGAATGTAAGTGTGTGAAAGCAAGAATATATGTATGTGTAAGGAGAATGTAAGTGTGTGAAAGCAAGAATATATGTATGTGTAAGGAGAATGTAAGTGTGTGAAAGCAAGAATATATGTATGTGTAAGGAGAATGTAAGTGTGTGAAAGCAAGAATATATGTATGTGTAAGAAGAATGTAAGTGTGTGAAAGTAAGAATATATGTATGTGTAAGGAGAATGTAAGTGTGTGAAAGCAAGAATATATGTATGTGTAAGGAGAATGTAAGTGTGTGAAAGCAAGAATATATGTATGTGTAAGGAGAATGTAAGTGTGTGAAAGCAAGAATATATGTATGTGTAAGGAGAATGTAAGTGTGTGAAAGCAAGAATATATGTATGTGTAAGGAGAATGTAAGTGTGTGAAAGCAAGAATATATGTATGTGTAAGGAGAATGTAAGTGTGTGAAAGCAAGAATATATGTATGTGTAAGGAGAATGTAAGTGTGTGAAAGCAAGAATATATGTATGTGTAAGGAGAATGTAAGTGTGTGAAAGCAAGAATATATGTAGCTATGTGAATGGAGAATGTATGTGTGTGAGAGTGCCCTCATATGAGGACAATTCCTGTGCCCTCATAAACTAAATGGCTTAAGAAATACTAAACTGTGTTTAATTGAATTATTAAACATATGGGAATAGAATATACAATATGGAAAACTGTTACGTCTATGGAGAGTCCCGTAAACTACATATAGAGAGAGAATTAAAAAGCAAGATAAACGTTGCTAGAAACATCATACATCGCTCGCTGTTCCTGTCAGAGTTCAGCGAGTTTATCCCCCTGGTCAATAGTCCACATTCGCCGTGGCGCTGCCGTCTTTGTCTTTCTTCTTCTGTGGTTTTCCTAGTTCATGATTGGTCAACTTCAGATAGCTCAACAACCGCACACGTCACGAATTCAAACTGATTTTATTTCGGACTCAGAGTGCAAAGGCCTTCATTGAGAAAGAGCTCAACTTTCACTTTCGTCTTATAATGTTATGTGCTAATAAATGTCTAAAAATACAGTGACAAGACATTACGTCTGTTTTATAACATTTTGCGCTTAGAAAATAAACAGAAAACCTTAATATTTGAATCATTTATTTATCCTAGCCTAGTAAATTGATAGTCTCTACAGTAATAAATAGGTTATAGTAATAAAGTATCGTGTGTAATAGTAGGCTAGGCTATATAGATTCTCACAAATGATAAAATCGTTTACTTTATTATTGTACCTCAAATTATTTTTCATTTATTAATATAGGCTACAACAAATATTTTTAATAGTATTTTAGGCTATGTAATAATATCTATAAGTTTTTTTTTTATCCAAAAGTACAAAATACAAAAACCTGTGAGCTCAATAACCTTGACCAAAGTTTATTCTTCTGATAAGGTTTTCCTTATCCATGAACCCATTCAATTGGTGTTTAACTAATCCCACTTGTAAAATCTCATAAACCCATTCACAAGTAAAGTTCACTCAAATCTTACTGCGGGATATTTAAAACTCATAAAAATACTTGAAGGACATACATTTCTTGCTGTGTTCACAGTATCTTCAAAAGGCTGAGCTTGTTGCGTTGTAAGTACAATTGGGGCCCTCCAGTGGACCTCGATAAGAATAGGTCGAGAAATCCTGCAGTAACCTACCTGAGACTGCAGGTTCAGGACTGCATTTATAGGACTTTTTTTGTGACCGCGCCACCTGGCCAATTCTGAAAAAAACACTGGTTCTCATTTAAAAAATCCGGGCAATCAATAAATTAAGCCGAAAGATAGATTTTGATAGATAGAAAGACAGTACTACCAACTGTTTTAGTGGGAGGTAGGAAAATCTGACAGGTTTAGGACAAATCAACAGAACACCGGCACATATCAGATAGTAGGAAATGAAATAGCTGATAAAGGAAGATTTAAAAAAAACTTGGTGGATGTTAAGGCACCTTTCGGAAGAAGTGAGATAAAACCAATGATTAACAGGAAAGATGTAACAAAGCTTATGATATTTTAAAATCATGTGGGGGGAAAAAGAACAGTTTTATGGAAGGCATAGAAAGGAAGAAGTAATGATTTCTAGATTAAGGATGGGACATAGACCGCACTATATTCTACACCTGCATTAAAGGGGAAGCATGAAAATGGTATGTCTGATGAAAGTGATGTTTCTGAAACAGTAGAGTCAGTGCTTTAAATATGACGATCCACATAAAAGTATTTTTAGTAATATAAGGAATAGGCTAGTAAACATTGTGAACCTTCTAGGAAAGGGTCTGAGTGATAATGAGATGTTTACATTTTTAGAGCTTACAGGACCAGACCACAGGATTTATGACTAAAGTGTCTGAGGATGAGGATCATGACTGCTCATCTCGGATGTTGGGGAGACCAGTGCGGTGCGGAAGCTGGAGGAATTGAACCACGCAGCGCCTGCTGAAACTTGGGCTCTGGTCATCTGGGGTGGGTGGGCCATTACAAATTATTATTATTATTTTTATTTTTTATTTTTTGACAGGAATACAGATTCATCACCTATGAGTGTAAGATATAGGCCTACAGTAGGTGGCGGTAATACTCCTAAGGAGTGAACGGCCATTGAACAAAAAGAAGAAGAAGAAGTGGTAAACTTCCGGGCATGGCGGAGAAGAAAATAGCCGGTAAGTGTCCTTTTCTTTTAAACTTCTGTAGCCTATCCTTTGGCTGATAACAGTGTATGGCAAAAATAAACTAATTAATTAATCGCAATGATTGTCAATATGCGGCCAAACATGTGAACAGTCTTGCCATGCGTTGCTAATTTCTTACCATGTAAACTGACGACTTGTCCTCCTCAGTCCGTTCGCAGGATCCCAACCAGCGGCGCGTGCTGGACAGCGCGACGCGCCAGCGCCGTTTAACCCGCCAGCTCGATGCTCTCGAGAAAGACAACTTCCAGGACGACCCTCACGCGAGCCTCCCGCAGCTCGTCAAGCGGCTGCCGCAGTTCGACGAGAGCAACGAATCCGGTAACGAATCGAGTCGGTGTTGTGCATCACTCCCCATCTTTTTGCTCGTATTAAATCTTTCTTTGCGAACTGTAACCGACGCTGACTGTTGTGTTGTCTGTATTGTTCTCATCTGATGACGTTTTATTTTTCAAGGCAAGCGGAGGAAGAAGACAAGGGGTGATCATTTTAAACAGAGGTTCCGCAAAAACTTCCAGACTCTTCTGGAGGAGGAGGTAACGCATGTCCCTCACTAGTACTGCGTGCTGAGAAACATCCAGAGGGAAACTCTCGCACACTTTTCTTGGGTGAATGCATGACACATTTAGAAAAACAATAACATAAAAAACTTAACGCTTTTAGACCATCAAAATATAAATTTTGACCGTTAAGCACTCTTGTTTCTGTTATTCTGAAAAGGCTGTAATTTAAGTGTAAAGTCATAATTAACGTTAATACAGTAATTAGTACTACTGTTTAGAACTTTTTGTTAAAAAAGTCTTCAAAAGTAAAACGTCTGTAGGCGGTGTAAAAAATGTTGTTATAAAAATGGTCTTAAACAACATATTTCATCTTCTCTTTTTGGAATCCTGGATATGTTTTTGTACCTCTTACTCACGTTTTCTCTTTCAGGACTTGAAAGAGGTGTTAGTTTTTCAGGTGTTAGTGAGGGTCCAAACTATCTGACGGCATGTGCTGAGCCCTCCAAGTTCCCTCAGCGACATTTCTGTGCGGTGTGCGGCTTCCCATCAAACTACACTTGTGTGTCATGTGGAGCTCGCTACTGCTGTGTCCGATGTTTAGGAACACACCACGAGACCAGGTAGCGCACTCGCTCACACATGTAACTTATAACAGGAATACCAGATAATACCAAACACAAAGAATAACACACTAACACCACAAGAACGCCACAAGAAAACACCACACACTAACGCTACAAGAAAAGGTGACATTAATCAAACAATTGAGCTAAAAATGAAAATTCTGCCGTTGTTTACCCCATGTAATTTCCAAACCTGTATTACTTTATTTTCTGTGGAAAAAAAAAAATATTTTAAAGAATGTTTACCGATAAGAAAGTTAATAAGGTTTAGAACAGTAGGAGGGTGAGTAAATGACAACAGAATTTTCATTATTCATTTGAAGGTATAGTTCACCCAAAAACTTAAATTGTGTCATTATGTATTCATCCTCATGTTATTCCAAACCTGTGAGAACTTTGTTCATCTACGGTGTGCATTGTGGGACTCATGAGTGCACGTCGTAGACTGACACGGAAGAGAAAAAATTGTTGATGTTGTTATTTTTTCGTCATTTTATGCACAAAAACTATTCTCATTACTGATTATAATGACTTATCACGCCATGTAAACATAAAACCATTTTTGCACTTGTGATCGGAGAAAAGACAAACAACAAGCGCTACTCTACCCTGCTCAAAACTTGCATTTGATTAGTTAGTGGCAAATTCTTTAAACATAAAAACATACCTAAAGGCTGTGAGTCAGAAGTGCCAGACTGTCCTTGAAAAGATGGAATTGCCCCACTTTATAGAAACAACCGTTTAGGCTACTCTCCCAGGAAATAGTCCTCCATAAAATGCACTGCACACACTCAAATATTTGCATTGCACTGTTCTGGAAGAGTGTTGTAAATACAAATTAACCTCTGCCATTTAAACGATGTGTTTTAGGAGGGCGTGGATGAGTCTTGACTTTTATAAACAAAATCTATTTGCGTTTGAGACTTTAGTCTTTGCAACTTTAGGGATTTTATCTATGCACAAACAGCTTGTAACACTCCAAAGTGAAACATGAAATCGCATCATATGACCCCTTTAATGACAACTTTGATCCTGCAGTGTGGCATGCTCATACAGTCTGACAAGTAACAATCGCAAAGGACTATTAAAAATCTTAAAATGAAAGAATTACAGAATTTTCATTTTTGGGTGAACTACAGTATCCATTTTAAATGATGAAAGACCTTTAAAATAGATCAAATACTTAAGGTGGCATATGGTAAAATAATAGTGCTAGGCTAGATGAAATAAATTGCATTCCTTGTCTTTTCAGGTGTCTAAAGTGGACGGTATGATTTGTTCCTCCCAACTGAACTATCAAAATCAAAACAAGCTTATGGGTCAATCTGCACACTTACAAGTTCCTCAGACACATCACAGTCATTTGCCTGCACAAACATATTGAGGTAGAAATCACTAGAATAATATTTGAATGTATCTGCATTGCTGTAAGGGTAGGTTTAGGGTTTATATCTTTATACAACAAATAGGGTGCACTAAATTTGAAATTTCACATAATATGAAGAAGCATATAAAGTGTTTGTCTAAAAATTAGGAGCTATTCTAGTATTGTAATAAGAGTTAATTCTATGGCAAGCTTTGGCTTGTTCTTAAATAGAGAATGCAAGAGGAAAACTGCAATTTAAGTGTTTTGGAGTAAATGACCACAATTGGCAGAAAGGAAGAACTCTAATCTTACCGTTACAAAAGTTACAAAATGTTTGTTAAAAAGCAAAATGCCTATACAGAGATTTCTTTATAAAAATTAAAGGAACCTGGAATTTTGTAATTCAACACAAAGTATTGCTTTTGTATGTAAATATGTATAAATAATTGTTTCTCTTACTGTTATAAAATGTTGTTGTCTGAAATAAATGACTGGAAGTGGTAAAAATTTGCTTGTTTTATGATTTGTTTTGCAAGAAGAAAGGTTATTTTCAAGAATTTGCACTTTAAAATGCCACTGATGAATTTAAGGAAGAAAAAAACATCAATATGCATGTATAAATCATTTATATTTTTTATTTTTATATAATTATTAGCTGAAAATTATATTTTCATACTTTTTTAAAAATACCCTTTATACATATTTTCAATATGTGCATTAACATGTTTTAAATGTCCATCATTGTGATAAAGTTGATAAATCCTTTCTTTTTGGATGAATACAATTTTTTTGGTGTGTGTGTTCCTTTATAGCACATATGCAGCTCCATAGGAAGAGAGCGTCATTCTGTTGAGATCCCAAACTGCATTCATTCATTTGGTCCACTTTTGTGCATCATTTTGGAGAACCAAAAACCTAAACCGTTCACATGAAAACAATACAGAAATAAGTATATTTCAGTCCCACATCATAATTCCAGCAGCTGTTTCAATAACTTTGTGCTTTCCAACATTTCTAAATGAAGCGCAGCTCGTGTGTGTCAGCCAGTCCACAGCTGGTTTTGTGTCTGTGGAAAAGTTCAGACAGAGCCTTCATGTATAAACTGTGGTAATGATCCACCTGTTCCTGCGATGGACTGTCAAGCTGAGGCACAGTAATGGGACGGCCCACTGAAAGAGACAAAAGACCAATGCATTCATAGAACATACCAAAAAGTGATACTCCGTCTAAAGCACAGCTCTGCAGTTCTATTCATTTCAGTAGCATACAGATGAAAACGGTTTCTATGAACAACATATCGATTTTTTACAAAATAAAAAATCATAAAAATATGATGTGAAATGCAAGTGTTTTGAACTGACCTACAGTGGTGACGGGGTGTCTGTATGGCAGAAGCAGCCAGCGCCCCCCAGTGAAGAGACATGGGGCGAAACCCATAATTCGCTTAAAAAGAGCCTGCAGCCGTCGACCAACACTGCCCTCGGACAGAACCACCTGTGGGAACAGCTCGTTCTCTCCAAAGGAGTACACAGGAACCAGGTCAGCCCTGAGTGAACAGCAACAAGACACAGGAGATGTAGTCAAACATGTTGAAATGAGAAGTTTTTCATGAGTTGGCAGCTGCTGCTTATGTGTGTGCTTTTTAGCATTTTGAGTTAGCTTATGTGAATATGTATATTCATTGTATTAATATTACTATAGTAATTTCAGTCATCTGGTGGCGCCTTGGAAGTGCTGAGGCCCCATAGTGGGCCCCGATCCCTGGTCGAGAATCACTAGTTTAAGTTTATTTCAGTCAATCTTCTTGTCTTGTTCTGGTCTCTTTCTTACCCATGTTCAAGGGCCAGCCGTACAAAACCCTTCCTGTGTTTCATGACTAAAGTGTTTACTCCTGGAGATGAGGTAAGTGATTCCTCTGCCCCACCAATGATGATGACTACAGCATTACCCACACCAGTACGGCTCAGCAAGTAATCTAAACTCTTCTTACTCACAGGCAACAGACCTGAGAAAGAGAAATAGATGGAGAAACACTTCATCCTTTTTCAATGTCGTCTTCTCTCTCATTGAGTCTCAATTTAACTTTCGTTTCTGACCTGCAGACAAAATATACTCTCTGAGGAGAGGAAGGCGGAATAGTCCAGCCAGAATTGCAAGCGTGGGGCGTATTCCAGGAAAGGTTTCTGCAAATCCATTCCGGTCTGTGCTGAAACACGAGAAGGCTCCCACACACATGATGCCATGGGGGTGACAACCCAAAATATAGTTCTTACTGGGATTCAATTCAGCAGTCTTTACTAGCTGAAGGAATGGAAAGTCAGAGAAGGATAGAGAGAAAAAAGGGGTGGGATACACAAAAAATTCAAGAGTTAAAGTCAAAGAACAACTGATGTGTTACGGCAATTACAGGGTGTAATGTTTACCTTCACAGGAAAATAGTCTCTGTAGTGTTTCCATACTTCCCAGTTTCTCACAAACTTTGTTCGTCTGCCACCTAGTGGACACAGGAAATATTAACATTTTGACACAATATTTTGAATTCTGTCAGACAGTGAAAGCTGTTTTAAGAATGAGGCTTAATTGAATTATTTGATCTTAGTTTAACCTGTGAATTTAGATGGATAGTTCACCCAAAAATGACAACTCTTTAGACTGACCATTTTGATATGACGGATCATTTTCTCACCCTCATGTCTTTCTAAACCTGTGTGATTTAGTTATTTCTGTAGAACAGATAAGATATTAGGATGACTGTTGGTAACCAAACAGTTTTAGTGAATAATAAAAAAAAACATTATTCAGAACGTCTTACCCAAACCAGAAAAGTAAGTCATCCAGGTTTTTAATGACATGAGTGAGTAAATGATTACATTATTTTCATTTTTAGGGGTACTATCTATTTAACTATCTACACGTGTTTGTGTGTACTGTTAAGAGTAAAAATTAGTGTTCCTATGATGGGTTGACCTCTTTCGGGTGTGTGCCAATCATAGAACTGCCATGAGAAGTAGAGTGTGGGAATGAGCCACAGAGAGGTGAACATCAAATAGATCATCAACAGCAGACAGGCCGTTCCTGCCAACACACACATTCAGAGTTAGTTATAATGTTACAGTGTCAATCTGACACACAATGGGAAGCCTCATGGAAATTTCTATTTTCTACCCAAAAGTATGTTTTTTTTTCTGTGTGTGTGTGTACAACAGGATTTACCTAAAAACAGAAATGAAAGCACCCATTGTAAAACACTTATATCCTCGATGAACTCCTTCCACTGAGACTTGTCCTCCTTCCCCTTTAACTCTGAAACTGGAAAAAAAGAGAGGAGAAAACAGATTAAGGTTGGTAACACATTCTTCTCATTTTTCTTGTAACAGCTGATCACACATCACCCCAGATGAACTGTTATTTGAGCAGGCCATCTAATTCGCTAAAATTAAAGAAGCAAATGTTAAAAAAGGATATGGTCAAATGTCACATTTGAATAAAATTGGAGATTTCGAAAAAATATTTGCAACCAGGCACAAGTATTCGATGACCTGAACCTGTGCAGACATCAGTCTTCAGATTCAGACTGACTCAGTGTAAATCTGTGTCATACAAGGTCAAATATATTTACTGGGCAATCTGGACGTCACATTTCAGCAGGCAGCAGGTTCAGAAATTAACCAGGGCTCAGCACAAAAAGGCCACAGAAAGTCACTAAAATGCCCAATAAATCTAAAATGTTGGGGCAGAAAAATGGCCTGTAGTGAAAGTCAATTACAGATATTACAAATTAGATTAAAAATGTTACCACTTAAAGTGATACTCCATCCCCCAAAATGAAAATTTTGTCATTAATCACTTACCCCCATGTCGTTCCAAACCCTTAAAAGCTTTGTTTATCTTCTGAACACAATGTAAGATATTTTGGATGAAAACTGGGAGGCTTGTGACTGTCCCATTGACTGGTAAGTAAATTACACTGGACACAAATGGCATATGCTATTCTGTGTCAGCCGCGACAAGACTTCTATGTGTATTTATGCTTTGATTTGAAGAAAAAACAAAACAGACAAATTGTTGAATATAGTCGTTTTTTTTGTTTTTTTTTGCGTACATAAAGTATTCTCGTTGAACCACTGATGGAAGATGGACTATTATGGAGATGCTTTTCATACTTCTCTGGACCTTGACAGTGTAATTTACTTGACAGACCCTCGGTTTTAACAACATTTTAAAAGGTTTGTTTTATTTGGAAAAACAATGTGTTTGTGTCTCAATGTGGTGTCATGTTGTTCCTCAGTCAGAAAATCACCTTCAATTCAAGATGTAGACTTTGGGTGTACATAAGCCGTAGGTATGGTAGCATACACAATGAAAAAAAAAAAGATTTAAATAAGAATATAAGTTTACTGTAAATTATTATAAATGTATATTCATTATTCCAATTATATAATTGCTTATAATTACTGTGAAAATCAGTAAAAAGAGGTTTCCAGAAATTGTCATATCAGTTATATGGTGTGATGTTTTATATGACATTTTAGGTTTTGTTCACGTTTGTAACATTAAGTTTGGGTAATGTTACCCTGATGTTATTTTGTGGATAATGCTGTACACTGTTTGCTGTGTTCTGTCTATACAGTTTAATAAATATTGCTCTTAAATGGCCACATTTTAATTAACTTTAATTCAGCATGCAGCATTCCATTTTACAATCTGTCTTTATGGTGCTTATCAGCATCAAAATCTGGATATATAGAACTTCAAATAGATAGCCAAATTAACATAAAATCGTTACTGATGTAGGATATAGTTATCCCAGAATGCCTCTCATTAATCATTAAATTGCCGAATTTCAACGTGACATTCGAAACTAACTTGTTATAGGTAAAGATGACTAAAGGACGTGTCATCGAATATGTAGGCTACAAATCTGACATCTTGACCCAAATTAAGGCATTGATATTGTGTAATGTGAGCTTCCAGCAATTCAAATCCATTGCATTTATTTTCTAAATTGCGAAATATGTGCACTACGTCTGCATACTTACAACGTTTAGTGTTACGACAGTGTAACGACAGACCAATACGATAATTTTATTTAAACATTTAGGCCTATTGATTAACAAGATTTACAGACATAAAATGTACAACTTTTCGGTTAAAGCTACATTTGAAATCAATTTCAAATTTCCTGGCAAACATTTGAAATGTTGTCGTACCCTACATTTGAAATCATTTTCTAATGTGTTGTAGGCTATAGTAGGCTATACCGTACTGAAATTCGTGAGAGCCTACCGTTATCTGTTCCCATTAAATGGCCAATTTTAGTGATTCCTGTAGCAAACGATTCCTCTTCCACACCTTCCCCGACAGAAGCCTCTCTTGTTTCTTGTTTGCACTTTGATCGGTTCAATTGTTCAAAGAGATAACGATTCATTTTCTAATCGCGTCATTGTAAATGTATGTGGGCACTTAAAGGACTGGCTATCTGGTGTTTATCTCCAACCACTTACGAATCCGCGTCAGCATGACTGAAAGCCGTGGAAGTCACCCTTTTCCTTAACAGAAATCGTAAACAATAAACAAATCTTCGAGTCTTTGTTGGCATTCATAGACAACGAATACGCCACAAACGCCTTCTCTTATGTCAGAATAAGACACAGGATCGTGAGATATCGTTTAAATAACCCCTGCTACGCGGAAGGGCCAGCGGCGCAGTTTTGTTGAATGAACACTCCTCGCCCGCGTGGGACATCTGTGGGAGGGTGGAGCGAATGTGCGCGCGCATGCAGCGCAGAGCAGACATAGCGCTGCATTTAAAAATGTTACCTAGAGCTTGCCATTTGTTGCTTCATGATCTTCTTAGGAAATATGGTGTTGTTGTTCTTTTCAAGTCAAACCTGTTTTTCTAGTAAAAAAGGTGAACCTTATAGATTGATATACAATATTTTGTTATAAATAAGTCTAACCAACATCCAATATTCAATTTTGCATATAGGCATAGGCTACTATATTAGTCAAGTCAGCTGTATCTATATAGCGCTTTATTTTAAAATAATAAATTCTTATATAGTTGATGTTTCTCATTTTATTTCGAGAACTGGCAATCTGCACTGTTATGTTATCGTTTTGGTTGCATGGTGAACAGTCACATATAGAGTTGTTCCGATTCCGATACTAGTATCGGAAATATCTCCGATACCACAACAAATTCTGGCATCGGCATCGGCGAGTACATGAACCCATATACCGATCCGATACCATTTTCTTAAAAAATACCTAGTTATGACCGCAAGCTTTGCCTAACCGCTGCACGGTTCTTCTTCGCTGCTCAAAATGCATTGAAAACACAGGAAGTTGTGCTGTGTTGCCACAAGCAACCCCTGTTTAGAGCAGCGAAGAAGAAATGAAAACGCGTTAGCAGCCCTTATCTATATATGACTGGATCACTCATCACATTCTAAACTGCCAAAACACAGTGAAGCCGCTACTATATTATAGATCAGTGGTTAGCAGTATGTCTCTGTAGTACCGGTAGTTACAGACTCTCGAGTATATTCAGTACCGGCAGCTGCGTTCAGTCGCTTCCGTGTAAGTCAAAGCGCAGGGCTCCAGACAGTAGCCGAATATATACTAGTGTCTGTGAATATTAAACTGCAAAATACTATTTAAATATTACTCCCGCAAAATCTACATCTCTGTGGGTGACTGGCACAGATGCGCGAGAGCTCGCTGTTTTGTAGTCTCTGCTGTGTGTCATGAGGACACGAACGCATAAACCGTCACTTCATGAGAATTTACCGTTTCATTTGAGAATACTGTCATATCATAAACACAGACACTCAAAGATCTTCATGGCAGCCCATTAAAATAAATGTTTGGTTTACATGAGTAAATTGACAATATATAAAGCTACTGTTGTAGCCTACAGTAATAATAATACGTCTCTATAATAATAATAATTATGCCTAGATGGTTGCTTGTTTTTTACTTGTTTTGTTGTAAAGAGATTATCTGATTAATAGATCTTTTTTGTTGCAGTTTTTTTATACAGTTATATTGTAAAACTTAAATACCTTTTTTAGTTTGCGGTGTTAGATTTTTGGCTGCATTTGAAGTTCTTTTTTGCATAAGAAAATAAATAATACTGTCAAATTCATGTTAGATAATAAAAATACTGTAATAAATACAGTAGTTCACCATGTATTTGTTCATGTTTTATTGAGGGATCTGTCTGAAGCACACCATAAAAAAATTCTAGCAATTTACACAGGGCTAGTAGTATATACACACTGAAAAAAAAGATTTGTTGGATTTACTCAATCGAATTATGGACATTGGTTCCACACATTCAGTTTGAGTTCAAAGTATCCAATGCATTTATGTGGTTTCATTATAATATGGTTGTGTTAATCCTATGCAATTTCAAAAAGTAATGTGTACATAGTCTTTTCAAGTTATACTAACATGATTCAGTAATGCTAGTTTAACATTATTTTTTTATTTCAGATATCTGCTTCAATCATGTTAATTCTGTGCAATTAAATCAAGTTATCTTAACATAATTTTGATAACTTCACTAAAATTAAATTTTAATACATTTCAATGGTTTGTTGTCGCATGTTTCATTTCAAGTAACACAAAACTTTTGTAAATCCTTTATTTAACAATTTGAACAATGTGTAATTTAAATGGCATGTCTAAATAACATTGTGCTTTCAAAAGCATAGCATAAATAACTTCTCTGATTATTAAATTTAATAAAAATACATATCAGTTGTAATTAAACTAGTATAAAAACAAACACAGTTCATTTTGTATGCATAACATGTAGATCAACAATATATTTAAACCTTCATAAGTTTTACAAGATTTCTTTTTTTTTTAAACAATATCATAAACATAAGTAACATTATACTGCATGTAACTGTGCGTTTAAAAACTAATACAACATTGTAACACTATTTTATTTCATTTCTCTCACGAACCTTAAAACTGTACCCAAGAACACCAGTACCTGGAACTAGGGCTGCACGATAGTCACATCGCAGGATGTGCGATGTAGGCTGTCGTAGTTGATTCGTTATTCATTAAATGTACGGGCCAGCTGCTCTCCAGCAAATATTAATCAATTGACACGATGGTGTTGATGTTTACATCATTTAAAATGAGAATGTAAGTGTGCTCACCCAATTTTTGTTTGTAAGAAAAAAATAGATTAGATTTCATATCGCAATATATATCGCAGAAAAATAAAATATCGCAATGTCATTTTTTCCCAATATCGTGCAGTCCTACTTGGATCTGTTATTTCAAGAAAAACGCTTTCGTTTCAAAGATAATTATATATAGACATTACAAAACAATGTGAAAATACAGTATCTGAACCTTACCTAAACTATAAACAATGTATCTTATTTATGCTAGTTCAACCATGTTTCATAGATTCAGCTCTCTAATCAATCAACTTCTGAGCCAGTCCAAAGAAGGGCCAAATTCAGACAAAAAAAAGATAAAGAAACCAGAGCAGGCAAAGGGGAACAGTCTAAACAACAAGATCACGGTTTACCCTCTGCGGTGGTCTTGCATGAAGGCTGCTGAAATTTTCAGAGGTTGATTGTTTGTAGTCTCAGTAGTCATTCAAAAATCAGTCCATCTCACTGGTGGAGTTCAGATTTGAAATTGGGCCTTGATAGAGAGTTCACCTGCATCCAAGTCCATGATGAGTTTTTGCTAAATTTCATATGTAAAACGCAACTTTGTGGGGGTACTGCAGGTTAAGAGCATAAATTAGACCAAAAACATTGAAGTTGCCAAAATCCACACTGTCAAGGTCCTGAAACACTGCTACACCCTCTAGCACAATGCCTACATCATGGGCTTCATTGTCTGCAGTGTGCTTTATCAGGAAGATGCCCATGGTAGTCTTCTCAATCGCACACTGTAAAAGATCTTCTTCCATGTCCTAAAGACAGAAAAAAAGATGAATATGTATTACAATTAATGCTACATGTCTAGTGGATAAAATTATTATTTTTACATTTATGTTGCAGTGTGCATATTTGATGAAACCATGTTTTTTAGATGTATTAATATTTTGCTTGTTGAACATAGTACAGATTCCATCAGTTAAGCTCTAACTACTCACCGCATACTCCTGAATGAGATCTTTAGAGTCCTCATTAAGATAGATAGACAGTCCTCTGATGGCAAGTTCACAAGCTGCATCAATGTCATTCTTAAAAATAAGCCAAAGCAGAAAAAGAAAGGTTAGTTTAAGACATTACTCAAGTCACAATTATACAAAAGAGCACAATGGGTCTCATTCACTAAAAGTTCCTAAAAATGTATGTGTATGGCAAATATGTTGTAGTCTAGAAAAATATAATAAAGATAATAGCTTGATTTTATTATGTGAAATGTAATGCTAATAACATCAATTACAAAAAATAGAGTGTGAATACATGCAAACAAACAAAAAAAATTATAGTGTGCTAACCTGCTATTTTTACTTATTTATTCCTTACCTTTGCAGCAGACAAATCTCTTTAACGTAACCATCTGCACATGTCCAATCAAATAGTCAGCCAAGGGGTATTCATTAGAGCCCGACCGATATGGTTTTTTGGGGGCCGATGCCGATGCCGATATTAACTCGAAAAGAGCCGATTTATAAGCCGATATTTTGATTTTGAAAATAAACTGGATATTAGACCCATTTCCTATATACTGCACTTACACAACATTCAATAGCAAAATATCTGCCTGTTCTATGTATGTGGGCTGTATAAACCATTTTCCAGAAGAGATTATGTAAAAAAAAAAAAGCCTTAGATTATAGTCTCAATGACTAAACAATTGCACATCAAAAGTATATATTTTTTAATGATAAAAAAAACAGCCTGATTTTAAACATTTAACACTTTTACTTTCTTCCAGTTGAAGCTGGTTTTAACAGTCTGTGTGTGTTCTGTAAATAAATTATAATACTAAAGTTAAAGTATTTGCAGAAGTAGTCCGACACTTTGCTGCTACAGCATTCACCTTTTTCAGCCATCTGTAGGGCAGAAAGAGACAGAGAAAGAATAAGCATGTGTATTAATAATATCACCATGTATCATTACTCGTGTCATCATTAGAATTAGAATTATAATAAACAGGGATCTCCTACATAGGCAAAAATGAGAAATATATGTATATTTTATTTGTCAACCAATAGGTATTACCTATTACCTACTTCTATTTAACAATATTACAACATTTTCCTGTTATGTCTTTAAAGCTGCTTTGAAACAATCTGTAAAAAATAAAAATAAATAAATAAAAAAAAGCGCTTGTTCAGCTCACATTTATTTACATGTCCTATCTGGTTAATCGTTTCTGACGCATCTAGTCGAAGTTGAATGGTTAACGTTAGTGTCATGAACACACCGCTGTCAATTTTGAGAAGAACCACCTTCAATCAAGTTAATAGCAAGCATTTAAGGGGCCTGCTAAAAAGGAAGCTATATTAGCGTTAGAATAACATAAGGCTGTAGCTATCGAATATTTTAGTAATCGAGTCTATGATAGGCTTTTGTACATTCTGCTGAACAACAGTCTTTAACTGGACTTTTATTTTGACGGGTTGGCGTACATTTACAGTTCTGTGTATGTGATGTGATGCTGCTTTTACTTAAATCAAACGGTCAAATGCTCATGAAGTGACTGTCAGAGCAGTTCTGGAGATGTTGTTCATGTGTTCACGTGATTATTTAGTGAGACAGCAGACGCTGAATTCACCGCGAGCTTAATGCGCTTACGTGTGTTTAATGAATGAAGAGGCGCTTCTTCGCCATTCATTAACAGAGACACGCAGAACATGCAGGATTCATATTTAAAAAGACTATTCCGGCTTAATACTTACAGATATTCGTCCATATCGTGATTTGATGTAAGTGCAATGACCTATTTTTAATGAATTCATTCAATAACATAACAGCTGTTGTTTTTTCGAGGCACGCTGAACATAACTTCTAGTCATTGCCCCCCTGCCACAGTTACCCGGTCATTATGTGGGAAACACTGCAGATATATTTAGAATAAGTTAAACGATAACGTTATAGTTTGACCTCTTATTAACGTTCGCACTCTTCCACTGATAAACATGGTATTAGCTCTGTGGCTAATCTAATATAGCAATGCATTAAGCGGCTGTAAGTGATGTTACAGAATATTTATAAGTGATAATGATAGGACCGTTAGCTAGAACTACCACATCATTGTATATACAGTGTATGAACTAAATCATTTCACATGAAGAACGACAGACTCACCGTCAAAACAGAAAAAAAAATCTCCGTGGCTGGCTTGGCTGATCGCTTTCTTCGCTAGTGGATTTCTGGCGCTGTTGTCAACTCTGGAGCTGCAGAGCTCCCTCTGGTGGGTAAACTATGCAACACTCATAACATGAGTAAAGCATGAGACTGTTTCTCATCATTCATCGGCCGTTATAAACGCCGATGCCGATTTAGATGCAATAAGCTCATATCGGCCGATATATCGGTCGGGCTCTAGTATTCATCAGTTAATTCACCGACTTCTACAAGGCTAACTGCCTTTGTTGGGGACTGACTTAGCTCGTAATTTGTCTGAACAGGCTTTGGAATTCCAAATGTACAGCAAATTTCACTGTAAAGAGAGAACAAGCAGAAATTAGTCATAAATAACAACAACAATTAATGATTTTAAGTAACAATTTACTGTACGCTTCCAAATTAAAGACAATGCTATTTATGATATTACCCCCTTTTAAGATGTACCTTTTTGGAAAAAAGACTTTTTAATTTTTTCCAAAATGTATGGTAAATACTAGAAAATTAACCAACATTCACTTTAAAAACAATTTATAGCATACCATAAAATAACCTTTATTGCAGCAGTCATTTATATTAATTATGATATCCATCTCAAAGTGACAATCATGTTAGTTAGCCAACAAAATTTGTATTAATTTAGATGTGAAATCCTAATATTGTAATCTTAAAACCTGCCTGAGAGATTTTTGTGAGTTATGGGCGAGGGCCGGGCTATCGAGTATTCGTTTACTTGATAAAATAGGTCCCTGCACTAAAAACATACTGTATGTTTAACCAGTGGTGGACGAAGTACACAAATCAAGTCCTTGAGTAAAAGTACAGATACGTATAGTAAAATATTACTCCAGTAAATGTACTCCTTTTTCAATTTTACTCAAGTGAAAGTACAAAAGTACTCAATTTTTTATGTATTTAAGTAAAAAAGTACTGAAAGATAGATAGATTAATAGATAAAGATATATAGATTAATTTAATTTTATATTAGCAATTTTTTTTTTTTTTTTGAATCCTACTGCTCAAAATACCTGGGATTTTTCCCAAAATAACCACTATATGGAGTCAAGATATATTTTTGTTGTTGATATGGACTACGCTGATTAGAGCAATGTTAACTGTGAAGCTTACACTGTGATGAACCTGAGAGAAAACAGAGATGACCATCTGATCTTCACCAGTAAGAACAAAGTATTTTAAAGTTTGTTGTTTTACAGAACATCACAGTTATATATGACATGATAATAAGGCCTGAAGTTAGGAAGAACATTTTAAGGAAAATATAATTATATTTTCATAATTATTTTTTCCTTCTCAAATCTTGTCTGTGGTGTAAAAACAACCCTGGCCAAACGGGGTGCTTCTCTTTTACTCTTTGATAATTACTGTAACGTTAGTTACCATGTTCTGAACATCACATCCTTTCTTTTCTCCCCAGATGTAATATATATATATATATATATATATATATATATATATATATATATATGTGTGTGTGTGTGTGTGTGTGGTTGAATAAAAATATTTGGACATTATTTATAAAAATTACCTCAAGTTAGCACCAGCAAGCTTGTTAGCTAGACAGTTAGCATCAGCTAACAATATTTACTTATTTTCGGTACGGTTATGAATAAACATTCATGTCAGTCTACTCGTCTAGTTAATCCAAACAATATAACGTTACTGCTGATAAACAATATAAAAACAGACGTCACATAGGACATGGTAGCATTTTAATAAAACTGTTAATATTACGGCAGCGTGGAATTTGAATTAATGAGTTATTTTATTAATTTGTGTTAATGTTTATTTTTTTATTTTTTTACCTAAAGCACAGAGACGCTGATTGATGTGTCTGAATCGTCTGCACTCGAGCATTTGAGTGGGCTTAAACAGATCACTCACATTACAGCGGATTTAGTTCCCAAACAACTGACAATTTTGACCTAAATATGATTTTCAGTTACAACAATTTATCTTAAATTTCGACATTAACAACCTACTTTTAGCAACATCAAGATGCACACGCGCTCACAAGATCTCCCGGTTCGTACTTCTGGTGACTCGCACTAAACGGTTCATTTGAATCAGTGAGTGGTCGACTCCAGAACAGCTGCAATCGGATCATTCTAATTCGTAAACGAATCGTTTGGTGCGATTCGCGATCCGATTTAAAAGTTTATTTTTAAAGTTACTCAAAATAAAACTACTCCAGTAAAGTACAGATACTTGAAAAATGTACTTAAGTAAATGTAAAGCTACTCCGTTACTGTCCACCACTTTCGTTGGTAAATCAAAGACATGCACTGACAGAGCATCGAGCGAGCGCTTTTGCCCATTGCAGTGATATGACAACGGCTACGAACCCCTCCCCCACACAAATCCTAAAGTCCATGTTATTATTATTCACCTGATGAGAACTTGATTTCCATCTGTAAATTGTTTAATCGGATTGTAGAAGTTTGATAAACTAATGTTACCAGTAATATTCATGGTTTATTAACCTGAACATTACCCACCCAAAAAAAAATCTGCAACGACACTCGACGAAATATACCATCGACGTGATTTAAAAGCGTGTGGGGTTATCTTAAAACATTATTGTTGCATTTAATCTGACAATTAATGCATTTGTATAATATATCATACAATAGATACTGAAATTCTTACCTTTTAACGAGCTTTGAAAAAAGACAGTCAGTGCCCTCACGTGTCCTTTCCAAACCAACGGTCCTGGTGTGGTCTGGATTTCAAAGCGCATGCGGAGACGCTCTCGCGCGCGTTGCTCCCGCGCAAACGACGTATTTCACAAACCTGAATTAGATTAATTATAGCCTACACAATGGAATTAAGTTGAGAAGAAAATACAAAGTAATTGTGTGACATGGGCCTATTTTAATTAAATAAATCAAACAGCAGAAAAAATCATTTTACATGAACACCATTTGTTTGAAATCTGAAACAATTTGAACATTTTCTTGCAAAGTGATTATATCATGTTTTGATGATTATGTTGAATTTCATTTAGAATTTAAACAATACAATTATGTTTCCATCTTAAACATAAATGTATTAAGTAGATTGTAAGTGTATTGTTTTAGTAAATTCAGTAAAACTGCTTTTCCTTTTTTTCAGTGCAGCTGTATATACAGATATACACCCAGGTATCGGATCAGTACTCGGTATCGGCCGATACCCTGAGCCCAGGTATCGGAATCGGTATCGGGAAGAGAAAAAGGGTATCGGAACATCTCTAGTCACATATGGCTGCAGCTGACTGTCCATACAAAAGTTGCCCATGAAGCAAAAATTTGAAGCACTTTTGAGTCAAGAAACAAGCATTGTAATGAAATGTTCTCCAGGTATTTTAGACCTCAATTGGTTTTATCCCATCACATTCATGTCACAATTATGAATCAACATATAAAACTGCCAAATGTTCTTTATACTGTAATTATATGATCACAATTTAATAATAATTTATTTAATGTGTTTATTGTTGTCTATACATAACTGTATGTTTTGTAGCTCAAAACTTTAATTTGATAGTCACCTCTGATAGCAGATCAATCTTTAATTGTAAAAAAGCATTTTCTGTAAAGTTGCTTTAAAATCTATTTTTGTAAAGTATTATTTACATAAAATGAAAATGTGAATCATGAGAATGCAATAGACTAAAAAAGTTAAGGAGCTGTTCAGCTAACATTTAATAATGTGTCATCTTATTTTATTAATTTATAAGTTGTGTTAATTTGTTAAAACTACATGGTTTATTTCTTTGATTTGACTTAACTCGATGTCGATCAGAGTCTGGCAAAGTATATTTAGCCCTGGATTAACAATATAAATTATAGGATATCGCTAGTCTTAATTTTAGGCATTGCATTAAACTTATGTCTTGATATGAATCCTTCAGTTTTATGCACCAGTTCTATTGATTGTGCAAAATGAGCTGGATCAAAAGAATTTGTTCACTATAGTCAATGAGAATTGCCTTTTAATGAAAATTTTACATAAATCCTTATTAAAAGTGAAAGAATTGAGGAACCCATTTAATATATACCCATACAGAAATACTTCCAACCACATGAATAATTAGTATATTTTTATATACATTTCCGTTTAGTAATTTAGCAGACATTTAATCCAAAGCGACTTGCAAATGAAGACTACAGAAGCAATCAAAACCAACAAGAGCAATAAAAATTTGAGTGCTATAACAAGTATCAGTTAGCCCAACGCAGTTTTTATATATACATTAGTGCTGTCAATCGATTTAAAAAATCACTAATAAATAAAAAAAAAAAAAAAATCTGAAATTAATCTAGATTAATCCCACCTAATTTCAATAATAATCACAATAATGGTACATTAAATCTTCAAATTAATGTACAAACAACATAAAGACATTATATTTTTTTATATACTTTTTTTAAAGGCCAGTATCACTGAAACCAATACTACTGATGTCTCTATAAAACAGCCCCCCCCCCCAATAATTGAGACTTTAAAAAATAACTAATTTAAGTGAACTTAAAACAATCTTGACATAAACCTATTATAATGTCATATTTACCTGTCCCCTTCAGCAGAAATATACAGAAATTTAAGTTATCAAACACTAAATTCTAATTAAATATCGGGTTAGGGTTAATACTCAAAGCTATAAAAGTTATTTCTTTCCTCTTTTTTCTTTTATTACTAGTGTCAAGATCCGGTCACTGAATTTATGTTAAATCACCACCAGAGGTCATCATTCACAACAGACTCTCTCTGCACCAATCACATTCACCTCATAACAATTACACCATGCACCTGAGACCATTTACATACACACAGCGCAATCAATCAGACACACTTTATAAGCACTAGACATCCTTTCACACACTGCCGAGTATTCTTCTGCACACATACTCCTCTTCTAGTGATAGCTGCGATACCAAGCCATTCCGTGTTGGTTTTCATAGTCTTATCTTAGTTTCTAGTTGTCATAGTCTAGTCTTTTTCCTGCCTTGCCCGCTTTCTCGTGTTTTGACCCTTTGCTCTGGATTCTGGATTACCCCTCTTGCTTAGTCCTCTGGATATTGTTCGTTCATCGTAGACCCACGCTTGCCCTAGGATTATTCTTATGTCATGCCCTCTATATACCTGTTTGCCATTGTTTGACCCAGGCCTGTTATGACCACATCTCTGTCCAATAAAAGCTTGCACATGGATCCGCATATCTCGTCAGTCTCGTTACAGAATACTCAGCCACACAAGGATCCAGGATCCACACAAGGATTTTTCTGAGGAACATTGGCCAGGTATGGACAAGGCAAGAATTTTGTTAGCCCTTTGGCAGGGTCCACGATCACTGGAGAACTATATTCAAGAATATTTAGCAATTGCACACCATTCAGATTTACCAGACTGTCTTTTGATCAAGTCTTTTGAACCTCTTCACGTCTCTGCTGAACTTCCAGAGGCTCATCATATCTTGTCTGTTGCACCCAGACCCTGGAGGTCAGCTTTTCAGTATCCCAGACTGGCATCCAGCAAGGAGGATCCACCGCTGCTGTCAGTAAGAGCAGCTGGTATCCCTAAACCAGTCCGCTCAACCCCTCCTGTTCAGGAACTAATTCCCCAGTCTAAAGTGCTTCCCATGATAGGGAACACTTTGTTGCATTTGGCCTTTATACACCACTACTGAAACTCTAGAGGTGGTGACGTCCGCTGCAGTTCCTCCAGAGGTGGCGGCACTCACTTCAGCTCCTTGTATGGTGGTGGCGCACAGCAATTCACTTTCATCCCGTTATGTCACTGTCAAAGGAACCATTGATAAACCTTGTTTCTGCCCTACTAAAAGGACTATTAATGAACTCCCACTGTTTTCTGTAGGTACCGCTGTAGAACTTCCAGAGGTGGCGGCATCCACTGCAGAACCTCTAGAGATGTCCTTGGTATCAAACTGTGAACTCTTGTCCTGTCACGGCTATGGAGGCCATCTATGAACTTCCGTTCTGTCCTGATATGGCTATAGAGGCTGTCAGTGAACTCCTGTCCTGTCATGGCTATGGAGGCTGTTTATGTCCCTGAGACCAGGAATGCACTGCCTGTGTTGTCTGTCTCTGCTTTCTCTAGGCCCTAGTCTCTGCCATGGGTCCTGGCCCCATCTGCTCTGCCCTGGTGGGCTCCAGTTCTGCCTGCTCCGCCCTGGTGGGCACCAGTTCCACTTGCTCCATCCTGGGGGGCTCCAGTTCAATCTGCTCTGCTGTGGCGGGCTTCAGTTCCGTCTGCTCCGCCCTGGTGGGCTTCTGTCCCATCTGTTTGGCTGTGATGGTCCTCTGCTCTGCCCTTGTGGGCTTCAGTTCCATCTGCTCCGCCCTGGTGGGCTTCTGTCCCGTCTGCTCTGTTATGGTGGTCCTCTGCCACTCCTCTTCCATGTGGACTTGGCCCTCCATGGCTTCCCCCTGTTCCTCCTTCGTTCCACCACCCTCCGAGATTGTATCGAGTGTCTGGAAGCTGCTCCTTGGGTGGGGGAGTTATGTCATGATCCGGCCACTGGACTTCCATTAAATCTCCACCAAAGGTCTTCATCCACAACACAGACTCTCTCACTACACAGTGCATCCTGGACTACATTTCCCATGCTCCATTGCACCAATCACATTCACCTCATAACAATCACACCATGCACCTGAGATCAATTATGCACACACAGCACAATCAATCAGACACGCTTCATAAGCATTGGACTTCCTTTCACACACTGCCAAGTATTGTTCTGCACATATCCCTCTCCTAGTGATAGCTGCAATACCAAGCCATTGCGTGTTTGTTTTCATAGTCTTGTTTCAGTTTATAGTTTTCGTAGTCTTATCTTACTTTATAGTTGTCATAGTTTAGTCTTTTTCCTGCCTTGCCCTGTTTCTCGTGTTTTGACCCTTTGCCTTGGATTCTGGATTTTTCCCTCTTGCTTAGCCCTCTGAATATTTTTTGTTCATTGTAGACCCACACTTGCCCTAGGATTATTCTCGTGTCTTGGCCTCTATACGACCACGTCTCTGTCCAATAAAAGCTTGCACATGGATCCGCACGTCTCATGTCTCCTCAGTCCTGTTACAACTAGACATCACAGCAGCTGGTTATTAGGTTGTTCTGCTATTACTTTAAGAGCTCCCACTGCTGAATGTGATGCAAAATCTGACACATCTTTTTACCTATTCTGACCCCCTTCAGATCTGAAAGTCTCTACTAATGAACTGACAAGCTGAGCCGGGTGTGTTCGATGAGAGAGACCGTGCTGGGTAGCTCCAGGACAGTTTTGAAAACCATATCAGATACATGTTCTTAAATGTAACATGTTACATGCATGCACAGTTTTAAGACCGCTTTATTCAACTTCTTGGTAACTAAATTACTTAACTGACCATGAAAAATGTGTGTGTGTATATATTATACAAAGAAAACAAGTGGTTAGCCCATGCGACACAGTCCTTCAAAGTTTATATACAGTTTTGTTCAAAATAATAGCAGTACAATGTGACTAACCAGAATAATCAAGGTTTTTCGTATATTTTTTTTATTGCTACGTGGCAAACAAGTTACCAGTAGGTTCAGTAGATTCTCAGAAAACAAATGAGACCCAGCATTCATGATATGCACGCTCTTAAGGCTGTGCAATTGGGCAATTAGTTGAATTAGTTGAAAGGGGTGTGTTCAAAAAAATAGCAGTGTGGCATTCAATCACTGAGGTCATCAATTTTGTGAAGAAACAGGTGTGAATCAGGTGGCCCCTATTTAAGGATGAAGCCAACACTTGTTGAACATGCATTTGAAAGCTGAGGAAAATGGGTCGTTCAAGACAATGTTCAGAAGAACAGCGTACTTTGATTAAAAAGTTGATTAGAGAGGGGAAAACCTATAAAGAGGTGCAAAAAATGATAGGCTGTTCAGCTAAAATGATCTCCAATGCCTTAAAATGGAGAGCAAAACCAGAGAGACGTGGAAGAAAACGGAAGACAACCATCAAAATGGATAGAAGAATAACCAGAATGGCAAAGGCTCAGCCAATGATCACCTCCAGGATGATCAAAGACAGTCTGGAGTTACCTGTAAGTACTGTGACAGTTAGAAGACGTCTGTGTGAAGCTAATCTATTTTCAAGAATCCCCCGCAAAGTCCCTCTGTTAAAAAAAAGGCATGTGCAGAAGAGGTTACAATTTGCCAAAGAACACATCAACTGGCCTAAAGAGAAATGGAGGAACATTTTGTGGACTGATGAGAGTAAAATTGTTCTTTTTGGGTCCAAGGGCCACAGGCAGTTTGTGAGACGACCCCCAAACTCTGAATTCAAGCCACAGTACACAGTGAAGACAGTGAAGCATGGAGGTGCAAGCATCATGATATGGGCATGTTTCTCCTACAATGGTGTTGGGCCTATTTATCGCATACCAGGGATCATGGATCAGTTTGCATATGTTAAAATACTTGAAGAGGTCATGTTGCCCTATGCTGAAGAGGACATGCCCTTGAAATGGTTGTTTCAACAAGACAATGACCCAAAACACACTAGTAAACGGGCAAAGTCTTGGTTCCAAACCAACAAAATTAATGTTATGGAGTGGCCAGCCCAATCTCCAGACCTTAATCCAATTGAGAACTTGTGGGGTGATATCAAAAATGCTGTTTCTGAAGCAAAACCAAGAAATGTGAATGAATTGTGGAATGTTGTTAAAGAATCATGGAGTGGAATAACAGCTGAGAGGTGCCACAAGTTGGTTGACTCCATGCCACACAGATGTCAAGCAGTTTTAAAAAACTGTGGTCATACAACTAAATATTAGTTTAGTGATTCACAGGATTGCTAAATCCCAGAAAAAAAAATGTTTGTACAAAATAGTTTTGAGTTTGTACAGTCAAAGGTAGACACTGCTATTTTTTTGAACACACCCCTTTCAACTAATTGCCCAATTGCACAGCCTTAAGAGCGTGCATATCATGAATGCTGGGTCTTGTTTGTTTTCTGACAATCTACTGAACCTACTGGTAACTTGTTTGCCACGTAGCAATAAAAAATATACTAAAAACCTTGATTATTCTGGTTAGTCACATTGTACTGCTATTATTTTGAACAATACTGTATATACACACCCATAACTATATATATATATACACACACACGCACACACACCAAAACTTATATATACACATTCATGGACTTGTTTCTTTTGTGTTTTCCCTATTTAGTCACGTTCTGTTCCTAGTTTAGTTAATTGATTAATCCCTACCTGCTCCTGTTCTTCTCATTACTTTCCTTGTGTTTAAATACCCTGTCTGTTTAGTTCCCGTTTGTCCCCTATTGATGTATGATACCTTGATTTGGATTTGTGTTTGGATGTGCCCTTTTTCCTTCCGTTTATTATTTAAAAGCCTTATTTATTAACTCCTTCGTCGTGTGCTTCCGTTTGCTGCGTTTTCTTTCCTTTTTGTTTTGTTTTCCCCCCTGCCAGTATGGATTTACCAGCTGTCCAACTCCTATGCCTGGAGCAGTTGGACCGATCGCTGGAGGACCATACTAGGGACTTTTTTGATCTGGTTTGACTTACCCACTTCCCAGACCAATCACTCTGTGCTTTTTATTATCACGGCCTGAGCAAGCGGTGTAAGGCACGCCTGCCAGTGAACTGTCCCAGAGAGGATTTCACTGCTTTTGTGCAGTGGATGCTGGAGAAAAATGGATATTCATTCACCATCGGCCCTGCTGAAGAGGATATCTCCAGCCCCACTCCTGAACCAGTGACCAGTCAGCTGTCATCCCGCTGCACGGAGCAAATGCCAGAGCCCACTGCAGAGCCCGAGACGGCCATGATTAAAGAGCCAGTGCTATTCAAAGCAAAAGGGCTCACAATCCCGACTTACCAGGTGTGTGAGCCGGCAACACCGTGCATCGTGGGAGTACTGGTGGAGATTGAGGGCTTGGAGGGAGGCCCCGCCCACACTCCTGCTGCTGAGGGTGAGCCACAACTGGTCACTGAACCATATACAGAGGAACTTATGGACATTTTTAAATGGATTTAATAGACTAGTTTGGGGAAGTAACTCACAGTTCTCCTACAGTATTGTTCAAAATAATAGCAGTACAATGTGACTAACCAGAATAATCAAGGTTTTTCGTATTTTTTTTATTGCTACGTGGCAAACAAGTTACCAGTAGGTTCAGTAGATTCTCAGAAAACAAATAAGACCCAGCATTCATGATATGCACGCTCTTAAGGCTGTGCAATTGGGCAATTAGTTGAATTAGTTGAAAGGGGTGTGTTCAAAAAAATAGCAGTGTGGCATTCAATCACTGAGGTCATCAATTTTGTGAAGAAACAGGTGTGAATCAGGTGGCCCCTATTTAAGGATGAAGCCAACACTTGTTGAACATGCATTTGAAAGCTGAGGAAAATGGGTCGTTCAAGACATTGTTCAGAAGAACAGCGTACTTTGATTAAAAAGTTGATTAGAGAGGGGAAAACCTATAAAGAGGTGCAAAAAATGATAGGCTGTTCAGCTAAAATGATCTCCAATGCCTTAAAATGGAGAGCAAAACCAGAGAGACGTGGAAGAAAACGGAAGACAACCATCAAAATGGATAGAAGAATAACCAGAATGGCAAAGGCTCAGCCAATGATCACCTCCAGGATGATCAAAGACAGTCTGGAGTTACCTGTAAGTACTGTGACAGTTAGAAGACGTCTGTGTGAAGCTAATCTATTTTCAAGAATCCCCCGCAAAGTCCCTCTGTTAAAAAAAAGGCATGTGCAGAAGAGGTTACAATTTGCCAAAGAACACATCAACTGGCCTAAAGAGAAATGGAGGAACATTTTGTGGACTGATGAGAGTAAAATTGTTCTTTTTGGGTCCAAGGGCCACAGGCAGTTTGTGAGACGACCCCCAAACTCTGAATTCAAGCCACAGTACACAGTGAAGACAGTGAAGCATGGAGGTGCAAGCATCATGATATGGGCATGTTTCTCCTACTATGGTGTTGGGCCTATTTATCGCATACCAGGGATCATGGATCAGTTTGCATATGTTAAAATACTTGAAGAGGTCATGTTGCCCTATGCTGAAGAGGACATGCCCTTGAAATGGTTGTTTCAACAAGACAATGACCCAAAACACACTAGTAAACGGGCAAAGTCTTGGTTCCAAACCAACAAAATTAATGTTATGGAGTGGCCAGCCCAATCTCCAGACCTTAATCCAATTGAGAACTTGTGGGGTGATATCAAAAATGCTGTTTCTGAAGCAAAACCAAGAAATGTGAATGAATTGTGGAATGTTGTTAAAGAATCATGGAGTGGAATAACAGCTGAGAGGTGCCACAAGTTGGTTGACTCCATGCCACACAGATGTCAAGCAGTTTTAAAAAACTGTGGTCATACAACTAAATATTAGTTTAGTGATTCACAGGATTGCTAAATCCCAGAAAAAAAAATGTTTGTACAAAATAGTTTTGAGTTTGTACAGTCAAAGGTAGAAACTGCTATTTTTTTGAACACACCCCTTTCAACTAATTGCCCAATTGCACAGCCTTAAGAGCGTGCATATCATGAATGCTGGGTCTTGTTTGTTTTCTGACAATCTACTGAACCTACTGGTAACTTGTTTGCCACGTAGCAATAAAAAATATACTAAAAACCTTGATTATTCTGGTTAGTCACATTGTACTGCTATTATTTTGAACAATACTGTATGTCTCTGCTGGTTCTGTCCAGCCCTGAATCTCCTATGTCTCCTCTGGTTCCATCCAGCCCTGATCCTCCCGTGTTCTCTCCCAACCTCCCTCTCCCGCCTCCTCCTAGACCAATCAGTTCCTCTGCTCCATCTCTGCTGGTGCCTGTCAGCGCTTCGGCTCACCCTCAGTAAGCGCCATCTGGGCAGATGCATGAGTGCTGCTGGAATTGCTTTAGAGGTTGCAGGAGTAGAAGGTCAGCCTGTGAGTGCTCTGACCATATGCCACACACTGCAACAAGTCATTTTGTGTGGCTGCCATCCCACAAGGAAGCTTCTTCTGAAGCTGGCTCACAAGAAAGCCCGCAAACAGTTTGCTGAAGACAACCTGTCCAAGAGAAAGAATTACTGGAACCATGTCCTGTGGTCTGATGAGACTAAGATAAACTTGTTTGGCTTAGATGTTGTCCATTATGTGTGGCGACACCCTGGTGAGGAGTACCAAGAAAACTGTCTTGCCTACAGTCAAACATGGTGGTGGTAGCATCATGGTCTGGGGCTGTATGAGTGCGGTTGGTGCTGGGGAGCTGCGCTTCATTGAGGGAAACATGGATTCCAACATGTACTGTGACATTCTGAAGAAGAACATGATGCCTTCCCTTCAGAAACCGGGATAGAATGGCAGTTTTCCAACATGATAACGACCCCAAACACTGCCAAGATGACAACTGCCTTGCCGAGGAAGCTGAAGATGAAGGTGATGGCGTGGCCAAGTATGTCTCCAGACCTGAACCCTATTGAGCAGAAGGTAGAGAATCAATATGTGTCTAACATCCAGCAGCTCTGTGACTCCACTATGGAGGAGTGGAAGACGATCCCAGTAACAACCTGTGTAGCTCTGGTGAATTCCATGCCCAGGAGGATTAAGGCAGTGCTACATAACAATGATGCTCGCACAAAATATTGACAGTTTTTACATGTTCGCTTGGGGGTGTACTCACTTTTGTTGCTAGCTATATTGACAATAATGGTTGTATGTTACGTTTTTTTCAGTGGATAGTAAATCATCTATACGGCAATACAAGCAGCACATTTAACTTTTTTAAATATATCCAAGATTTGTTTCTATAGTATTGTCTCTCGAGAAGATAAATGGTTGCTGAAATGTGAGGGGTGTACTCCTTTTGTGAGATACTCTTTTTTTTTTTTGAAATCAGGTTATTTAAAAAAAGAAAACAAATAGATCACATAGAATTAGAATAAAGAATGCCAGAGTTACTCGGTCAAATAAAAATGGAAGACATTCTTGAAAATGGCTAAGGAGCTGCTCGGATTGAGTTTGGCAGGTCATTCCACCAGGAGGGAACAGCTAATGAAAAAGTCTGTGAAAGTGATTTTGTGCCTCATTTATATAAGTTTACAAGTGTAGTGCATTCATTTTCTTGTGTCTGTATTATTATCCTTGTCCATCTTATCATATTCATGTATTCACATAGACAAAAGATGTCACTAATTATTTCTTGACTATACAGTACAGTATATACATTTTCATGATCAAAATCAGAAATCAGAAAGAGCTTTATTGCCAAGTATGCTTGCGCATACAAGGAATTTGTTTTAGTGACATAAGCTTTCTAGTACACAGAGACAACAACACACAGACAAAAAAAAGTGCAAATAAATAAGCGTATAAAGAATTGTGCTATAAATGACAATGGAATAGGATTGAGTAAAATGCAGAGATGTACTTAGGATGGAGAGGTAACAAATAAATATAAGGATATTGCACCTTTTTATTGCATAAGTGGGGAACATTTAACTGTTCATGAGGTAGATTGCCTGGGGGAAGAAACTGTTCTTGTGCCTGACTGCCCTGGTATTTGCGGCTCTAAAGCACCGGCTACATGGCAAAAGTTCAAAGATGGGACAACTTGGATGTGAGGGATTCATTTTGTGTGAGGGGAGTAATTTTCTGAGCCCTTTTCCTCACTCTGGAAGTATACGGTTCTTAGAGGGTGGGCAGTTGAGTACCAATAATCCTTTCAGAAGTCCACACCATTCTCTTTAGTCTTCTGTCTGATTTTGTAGCTGAACCAAACCAGACAGTTACTGAAGTGCCCAGGACAGACTCAATGATGGCTGAATAGAACTGTTTCAGCAGCTCCTGTGGCATTTTAAACTTCCTCAGCTGGCAAAGGAGGTACAACATTTGTTGGGCCTTTTTCACAATGGAATCAATGTGATTGTACCACTTCAGGTCCTGAGAGATAGTGTTTCCCAGGAACCTGAATGACTCCACTGCAGTGACAGTGCTGTTCATGATGGTAAGTGGGGGGAGTACAGGGGGGTTTACATATGGATTTACATATGAATCTGGACCTGTGATTTCACAACCCAACATCTCTTTATTCGATGAGCTGCATGCAGGGCCTCATAAAATAAGGACAAATTTAACCAACAAACCAACAAAATGATTATGCTGTTTGAACTCAATCACAGATTATGAGAAACAGTCAGTTGTGTTCACAATAGATTTACTCATTACTCAGCTGATGCTGAGAGACAACACATTCTATTTTAAGTATACCAATTTCTTCTTTCGTGCAAATGCAAAGTGTGATTCATTACCGATCAATGGTTATATTCTAGCTTCCTGACTATTTCTGTGATGCAATCTCATGCCGTATGCGCATGAGCTACTCCAATTAAATGTGTGATGACAGAATGGCTCTCTGCCATCCTGAAGTGTGAGTACTGTTATTGTTATCCTTTGTTTTCCATGTCTTCAAGACTCACTTCTCACATTTCTCCCTCATTTCTCATCTCTTGCTCACATCACTACATTTTCTCACTCCAGGCACAGATAGCATGCAGGAGGTCATGTACATCCAATTATAATACAATGGTTTGTGGGGACTGAGTGAGAGCAAGAAGGGAAGTGCCTAAATTTAGGGAAATATATGAATGAATGAATGAATGAATACTAAGCGTTTCTTGATGTTGATAGATGGTCTGTGAAAGGTTTAGATTGGATGAGTGTTGTAATTTAGCCTTACCTCTTCAGGTGAATTAGGTTGTGACGAGTTACAGTTGGTATTTATGCCTAGATCTTAAAATCATATAGGCTAAACACAAGAGTGTAAGTGAAAAGAGAGATTATCATGAGAAAAATAATGCAGTGCCTCGGTGTTGCTGGTTGAGCATTAGGGTTCGTTGGAGCGTTTGCTGACAGACTGCTTACGTCTGCACAGAGCGAACGCGGACAAAAATTGTAAATACGTGCGTCGAATCAGCTGTCAGAAAGGTGGAGGCAAGGGCAGGCATAAAAATGTAAACGTAACAGCAGCATAACAACTGTCGGTGAAATTTATGTTTAGTATGGCGAGGGAAGACAATGTCTCCCTTCACAAAAACAGCAGCACGATACAACGTCATTTCAGGAGAGCGTGGCGCGCATCAGAACGGAATCAGTAGCTCGGCATCTGCTTCTCCGGTGACCGACGAGCTCTAAAGCAAGAATATTAATATTAATATCAGCGCGAAGCAACGTGTCTGTTTAACTGCAGGCGCTGCATTTATTACCGTGAAGTCGTCTCCCGGTTAGCGTGAACTAACAGACTGTATTTGTGAATGGTATGGGCCTGCTTTGAACGGATATTTTTTCCCCTTCCCTAACGTCGCAGTGAACTGCACCATGGATTGCAAAGCGCTTTCTCGTCGTGCTCCGCGCGGAGGGTGAATGGGGATGAGGATGTTGTTTACAAAAAGCAGCCAGCCGTCAGCGAACTGATGCTCGGTCTCCTCGCATAGAATTTTACATCTAATATTTTATGACACGGTTGGAAATTACTGTCAACTCCGTCTTTCCTCTATGAAGAGGGCAATGTCATCGTCAGCAGACCGGCGTGGATTTGTTGTTGTCTGATTTTACTACTTGTCCTCTGCAATTCGACTTCACATCGTTTATGTAAGTCAAGCTATTCTGCACCATATGTTTTCAGTACACTAAAGGCGGATGTATTTAAATCATACGAATTGTGACGAAATTCGAGCTCAATTGGTATTGACTTGTGTGTGGAAATATAATTACAAACATCTGGGAAAGGCTAGAAATATGATCTCCCACAGAGGAATTAACCAAGCGCTATTGCGTGTTAAAGTCAATATGAATCTTTTTTTTCATTAACAACCCAATGCATGTTTGTATATTATTTTGCCCCGAAAACAGTTGTCATGTAAAACCAGTCGTTTATTTTGTTTTCGCTATCACGACTGTTTATAGTTTTTAAAATGAAAAATGTTTCGATTGATCGCGCCTACACCGTCGATCTTTTATCCACAAAACCCGGCCTTGTTCTTAAATAATGTCAAAGAGTAAATGTGTAAAGGCAGGTTGTAAAGGTTTGTGATCATTTGAGCGTATATAAGTGACGCGTCTTGGAGCGTCTTCAGGTGCCCGAGTTTTAGAGTTCGCTACGTAAGAAACGAGCCTTCACGGGGAGGCTATTTGTGAGATATGTAAGTAGGCTATGTGAAGGATGTAGCCTTTATCTTGAATACGTTTAACATTTTTACTATTAGACATTCATAGACTTTGGTAATCAGTGGTGTAACCTGGTCTGTGGTAACCGAGATGGTCTCCAGAAATATTCGTCTCACGTAATGTCTGCATGAACCTCGCGTGAATGTGGCATCAGAATGCCAATGGCACGTGCGACAAGCTACAACTGCAGCCAATTTTATTAGAGTCGTGATGTGATAGTAGATGGGAGGCGTGGCTGCGTGCGCGTGTATGTCTCTGGCGTGAACCTGGACGTCTCCGGACCGGTCTTGTGTATTCCCTGGAATGATTAATAGGCTAATAGCACCAAGTTAGACTGCCCACTGGAGACATTATTCGCGGATTAAAAGCAAGAGAGGCGGGTTGAGCATGGGGAAAGCCAGTTAGGCTTGGAGGTGTAGACTGAAGCCTACACTGCAGACATGAGGAGACCAGCCCCACCTTGTCTGGAGGCTTTGGATACCTTCTTACAAGGCATTTTAGCAAAGGTTCTAAACAATAATGGCCGAGTTTTTTTTAACAGTTAGTCAGGAGTTAGGACTAATTGATAATGAGTAATTTGCTGTTATGATAACATTATTTTTTTTGGAATCTAACCTCACAATCAGTACAGAAAATACATGCTTGCCATATACAAGACCTTTCAGTCAATCCTTCAACTGATCAATCAATTAATCAATGCATTTGTAACATGGTGGATTTTCCCTTTTGGAGTGAATACATTAAGTTCCTGGGTGTGTTCTCCGTTTGGAGTTAGTGGCTGGTGTGTGTGGCTTATATAAATACAATGTTGAAATAATTTGTCTTAATGTATGGACATACTTTATGAAGTTTACCATTGGATGAGTTTGCTGAAATCATACTTGCACATGCATTAAAATTTGCTTAAGGCTAACATACATTTCGATATCGTGTTATACAATTTAGCAGAATTTAACTTTTGTCCCACCAATAGAAATAATAAATATAGTGTCATAACTGTATTGTTTTAAAATGAAAAATATTATATATATATATAATTTTTCAATTTATTTAGTCATTTATCAGATGCTTTTATCCAAAGCGACTTAAAGATGCTGCGACACCCGGGGAGCAGTTGGGGGTTCAGTGCCTTGCTCAAGGGACTCACCTCATTCGTAGTATTGATGGTGGAGAGAGCGCTGGACATTTACTACCCACACCTACTCTAACACACGACCGTTGGGTTACAAGCCCAACTCTCTAACCATTAGGACACGACTGCCCCCTATTAAAATCTATAGCAACTTCACTCAAATACATGCAGCACAATAAGAGTGACTTCTAGTGGTGGGTAAGAGAATGCCTACGGTCTCTCTGTCTCCCTGTCTTTAAGCTCCCATGAATTTGTTTTTGAAATTTGATGAAACAGCATATGACAACAGCATGTGAGAAAGAAAGGGGAGTGCAATGAGCAAAGATTGGAAAGGCTGAATTAGAATAAGTGTAATAAGATAATGAGCAGATAGTTTTAAAGACTGTGTAATTGGAAAATAAGAGAATAGAAGTGCAATTGTGAACAAGGTAGAGAGAACATCATATGATCTTAAGAGACTTAAGGATTTAACAGGAGAGAAACCGAGGATAAATATAGTGTGTTGGACAGAAGGAGAGACTGTATGTTTGATTAGACTTTGATAGATGTTCCCTTGTAAAACTCATTTTTCGGGTTGGGCTTTAGTTCTGTCTATCTGTCTGGATGATCCAAGCTCAGGCTTTACATTGTAGACTTCCCGAAAGGGCGGCATTGAATTTTTATGGTAGGTTTGCATCTGAGCAGCAGAATGATGTCTGTTTTAGGCTTAAATCAAATGAGATGTGGGAAGGGTGGGTAAAGAAGTACTGATGAATAAAGATGAATGTTTGCTAATGTGATGCAAGACAGAATTATTAAGGGAAAGCTGGGATAGATGTACATTAGAATGAACCCTTCAGGCACTGAGGCTTACTGTATGCTTGGAAGCAAAGTAGCAATCCATGTATTTCGCACTAATGTTCAGTTAGCATTTGCTTTAGCATACTAATGCAAAGCATAATTTGGTTAGTAGAGCATAGCACTTTAATGTAGCACTGTAAAGTAGCGCTCTCAGGCATTATGGTGTAGTTTTAAGCACCCTTAATCTGACACCATCTATATGTGGATTTTCTATGTACACATACTTGTCTGTCTTTGGAGTTATTGTTGTAGATACAGAGAGAGCACTGGAGCTCTGAACATGTTTTGCTTAGGACTACAGGAAGAGAATAGTAAAGATAGAAGCGGGAGAACATGGAGGAGAAGAGGCCAGTATCACTGGGGACTTTCACTGGCAACATCAATGTTTCAGATTCAATAGAGCATAGCTTGTACACAGACTGAGGGAACAAGAGGGAGGACATCAAATTTTCATGGTTTAAGTTAGATTTGTGGACCTGGTTTCTACTGAACTTAAAAGCAACACAACCAGAGACGTTCACAACACCGTCACACAAATTGTGTTTTCTAGGTCCAAAATAGATTCTGCTACGTAAAAAGTCAAATATTTCATTCTGTCTTCCACTTGGTTGCACAGTATGTCATTTCTGTTAGAGAAACACTTTCAGGTCAGAGAGTCTAAACACTTTTAGCATGGAAGGGGCTTTGGAATGGTTGTGCATGTGTGTTTATATGTGCTAAATTGGAGGAGTGTCATGTGGCTGGATCTGGCATCTGTCATCAGCAGGCACTGTGTTGCTGTGAACTGGGGGAGTCCTTCACAACTGGGGCAGAGCAGGTTACCACATACTTTGCTTATTTTATTTATGGTAGTGATTTCTATCCAGAAGTGCATGCGCCTAAAAATTATGGTTTTGCTTTAGTGAACTTATAGAACAGTGTAAATTAGTTATTTAAAAAACAGTTATATAAAATAACAATGTATCCATACTTTAAAAAATGTAATATAGGCTATTATATAATGAAACTTTTTTTTGTAAATAAATTACTAATAGTAAAAATGTTGTATATAATGTGCAAGATTTATATAAAAGATGTGTGTAGAATAACTTCAGATATTTGTTACGTGTGTGTGTGTGTGTGTGTGTTAATATTAATAAGTATTCTATTTAATAAATTTTAAATATGTATGTGTGTGTGTGTGTGTGTGTGTGTGTGTAAAATTGTATATTAATTGTATATTAATCTATGGGCCAGAGCGCAGTTCAGTTTAAATATATATCAGTGAGTGTAAGCGTTAAACGCACAGGAGTACAGATCTTCTGATACCTACTGCATGATTGCTTGAATATTTCTGAGCGGCAAAAAGTGATATCGAAAACGTCCTATTTCCAACTTGATTACAAGCTCGTTGCATTCTTTTCTATTAAAAAATAACAGTGGACAGTAATTTGTGAATGTTTATGCTTAGCCTAAATAATTTGATCAGGATCCCCTCCTGTGGCCCATGATTTGTCTATATCTGTATTCAGAGCCAGTGAGCAACAGACTTTTATAATAATAAAAAAACTGCGTTAACGAGTGATTAAATAATTGTTAGCATTAATCACTTCTGTTTTTTGGAAATTCAGTGCAGAAGATGTGTGTTAGTGTCCTCTACTGTATAATAATGAAAACACATATTCTAGAAGTATAGCTTAGATATATTTAGAGTTTTTGTAAGTATAAGTCAAGTATACTTAAATATACTTGATATACCATGTCATTTTAAGTATATAAAGCCAATTTCTGAGAAGTACATAAAAAGTAAACTAAAAGCACACTTTCCTATTTTATAGTTTAAGAAGTATACTAATAGCACACTTGAATAAACTTCTTTTTCGTAAGGGAATCTCTTGGTTGAATGAATTAGACATCAAATGCATTTTACACTGGTCGCTTACCTACTGACATAATGTATCATATAGGCCTACAGTCTTTACTTGTAGCATAACGAGTCCCAAAGGTCAGTTAACCATCTTGAATGAGGCTGATAGAAATGATGGCATACTTGTGGGTTTCTGATGAGGCTGTGGGTGTGCATTGTTGGTTGTTGTTGTGTGTAAAGCAAGTATGTGTAGGTGAGCAGCCTCTAGGTCTCAAACTGTGAAAATATTTGTGCTTCTGTCATTACAGCTCCCACCTCCTTGTCCTCATCTTACCTATGTAACACATAGACACACACACACACACACACACACACACACACACACATATGAGCAGTCTTTTGTTCACTTGTGTACACAGCACATGAAACAGATGTGCAAGAATACAGAAACACTTACACCATACACAAAGCAATACTCAAAACAAGTCTTCCCTCGGGATGAACATGTGAAGGGGTCCATTACTCCACCGGCTGCCCCAGCTTAGCATGTGTAAGTGTTGCTGTGTGTTTCTGTTTGCGTATGTGTTTGTACATGTAGACGTCTACCTGTAGTATCATGATGTTACTTTTATTAATCCAAATATTTTTTTTTCTGATTGTATTAAGAAGTGCTTCCAAATTGCACATGCAAACACACAGATGCTACAACATAAGAGTGGTGTTTCCTTTTTTACATTGTCTTGCTTTCGCAATTCAGGACGCATGTGAGTATGTTTGCTTCACGTGTTTGCATATGCGTTGACATGCGTGTGCGTTAGCATATGTACTGGCTTGCGTGTGTATGTAGCACGTCACCTTGATTACTGCAGATTCCAGTGAGCATGATGAAGCCAAGGGCACACTAGGAGGAAAAAGAAAGTGAACAAGGGAAGGAGTAAAGCGAAAAGGAGGGGAGAGGAGGTCAGTGAGTGCTTCCATGAATAAAGTGAGAGAGAGTGAAAATTGGATGCGGAAAACAGGAGAAGAAGAGAGCGGAACAGCAGTGGAAGGGAGGAGTGATTTAGAATTGGGATGAGGAGATGTATTTTGTCAGCTTGCAGAATAAGGCAAATGCTGGTAATCCCTGGTGATGCTGCACTTTGTTTCGACAAAACACACTTGGACACATGTTCAGAGGAGTGCTGCATGTGAGGAAGCGGTTGCTCCTCCACAGTTCCTTGCTAATTGGCAGTCTGCTGCAGTGCTTAGTGTGTGATTGCTTGTGTGTATGGGTGTTTTCCAGTCGGTGCAACCAGACACAGCTATCCTCTCTATGGAGCTGGACAAATAGACTGCAGGTTGAGTGCAGTGGGATTCTGCTTCAGCTGCCCAGAGATGCAGTATATTCCTTAAATTCAATGTGTGAGAGAGCAAATTGTATACATAGACAGAGAGAAAGTAGGTTATTTTTAGTCCAGACTTTATTAAATATTCATCATTTGTTGAGAGTGTTGTTGATCTGTGGTGAAGGTTTGTGTGTTTGGGTTTGGCAGTTGAAAATCTGGAAAATCCCCACCGTGATGGAAAAACAAATGTGTGCATGTGTTATGTGAAATAAAATGTGAAACTAAAAATGTGTATAGTGTCAGTGTGAGTGCTGGAGACAGAAAGATCTCACCTGTCTAAAAGCTGCGATTTCAGGTGATATAGGTGTTGCTGTAACTGACAGACTAGAGCAGGGTTTCCCAAACGGGGGTTTGTGAAACCTTGGGGGTTTGTGAGGGGAACTGCAGGGGGTACATGAGTTGATGAAAAGCTGGCATGCAGGCAACTTTATTTATACAGCACATTTCATATACAGTGGTAATCAGAAGTGCTTTACATAAAAGGATTTAATTTAGTCATAAAATAAACACAGCAGGTATATAAAATTGAAAACAACAGTAAAAGAAAGTAATTTAACGAGTGATTAAAATTTTAAATATATTAAAACAGTTAATATATGCATTTAGGAACGCACAATTCAGAATAACCATAACAACATTTCAAATGCTGTGGAAAAAGGACCCCATCCCATAGCAAATGACATGACTTTTTATATGCATATGGAGGATTTTATTCGGCAAATGCGTTTCCATCTATTATTCGCATGGACACTTTTTTGCACAATTTATAAACCACGTTCAATGAGCATGCAACTTCTTTTGCGATTTTGCATTTCCAACACTTGTTTCTGAAGTGATATTTCAAAATGCTCATTAAAACAGGGTGATTAAACATAGCTACTGACATCCATTTTAATAGACAAAAAAGAAGCAGTAAAAGAAAGTCATACAGATTTGGACATGACAGCGAGTCAATGACAGAATAATTTTTGGGTAAACTGTCCCCCTTAAGTTTATATTGTGTTGTTCCACACATTGCAGTATTGAAAACTGTGTGTCTCAATTACAGTACCTGATTTTGCACAGAACACACATTGCTAATATATGCACACAGGTGCTGCGGTGTGTATGCACCGGCTGATTTCCCTGTGGGTGGCACTCCCAGCATGCATGTGTCCCGGCTTGCTTCAATCATTTATCCTGCTTTTGACTCCGTCCCATGACAGCTCCGACTGATTGAGTTGCTGAGTCTGTTAAAAAACAAAACTGAAGTCCTAACAGATCGAGTAAGTTTGCTAAAGGAAAGCAAAGCGAGCATGCACACACACAGAGAGACTGGAATCCTACAGTGTGAGCATTGAGCTAGAAGACGAGAGATGGAGACAGACAGAGAGAGAGAGGGATGTGGACGGCAGTAGACAGTGTTGCTAGGAGACCGCACACAGTGACTGGTGTGAGAGACATGGTTTCACATCCCTCCCCCATCCTTACAACACACTTCCTTTTCTCTCCATCTGTTTTTTATGCCCGCTCCTGCATTCATTGTCTCCATATTCTCTTCCATCCATCTTTCTGCACTTGTCCTCTTGTCTGTCTGCTCATGTCTGTCTCTCTCGCTCGCTCTCGTTCTCTTTCACATGCTTTCGTCTTGCTAAGCACCTCCTGCCAGACTCTTTAACCTTCCCCAACCCCTCAAATGTGGTCTCCTCCCTCCTTCCTCTTTTTCTCCACCTTTCTATCTCTACTATTTCTCTGTGTCTGTCTCTAATTCACCTTTGTCTGTCTCTCTCATTCACACTGGCATTCGGCACGAGAGAGCTCTGTGGTTCTGAAGTGACAGGAGAGCAGCCGCCAAAAAGCGACAGCTGGCCGGTCACCATGACAACAGCCAGGTGCAGTGTAATGGGACAGGACAATAAGTGAGGGACGGCTTATGTGACTTCACACACAGATTTTGGGAAGCGCTGCAAAATCTGCCATGCAAATACATGAGTTGACCGAATTTACACATGCAAATATATATATTTTTTTCTGTCATGTCGGTGTGATTATTTATGCAGTGGATGTATTGTTGTGTGTGTGTGTGTGTGTGTGTGCGCGCAAATCCCATCTGTCCCTGAGCTTTAATGATCTGTGTGAACTGACCTTATGACCCAAACATCTATATAAACAAGCTTGTATGTCTTAAGTGGTTGTTGCACCTGTAATGGAACGCTTGAAGGAATATTGTGTTCTTAAGTAGGTGTGTGAAAACATTTATATACATAAATGAGGAATGTGTGTATGTGTCTTGAGGCTCCATGTGCAATCACTATGATATAATACAGCAGAGTCTAAAAATATAAAACATTGAAACATTGAAAATCGGGGATGCAAATTTTTATCATTTGAAAGAACAAGCTAAGAATCATTATAACCTTAAATGATTAAGAAATGTTTCAACTTCTGCAGTATTTCTAGGTCACTAATCAAATAAGTAATTTGATCACACGACAGATGGTCTGATGGTCTTTCCTCCATTGAAGCTCAAGATATCATCTCAAATCATGCCAGAGATTTAAAGTAGTGTAGTGCCCTTTGAAATTTTCAAAATCAAATTCAGTTCTTTCCATTTATATTTTTCTGGATTCCATTTTTTGTCAGTTTACATTTTTCCAGACTCTGTTTTAATGGTTTAAAATTTTGTTATTCAAAAAAATGAATTTGTCTAAAGACTAAAATGTCTAATTAATTGAAATCATGAACATACAGAATTTACAGCAATTTATTACAGGTTTGACAAAAATAAAAATTTTAAGGCCTTATGAAATTATTTTTTTCCCCGCATATTCAGTTTTATTTCTTTCTTTTTTTATATTATTATTTGTTTGTTTTTAAATACTGTGTTTTTTCCATTACTTTGGTTGGTGCTGGTTATAATATTTGTTGTGTATTTACATTTTTCTGTTAAATAAATTCTGGTAAATATTTTTTTTCTGGTAAATATTCCTTAAAAAATAATATTTTAATAATAATTATAAGTAGTAGTAATACTATCATTACATTAAATAATATATTTGTCATAATTTCTTCAAGTTAACTGAACTTTTATTTTGACGGGTTGTTTATTGTATATGATAAAACCATATTTTTCTCAAAAGAAAAGGTAAAATCCTCAGAGCACCTCTAGAGTTTAGGTCCATGGCTTCATTTTCTCACAATGAGGCGGCAAAGGCTGAAAACTCTGTGTAGCACTGTGTAGTAAATGAAACAGTGTATCTGCGCCATTCAGTCACACAGAGACACGCAGAACATGCAGGATCCATATTTAAATTCACTTAACAGACACTAGACCATATTGCATATTGATTTATCTTTACTGACCTACCTTTGATTCATCTATCCCAATATTCTCCAAATGTTACAGTATATTGTAAATTTCATTTTCATGACTGGATTCCGATTTGCTTTACATCACAGAAATGATAGGGCCCTAACTAGTAGTGTATGGTATGCGGATAAGATTGGCATTAACAACATGTCTTATGTTGTTGTAATGAAATATGCTAGAAAAGATATGTAAATGTGTCTTCAATAATGCTAAATGCAGTATGTTTATGCTGAATTACACTTTTGTGATCAGTATAGGATCAGTTATAGTTATTAGACTCTGTTACTTTCTGCATGGTTTAAAAATTGTATCTGGGATGCTATATTTATAATAGTCTCTGTTTGTAGTAAAGTAACTGTATCTGTGTTTTCTCAGGCTATGTGTTCTGTATAGTGTCTTATTCCATGTTGCAGAGATTATTGATCTTTGCTTAGTGTGGCATCAGTCCTGGTGTTGGCTTTGTGAGGAAAAGCTTGGATGGGAGTATGTTCATGTAATCCCACAAGGTAAAACAATATCCACACTTCCACAACTCTCTTGATTATCTGTCTGTCTTACCATAGTTATAGCCTAGGGGAGCTTTCATTGATTCCCATTCTCAAGTATCTCTATTACACACTAAAATAAACCTGTCTTCGCCCTCCACAGCTCTCATGTGTGCTACACAAACATGCGCACTGATCAATACGTGATATGATTATGTATGACAGTCCCTGTGTTGGGTAGGCCTTTGGCATAAATTTCCGGTTCAAGAGTTCACACTCAGATGTAAGAGAGCTGTAATGAAGAATTTGAAAAGGGAACATCAAATCCTTTGACATGACCGTCACATTTTCTTTATCTTGAGTTTGTTTATCTGTTTGATTTTGTTAGCAGATACTTTCTACATTGTTAGACACACAATAAAGCACTGAAATCATGTTAAAATTTCTTGAGACTGAGCTTGAGATTGCAAAAAAAAATAATGGAAAGATAAATCCTTTAGTTAATCTTTAATGCATAAACATTATTAATTGATGCAGTATATTTGTTACAATAACACTGGTTAATAAAAATACTACTATTCATTGTTAGTTGTTAGCTCAGATCATAGATCATAAAATTATAAGCATATACAATTTTAGATTTTAATGTATAAGTAAATGTTGGGATTAACAAAAACCAAGATTGATAAATTTTAGAAACATTATTCATTATTTGATATTAAGTGTTGTTAACAAATGGAAACCTAGATAGATTTAATTTCTGAGGTTGCAGATACATATGTACCTTGGGATGAAGGTCAATGACAGAAATCTGGTATAGAAGCAAATAAAAAAATAAAAAAAGGCATTGATCCCTATGTTATTCAAGTGCTTAGCGTGTTGAAAAGAATAACCCTCTCCAACTGACTTGTTTGTTCCCATAATTCACAGAGAACATTATGTTCAGGAAGAACAAGATATTACAGCCTGGAGATCAGAAGTGTGTGATTGACAGTTTCAAAACCTCCAGAAGAAGTCGAATATTTTCTCATCTGAGAGAGTCATCTGTGGACCATGCAGTGGGTGTTAGTGCTGGTGGAGTTGCAAATGATGGCCACTTTCAGAATGTTTCTCTTTGCCTTTGTGTTTGTTTCGGCAGTGAGTGTAGAGGGCAGGAGGGTGTGGGGGTGGATGGAGGAAGATAAGGAGGTGGAAAAATGACATATATTACAGACCGAACTGTTCATTCATGTGTCTACTGATTTGTGGTGAGAGAAACTCAGGAGAAATACTGTATGGACAAAGGTGTATGTCCTGAAGTCTACAGTGGAACTGATTAACATGCTATACATGAACAAAATTTTAAAAAGCTAGATGGTCTTTCATAGTGCTCTTCATTTTATTAACGGTTGTGACTATCAAACGTACTATTATACTTTATATGCTCTGTACCTTTGACTGTTCCACATGTTCAGATAGAAGTAGGGAAAAATACTTAAAGTTTAATGCCCAAAAACAATACAGGAAAAACTTAAAACTGTCCATGTTTTTGTCACTAAATACATTTAGTTATAGCACTTCTAAAAGACACTGAGGGTAATTGTTTCTGTAATGGTTACTGATAATTTTGTCCTTTGTTTAATTTTTTTCATTCATTTATTTGTAGTTAACTGATTTGTTGTGTTTTTGTTGTTGTCTTTTGCTGCTGTCTTGTCTTGCAATGAGGTTTTAATTCCCTGTGATCCAGTCCAGGCCCTCTTCAAGCCCAGGCCTGAGCACATTAAAGGGATAGTTCACCCCCCCCCCCCAAAAAAAAATTATGTCATTAATTACTCACCCTCATGTCGTTCCAAACCTGTAAGACCTTCGTTCATCTTCAAGAACACAAAATAAGTTCTTTCCTGAAAGCTTCCTGACCCTTCATAGTCAGCAACACAACTAGCCAATCAAGACCTAGAAAGGTAATAAGGACATCATTAAAATAGTCCATGTGACATCAGTGGTTCAATTATAATTATATGAAGCTAGGATAATACTTCTTGTGTGCAAGGAAAACAAAACCAAACTTTATTAAACAATTTCTTCTCGCCCATGTCCATCTTCACCATGCGTTCACAAGAGTACCACAACTCGTGTGTAGTTCTGCTGACACAGGAGCCGGAGTTCTGATGTAGAACCCGGATGTGCTGTGCCTTGTTTACAAGCAGACACACTGTACATAAAACTTGTTTGTATTTCGACAAAAGTTTTACGAAGAGGATGACTTGCAATTTTTTGCCCAGCCATCATTATTTGAACCAGAATATACAGACGATAAACTAAGAAAGATGGATGTTCTGCATCAGAATGCTGGCTCCTGTCAAAGCCGGACTGGCTTGGTTTTGTTGATTTAAAACTGAGCTGTCCTGGCATATCTTGTTAACTATAAGTGGCTGAGCTATTAAAACCATATAGAAATGTAAAAGTCAAGGGTTTGTCTAAATCCTGCTTCTGAAAGCTACCTTCCAGCAGAGTTTATCTTTAGTCCCAATTAAACACACCTGAACCAGCTCAATCAAAGACTTCAGGATCACTTAAAACTTTCAGGAGCAAGATTGGATCCCATATGCAGTAAGCAGTGTTGAATGACATTGGAAGTTTGGTTAACAGAAATTGTTGACACAGGAATGCTGAAATTAGTTTCCATAATGTGTTGGTACAATGTCTTTGTTTCGATGGTTTGATCAGTTTTTCTGTTTTGTCTCTTAGGTATCAGTAAAGTGTCAGTGTAATGCAATTTATGTTGTCGTGGATAAAAAGTTTGCGTCATTTATTATATAAGCCGTATACATCTATGACGCTGTATTGCTCCATATTCGTCTCTAGCTCCCCTCTACTGTAAGATCTGACCCAGTTTACAATGAAGTTTAACTCGCAGGCATGGGTTTAATGAGTAATTATATAAATTCATTCATTTTTCATTCATAGCTCTTCCGTGTGTTGGGCAAAGACTGGAAATAAAACTGCATGTGCCTTCCAAATAAACTACCTTCGGTTGTGCGTGACTTTATAAACTGGTTAGTGATGCATGACTGCCTAAGTGGGTGCCTGGATGCACATGAATCATTTTGTGATGTGTTTGTGTGTATATTAAATGTGTTTGTTGTCTATAGGACACTTAAACTGTGTGAAAACATTCGAGTCCAGCTGTGTTCCTGTTACATAGCAATACTGCTGATGCACTCAACGTACACATATCTGCACATTCAGCAACATACTCAGCTAACCCACTCACCTTCTTCTCGTCATTGCTCTCTATCTCTCTAAGTCCCTATCTCTCTCCCTCTCCTGTGCTTTCTCTTTCTCTCTGTTCTGGAAAAACACTGGAAAAGCACAGCAGTTGACAGCTGTATCCTTTTTAGCCAATCAGAACTCTCTCGTAGTACCCAGCGCTCAAACTCTGAGCACTCTGTACAATATCTGCCCCACAACAAGCAGCTCGAATGCGCTCGCTTGCTCTCTCTTCTTCTCTTGCTAGCTTGTTCTGTCTCCTGCCAAAGACTACATGTGACAGGCTGCATTACAGACTGCAGATTTACACAGGCACCGCTGGGGCAGCCCAGGGGCCTGTAGCCAACTGAGCCACTCATACTTACTCAGATCTTCCTCTCAAAGATAGAGAGAGAGATGGTGCATGCCCTTTACAGGCCACTGTGATGAAGACGAGAATTTAAGTGCAGTAGTGATGATTACAGGTCACAACTTAAGAACTTTCCTTCCTTTTATACTATATGTGTGATGTGTAAATGTGCAAGACAGATCTGAGGGCGAAAGTGTGAAAAGTATTTTAAGATGATAAGAGAATAAAACACAGTGTTTCCCAGCCGGTGGGTTGCAGGTCTGGTTTATATATATATATATATATATATATGTATGTATGTACATGTATATATATATATATATATATGTGTGTGTGTGTGTATTTACTGAGAAGCGCAGTCAATCATATATTGTACATTTTAGTTAGTTTATTTTAGTAAGCACAAAAACAGGTAGAAAGGTTATTTTTATAAATTGTTTGGTCTAGAGAACGCGGAGTAAAGTATCTGCGCTGTGTTAATTATTTCCATTCAGTTTGGACGGTTGGGATTTTATGTTATCAGAAAGAATGGAATGAATTTGCATACTACTGAAAATGCAAACTACTAACCAAATGCCTGCATTTCACTCTTTTACAGGTAACTGGGACGAGGGAAAGCTTTGAAATCCCTCCCCCTGCTCCTAATTGGTCTTCTATACCATGAGCTTTGGCTCCGCCCAGGATGTGGCGGTGGAGAATTTCCTGCGTGACATAGAGAGGCGGGGCCAGTGGCTGCACTGTGCTGTTATTGGCTGTAAGGAGGAGCATCCCCGTGGCGACATGAACCTTTTGTACCGCAAAAGTCGACTGGACTGGAGGCACAGAGATCAGGAGGGCAAGAAAAGGTAAAAGAAAGAAGGAAATCTCTGAGCTTGCTTTAAGACACCGAAGTTAATTTGTGTGGAGAGAGAAGGATAGAAGGGGTTACGGAGATGCCTTCCAGAGCTTAAATGAAAGGTAAAGGAAAAAAGAAGGGAGCAAGGGGAAGATTAGTAAAATCCTAACTCTGTAAGGAAGGTGAGAAAAAGGTTAAACTGAAGGAGAAGAGTAGAATGAATAAGATTATTAAGGAGAAGAGAGAGAGGGATCAATATGGATGGATATGACACAATTAAGAGTAGCCTTAACTCTGAAATAGAGACATTTGTATTTCATATTTTATGCAAAGTATCCCAATCTTCTTTCACCCTGAGATACAGAAAGATTGGAGAGAGTCAGAGAGAGCAGGATATATTACAACACAATCTGCCCCTCTGTTGTCCAAGTACATCAGTAGACAGTAGAAGTATAGACAAAAAACAGAATTCTTTGTCTGATTATCTTACAAATAAATGCAGTTATCCATATCAGTTTATTCAGGTTTTTATTTTGAATATTTACTGTAATCATAAAATAAGTTATAAACATAAGTTAGTAATAAATATGTTACTTTTTTGTTTATTGTTGCAATATATATACACAATTTGATTGTCATTTATAGAAAACAACACTTTCATCCATCTGCTGATAACACCAAATAGGTTATACTATTTTGTCTTGATAAAACGGTAAAAACAATTTGTAAATGCTACAAGTGAATTTAGGCATCAAAATGTATGTATATATATATATATATATATATATATAGATAGATAGATAGATAGATAGATAGATAGATAGATAGATAGATAGATTTTGAGATTAACTCAAGATTAGATTTAATAGAATTATTAAATTATTAGTGCTTTTATTTTAAACTGTAAAGTGTAAGTGAGCAATAGATCATCAGAGTGGTATTGAAAATGTTAAAATTTGAGAAAGGGGGCATGAACAATAAAATATAGAATTATCGGCTGATATCGATAACTTGAAATCTCTTAATAATGCTCCTTAAAGCAAGGGCATTTGATTACAGCAACTTAAAATATCTAATAATATCTCATATTTAACTGATATGGTATCAATATAATGCATCCTAAAGAAAAACTAAATATTCCTTTTTTGTTTTCTATGTATTTCTCTGTCCCTGCTTAACATTAGTCTGGGGACAAATGTGCACTCTTTTTAAGACACCTTATACCTTATATGAAAGTCTGTATATTACAATATTCTGCAATGCTTTGTTTGCATCTTCAGTTCAGTTGTGATCGTTTGAAAGCTTTTTTTCTTCCGCAGTTCTTCTCAGCTGGACAGGATTGATTGCAACCTTTATGCCTCTTTGCATTACACACTCTCCCTCTCTCCATCTCAGTGTTTCTGGATGAAGAGGAGAATGCATTTAGATGATTGTCTCTGACACCTGTGTAAATGGACATCAAAGCGCTTTTTATCCACACTGTGTTCTACATTCATGACACACGCAGAACCCTGAATACATCCTGAGCTCATTCAGACAAGCTGCTTTTAGCCGCCTTTGTATAAACTACTCACACATGCAGACATACATGTGTTATCACATCAAACTTGCTTTATACATACATGCACAATATCTTTAAGCAGTTATCTCGGCTCTTTTCACCTCTTTCATTCCCCTTCACAGACGTAAAGAGATACACAAGAGGTCACCCACGCATGCTTGCTCTCTGTCTGGAGGATCTGTCCACTTCCTCTCTCGTCCTCCCACTCAATCCCTCCATCCTCCGCCTCTGTGCTGCTGAATGCAGATGATTCTCTTTCATTTATCCAGCTCTCCCTGTTTCCCATCTCTCTTTTCTTATATCTTGTTGTCAATCTTAAGTGGCAACAAATGAATGAATGAATTAAGTGAGTAACTTAATTCATTTGAGTAAACTGATTCTGCACATTAATGTGATGTACACATGTAATGAGTAACTCTAGACTCAGATAAAGCCATGTAAGAGCCACATGTTGTGCAGCCTCAAGCAAAACAGCAGAAATAGAGCAGACGTGAATTGCTTCAGTTCCCTGTTCCTTTTAGCTTTTATTCTGCCATGTGAAGCATTGTGTCAAATGAAACGAAACAACCTGAAATCCTCAGAGCAAACCTCGCAGTCTGCTCCCTCTCATTTTGTTTTCAGTCACAGATATTCTTTCAAACTTTTTTTTTTTTGTGGCACAAATGGGGTAACACACCATAGCATGTTTGCTGCATTCATTAGCATAAAATTTATTGGTTTAGTATACACTACCATTCAAAAGTTTTGGGTAAGCAGGTTATCAAATAATATGAAATTAACAAATTAATACGATTGATAGATAGATTTGTTTATTTCAAGGATAAATTACAATTACAATGTTACAAGACTATATATATATATATATATATATATATATATATATATATATATATATATGTTCATATTTATTAAATTTGAACAGTTATTTTAAATAGTAATAACATCTTACAATATTACTCTATTTACTGTAACTTTTATTAAATAAAGATAAGAGACTTCTTTAAAAAAGCTTTTAAAAATCTTAGCGACCCCGAACCGAACCTGTGAACAGTAGAGCACTGTCATCGGGTGAAGGACTGACACATATGTAGTTAACACAATGATCTGGTGTAGAAAACTCAATAAGCATCACACAATTAGATTATTTCAGTCCAGTAGTTTATTCAGAATATGTTACTAAGGTGTGTGCATGTCCTTGGATGGATTTTTTGATGAGATGTTCAGACTCATCAGATCTTTTTTGTCCAGATTATACCTGGACGACGGCTGTACTGTGAGCTCATACGCTGTGTGCCCTGCCTGTGCATCATATCCTGTGGTACTGTTCTTTTCCAAACTCTATAACTCAGCATCTTCTCTGCCTTCTGCCTGACAACAGAGGCACACACACGTTAACACTCACACACACTGCAGTGTATTGATGAGTTTCATCCATCTGGACCTCATGCACATGCACAACCTTCACAAAGGTCAGAGGAGGGGCACACAGTGGTCTCTAGACAATGTTTACACATCTTAAAAGTTGACAGGAAGACGTTCATGAATTTCTAATATGACAGTTATGCTCAGAGGAAGAAAAAAAATCTTAATTGAGATCTCATTAATAGCAATTATTGTTTCTCCTTGACACCAATGGAATGGATGGAGACTTTTGGTTAAGTATCTTGCTTCCCAGCAATGTGTTTATTTTTTATTTATTTTTTTCCAAAATGAACTCGAGCATTTCTAAACTGGACATTTGCTCTTTGAAGTATTTGTGTTTTAATGCTATCCACATTATTTTATATTGCTCTCTAATGTTACTATACTGGATTACATTGTCTAATTTCTGTCTATTTTTATTCCTTCCATGAGATATGATAAGAACACCTAGGAAACACTTGATATTTTCCATCACTGAGAACTCCATTAAGTCACATGAGCTATAAAAAAGAGCAATATATTTGCAATATCAGTATCCTTCTAGTGGTTCTGTTAAAAACATCTCTATCTCTAAATAGCTCTAAATATTTTTCCTAGCTCACCCTATCATCAAAAAACAGCATCAGTGATTCATTTACCTTTAATTGTGTGTGTGTGTGTGTGTGTGTGTTTGTACTGATGGCAGCCCACTATTTACCACCCACAATATGCTGCTTAGCCACACCTGAATTAGCTTGTGTGTGTGTGTGTGTGTGTGTACACGCATGCCAGTATGTGTTCAGAGTTTGTGTGTTTAGAGAAAAAAATCTGCAAACAATAAACAAATGACAGGCTAGTTGCCTTGGAAACGGGGAGTGCATGCTAGTTGATTCAGGAGAAAGATGCAGAGAGAGGGATGAAGGGAGAAACACGGCCTGTGGACAATGTCTTTTTTGTGTGGGGGTAGAAAGAAAGCCAGAGAGCAAAAGATCAGCTGATTAAACAATGTTTGCAAATTATTAAAGGAATAGGACAACCAATTTTGCATCAACCATCCCAAAAATTCCAGACATAAAGTCATGATAAAACGGAAGTAGCCACTGATATTTCTTCCGTATTTTGATGTGTATCTCAGTGTAACAGATTATCAAAATAAATAAAATGTGGGGTTGGTACTTGATTCTATCCACTGTTTTTTGATTGTAGTTTGTGATGTAGACAGAACACTCTAGAAAACAAGGAGGATAAACGTGAGCTTGCATGGGTGGGTTTAAGAGGATTAATGATTGAAGAAGTCCAGCATACATCACCAGAGAGAGGTCTGTTATATCTTCAGACGGTCCAGTTATTACATTTTTATTGAACATTAGAAGGTAAATTAAAAAAAAAGAAAAAATGTAAACACATATTGTACATGGGAGGATATGGATGTACATGGATGTTCACAATAATATCTATAACATGCATTTGGAAAATAAATACATTTTAATTTCATGCCAACTTTAAGGGATATGAAGATGAAAAAGAAACAATGAAAGCATAAGAAAGAAGGAGAGCTGAGAACAACAGAGGAGAAGAGAAGGATGGGAGGGTGAAGAGGCTGTTGGGTCTCTCGCAGGCTGGCATGAACCGCTTCCTCTCTCATCATTCATCCTGATCTTGTGTGTGTGTGTGTGGTCTGGTTTTGCTTAGATTGTGAGAACCAAATGTCTCCACAAGGACAGTTAAACCTGAAATTACCTACATTGTGGGAATCACAAAAACACAGCTTAATAAACATATTAAATAAAAAATTGTTTTTTAAATGTCTTGGTTTGGTTTAGGGTTAAAAGCAATAAAAGTGGATAGAAAGTCCCAGTCATAACTGAGGTATGTGTTTGTTTTATGAGTGTAGGTATTGGTCTGTGTGACTGTGCAGTGGTAGGAGGGAGTTTAAACTCCGGAAATGAGCAAAGGATAGTGTACAACGGGGGCTGTAGAGACAAAAATGAAATTGACTGTGAGCTATTAATAGAGCCTTTATCGGTAGAAACGAGGAGAGAGAAAAGAGGAGAAAGTGGGAGGCCTACAGCACAAAGTAAAAACAAATTTATTATTCTAATCTGATAAAGAATCTCTCTACAGAGGAATACTTCCTTTTTCCTCAATTTCTGATTCCATCTCTCATTCTCTGATCTTCCCATCTCTCATAGCTCGAATTATAAAGATGCCTCTTCCGCGACCGTTGGGAAGGTTCGGGATCTGGCATCATTTCGGCGCCATTTCCGAATGGGATTCATGACGATGCCAGCATCCCAGGACCTTTCGCCTCACTCTTGTGCGGCTGCCATGGCCCCGCGCTCTCAATCCTGCCATGCTGTGGGCACCGGTGAAGGAGAGGAGATGGAGAATGGATATTATCCAGACTCAGACCCCCAAAACCAGTCAAATCCCTCCCGTTGTCCTCCAACCAAGCCTAAACGCAATCCCAATACTCGTCTCAGCACCACACCCCAGGAGCATCTTTCCCGGGGGGTTCACGCACCACCTGACACTCCGCCACCTCCGCCTCCCAATCACCCATCTAAACACTCAGAGAAGCGGAATGGTAAGTGAGCAGTCTTTGTGACATGCACAGTTCTAGTCTCATCAAAATCATTTGTATAATCATTGTACAATTATTCTTGACTTGGGATAACTCTCGCACAGAGTCATTTCCCACAACCTGCTGTATCTCTAATGCTTCGAGTATAGATAAGCAGCCATCTGACTCACATGTAACATGACTAATCACAGTTAACTTGTTTCTAAGTTCAGTTGTGGGTACATCTAAAAAAAAAAAAACGTTACCACTAATAGAACATGAAACACGATAAAAGTTAGGCAAAGTTTTAACAGTGTGATGTTTACTTGATAATAAATGTGTCAAACTAAATGATTTGTTGCCATAAATCTTGAACTCAAACTCCAATCTCTTGTTCTGAAGCATACGTGCTTATGATTCATGACTATGACTCATGACTATTTAGGCATCCATTGTTTTTTGACAGTATATTTGTTAGTATTGTATATGTTTTTTTTACTGAATTATCATGTAACTGATTTAAATTAAATAATTATTCTGTGTGTAGTATTCTGTGTGTAGTGTAATTTCGACCTTTATTCTGAAGGATGATTACAATTCCTAATGTGATTTTGCAGCTTTGGTAATTATATTATTCATAATATGAAATGTATGAAACCAGCTTCTTTTGTGCTCAAGTATTGTTTTGATACATTGTAAAAAAGAAAGTTGTAAAAAAATTAAAAAAAGTCACATGTAATGGCATTTGTTTTGTTTACCCTATGAGCAAAGAGCAACTAATACCTCAGTTCTTTTTGGCATAGTGAGAAAGCTCAGTTATTTGTGATTTAATAATTTCTTTGGACTAAACAATTACATGGTTAAAGAAATGAATGGTGCAAACATTAACATCTAAGTATCATAAATATACAGTATTTATAAAAAAAACTGATGGAGAAAGAATTGTTAAAATACCATTACGAAAAATTGTTAATATTGATTTTGACAAAATTTTCATTACAATACATTAAAATGTATTTTTCTTAATATCTAAAACTTATAGAAATAACAACCAGATTAGTGTTGTGTGCTGAGTCATTTGAAAGCGGTTTGCTAAAAATCTATTTTAGACAACAACAAATAATGTAGGGTGGGTCTTGATTTTATCCATATATAAATTTTTGAAAAGTGGGATGGAAGAGGTTATAAAAAGTAAGAAACAAGATGCCCAAATGCTTAATTTTTAAGTTTAATTAGAATCATAAAAGTGGGAACATGTATTAAAGGTTTAGTACACCCAAAAATGAAAATTAGTCCATGTTTTACTTACCCTCAAGGCATCCTATGTGTAAATGACTTTCTTCTTTCAGATGAATCCAGTCGGAGTTATATTAAAACTTGTCCTGGCTCTTTCAAACTTTATTGGGGTGAGTGTCTTTGTTCAACAGTCTAAAAGTAGTCAAATAAAGTGCACACATCCATATTAAAATGTGCATCTCATGGCTCCTGGCGGTGAATAAATCAATTAATTTTTGTAAGACAAATATCAATTTTTAAACCGATATAAACACCTTTTTCTCACTTGTGATAACTGTTGTATTCGGAAGCCGTTCCGACAGAAGATGCGACAGATTAGTGACGAATACAGAAGCACGACAGAGAGCAAACAATTAAGAAGCACGAAACAAGGCTTTGTAAAAAAAAAAAAAAAAAAAAAAATAGTCAGAGCATTTCAATATAAGCCAAGAGACTGATTTTCCTTTGGTAAAGTAAGGACACTTTACTTCCTTTGCTCCCATAAACAAACAGAGAAACTAACACGTACATGCACTGTGCCTTCGTCCTACTGTAAGTCACCCGCCGGAAAAGCAGTCTCTTGTGAATGTGTGTATTACAGGTAGCGGAAGTTACACAAAACTGTTTATATCATTTAAAATATGGAATTTAAATATTTTTTCAATGCATCGATGGCCAGGAGGCCTTTATTCACCCCCCAGAGCTATGTGATGCTCGTTTGGACCAATGCGCTTTATTTCAATGTTTTTGGACTGTTGAATAAAAACTCCCACTCACCCATGCCATTATAAAGCAAGAGCCAGGACAATTTTAAATTTACTCTGATTGGATTCGTCTGACAAAAAGAAAGTCATATATACCAAGGAATCCTTGAGGGTGAGTAAAATATGGACACATTTTTGGGTGAACTAACTCTTTAATAATGTAAAAGTAAAAAACAGTATAAAATACCTGACCTGTGGTTTCTTTAAAACTTCCTCTCTTTGCCTTTGTGTCATTCTTTTTCACCTCTTGTCTGCTTTTCTTTGTTAAACAGCAATGAAGAAGTCTGATTCAGGTGAAATGGCAGGACGGAAGGTACCTCCCTTGAAGCCCAAACGGAGTCCAAGCACACAGCTCTCCTTTGACCCCCCACCACCTCGAGTCCCACCACCGACCACACCTCTTCCCTTCCAGAGCTCTGAACCCTCTCCACGGGGTGAAGGGGGAGATGATGAGCCAGTTTACATTGAAATGGTTGGCCAGGTCTTTACCCGAGAGACTCACAGTGCCCCTACTCCTCATCCGCTAACGCCCTCCGCCACCACGCCTGATTCTGACTCAGACCAAGGAGAGGCCATATACGAAGAGATGAAGTACCCCTTACCGGACGATGCAGCTCGAGAAGCCCATCGCCGCTTTCCACTCAAACATGAGCGTATCAAGTCCTCTAAAGCGTACCACTCCTCCATTATCTCATCCTCCTCATCCCCTGCCTCTTCTTCACTCCCACGCCCCTCGTCCTCCTCTCCAGCCTGTACCTCATCCAAGCCTAAAGCAGCTGTCTCCATCTCTCACTCCTCTCCTCTGCCTTCATCCTGCTCTTCTGCATCCTCCACTCCCGTACCCCAAGTCCTCTCCTCCTCACCACACCCTCCCCGTGCTCCTACACCCTTCCTGCTGCCAGGGTCCAAGTCTGAACATGAGCCTAGCTCCAGTAAGATCCCAGCACCTTTCCCCAACTTGCTCCAGCACAAACCTCCGCTCCTGGCATTTCCCCAGCCGGCTGCTGCCTCCAGTGGGGTGGGGGCTCAACACAAGAGCAGCTCGGCCAAAATCAGTGTGCAGTCAGCTTCCAGTCTGCCAACATCTACTAGCACCTCCTCCAGCATGAGCTCCACCAGCACTTCCAAAGAGTCCTCTGGCATTGAGAAGGAACGAGAGAAGGAGAGGAGGGAAGGACAGCTGGGGCCGGCGCCAGGACTCAGAGCCCGCAGTCATTCCACTCCTCTTCCTCCATCTTCAAAGTCCTCCTCTCCATATTCCCACCACCATCATCACCATCACCCTCACCACAGGCCTTCCCACTATCACCATTACCGCAAGCCTGAGAAAGAGATGTCGTCATCAAGCAAGGGCTCCGGACAGTCCTCTACCCAGATGCAAACACAGCCCAAAGAGGGAAAGTCTGTCAGCTTCATGCTCAAGTCTGAGAAATCTGAGAGAGAAAGGGACAGAGAGAGGGATCGTGATCGTGACCGTGACCGTGACCGTGACCGTGACCGTGACCGAGAGAGAGACCTGAGCACACCATCTTCCAATCATTCTGATACCCCTTCTTCAAGCACATACACACACACTTCTCAAACTGGCACGAGCACCACTCCTACCCCAAGTCAACCATCATCGTCCAAAGCAGCTACGCCACCTTCCACCTCTTCTTCATCCGCTCAGCGCCCTCCATCTCGCTCTCACATGCATCGGTCGCACACCCCGCACTTTTCTCATGGCCTTCCTGCTTACAAACCTCCCCCCTCCGACAGCCCCCTTCTCTGGACCTATCCCTCGGTTGGCTTCCGCCGCCCACCCGCCTACGATAGCCTACGCGGGGGCTCACAGTTGCCATCCTTGCACACGGACCCCATTAAAACTGGATCTGCAGCCCATGTGTTGCAGGCCAAGGCCGGGTTCATTCCCTGGGAGAGCGCAGCTGCCTTAGGGCTCACCGAAGAACAGGCTTACTGGCCCATGCACCGAAAATTATCATTCAGTCATGGGAGCCGAGACACTGAGAGTGAGTAATGATTGATGGATGATTATGGAGGAAATTCTCTTTCTGTGATTCTATCATACATGTTTGTGTTTTTCTCTGTAATGCTTTGTAGAGGAGGACGGAGGTGCATGGAATGGCAGTGCAGATGCTCTACTGAGGAGAGAGAGGGATGACCTAGGAGCCATGCGGAGTAGTGGACACTCTGGAATACCTGTGCGGTCAACAGGGAGACACAGCGAGAGCTTGGCTGGGGCAGATGGACCACCAGGGTTGAGAGGACTGATACGAGCGGGACTACCCTTACCCTGCCAAACCTTCCCAGCATGCCGCAATGGAGGTGAGAAGACCCAGTTAAAATGGCATTAGCACAGACTTTCTGGTATGACCTCAGTAGTTAAAACTCTGGATATAGATCAAGTGTGTTTCAGTTAGAGTTAAAACATTTTATTTGAACAGTTTATGAGCTGTAAATTGATGCTGCTGGGATTAGTCTGCATTAATTTGTTTGTAAAGCATCACATTTTATAACAGAATGATCAGATATCTATCATGTCTTTGAAAACATGGGGAAACACTGAATTTAAACCTACTAAAACCATGATGAAAAAATCACAAAGACCATTTAACACATTAAGCAACACACAGTATTAGCTCGAAAATAGTCACAATTAGGAACCATGCATTTCTGGACATTTTAGAACCATATAATTGTATGCCATGATATATTCAGGAATTAATTCTCTCAACTTTTTTTCTGCCACTTTAACTGCTGTATTGCAGTGCACATCATGCATTTTATTCACATAACACCCGCAGTCCAACTTAACTAAGCATTATATGCATTACGTTGTGCAATGCACATTTAAATAAAGTATGTTAAATAATGTAATTTTTTGCAATGCAAACACACCTGCTTTCAATGCAAATGAGGCTCATTATAGAATGCAACGCATTCACAGTTGTCAGCGCTATTTGCCTGGCGCAATTAGTGTTGCACTATTAGTGGAAAGTAGGGTGGAAAGCAGGCTGAATTTCATGAATATCTGTAGAAAAAGTTTGTGTACTGCTTCTATTCATTTATGGCAGTAATAATCCAACAAATAATGATCAAAAGAAGGTGAAAAGTGTTATAAATCAAGATGGAACTTTTAGCTTAGCCCTTTTTATGAATTTTAAAGACTGATTTAGGTCGTTGGATTGCAGTAGTGGCACGATGCCGTGCAGTCCCTGCATACAGGTCAAACATTGTAGTGTACTGCATCCCATCCTCCACAACCTAAGAAACTGCACCATGCAAACTTCGCCAGCACTAATTTTATTTTATTTATTTATTTATTTATTTTGCTCTATTACCCTATTTTCGTAACTCCTTTAAATGAACAATGTTTTCAGCAGGCACAATTCTTTTTTGTGATATCTTTCACAGTTCAGATTGCTGTCAAATACATTTTAACAGTATTACTTATGCTTTCTGTTCTCCAATGTAGGAACTTCATATTTCAGATATTTCAATCATTATTTTAGATTTGACTAAAAATTTGATGTCCTCCTGAGATTTATTTTTCAAAACAATAACTTGGCTGGGTGTCTGTGATCTTTCATAGAGTTGGGTCGCCTTGGCAGGTCTTCCTCCACATCAGGAGTGAGACAAGTGGGTGGAGACGTTCAAAGGCAGAGCAGCCTGCCGGCCAGAGAAGCACTCCACCAGGTAACACATGCCAGCACCACTAAAGCCATCACTAAATTCACATAAACACACACTCAGAGAGTTATTATACAGCTGCAATGTTATTGCTTACTCAGCAATGTTTAAACACACATTCATCCAGGTAAAACCATGATCACATTAAGATTTGAGCTTAAGAATTTACTTTTTGATCTGCTGCCCTTTTTTGTGGAACACCAAAGGCATTTTGAAGAATGTTTAACCTGTTTTTGTTATAAACAATAGTTTTCATCAAGTGGTTTATCCAAACTATAAAAAAAATTTAAGACAGGTTCCATTTTGTCCATCAGGAATTGGTTTGTTGTCATTTGCTAATTGCTGTGAGGGGATAAGTTATTGTTCCACACTTGCGCGGGTGCAGACATCATCAGAAAAAAAGGTGTCATTATGAGGGAAGGAGATGTAAATTGTCATGATTCAAGATTAAGAGGGCACAAGTGTTCCTGTTACCAAATAATAATAATACATTTCATTTATATATCGCTTTTCTGCTCTTTAACCACTTTACAATTGTGACGGGGAGTCTCCTCGTCCTTCACCAGTGTGCAGCACCCGCGGTGCTTTTGACAGTATAGAGTCCCATCACTATACTGGGGTGCTAGGACCCACACAGACCACAGGGTGAGCACCCCCCTGCTGACCTCACTAGCACCTCTTCCAGCAGCAACATAGTTTTTCCAGGAGGTCTTCCATCTAGGTACTGAGCAGGCTCAACCCTGCTTAGCTTCAGTGGGCAACCAGTCTTGGGCTACAGGATGATATGGCTGCTGATGCATGGATTTAACACATACAATCTCCATTTAACACATTTTATGTTTCAACAGTGTAACATTTGAATCAGTGTAAATATTTACCATATTTAACTTCATTTCACAGAATTCTACAGCGGTGCATGCTGCTGCAATGACCTTTAATTCACCTCATACACCACCCTGATACTGAGAAAACCTCAGACAAGTGTGCATTTGAATTTTGTGCTTTTCAGTTCAATGTTTGCAGGAAAAGTTTAGAAATCGCACAGGTTTGTTCAGCCTCAGTCGGTTGTAGATACTGCAGTAATGAATTAAATTCACTTCAACTGGTTAACATTCATACGTGTAATTGACACCAAGCTTGACAGTTACGGCAGGTGATCTGTAACTAATTTCGTTCCATTTTGTGCCCCTGTGACTGCTGTTCCAGACAGTCATTAGGTAAATCGCGGAGCCCATTGAGTCACCAGCATCCACACCCAAACATGTCTGTAACTGCACTGCACTCCGCTGCAGGGTCAATGAGTGCAGAGGAAAAGGGGGATGAATACAGAGCGGGAGGGAGGCAAAGAAATGCAGCAGAGGGAAAGACAGATTGTGAGCAAGAGAGAGAGAGAGAAAATGCAGAACAGAATAGAAAAGAGAGGGGACAGATGCAGCACATGGGTGGAGAAAACTGTTTTTTGTCAGACTGTGGTAGGCAGACAGACAGTCTACGTGAATGATCAAACTCAACCTAGTGGCGCTGCCGGAGTCTCTCTGTGTCGGCCAGTGACAGGCTTTGATTCTTCCGTCTGACTGTCTCTGTCAGCGGTTTGTCAGACAGCCATTTTGGGAGTTTAGTATGTTGAATGTGAGAAAAGTAAAAAGGAGAATCCGGAGAGATTTGCATTAAACATGCGAAGCAGCTCATGTTTTTCTTTCGTGTTAACAGAAAGGGATGTTCCACTTCCTATAGCTCTAGTGGCATTTAAATAATCTTTAATTTTCAATCTTGTTGGATGTTAGCTTCCGTACAGAAGCCTCTGTTCTTTTCCCCTGGTGTGCTGTTGTCTCTTGGCAAAAGTTCACATGCTGACGCAGTATGTGTGTGTGTGTGTGTGTGTGTATAGCACAGAGATTGACTCTGTGAGCTGATATGACCTTCCCTCTCAGAGCAGGGGGATGGGATGGATGCTGTGAGTTGGCGCTATCTGGTGGTGTTCTTTGATATAGCAAAGAGCACACACCCAGAACGCCTCCCCCCCCCCCCCCCCCCCAAAAAAAAAAAAAAAACATTCTAAGTGGAAAATGTAATTTACAAATTGACTGGCACCTTCGTTAGAGGCTTAAGTTGATTTGTAAGAACTAAAGTCTGACATGATTGATTGCTGATATAATTGCCCAGATTTGTGGTTTTTAAACCATTTTTAACCAATCTTAAAATGAATCACTGTAATTTTTTGCAGTAGGAACTCCACATATGTGTAATACTCCTAGCTAAATATTATTTAGTGAATTAGAATTTTCAGTAATTACATTTAATAAAAAAATAAATAAAAAAACCTATTAATCTTTGACAGGTGTGGCAAAAGTTAATTTTGGGAAGGAATTAATTAAAAGTGGCTGTTCTGAACTTTTTTGGACTCTCCTTATTGATTTAATTTTCTTTTTATGTTGGATTGAATGCCAGCAGTACTTGCCCAACCAAGTTCTGCTGGCATTGTTTTTTTGAATCCCGGAACCTTGGTAAAAATTGCCAAAAGCATGCATCATGCAGTGGAACAAAAAACTAACTTTCAGTGTGGTATTTGATGATGGTGAAAAATTAAAAAGAGAAGAATTGTGATAAAGATAAAAAAACATAAAAATAAAACATTTATAAAATAGTATAAAATAAAAATAAATATTGTAAATGGTGAAATCTATGTAAGTGAAGTGTAATATTAAAATATTAAATGTTAATATTAAATAGTAAATCATTTTAATATCAAATGTTGCTTAGGCAACTAACTGAAATTAATAAGTTTCAGTAAAAACAGAAAATGACTAAAACTTAAAAGCAAAATAAATCTAAATAGATATATAAATACAATAATAAAATTATAAATACCATAAATTACAAAATTGTATTTTATATTTGTAAAAAAATATGTATTAAATTCAAAACTGAAATATAGGAATAAAAACTAATAAAAAGTATTAATAAATACTGTAATAGTATATATAAATAATTCTAGAATAGTATTAATCACTTTCAATGCATCTCTCTCTTTTTGCAGCCAGATGGTGTAATTACTTCATCTAGCAGCAGAGGCTAACTAGACCTTGCTAACCAGCCAAACCTTGATGCCTTTATGCCAAACAATCACATGACTAACTATGTATTTCATCTGCTCTCAACTATGCAAAGTAATTTTTACACTTTCTCTCTCTGTCTCTGTGTGTAGTTTCATGCTCTCTCGCAGATTCAGGCACAGACTCAGGCTCCCTGCAGTCCGTCTCTGAGCCGGCAGCAGCAGTACCAGCACCAGCAGCAGGTCCAGCTCCAGTTCCAGCAGCTGGCTCAGCTCGCCGCACAGGCCCAGGCTACCCTCAGCACGGGCACAGCCGGCACCTCCACAGCCCAGGCGCAGCGGGACGGCAAGCTCCTGGAGGTGATCGAGAGAAAGCGCTGCCTGTGTAAGGAGATTAAAGCTCATCGCCGGCCAGATAAGAGCTTATGTAAGCAGGACAGTATGCCTATTTTACCCAGCTGGAGGAAAACGCCAGAGCCCCGCAAGACTGGAACGCCACCCTGCCAGAGGCCACAGGCTGTGGTGTGGGACTCGGCCATCTGACCCAGGCAGAGAGAGCAAACAGAGGGTGGGGAGTAAGAAAGACATGACTGAGAGAGACATACAGAGTACAGATCTTTTCTTCTTTTTTTTCTCTTTTGCGTGTGAAAAGACAAAATAGGAAATTTTGGGGGTAATGGAGAAGTGGCCTTTGAGTGAAGAGATTCAAATAAGACTGAAAAGACAAAGCGGGAGCATTTTTTTTGCAAAGAGAATAGCATGATTTAGAATAAATCTCTCTATAGAAGCAGGAGAAATGTGTTCCACATGGTGTTTATGTGCCAATATAGTTGCAGCAGATAAAACACATACGTACACACACACAAACTGGAGAGACACCTGTGTCTGAACTCTGTCTGACCTGCTGCAAATACAACCTGTGCTGCTGAGTTTACAACCTTTTTGAAACACACTGGAAACTTTTGGAGCACTGTAACTTTTGTACTCTGAATATAAACCATTAGTAAGGAGAATAGACGTGCTTTTTCCTCCAAGGAATGAAGAAATTATCAAAGCTTGATATGTAAAGAATGAAGAGGTGCTGAAAGATCACAGCGGAGCTTTTCTTCATATCATAAACTGTCTGTGACTTTGGGCTTTTGTGTTTTTACTGACCAGATTTACACAGTTATGCTGCTGTTTCCTGGGCACCCACTGGACTGATGTTTTTTTTACATTCCAGAAGAGTGTCAAAATGTGTGTGTGAGTGTGTGTGTGTGTGTGTGTGTGTGTGTGTGTGTGTGTGTGTGTGTGTGTGTGTGTGTGTGTGTGTGTGTGTGTGTGTGTGTGTGTGTGTGGTGTTATGGTGAACACTGTCAGATGTATCTTTACATTGGAGATGTGCGATGTTAGAAGCTGAACAGTCATGAGAGGAAATCCAGACAAATAGACAACAAAATGGTTAGGATACAGGGAAACAAGTCAATAAAACAAAATTTGATATGTATACACAAAAAAGTCTTACACATTCAAACACAGGAAACGGTGATGAAGGGCTGTGTGGTACTGTCGTAGTTTGTAGAGGAAATTCATCTGAAGTCTAATTACTGCCTATTGATTGAGTGCCAATCTGGTGAGTGTGGGGACACGTGTGTCTGCGTATTTGGGGAGTAGAAGAAAAGCTGTTAAGCAGAAGTTACGTGACTTTCGTAGCAATATTTGTTAAAAGAGGAGACTGACCATTAGCCCAGTCCGATACAAAATCATGATGGTGAAAAAAGACAGATCCGCACTTCATTATTTCATAACTCTGTAACATTAACTTGATGAAAATAGTACAATCACAGAATGAGCTTCATTACAAAATATGACATAGGCCGAGGACCAATGCACGTGCTGCGTTAACATGAGGTGCCATTGTGTTCATCTAAAAACTGTCGGACCACCATATTTACTCATCTGTTTACATTTAATCTGTATCTGAGCATATCCGAAGCTAACGTCTAACTGTGTTTTTGGCAGCATAGTCTCATGTGTCAATCAATTTGGGTTGCAGTGTCGTTTAATAAGATAATAACATATATAAAAGCTCTAATCATACTACAGTCAGATTGAGCAGTCCAGTTACCCTGTCCCTTAAAGAAAACTTCACCTCTTCACACTGTCCAATTCTCATGCACACATGCATATACAGAAACGCACACACTCACAGCTCCCTGCTGGGAAAAATGAACATGCAGCGGTCAGACCGATGCTGGAACTTTTTTCCGCAAAAAAGAAAACGAACCACATGACATTGAGATTAAACGAGAAGAAAAAACACTTGTTAAAAACTGTAAAATAAACATGTACAACTGTATTGATTATGTAGCAATTATTTCCACTTTCATACTTGTAATCAATAAATATATTGTAGCATATAATGTACAAAAGTACAAGGTGTTTAATTGTTTTATAAAGAAATTTAGTAGTGTTATCTGTGGCTACCTGTCTACACTGTACTGAATGGACCGCTGATAGGCGAGCCCTCTCTACTAAAGGCACAGTCTTAGACACACACACACACACACACACACACCAACCAACCAATGTTTTTTTCTAGCTAGTGTCACGCAAGTCCCTTTAAGCAACTTAAGTCTGATCACATTCATATCTTCACCAACACACTCCACCCGGCTCGCTGGAATATCAGTTGGATATTTTTTGAACTACTTCTGCTGCTATATTGAATTTTTACTATTGCTTACATATCCCTCACTGCTGTTGTTTTATTTCTCTTCTACATTTTTTAGAGTTTCTTTTTTGTTTTGTTTTTGAGATCATGCGATGGAGTTTTAAGGAGTGGAATCTTTTTCTAACTTGGCAAATGAATGTTTTTCAGTTGTTGTTGTGGTTGTATTTAAAAGTTGTTGTTGTTTTTCCGAATAGTTAGCACCACCAACCTGTACAGTTCTCACCCAGGCAACACTGCTGTAAATGTGATGGCAACATTGCAGTGATGTTGCCAAGGGTTTGACATGTTGTCACCATGACACCAGGGTTTCACTGCACCACTCGGGTGGCCATTTGAAATACAGTCTTTATCAAACAGTACGGAGGACCACAGTAGAGGAGGGCTGGTGCAATGCATGCTGGGATTTCTTGATGAATTCCCTTAATCATTCAGTTTAAGGTTGGACTGTGTCCCAGTCTATATAAATTGTGCCCAGTTTGTACTTCAGATATACTAAATAATCATCTAGTGGAAATTTATTAAGATGAAAAGGGTAACTTACTGTAAGTATTATTGGGTAAACTAGTTTACAGAAACTGTCGGCTTTGCGTGTCTACATAAATGGTGGCCATATTATGAGTGCCATAATATATTGGTATGGTAAGATACGGTGTACCTTGGAAATCACTGTAGTGCTATATTTGCATTGATATCGTCATGAAATAAATTTTATATGATGAACCTAAAATACATGTGTGAATAACAGTATGTGTGTGTGTGTGTGTATGCGAGAAAGAGAGAGAGAGAGGGAGTGAAAGAAACTGTTGCAATGTACATGGATTTAATGTCTTCTTGTCCTGCAGACCTCCTTAACATACAATCAGTGGAATATCTGCTTGTACAGTATAATGTGGAAATGTTTTATTCATTCCCTTTCTCTTCTTTGAGGAATAGTTCACAGAAAAATGAAAAATTGCTGGAAATCTACTCAGCCTCAGGCTATCCAAAATGTAGATTAGTTTGTTGCTTCATCGGAACAGATTTAGGAAATTTTGCATTAAATCACTTGTTCACCAATGGGTCCGCTGCAGTGAATGGGTGCCATCAGAATGAGAGTCCAAATAGCTGATAAAAGCATCATAATAATTCACAAGTAATCCATGTGACATCAGTCAGTCAATGTGTTGCAATGTGAAAACCTGTTTGTACAGAAAATCCATCAAGATCTTTTTTTTACTTTAAAGAGGTCCTCTATCCATAATGTTGCTTTCTCCAGTAAAAAATAAAAAGTTAAAATCCCTTACGGATGGATTTGTTTCTAACAAATTATGCACCTTTTTACATTACAAGATGTCGTTGTCGGCAGTATGGACTCTCATTCTGATGGCACCCATTCACTGCAAAGGATTCATTGGTGAGCAAGTGATGTAATCCTAAATTCCCAAATCTGTTTCAATTAAGACATCATCTGCATATTGGATGGCCTGAGAGTTTTCATCAAATGTTCATTTTTGGGTGTACTTTTTTGCTTTCATGCTGACCTTCCAGACTTGTTGTTTCAGTATCCATTTTCACTGTGGGCAGTTGTTTCTTACTCATGTGTCAGCATCATGAACACAGGGAGCTGTAACAACAGTGTGTTGCTGAATTGTGTTGACTGATTTGCTCTTCAATGATGTCCTGTGTCACAGATGAAGCTCTTGTACAAGTTCTCTCTTCCTACAGGTCTTCTATATTGTTGGCTCTAACCTGTCATTGATCTTGAACATCATTACAGACATTATTTATCTGGTGTCATGTGACAGATTTATCAAGTAGTACCAGTCATTGAAACTTTTACAGGTCTGAAGTAAAAATTGAAGTTTAAGAGGAATACTGGTTCTGTAACAGCTGGAGTTACGCTTAAGGGAGGATCGGGAGGATCTGTTCAGAGCATCAGAAATATAAATTATATGGTTATTTAGATTTAAAAAAAAAAAAATAGACTGCTTGGCACATGCCAGCAGTTTCATTTGCTGAAGCTTAATTTTGCACTGTAAAATCTGTAACATTTTTGTAAAATCCGTAAAATTTAAATTCATATTTAATTTAGTATTATTTAGTTATATACTAAGCATAATTAAGTCTAATTATTTAATGCAAATTCCTTGACTGAACTTAAAATGTCAAGTTACCATTAATCTGCAGTCATTAAAAAAATACCCATCTATATTAAGTGATTCTTGACATTCTTGATAATCATAAGAATATAATAAAATCAACAGCATTGCCAATAAAACTGCTAGGTAGCCAAACAGTCTAGCCACATTAATTAATTATGCCCAAATACCAATGAAACAAATTATTTTTTGTGTAAATCTGTCTGAACTAAATGAATGCATTAATCCAACTCACCTGTAATGCTTGTTGAAGATCTGCCTATGTATCTTGTAACAGGAAAAACAGCGTCAAGATACATTACCTGTTTGGTTTACATAAGCTGTAATACAACAATCAAGTAGATTTTATTTTAAGTATTATTTGCTTGATCCGAGATTGTTTTTACAGTGCATTTTACCATCTGAGGCCAGTGGGAATCTTTGCACGGAACGACACAGAACGGAAACACCACGCACTTCCTGAGAGACGTTTTCCCTGACTTCACCTGAGACTTCCCAGAGACTTCTTCTTGGCAACGGCCTCATGAGATGCTGACAGATGCGCCCAAAAGTCTCTTCCATCACAGGCTTTAAAGATGTGCCATTTTGCTGTGGAAGACGGGCCAAAGTGCGCAGTATAGCGATGCTATTGGCTAAGAAGTGACTTGAGTTTTGCTAAAGGAGGGACTTTTTCGGGGTGGGGGTGATAGGGGCTGAGCAGACAGAGATGGTTTTACTGCAGTATCGACACATTAGTGCTGCACTGCTCTCTCTCTCTCTCTCTCTCTCTCTCTCTCTCTCTCTCTCTCGCTCTGTCTCTCTGCGGAATGCGCACTACACTTGTGAGTGGGCAGAAAGCCGGGCGTCACAGAGAAATCGAGGTCTCCTCTCGCTCAGTCCTTGCTTGAGTGCTCAGGTTTCGGCAGAGTGCCTTGAGAATCGCTTTTACCCAGTTTTTCATTTTAAAAAGCTTTCTATTGAGACCTTAAAGATCGTTTGAACCCTTTCTCCACACTATTCAAGGGTTGAATAGCTTTTTATTACTCTCAAAGAGAGTGTTAGCCCCGAGGCGTTGACTCTGTGAGTGCACATTTATTTCGTCCAGGAAAATGGCAAAGGATGATAAGAAGAACGCGTGGAAGGAGTTCTTCTGGAACCCGAGAACGCGCGAGTTCTGCGGGAGGACCGCGAGCAGTTGGGGTAAGTCTTGCACAGAACCGACAGGATTTCACGCATACACAAATGCTAATAATTGTGCCATTATTTTGCAGTTAAAATAAATACTGCGCTGCAGTAGTTCGCGCGTCTCACTCTATCAGTGCAGAGAAGTTCACTTGAGAGACGGATCGCTGTCCAAGGTGCTGAAACTCCAGTTAGTGCGGCTGTAGTGCGTCACATGCGTTTGCTTTTCTCTGCCGCGTGTTTACGCAGCTGTAAAACTTAATGCATAATGTGATTATCTTTGTCAAATCCAGAAATCTTATGTCTATTGACACATCCAGATAACTGATTATTGCGTTACGATGGACTTTGCGGGAAGAAATGTTAAATGCGCCGCATCAGACAATGAATAGCGTGGAGAAATGTGATGCGTCGAATACCTGCAAAACTACACAATGCGCTTCAAGTAGAACGTCTGAACAGAGGCGGCCACACATCAGTATTCCCTGCACCATTTTCTGTAAAGAAGAGCCGCAATTTTAACTGCATAGAATGCTGAAATGCTGCAGTAAAAAAAAATTAAAAAATACAATGTTTAAGTACACCGTATGATTTATTATTTATTATTTTTAATTCATGTATTGTAAAATATAGTATAAGTTATGTTTTTGTTCAAAGTACGAGACACTTTTTAATTAATAGAGAAATTTTGAAAATTCCTTGCTCAAAATTTTCTTGCTTTTCGTAGTAGTTGCTCTCTGTTGTATTCTGCCTTATTTAATTAGTGTTTACCATGACAGCTGCTAGAGAGGCCAATTTTGATCAGCTATAAGCCCCAGTGGGCCATCTGCATCATCTTTGCCTTTCATCACAGCAAACTCATTTTAAGAGTTCACATAGGCCCATATATTAACATATAATTGAATAACAACCAGAAGCTGTATCAAATATAATAATAACAAAGTCACCAACACCTACTGTGTGCAAAATCATTTTATTTTTCTACTTGTATTTTTTATTTCTTTTTACAGTCAAGTGTCAAATTGTACATTCTGCCATTTGGTTAAAATCTGTTTGAACGTTCCAAGTAATCTAGTAAATAATCTGGCTTTTATAATTGCGTAAGATCTTTCTAACCACTAAACACCTTTATCCCTGTGTATATTGTTACAAATAGTCTTTTGCAGTGACATTGAGATGATTTAATCTAGCCGAGGGCCATTTTGAGTGTGTGCGTGGGGGTTTGTGAATTAGTGTAAGATGTAATCCTTTGCTAATAGGCTCATTGGTTGCCTTGGTGAGGCTATCATTTGGACACATGGCCTATTCAACTTTAGATTTAGATTCATTCTGAAACTGAACATGTCTTTTAATCAGGGTGTGATGGCATTAAAACTGCAGTACTCCAAAATTGCCCCTCGGGCATCTATAACTCAGCTGTCAATGCTTTGGAATAGTTAAAGAGAGAGAGAGAGAGAGAGAGTGTGTGTGTGTTAGAGAGAGAGAGAGAGAGAGAGAAATGCTAGATCACTGCCCTCAAGACTTCAATGTATGCCAGCATTTTTTGCTCTAAGGGATCTCAGTGTGTTGCACCTCATTGAGAGAGAGAGAGTGTGTGTGTGTGTGTGATGCTCTGAGGACTAGCTGCCTAGTTAAGTCAGTGTGCTCTCTAAGACTCCTTAATTAGTCTATTTTTGTCTGTGCCCAAACCAGAGTGAACCTGGGTATGCTTAGATTCTTTAACAAAGTACATCCTCATTATAGAGCTTAATAGTGACCTATGGAGGACGGTGGAAGCTGCAGCTACATTTATACAGCTGTTTCTCTTATTGAAACATATCCAGGGTTGCTTTGAGAAGCCCTGGAGCACAGAGGGGTTAATAGTATCAGATAAAAGCATTTAAAGCTGATTTGACTACAGCCCTCTGCTCTGGAGAGTCATAAACAGCCTGTGTCTCATCTTGTTGTTAAACATCACTCTTGTACAGGCGATAATTGAATCTCTAAACCACTCCTGAGACTTATAGCTCATACTGCAGTATTTGAGAGCAGAAGACCTAAAATCTCTGTTCAAAGCAGGATGAGGCTTCCTGGAAACAAGCACGCAGAAAAGGTTTCTAGTTCAAAAGATTCCTATACTTTTTTTTTTTCATCAGCTAAAGCACTTTGACATAAAATATTTACATGAAGTACTCCCTGAGACATTAAGTTATTTTTTTAAAAGGAATTAATAACATATTTGCATGTTCACAGTTCTCTGATGATATGCAAGTAAACAAATAGAATTTAATCTTTTTTAGTAAATATAATAAATTATTTACTTTTTATTAACATTTTTACACCCTGCAGTTCTCCGATCTGAAAAATCTGGTTCTAGCTGGATGTTAGACTGCTTTGGAAGATCCTCTTTTTGAATGTAGTCTTCTTGTTCAAATGTATATTGTCCCATTCACTTTACAGCTAAACGCATCATAAATAAACATGCGATGAAATGTCGTTTTGAATTGAAATTATGTAATTTTACCTATTTTTGCTTATTTCCACTATGAAAAATAGTAAGTTACAAGGTACAAAACAATTGACACAATAATGCTAACACAGCAACAATGTTATAGTGTCATTAATATGAAGGTCTTCTGAAAGTGGTGCCAGTTTCAGTTTTGGTCTGATAAGAAATATTCATATCAAGTAAGTTATCTGCAATTGTATCCCTGAGAACCATTTTTAATTTGTATTTATTTATTCATCTATAATTGATTAACTGTTATGTTTGTTAGTCTAAAGTATTTAGGTTGGTTCAGTGTTGATAAATAAATCTGACTTGAATAAAATCAATTAAAAAGTAATTAATAGTAACAGTTTAGATTGATCAGTTCTATAATTACGATCTGTTTATGTGCACCCAGTATACCCAGTTATTTCTGCCAAATAACAGGAAATTGATATTCAGAGATATCTCCCTTTGTCTATATCACAGGTGTGAGTTCCTCTGAAGTGTTTGATAGTATGGTGGTCTGGTGGGTTTGATGGATTTAGGAACTGATGAAGCCGAAAGGATGTGGGCAGATCTAAAGAGACTGTTTTGTGGGGTTCATGTCTATATTAATGAACGTGAACATGCAAATAGCAGATCACAGTGGCATCTTCTGCTTCTCTCTTTCAGGTTGTGTTCAAATTAGAGGGTTGAAAGAGGGAGGGTGACTTTCATCATGATAGAGTATCAGTCCCACCATGTGCAGTATTCGCCACACACAAACTCACAGATCCAGCACAGCTGATCAGGATGTACCACATTTAAACCTCATAACCAAGTTAAGCAAGTACTGTTTGATAATACAGGTATTTGGTATCCTGAGAGACGGCGGTTATTTTGAGGCTGTCCTGCTGCGAGATTAAGTAGTGCTTAATGATGTGAACATTTGGTCTTTGCTCACTTTCTCTCTTGCACATGCATTGCATCCTTTTTCACTCTTTCCAGGCATATTAGCACACACTGCTGTGTAATTCTATCCTGTAGCGTAACCTCACATTGCAGTACTGTTATTGATCAGTGAAAGCATGTCTGTGCGGGGACCTCCAGGATGCAGCGGGGGGGACAGAGTTCCCTCCTCCCTTCATCCTGGATAAACCTGATTGATTGTCCCCAGGGGCCTTGCTGCTTGAAGCTCAGGTGTCCTGTATTTTAATAAGTTCTCCTCAGGCATACACTCTCCTGCTGTGCACCACAACTTACATACACACAGTCACCTTCAGCACTCAGCATTCTCTATGAAATAGCAACCCTAAATTATTTATTGTGTTGGTGAAGTACATGTTTGGAAGTACATTCTTATTACAGGGGCAAATGAATGAGTTACTGAATCTTTGCTTTTTCCCTGAAAGTATTCAGATGATTAACATAAATTAAAGGAGTTCAAGTCCAGCAATGTCCTTCATGCTATAAAACACTAAGTTTCAAATAAATGTTGTTCTTTTAAACCTTGTTCATCGAAGAGTCATGGTTTACACAAAACATTTTTAGTAGCACAAATGTTTTCAACATTGACAAAATTAAGAGATTAAAATCAGCATATTCATTTAGAATGTAACTTATTTCTGTGATGGCAAAGCTTAATTTTCAGCAGCCATTATTCCAATCTTCAGTGTCACATGATCGTTCAGATATCAAAAAAGTTGAAATAGAAAGTAGCTACTTTAAATGTAAATAATATTGTTCA